>NC_092578.1:19672820-20392820 GCF_037975245.1 Apostichopus japonicus | reverse complement strand
GCGCGAAATACATGAAAATATTGTTCCCGATAGTATCGGACATGCCGAATCCATTAGTGCTATTTTTGGAACGATCGAATGTTCCGTTCTTGAGATATGGGTACAGATGAGTCGAAAAGTGGGTCGATGTGACGTCACGCTACAGCAAAACCGGGCATCCGGTGGAAACGGGACATCCGGTAATTAAAGATCACAGATAGGGCTATCCATCGATTATAACTTTGCCTGATTTCCATTTGACCTAAGGTATTAAAAAAGCTGCTCGAATGTTGACGTCGGCGCTGGCGTCCTTGTTCAGGGTTATCATAGCTGCTACCGGTGAAAAACACCTATTTTTGGGGGGACCTCAAAAACGTATAGACTATACCCCCTTCCCGAAAATTAATGCTACCGTATGAGTTGTCTACACGTAGCTACGACTCTTGTCTCCCACATAGCCAAAATTCAGCCCCGTCACATACCCTCGGTGGAAAGGAAGGGGTACCGAAAAGAGGTACTTTTTTTAACTTTTCAAGACAAAAACACCTATTTTTGGCGCAAGTAGAAATCATATAGACAAAGAGCTTTTCCGGTCAGATAATTAGACGAAAGTGACGTATGACAAAGACGAGGGTGTCTTCTACTACACGTCAAAATTTCATTTCGATGGGTACTTCAATGAGGACAGGAGGGGGGGTTGAAAAGAGGGGGTTTTCCAACTTTTGCACGTATGAAGAACACGTATTTCTATCGGGTCCTCTGGGACCCTATATCTCCCGAACGGAAGCAGGTATGGACCTGGGAGTTGCAGATTTGGACTCCTGGGCATCGATTACCCCCTGTGACGTCATTTTGACCAAATCCATTTTGGGGCAATTTCGGTAAAAACCGTAAGGGGTACCCCTTATGGTTTTTTTGGGTGAAAATAATTTTTGTCGCAAAGACGGGCAGTGTGTATCTTTTCTGATTGTTCTCGACACGCTGATCACGAATCTGAAGTTAATTTTGGAAGTGGGTGTTGTGTGGGGGCATGGGGGGCCAAAAACCATTGGGAGGGGGGCACGACCCCAAGTGGGTGTCTCCAAAAAAGAACGAAATACACCTGTTCTGGTGCTTCTTGGGGTGCTGATGATGAATCTGAGATTATTTTGGCGGTTCGTAGGCGTGGGGAGTGGTGGGGGAATTTAATACCTTCCGGGCGTCCCATGGCGCACGCTACCGAGAGTTTTTTGCTGACTGTTTGTACTTTTCCTCAAAATGACCCCCTACCACCCCGGAGAAGTGACAAACCTAAAAGTTTTATTCTAATTTTAGAAAGGGGACACCCTAGCGGTGGTACCCTTAAAAGATGGCCGTAATCGGACCACTCCAGTAACCATGGTAACGCTCCAAAGTAGAAGGGTCGTGATTTTCCCGTACATAGTAACACTAATTATTATGACTTTTTCGGATTTTTTTCAAACTGACCCCCCTACCACCCCGGAGAAGAGACCCACCTACAGGTTTCATCCTATTTTAGAAAGGGGACACCCTAGCGGTGGTACCCCGAAAAGATGGCCGTAATCGGACCACCCCAGTAACCATGGTAACGCTCCAGAGTAGAAGAGTCGTGATTTTCCCGTACATAGTAACACTAATTATTATGGCCTTTTCGGTTTTTTTCCAAAATGACCCCCCTACCACCCCGGAGAAGAGACCCACCTACAAGTTTTATTCAAATGTGGGAAGGGGACACACTAGCGGTGACAACCTGAAAATATGGGGGAAATCGGACTGATTCCCATAACCATGGTAACGCTCAAAAGTATAAATGTCGGGATTTCGAAAAAACGTTTATAACTACTACCGGTGAAAAACACCTACTTTGGGGGGGGACCTCAAAAACGTATAGACTATACCCCCTTCCCGAAAATTAATGCTACCGTATGAGTTGTCTACACGTAGCTACGACTCTCTTCTCCCACATAACCAAAATTCAGCCCCGTCACATACCCTCGGTGGAAAGGAAGGGGTACCGAAAAGAGGTACTTTTTTTAACTTTTCAAGACAAAAACACCTATTTTTGGCGCAGATAGAAATCATATATACAAAGAGCCTTTTCCGGTCATATAATTACACGAAATTGATGTATGACAATGACGAGGGTGTCTTCTACTACACGTCAAAATTTCATTTCGATGGGTACTTCAGAGAGGACAGGAGGGGGGGTTGACAAGAGGGGGTTTTCCAACTTTTGCACGTATGAAGAACACGTATTTCTATCGGGTCCTCTGGGACCCTATATCTCCCGAACGGAAGCAGGTATGGACCTGGGAGTTGCAGATTTGGACTCCTGGGCATCGATTACCCCCTGTGACGTCATTTTGACCAAATCCATTTTGGGGCAATTTCGGTAAAAACCGTAAGGGGTACCCCTTATGGTTTTTTTGGGTGAAAATAATTTTTGTCGCAAAGACGGGCAGTGTGTATCTTTTCTGATTGTTCTCGACACGCTGATCACGAATCTGAAGTTAATTTTGGAAGTGGGTGTTGTGTGGGGGCAAGGGGGGCCAAAAACCATTGGGAGGGGGGCACGACCCCAAGTGGGTGTCTCCAAAAAAGAACGAAATACACCTGTTCTGGTGCTTCTTGGGGTGCTGATGATGAATCTGAGATTATTTTGGCGGTTCGTAGGCGTGGGGAGTGGTGGGGGAATTTAATACCTTCCGGGCGTCCCATGGCGCACGCTACCGAGAGTTTTTTGCTGACTGTTTGTACTTTTCCTCAAAATGACCCCCTACCACCCCGGAGAAGTGACAAACCTAAAAGTTTTATTCTAATTTTGGAAAGGGGACACCCTAGCGGTGGTACCCTTAAAAGATGGCCGTAATCGGACCACTCCAGTAACCATGGTAACGCTCCAAAGTAGAAGGGTCGTGATTTTCCCGTACATAGTAACACTAATTATTATGACTTTTTCGGATTTTTTTCAAACTGACCCCCCTACCACCCCGGAGAAGAGACCCACCTACAGGTTTCATCCTATTTTAGAAAGGGGACACCCTAGCGGTGGTACCCCGAAAAGATGGCCGTAATCGGACCACCCCAGTAACCATGGTAACGCTCCAGAGTAGAAGAGTCGGGATTTTCCCGTACATAGTAACACTAATTATTATGACTTTTTCGGATTTTTTCCAAACTGACCCCCCTATCACCCGGAGAAGAGACCCACTCACAAGTTTTATTCAAATGTGGGAAGGGGACACCCTAGCGGTGGTACCCCGAAAAGATGGTCAAAATCGGACCACCCCAGTAACCATGGTAACGCTCGAAAGTAGAAGAGTCGGGATTTTCCCGTACATAGTAACACTGATTATTTTGACTTTTTCGGATTTTTTCCAAAATGACCCCCCCACCACCCCGCAGGAGGGACGCACCTACAAGTTTATTTTATTTTGGAAAGGGGAAACCCTAGCGGTGATAACCTGAAAATATGGGGGAAATCGGACTGATTCCCATAACCATGGTAACGCTCAAAAGTATAAATGTCGGGATTTCGAAAAAACGTTTATAACTACTACCGGTGAAAAACACCTACTTTGGGGGGGGACCTCAAAAACGTATAGACTATACCCCCTTCCCGAAAATTAATGCTACCGTATGAGTTGTCTACACGTAGCTACGACTCTCTTCTCCCACATAACCAAAATTCAGCCCCGTCACATACCCTCGGTGGAAAGGAAGGGGTACCGAAAAGAGGTACTTTTTTTAACTTTTCAAGACAAAAACACCTATTTTTGGCGCAGATAGAAATCATATATACAAAGAGCCTTTTCCGGTCATATAATTACACGAAATTGATGTATGACAATGACGAGGGTGTCTTCTACTACACGTCAAAATTTCATTTCGATGGGTACTTCAGAGAGGACAGGAGGGGGGGTTGACAAGAGGGGGTTTTCCAACTTTTGCACGTATGAAGAACACGTATTTCTATCGGGTCCTCTGGGACCCTATATCTCCCGAACGGAAGCAGGTATGGACCTGGGAGTTGCAGATTTGGACTCCTGGGCATCGATTACCCCCTGTGACGTCATTTTGACCAAATCCATTTTGGGGCAATTTCGGTAAAAACCGTAAGGGGTACCCCTTATGGTTTTTTTGGGTGAAAATAATTTTTGTCGCAAAGACGGGCAGTGTGTATCTTTTCTGATTGTTCTCGACACGCTGATCACGAATCTGAAGTTAATTTTGGAAGTGGGTGTTGTGTGGGGGCATGGGGGGCCAAAAACCATTGGGAGGGGGGCACGACCCCAAGTGGGTGTCTCCAAAAAAGAACGAAATACACCTGTTCTGGTGCTTCTTGGGGTGCTGATGATGAATCTGAGATTATTTTGGCGGTTCGTAGGCGTGGGGAGTGGTGGGGGAATTTAATACCTTCCGGGCGTCCCATGGCGCACGCTACCGAGAGTTTTTTGCTGACTGTTTGTACTTTTCCTCAAAATGACCCCCTACCACCCCGGAGAAGTGACAAACCTAAAAGTTTTATTCTAATTTTGGAAAGGGGACACCCTAGCGGTGGTACCCTTAAAAGATGGCCGTAATCGGACCACTCCAGTAACCATGGTAACGCTCCAAAGTAGAAGGGTCGTGATTTTCCCGTACATAGTAACACTAATTATTATGACTTTTTCGGATTTTTTTCAAACTGACCCCCCTACCACCCCGGAGAAGAGACCCACCTACAGGTTTCATCCTATTTTAGAAAGGGGACACCCTAGCGGTGGTACCCCGAAAAGATGGCCGTAATCGGACCACCCCAGTAACCATGGTAACGCTCCAGAGTAGAAGAGTCGGGATTTTCCCGTACATAGTAACACTAATTATTATGACTTTTTCGGATTTTTTCCAAACTGACCCCCCTATCACCCGGAGAAGAGACCCACTCACAAGTTTTATTCAAATGTGGGAAGGGGACACCCTAGCGGTGGTACCCCGAAAAGATGGTCAAAATCGGACCACCCCAGTAACCATGGTAACGCTCGAAAGTAGAAGAGTCGGGATTTTCCCGTACATAGTAACACTGATTATTTTGACTTTTTCGGATTTTTTCCAAAATGACCCCCCCACCACCCCGCAGGAGGGACGCACCTACAAGTTTATTTTATTTTGGAAAGGGGAAACCCTAGCGGTGATAACCTGAAAATATGGGGGAAATCGGACTGATTCCCATAACCATGGTAACGCTCAAAAGTATAAATGTCGGGATTTCGAAAAAACGTTTATAACTACTACCGGTGAAAAACACCTACTTTGGGGGGGACCTCAAAAACGTATAGACTATACCCCCTTCCCGAAAATTAATGCTACCGTATGAGTTGTCTACACGTAGCTACGACTCTCTTCTCCCACATAACCAAAATTCAGCCCCGTCACATACCCTCGGTGGAAAGGAAGGGGTACCGAAAATAGGTATTTTTTTTAACTTTTCAAGACAAAAACACCTATTTTTGGCGCAGATAGAAATCATATATACAAAGAGCCTTTTCCGGTCATATAATTACACGAAATTGATGTATGACAATGACGAGGGTGTCTTCTACTACACGTCAAAATTTCATTTCGATGGGTACTTCAGAGAGGACAGGAGGGGGGGTTGACAAGAGGGGGTTTTCCAACTTTTGCACGTATGAAGAACACGTATTTCTATCGGGTCCTCTGGGACCCTATATCTCCCGAACGGAAGCAGGTATGGACCTGGGAGTTGCAGATTTGGACTCCTGGGCATCGATTACCCCCTGTGACGTCATTTTGACCAAATCCATTTTGGGGCAATTTCGGTAAAAACCGTAAGGGGTACCCCTTATGGTTTTTTTGGGTGAAAATAATTTTTGTCGCAAAGACGGGCAGTGTGTATCTTTTCTGATTGTTCTCGACACGCTGATCACGAATCTGAAGTTAATTTTGGAAGTGGGTGTTGTGTGGGGGCAAGGGGGGCCAAAAACCATTGGGAGGGGGGCACGACCCCAAGTGGGTGTCTCCAAAAAAGAACGAAATACACCTGTTCTGGTGCTTCTTGGGGTGCTGATGATGAATCTGAGATTATTTTGGCGGTTCGTAGGCGTGGGGAGTGGTGGGGGAATTTAATACCTTCCGGGCGTCCCATGGCGCACGCTACCGAGAGTTTTTTGCTGACTGTTTGTACTTTTCCTCAAAATGACCCCCTACCACCCCGGAGAAGTGACAAACCTAAAAGTTTTATTCTAATTTTAGAAAGGGGACACCCTAGCGGTGGTACCCTTAAAAGATGGCCGTAATCGGACCACTCCAGTAACCATGGTAACGCTCCAAAGTAGAAGGGTCGTGATTTTCCCGTACATAGTAACACTAATTATTATGACTTTTTCGGATTTTTTTCAAACTGACCCCCCTACCACCCCGGAGAAGAGACCCACCTACAGGTTTCATCCTATTTTAGAAAGGGGACACCCTAGCGGTGGTACCCCGAAAAGATGGCCGTAATCGGACCACCCCAGTAACCATGGTAACGCTCCAGAGTAGAAGAGTCGGGATTTTCCCGTACATAGTAACACTAATTATTATGGCCTTTTCGGTTTTTTTCCAAAATGACCCCCCTACCACCCCGGAGAAGAGACCCACCTACAAGTTTTATTCAAATGTGGGAAGGGGACACACTAGCGGTGACAACCTGAAAATATGGGGGAAATCGGACTGATTCCCATAACCATGGTAACGCTCAAAAGTATAAATGTCGGGATTTCGAAAAAACGTTTATAACTACTACCGGTGAAAAACACCTACTTTGGGGGGGGACCTCAAAAACGTATAGACTATACCCCCTTCCCGAAAATTAATGCTACCGTATGAGTTGTCTACACGTAGCTACGACTCTCTTCTCCCACATAACCAAAATTCAGCCCCGTCACATACCCTCGGTGGAAAGGAAGGGGTACCGAAAAGAGGTACTTTTTTTAACTTTTCAAGACAAAAACACCTATTTTTGGCGCAGATAGAAATCATATATACAAAGAGCCTTTTCCGGTCATATAATTACACGAAATTGATGTATGACAATGACGAGGGTGTCTTCTACTACACGTCAAAATTTCATTTCGATGGGTACTTCAGAGAGGACAGGAGGGGGGGTTGACAAGAGGGGGTTTTCCAACTTTTGCACGTATGAAGAACACGTATTTCTATCGGGTCCTCTGGGACCCTATATCTCCCGAACGGAAGCAGGTATGGACCTGGGAGTTGCAGATTTGGACTCCTGGGCATCGATTACCCCCTGTGACGTCATTTTGACCAAATCCATTTTGGGGCAATTTCGGTAAAAACCGTAAGGGGTACCCCTTATGGTTTTTTTGGGTGAAAATAATTTTTGTCGCAAAGACGGGCAGTGTGTATCTTTTCTGATTGTTCTCGACACGCTGATCACGAATCTGAAGTTAATTTTGGAAGTGGGTGTTGTGTGGGGGCATGGGGGGCCAAAAACCATTGGGAGGGGGGCACGACCCCAAGTGGGTGTCTCCAAAAAAGAACGAAATACACCTGTTCTGGTGCTTCTTGGGGTGCTGATGATGAATCTGAGATTATTTTGGCGGTTCGTAGGCGTGGGGAGTGGTGGGGGAATTTAATACCTTCCGGGCGTCCCATGGCGCACGCTACCGAGAGTTTTTTGCTGACTGTTTGTACTTTTCCTCAAAATGACCCCCCTACCACCCCGGAGAAGTGACAAACCTAAAAGTTTTATTCTAATTTTGGAAAGGGGACACCCTAGCGGTGGTACCCTTAAAAGATGGCCGTAATCGGACCACTCCAGTAACCATGGTAACGCTCCAAAGTAGAAGGGTCGTGATTTTCCCGTACATAGTAACACTAATTATTATGACTTTTTCGGATTTTTTTCAAACTGACCCCCCTACCACCCCGGAGAAGAGACCCACCTACAGGTTTCATCCTATTTTAGAAAGGGGACACCCTAGCGGTGGTACCCCGAAAAGATGGCCGTAATCGGACCACCCCAGTAACCATGGTAACGCTCCAGAGTAGAAGAGTCGGGATTTTCCCGTACATAGTAACACTAATTATTATGGCCTTTTCGGTTTTTTTCCAAAATGACCCCCCTACCACCCCGGAGAAGAGACCCACCTACAAGTTTTATTCAAATGTGGGAAGGGGACACACTAGCGGTGACAACCTGAAAATATGGGGGAAATCGGACTGATTCCCATAACCATGGTAACGCTCAAAAGTAGAAATGTCGGGATTTCGAAAAAACGTTTATAACTACTACCGGTGAAAAACACCTACTTTGGGGGGGGACCTCAAAAACGTATAGACTATACCCCCTTCCCGAAAATTAATGCTACCGTATGAGTTGTCTACACGTAGCTACGACTCTCTTCTCCCACATAACCAAAATTCAGCCCCGTCACATACCCTCGGTGGAAAGGAAGGGGTACCGAAAAGAGGTACTTTTTTTAACTTTTCAAGACAAAAACACCTATTTTTGGCGCAGATAGAAATCATATATACAAAGAGCCTTTTCCGGTCATATAATTACACGAAATTGATGTATGACAATGACGAGGGTGTCTTCTACTACACGTCAAAATTTCATTTCGATGGGTACTTCAGAGAGGACAGGAGGGGGGGTTGACAAGAGGGGGTTTTCCAACTTTTGCACGTATGAAGAACACGTATTTCTATCGGGTCCTCTGGGACCCTATATCTCCCGAACGGAAGCAGGTATGGACCTGGGAGTTGCAGATTTGGACTCCTGGGCATCGATTACCCCCTGTGACGTCATTTTGACCAAATCCATTTTGGGGCAATTTCGGTAAAAACCGTAAGGGGTACCCCTTATGGTTTTTTTGGGTGAAAATAATTTTTGTCGCAAAGACGGGCAGTGTGTATCTTTTCTGATTGTTCTCGACACGCTGATCACGAATCTGAAGTTAATTTTGGAAGTGGGTGTTGTGTGGGGGCATGGGGGGCCAAAAACCATTGGGAGGGGGGCACGACCCCAAGTGGGTGTCTCCAAAAAAGAACGAAATACACCTGTTCTGGTGCTTCTTGGGGTGCTGATGATGAATCTGAGATTATTTTGGCGGTTCGTAGGCGTGGGGAGTGGTGGGGGAATTTAATACCTTCCGGGCGTCCCATGGCGCACGCTACCGAGAGTTTTTTGCTGACTGTTTGTACTTTTCCTCAAAATGACCCCCTACCACCCCGGAGAAGTGACAAACCTAAAAGTTTTATTCTAATTTTAGAAAGGGGACACCCTAGCGGTGGTACCCTTAAAAGATGGCCGTAATCGGACCACTCCAGTAACCATGGTAACGCTCCAAAGTAGAAGGGTCGTGATTTTCCCGTACATAGTAACACTAATTATTATGACTTTTTCGGATTTTTTTCAAACTGACCCCCCTACCACCCCGGAGAAGAGACCCACCTACAGGTTTCATCCTATTTTAGAAAGGGGACACCCTAGCGGTGGTACCCCGAAAAGATGGCCGTAATCGGACCACCCCAGTAACCATGGTAACGCTCCAGAGTAGAAGAGTCGGGATTTTCCCGTACATAGTAACACTAATTATTATGGCCTTTTCGGTTTTTTTCCAAAATGACCCCCCTACCACCCCGGAGAAGAGACCCACCTACAAGTTTTATTCAAATGTGGGAAGGGGACACACTAGCGGTGACAACCTGAAAATATGGGGGAAATCGGACTGATTCCCATAACCATGGTAACGCTCAAAAGTATAAATGTCGGGATTTCGAAAAAACGTTTATAACTACTACCGGTGAAAAACACCTACTTTGGGGGGGGACCTCAAAAACGTATAGACTATACCCCCTTCCCGAAAATTAATGCTACCGTATGAGTTGTCTACACGTAGCTACGACTCTCTTCTCCCACATAACCAAAATTCAGCCCCGTCACATACCCTCGGTGGAAAGGAAGGGGTACCGAAAAGAGGTACTTTTTTTAACTTTTCAAGACAAAAACACCTATTTTTGGCGCAGATAGAAATCATATATACAAAGAGCCTTTTCCGGTCATATAATTACACGAAATTGATGTATGACAATGACGAGGGTGTCTTCTACTACACGTCAAAATTTCATTTCGATGGGTACTTCAGAGAGGACAGGAGGGGGGGTTGACAAGAGGGGGTTTTCCAACTTTTGCACGTATGAAGAACACGTATTTCTATCGGGTCCTCTGGGACCCTATATCTCCCGAACGGAAGCAGGTATGGACCTGGGAGTTGCAGATTTGGACTCCTGGGCATCGATTACCCCCTGTGACGTCATTTTGACCAAATCCATTTTGGGGCAATTTCGGTAAAAACCGTAAGGGGTACCCCTTATGGTTTTTTTGGGTGAAAATAATTTTTGTCGCAAAGACGGGCAGTGTGTATCTTTTCTGATTGTTCTCGACACGCTGATCACGAATCTGAAGTTAATTTTGGAAGTGGGTGTTGTGTGGGGGCAAGGGGGGCCAAAAACCATTGGGAGGGGGGCACGACCCCAAGTGGGTGTCTCCAAAAAAGAACGAAATACACCTGTTCTGGTGCTTCTTGGGGTGCTGATGATGAATCTGAGATTATTTTGGCGGTTCGTAGGCGTGGGGAGTGGTGGGGGAATTTAATACCTTCCGGGCGTCCCATGGCGCACGCTACCGAGAGTTTTTTGCTGACTGTTTGTACTTTTCCTCAAAATGACCCCCTACCACCCCGGAGAAGTGACAAACCTAAAAGTTTTATTCTAATTTTGGAAAGGGGACACCCTAGCGGTGGTACCCTTAAAAGATGGCCGTAATCGGACCACTCCAGTAACCATGGTAACGCTCCAAAGTAGAAGGGTCGTGATTTTCCCGTACATAGTAACACTAATTATTATGACTTTTTCGGATTTTTTTCAAACTGACCCCCCTACCACCCCGGAGAAGAGACCCACCTACAGGTTTCATCCTATTTTAGAAAGGGGACACCCTAGCGGTGGTACCCCGAAAAGATGGCCGTAATCGGACCACCCCAGTAACCATGGTAACGCTCCAGAGTAGAAGAGTCGGGATTTTCCCGTACATAGTAACACTAATTATTATGACTTTTTCGGATTTTTTCCAAACTGACCCCCCTATCACCCGGAGAAGAGACCCACTCACAAGTTTTATTCAAATGTGGGAAGGGGACACCCTAGCGGTGGTACCCCGAAAAGATGGTCAAAATCGGACCACCCCAGTAACCATGGTAACGCTCGAAAGTAGAAGAGTCGGGATTTTCCCGTACATAGTAACACTGATTATTTTGACTTTTTCGGATTTTTTCCAAAATGACCCCCCCACCACCCCGCAGGAGGGACGCACCTACAAGTTTATTTTATTTTGGAAAGGGGAAACCCTAGCGGTGATAACCTGAAAATATGGGGGAAATCGGACTGATTCCCATAACCATGGTAACGCTCAAAAGTATAAATGTCGGGATTTCGAAAAAACGTTTATAACTACTACCGGTGAAAAACACCTACTTTGGGGGGGACCTCAAAAACGTATAGACTATACCCCCTTCCCGAAAATTAATGCTACCGTATGAGTTGTCTACACGTAGCTACGACTCTCTTCTCCCACATAACCAAAATTCAGCCCCGTCACATACCCTCGGTGGAAAGGAAGGGGTACCGAAAATAGGTATTTTTTTTAACTTTTCAAGACAAAAACACCTATTTTTGGCGCAGATAGAAATCATATATACAAAGAGCCTTTTCCGGTCATATAATTACACGAAATTGATGTATGACAATGACGAGGGTGTCTTCTACTACACGTCAAAATTTCATTTCGATGGGTACTTCAGAGAGGACAGGAGGGGGGGTTGACAAGAGGGGGTTTTCCAACTTTTGCACGTATGAAGAACACGTATTTCTATCGGGTCCTCTGGGACCCTATATCTCCCGAACGGAAGCAGGTATGGACCTGGGAGTTGCAGATTTGGACTCCTGGGCATCGATTACCCCCTGTGACGTCATTTTGACCAAATCCATTTTGGGGCAATTTCGGTAAAAACCGTAAGGGGTACCCCTTATGGTTTTTTTGGGTGAAAATAATTTTTGTCGCAAAGACGGGCAGTGTGTATCTTTTCTGATTGTTCTCGACACGCTGATCACGAATCTGAAGTTAATTTTGGAAGTGGGTGTTGTGTGGGGGCAAGGGGGGCCAAAAACCATTGGGAGGGGGGCACGACCCCAAGTGGGTGTCTCCAAAAAAGAACGAAATACACCTGTTCTGGTGCTTCTTGGGGTGCTGATGATGAATCTGAGATTATTTTGGCGGTTCGTAGGCGTGGGGAGTGGTGGGGGAATTTAATACCTTCCGGGCGTCCCATGGCGCACGCTACCGAGAGTTTTTTGCTGACTGTTTGTACTTTTCCTCAAAATGACCCCCTACCACCCCGGAGAAGTGACAAACCTAAAAGTTTTATTCTAATTTTAGAAAGGGGACACCCTAGCGGTGGTACCCTTAAAAGATGGCCGTAATCGGACCACTCCAGTAACCATGGTAACGCTCCAAAGTAGAAGGGTCGTGATTTTCCCGTACATAGTAACACTAATTATTATGACTTTTTCGGATTTTTTTCAAACTGACCCCCCTACCACCCCGGAGAAGAGACCCACCTACAGGTTTCATCCTATTTTAGAAAGGGGACACCCTAGCGGTGGTACCCCGAAAAGATGGCCGTAATCGGACCACCCCAGTAACCATGGTAACGCTCCAGAGTAGAAGAGTCGGGATTTTCCCGTACATAGTAACACTAATTATTATGGCCTTTTCGGTTTTTTTCCAAAATGACCCCCCTACCACCCCGGAGAAGAGACCCACCTACAAGTTTTATTCAAATGTGGGAAGGGGACACACTAGCGGTGACAACCTGAAAATATGGGGGAAATCGGACTGATTCCCATAACCATGGTAACGCTCAAAAGTATAAATGTCGGGATTTCGAAAAAACGTTTATAACTACTACCGGTGAAAAACACCTACTTTGGGGGGGGACCTCAAAAACGTATAGACTATACCCCCTTCCCGAAAATTAATGCTACCGTATGAGTTGTCTACACGTAGCTACGACTCTCTTCTCCCACATAACCAAAATTCAGCCCCGTCACATACCCTCGGTGGAAAGGAAGGGGTACCGAAAAGAGGTACTTTTTTTAACTTTTCAAGACAAAAACACCTATTTTTGGCGCAGATAGAAATCATATATACAAAGAGCCTTTTCCGGTCATATAATTACACGAAATTGATGTATGACAATGACGAGGGTGTCTTCTACTACACGTCAAAATTTCATTTCGATGGGTACTTCAGAGAGGACAGGAGGGGGGGTTGACAAGAGGGGGTTTTCCAACTTTTGCACGTATGAAGAACACGTATTTCTATCGGGTCCTCTGGGACCCTATATCTCCCGAACGGAAGCAGGTATGGACCTGGGAGTTGCAGATTTGGACTCCTGGGCATCGATTACCCCCTGTGACGTCATTTTGACCAAATCCATTTTGGGGCAATTTCGGTAAAAACCGTAAGGGGTACCCCTTATGGTTTTTTTGGGTGAAAATAATTTTTGTCGCAAAGACGGGCAGTGTGTATCTTTTCTGATTGTTCTCGACACGCTGATCACGAATCTGAAGTTAATTTTGGAAGTGGGTGTTGTGTGGGGGCATGGGGGGCCAAAAACCATTGGGAGGGGGGCACGACCCCAAGTGGGTGTCTCCAAAAAAGAACGAAATACACCTGTTCTGGTGCTTCTTGGGGTGCTGATGATGAATCTGAGATTATTTTGGCGGTTCGTAGGCGTGGGGAGTGGTGGGGGAATTTAATACCTTCCGGGCGTCCCATGGCGCACGCTACCGAGAGTTTTTTGCTGACTGTTTGTACTTTTCCTCAAAATGACCCCCCTACCACCCCGGAGAAGTGACAAACCTAAAAGTTTTATTCTAATTTTGGAAAGGGGACACCCTAGCGGTGGTACCCTTAAAAGATGGCCGTAATCGGACCACTCCAGTAACCATGGTAACGCTCCAAAGTAGAAGGGTCGTGATTTTCCCGTACATAGTAACACTAATTATTATGACTTTTTCGGATTTTTTTCAAACTGACCCCCCTACCACCCCGGAGAAGAGACCCACCTACAGGTTTCATCCTATTTTAGAAAGGGGACACCCTAGCGGTGGTACCCCGAAAAGATGGCCGTAATCGGACCACCCCAGTAACCATGGTAACGCTCCAGAGTAGAAGAGTCGGGATTTTCCCGTACATAGTAACACTAATTATTATGGCCTTTTCGGTTTTTTTCCAAAATGACCCCCCTACCACCCCGGAGAAGAGACCCACCTACAAGTTTTATTCAAATGTGGGAAGGGGACACACTAGCGGTGACAACCTGAAAATATGGGGGAAATCGGACTGATTCCCATAACCATGGTAACGCTCAAAAGTATAAATGTCGGGATTTCGAAAAAACGTTTATAACTACTACCGGTGAAAAACACCTACTTTGGGGGGGGACCTCAAAAACGTATAGACTATACCCCCTTCCCGAAAATTAATGCTACCGTATGAGTTGTCTACACGTAGCTACGACTCTCTTCTCCCACATAACCAAAATTCAGCCCCGTCACATACCCTCGGTGGAAAGGAAGGGGTACCGAAAAGAGGTACTTTTTTTAACTTTTCAAGACAAAAACACCTATTTTTGGCGCAGATAGAAATCATATATACAAAGAGCCTTTTCCGGTCATATAATTACACGAAATTGATGTATGACAATGACGAGGGTGTCTTCTACTACACGTCAAAATTTCATTTCGATGGGTACTTCAGAGAGGACAGGAGGGGGGGTTGACAAGAGGGGGTTTTCCAACTTTTGCACGTATGAAGAACACGTATTTCTATCGGGTCCTCTGGGACCCTATATCTCCCGAACGGAAGCAGGTATGGACCTGGGAGTTGCAGATTTGGACTCCTGGGCATCGATTACCCCCTGTGACGTCATTTTGACCAAATCCATTTTGGGGCAATTTCGGTAAAAACCGTAAGGGGTACCCCTTATGGTTTTTTTGGGTGAAAATAATTTTTGTCGCAAAGACGGGCAGTGTGTATCTTTTCTGATTGTTCTCGACACGCTGATCACGAATCTGAAGTTAATTTTGGAAGTGGGTGTTGTGTGGGGGCATGGGGGGCCAAAAACCATTGGGAGGGGGGCACGACCCCAAGTGGGTGTCTCCAAAAAAGAACGAAATACACCTGTTCTGGTGCTTCTTGGGGTGCTGATGATGAATCTGAGATTATTTTGGCGGTTCGTAGGCGTGGGGAGTGGTGGGGGAATTTAATACCTTCCGGGCGTCCCATGGCGCACGCTACCGAGAGTTTTTTGCTGACTGTTTGTACTTTTCCTCAAAATGACCCCCTACCACCCCGGAGAAGTGACAAACCTAAAAGTTTTATTCTAATTTTAGAAAGGGGACACCCTAGCGGTGGTACCCTTAAAAGATGGCCGTAATCGGACCACTCCAGTAACCATGGTAACGCTCCAAAGTAGAAGGGTCGTGATTTTCCCGTACATAGTAACACTAATTATTATGACTTTTTCGGATTTTTTTCAAACTGACCCCCCTACCACCCCGGAGAAGAGACCCACCTACAGGTTTCATCCTATTTTAGAAAGGGGACACCCTAGCGGTGGTACCCCGAAAAGATGGCCGTAATCGGACCACCCCAGTAACCATGGTAACGCTCCAGAGTAGAAGAGTCGGGATTTTCCCGTACATAGTAACACTAATTATTATGGCCTTTTCGGTTTTTTTCCAAAATGACCCCCCTACCACCCCGGAGAAGAGACCCACCTACAAGTTTTATTCAAATGTGGGAAGGGGACACACTAGCGGTGACAACCTGAAAATATGGGGGAAATCGGACTGATTCCCATAACCATGGTAACGCTCAAAAGTATAAATGTCGGGATTTCGAAAAAACGTTTATAACTACTACCGGTGAAAAACACCTACTTTGGGGGGGGACCTCAAAAACGTATAGACTATACCCCCTTCCCGAAAATTAATGCTACCGTATGAGTTGTCTACACGTAGCTACGACTCTCTTCTCCCACATAACCAAAATTCAGCCCCGTCACATACCCTCGGTGGAAAGGAAGGGGTACCGAAAAGAGGTACTTTTTTTAACTTTTCAAGACAAAAACACCTATTTTTGGCGCAGATAGAAATCATATATACAAAGAGCCTTTTCCGGTCATATAATTACACGAAATTGATGTATGACAATGACGAGGGTGTCTTCTACTACACGTCAAAATTTCATTTCGATGGGTACTTCAGAGAGGACAGGAGGGGGGGTTGACAAGAGGGGGTTTTCCAACTTTTGCACGTATGAAGAACACGTATTTCTATCGGGTCCTCTGGGACCCTATATCTCCCGAACGGAAGCAGGTATGGACCTGGGAGTTGCAGATTTGGACTCCTGGGCATCGATTACCCCCTGTGACGTCATTTTGACCAAATCCATTTTGGGGCAATTTCGGTAAAAACCGTAAGGGGTACCCCTTATGGTTTTTTTGGGTGAAAATAATTTTTGTCGCAAAGACGGGCAGTGTGTATCTTTTCTGATTGTTCTCGACACGCTGATCACGAATCTGAAGTTAATTTTGGAATTGGGTGTTGTGTGGGGGCATGGGGGGCCAAAAACCATTGGGAGGGGGGCACGACCCCAAGTGGGTGTCTCCAAAAAAGAACGAAATACACCTGTTCTGGTGCTTCTTGGGGTGCTGATGATGAATCTGAGATTATTTTGGCGGTTTGGAGACGTGGGGAGTGGTGGGGGAATTTAATGCCTTCCGGGCGTTCCATGGCGCACGCTACGGAGAGTTTTTTGCTGACTGTTTGTACTTTTTCTCAAAATGACCCCCTACCACCCCGGAGAAGTGACACACCTGGGAGTTTCATTCTATTTTAGAAAGGGGACACCCTAGCGGTGGTACCCTCAAAAGAGGGCCGTAATCGGACCACCCCAGTAACCATGGTAACGCTCAAGAGTAGAAGGGACGGGATTTTCCCGTACATAGTAACACTAAGTAACACTAATTATTATGACCTCTTCGGATTTTTTTCCAAAATGACCCCCCACCACCCCGGAGAAGAGACGCGCACCTACAAGTTTCATCCTATTTCGGCAAGGGGACACCCTAGCGGTGGTACCCCGAAAAGATGGCCGTAGTCGGACCACCACAGTAACCATGGTAACGCTCCAAAGTAGAAGGGTCGGGATTTTCAAAAACGTATATAGCAAATTATTATGCCTTTTCAGATTTTGTTTCAAAATGACCCCCTATCACCCAGGAATGAGAAGCACCTACAAGTTTAATCCTATTTTGGAAAGGGGACACCCTAGCGGTGGTACCCTGAAAGGATGGCCGTAGTCGGACCACCACAGTAACCATGGTAACGCTCCAAAGTAGAAGGGTCGGGATTTTCAAAAACGTATATAGCAAATTATTATGCCTTTTCAGATTTTGTTTCAAAATGACCCCCTATCACCCAGGAATGAGAAGCACCTACAAGTTTAATCCTATTTTGGAAAGGGGACACCCTAGCGGTGGTACCCTGAAAGGATGGCCGTAATCGGACCACCACAGTAACCATGGTAACGCTCCAAAGTAGAAGGGTCGGGATTTTCCCGTACGTAGTAATACTAATTATTATGACCGTTTTAGACTTTTTTTCAAAATTACCCCCCTACCACCCCGGGAAAGAGACGCACCTACAAGTTTCATCCTATTTCGGACAGGTGACACCCTAGCGGTGGTACCCTGAAAAGATGGGGGAAATCGGACTGACCCAGTAACCATGGTAACGCTCCAAAGTATAAAAGTAGGTATTTTCCCGTATATAGAGTAATTTAGTGTTAGGCAGATCGGTTAATGAATTTTAATTAATTAACCGAATATGCAAATGAGCTGAAATTTTTATGACGTCATCAATAGGATGTAACGGAAGGGTAAAAAAAGTTTGAAGATGCCCCCCCAAGTTTTGCACTGGGGGTGGGGTCCCCCACCCCAAAAATTCACCCCCCTCAAATTTTTACCAAAATGACGCCAATTTGTCGAAGGGGTGCAGGGGTATCTAAAAGTATGAATTACGACACCCCCACCCCCGGGGAAGTATTTTTTTTATAATATTTTGTCACGTCCCGACTGTCCATTTTCTTCACGTCCCGATTGGGCACTTTCACGTCCCGATTGGGCACTTTCACGTCCCGACAGGGCATTCTCACGTCCCGATAGGGCATTCTCACGTCCCGATAGGGCATTTTCACGTCCCGATAGGGCATTTTGTACTTAGAAATTTTTTCACGTCCCGACTGGGCATTTTCACGTCCCGAGTGGGCATTTTGACGTCCCGACTGGGCATTCTGACGTCCCGACTGGGCATTCTGACGTCCCGACTGGGCATTGGTCTGAACCCTAACCCTAACCCTAACCCTAACCCTAACCCTAACCCTAACCCTAACCCTAACCCTAACCCTAACCCTAACCCTAACCCTAACCCTAACCCTAACCCTAACCCTAACCCTAACCCTAACCCTAACCCTAACCCTAACCCTAACCCTAACCCTAACCCTAACCCTAACCCTAACCCTAACCCTAACCCTAACCCTAACCCTAACCCTAACCCTAACCCTAACCCTAACCCTAACCCTAACCCTAACCCTAACCCTAACCCTAACCCTAACCCTAACCCTAACCCTAACCCTAACCCTAACCCTAACCCTAACCCTAACCCTAACCCTAACCCTAACCCTAACCCTAACCCTAACCCTAACCCTAACCCTAACCCTAACCCTAACCCTAACCCTAACCCTAACCCTAACCCTAACCCTAACCCTAACCCTAACCCTAACCCTAACCCTAACCCTAACCCTAACCCTAACCCTAACCCTAACCCTAACCCTAACCCTAACCCTAACCCTAACCCTAACCCTAACCCTAACCCTAACCCTAACCCTAACCCTAACCCTAACCCTAACCCTAACCCTAACCCTAACCCTAACCCTAACCCTAACCCTAACCCTAACCCTAACCCTAACCCTAACCCTAACCCTAACCCTAACCCTAACCCTAACCCTAACCCTAACCCTAACCCTAACCCTAACCCTAACCCTAACCCTAACCCTAACCCTAACCCTAACCCTAACCCTAACCCTAACCCTAACCCTAACCCTAACCCTAACCCTAACCCTAACCCTAACCCTAACCCTAACCCTAACCCTAACCCTAACCCTAACCCTAACCCTAACCCTAACCCTAACCCTAACCCTAACCCTAACCCTAACCCTAACCCTAACCCTAACCCTAACCCTAACCCTAACCCTAACCCTAACCCTAACCCTAACCCTAACCCTAACCCTAACCCTAACCCTAACCCTAACCCTAACCCTAACCCTAACCCTAACCCTAACCCTAACCCTAACCCTAACCCTAACCCTAACCCTAACCCTAACCCTAACCCTAACCCTAACCCTAACCCTAACCCTAACCCTAACCCTAACCCTAACCCTAACCCTAACCCTAACCCTAACCCTAACCCTAACCCTAACCCTAACCCTAACCCTAACCCTAACCCTAACCCTAACCCTAACCCTAACCCTAACCCTAACCCTAACCCTAACCCTAACCCTAACCCTAACCCTAACCCTAACCCTAACCCTAACCCTAACCCTAACCCTAACCCTAACCCTAACCCTAACCCTAACCCTAACCCTAACCCTAACCCTAACCCTAACCCTAACCCTAACCCTAACCCTAACCCTAACCCTAACCCTAACCCTAACCCTAACCCTAACCCTAACCCTAACCCTAACCCTAACCCTAACCCTAACCCTAACCCTAACCCTAACCCTAACCCTAACCCTAACCCTAACCCTAACCCTAACCCTAACCCTAACCCTAACCCTAACCCTAACCCTAACCCTAACCCTAACCCTAACCCTAACCCTAACCCTAACCCTAACCCTAACCCTAACCCTAACCCTAACCCTAACCCTAACCCTAACCCTAACCCTAACCCTAACCCTAACCCTAACCCTAACCCTAACCCTAACCCTAACCCTAACCCTAACCCTAACCCTAACCCTAACCCTAACCCTAACCCTAACCCTAACCCTAACCCTAACCCTAACCCTAACCCTAACCCTAACCCTAACCCTAACCCTAACCCTAACCCTAACCCTAACCCTAACCCTAACCCTAACCCTAACCCTAACCCTAACCCTAACCCTAACCCTAACCCTAACCCTAACCCTAACCCTAACCCTAACCCTAACCCTAACCCTAACCCTAACCCTAACCCTAACCCTAACCCTAACCCTAACCCTAACCCTAACCCTAACCCTAACCCTAACCCTAACCCTAACCCTAACCCTAACCCTAACCCTAACCCTAACCCTAACCCTAACCCTAACCCTAACCCTAACCCTAACCCTAACCCTAACCCTAACCCTAACCCTAACCCTAACCCTAACCCTAACCCTAACCCTAACCCTAACCCTAACCCTAACCCTAACCCTAACCCTAACCCTAACCCTAACCCCTAACCCTAACCCTAACCCTAACCCTAACCCTAACCCTAACCCTAACCCTAACCCTAACCCTAACCCTAACCCTAACCCTAACCCTAACCCTAACCCTAACCCTAACCCTAACCCTAACCCTAACCCTAACCCTAACCATAGCCAAGATTGTACCTGTGGTGTGTGGCGCCCTTTGGATTCCTTTCCACGTGACAAGAGTGGTATAAACACTTATATTTTGGTGGGAAAATGAAATTTAATAACCATATCTTGACGTCATTTCATATCTAATTTCAATGACTAAAACTTCGTCGAATGACACTTTTGACTGGAGAGAAGCTTCTAATGGGTGCTGGGAGTCCCTTCTACGTAGTCTGAGAGAGATTTGAGAACTGTCATTTTTGCCCAAAATGGCCAATTTCATAAGGCTATACCCTCATGATTTTGTCCGATTTTGGCCAAAATCGCGACTTTTTTAATTCTTCCCAAAATTGTATCTGTGGTCTGTTGCTTTATGTTGTATGTCTGTGTGCGCGATTGTGTATGTGGAGCTGGCCAAACCAATCAAGCAATCCATCTATAATGTATTCGATTCATTACGAACACTGGTATGCAATGATGGCATGTTTGGGTTTATTATCCATGTAAATGCATATACATTTCTTGCAATGGTTATTTCGAGTTATAGAACCTTTATGCCGTCAGGTGTGTCCAACATGATCTACAATAACGTGAGAGAAATCGTTAGTACAATCAACTCGACTCCGACAACAGAAACAGATCAATTTCGTTTGAGCTAAAAAGTTATGGACTTCAGCAATAAAAACCCATTTGAAATTTAAAACGGCAATGATCTATAGAGTTGAATTAGGATGATTCATACGAGTAGATGATTGTCTGATTTCAATTCTTTCGTTGTATTTTGATAAAAATAGGTCAGCAAATTACAGTGGTTAATCATAAAATGACAGTTATGAGGACACAAATGTATCAGATAACGTTGCAATTCGTGTTTGTAATAGAGCCTAGCAACTATGAACGACTTCCATCTCTCTAACAAAATAAATGATTCAAAAGTTCTTTATTATTTATCCATCTATTTCAACATTTCATAAACAAGGTTACTTGGTAAGCCGTAGCTAATCTTCCCAAAACCAAACAAACTGACAAACTAACATTTTAAGAGGAAGTAAATGAAAGGATCTGAATACAGATCAGATATGTACTGAACGATAAACTTCTGCTGAAAGTGCAAGTAACATGTAGCCAAATTAAAAATATTTATAAAATGCATTTAATCAAGCAACTGCATCGAGCAATATAGGACAATCAATTCTATACAACCATTATATCATGTAAATGCATAAAACATTGCGAACGATTGATCTTATTACTAATTTCTTTCTGAATCTCTAGTTCCCATTCACGTTCTAACTTCGCTAAACCTGTAATACAATTCATATATAGTTTAGGCCGTCTTTGCTGACTGTGGTAATTCATTCCATAGATTGAACACACCATACTAGGAACGTCCTTTGTGAGATTCACTTCTATACTACCATGAAATACCATTTGACGATCAGATGAACCTAACATAATTCCCTCATTTCAGTTGAACCAATTCTGGTTAACGATTTTTCGGACTATTACAACTTGATTACGCTGAAGACGTTGATAACACGGGAATCCCATTTTCACTTAAATAGGTCTGCATATTTCTTCTCAAAAAATATTCTTTCCTTTGATTCTTTCAATTCTAAATTTCTCTCTGTACAAGTTCTCGATACGAGACTACAGTGGTCGAGGTAATGAAGGAAGTAACCACTCCAACATATAATCCTGCTGGGAAAGTCAATAAACTGATTAATTCTACGTAAAAAGGAAAATCTTGTACTAACAATTAACAAAAGTTATCAATTTGCTTATTCCATGTTCAAATATTTCGGTTTCAGTTATCGTGTCTCTCCCTATCTCTAATCAATTAATATACGGTAATCACTATGGAATAGTTACGTTTAATGAAATAAAAAATAAAACACAGACATGGTCGTAATAACATATATTAGGATCGTGACTGAAACCTGCATTATGCTGAAAGTCTCTCCCTATCTCTAATAAATTAATATACAGTAATCACTATGGAATAGTTACGTTTAATGAAATAAAAAATAAAACACAGACATGGTCGTAATAACATATATTAGGATCGTGACTGAAACCTGCATTATGCTGAAAGTCGGTTCTGACCAATCTCTTTGGTCGCTGCACAAGCTCAAGGGAGGCAAGTATTTCGAAAAACCACTTACAGTCTTGGAATTGGTGGAATTTAAACACGCCTCTAATATATTAATATTAATTGCCAATCATAAGTCAAGGTGAAAAATGTCTGAATATAATACGCTTACATGTAAGCTCTAAGAAAAAGAATACCTGGAATCTGCATTCTAATTGTTCCACCCACCCGTCCACCCGTTCGTCCTCCGTACGTACATGCGTACATACATATATATATATATATATATATATATATATATATATATATATATATATATATATATATATATATATATATATATATATATATATATATATATATATATATATATATATACATACACACAAACATACATACATACATACATACATTTATTTGTATGAATAAACTTACTACGTTAATTCTCGGAAGCAACTCAAGAATTATTCACATTTAGTGAAATTATTACAATTCTTACATTATATACATTTCTTTTCTGACAGTGCTAATGAAAATATCAGACAATCATTGTTCTTCTCAGCATCATGAATTTCTCGGGGCGCTCAGTAGCTTCTTTAAGCTTATTCCATGGCACCGCCCTGCGCCTCCAGTGCGTCTACGCCCGTCGGAAGGGGCGCATCTGCTGATGTATTTTCTGTGTTGCCCGATGCACCACCGATCGTGAAAGGAAATATTCGCTTCTTTTGGACGTTTAGTAATTGGCGTAGGGCATCACGAAATTGCGGATTGCTCATCGTATATATGAGAGGATTGGCACAAGAGTTAGTAAAAGCAAGAGCGATAAACATACGGTAAAGGTTTCCGCCCAAATACTGCGGTTCTACGTAACCAAGATTAAACACTAGGAAAGCAACTTGATCTGGAGTCCAACAAGTAATAAAAGTAAGAATCACCAAAAACAACATTTGTATCACCTTTTTCCTCGCCTTTAACATGAACGCATTCGCTCGTTGTTTGTTTCCAGGTCCCGCATTTTCCGCGCCTACTATCGGTTTCGCTTGTTGACGTAAGCGATTAATCGTAATTACTTGAGTCGACACCATAATCACAACGGGAATAAAATACTCGAGGAAAAATAGCGTGGTCCCGATTGCCGCTTGGATGAACGGAGTCCGAAAATCGACGACACACCCGGCAGTAGCGGGGTCACGGTAGGTCACGAAGTAGCTGAAGGAGTTGATTATAAACGAAGTTATCCAAACTAGCAAAATGACAACCTTTGGGCGAGATTTCGAAAAGACGTTCCTATATCTGATTGGAAATACAACAGCAAAGTATCTCTCGACGGAAATGACGGTGAGTGTAAATATGGAGGCGACTATTGATATCCACAGGATGACATTAGAATGCACAACTTTGCAGTACAATTGACCAATGATACCATTAGTAGTGGTCTTCGCTGAAGGCAGAGGAATCAGCGTTATGGATGATATCATATCAGCAGAAGCTAAAGCCATAATAAACATATTAGTGGCACTTTTTAAGCGATTCTTTCGGCTATATATGATAATTACGATCACGTTACCAAACAAACCGACTAAAGCAAGCACAAGCTGACAAACCAACCACCACGTCCAAACGACTGGTTCCCACGTGAACTCGTATGGTGTAGCAAATTCAGTTATTTTGCTGGTAGTCATCAACACCGTAACATTAGAATTATCCATTTTGCACAACTTTCCTTTCTATCGTACAATCATCAAGTATATTTCGTTTCTTTTTCAAAACATATTTTTTGGTTGTCATTTAATTTTATCATATTATCACTCTACACTATACTTTTTAAACCAACAGAAGAACGGAGAAAGGGTAGAGAGAGTGGAGAGCAGACGCAATTTTGTATATACGAAGAGAATTATTATCGTGAATATGCTACAAGAAAACGAATCTAGTCTTCATTTAAGAGAACTGCAAACAGACTTCTCTTGTTCTGTACACTCAGTCAGTTAGAATATGTCAACTTGCTAGACTTAAACCATGCATCTCGAGAACCAGAAGTTTCCATTTATCGACAAGAGTTTGATGATTAACGTCAAAGTATTTTAATATTTAAATATTACTAGTTATCAATAAGTATTGATCATAATTCCTTTGTTCGTAAAAACATAGTTTGATACTAAGCAAAATACAAATTTCATTACTATTTCCGTCTTTTGATACAAATCAAACAAATGGGTACGTGATAGTTTAAGTTTCAATCGGTTTACAGAGAATCGTCCATTTGTGCAATTTCACTGAAACGCCCATTTCAATAATTACATTTAGAATCGCCGAATTGTATTCTCTGGTGCTTATATAGCAAATAATCTTGACCGAGATTTGTCCTTCATCGATTCCTTTCTTCGGTAGACTGAACGGTCAGTCGTTCTAATTGTTTACATTGCTTCAGGTGCATTTGTTATTCCGTGTACGTCTGATAAACCCAACTAAATCAGGTATCATTCTTACACGTATCTTGTTCAATAGTACAGCACAACTAGAAGCTGTGGACGTAGTATTCCAATAATCGGGTCAGCTGTCCTCTAAAGGGTGTAAGTAGCTATAAGGAGACCGCATCCAACGACGTGGAAGAATCCTGCAGTCATACACAACACTCCAAATCTGCAAACAAATAGACGGAAGGAAAAATTGATTATCTTTGGGTCTTTATTCAGTTAAATGAAAACGCGATTTGATTTAAAAAGGAAACACGTTCGCTATTATAAATTACATAACACACAAGTGATTGATTACTTTAGTGGGAGTACTAACGTTACTTGTGGATGACCAACATAAAGCTGTGGAGCAACGAACTGTAGCCTATTTTTCAGTATGCTTGCGTATCATATCTTGATGTTAGTGAATTAAAATCATAAACAACGGTCATGACCATACGAAGTCATATAATTATTAAGTAACTATTACTAGTGGCTTTTCTTTAGCTACAACTCTGAGTTGAAGATATCGGGATGGAAATACCTGTGTAAGGCTTAGATTTGGCATGATAAAGATTAGAATGGCAAAATATCATTTGTTTTGGTTCAAAAATATTTATAACCATGTTATTAAAAAAATGTTATCACTTAATTATAATAATCGTTTGTCAAATGCATCCAATGAGAAAGAAAACAGGTACAGTCTAAAGAGATTTCAGATTAAATTCAATTTCTTGTATTCTTTTTTCCGATAATCACTATGAGGAAACAGGAGATAACTTAAAGTTTTGCAACCTCCCGGCGATTTGTCCGTTGGAACTCCACTACAGTTCTCTCTTCGTTTGCCCCGGCACCCAGCCAACAGCATTATATTAATTTGAGACAGCTCTGAAAACCATTTATCAAACTTAACATGTCCTTAACAACCTTGTAACTGTGGTCGAAATGCACAAGTCAAAAATCCATGAGACCATGAAACACAGGGCTGCAGTCGTGCCCAACAGGTCAGAGTCCGTATCCAATTCCGAGTCCAGCCAATCGAGCCCAAGGACAATCCGAGTGCCAAGTCTAAGGTGGAATCAGAGATAAGTCTAGTGCTCCCATGTCCAAGTCCGATTCCAGAATATGAACTACCGGTATGCATTCTATCGCCATTTCATATACCACATCTCTCACCTCCCCCTCTATCCCTGTTATGTTATACACTTTACGTACGTTATCATGATAACGTACGTAAAGTGTATAACATAACAGGGATCTGTCATGAACACGCGCAGAGAAGTAATATCGACTCATTGATAATTTCAGCAGTTGATATGGAGTCAAATTGATAATTTAGATTAGTTCCACTGTCGTGTGTTCAAAGTAGTATAACCATATACTCACATTTTGTATTGCTTAACGCGATTAATGATATGAAACCGATTGTTTGCTACACAAGAATGGTTTCAGCACTGCATATATAATATGATGCATATTTCAAAACGAAAGTATGATTCTTACCATTTTAACCTTTACTGAAAGCTAGAATTGTAACCGTAGTGGAGTTGGAGCTCCAACATTTTGTATGTTGGTGTGTTTTTCGAGGGAGTGGTATGTTTGTTGGAATGAAGGGAGTGTGACGGAGAAAAAGGCAGTGGTAAACGATGTACCATTGGTCATACACAATAATGGTTAAATCAGAGATATGTAATAGAGTGACTAGAACAGGTTGGTTAAACAATACGAACATAACACGGCAATCAGCGAAGAAAATATGGCAGGGTATACTACTGGTAGATATAGAACTTGATGAACTGTGGTACCTTCCAGTAGTCAGAGGGTAGACGATATATATTTAAGTAGTCTGTGGGTAGACGGTACATTCAACGGGCACCTTCCAGTAGTCTGTTGGTAGACGATATATTTAACGTACTGATTCGAGTATTATAAATGATCGTTATAGCGTGACAAGGTCTCTGCGATTAATAGGCTTTTTACATATCTTGTTCCTACAACAACGATTCATTGTGTAAGATCAACAACTGTGCAGATCATGCAAGATCACTGCTCACAAGTCTTTGCTTAAAACTACGACTAAAGGACCCGAGCGAAACTAACGTCATATGAACAAGAATGGTAGGGCTTATTTGATCTCAATCATCTCTCGGAATGATTAGATTATCTTCAGGATTAGAATTAAATACTTCTTGGAATTATTTTAGGCTCACATGTTATAGTGATTTAGGTTAGTGTTAGGGTGATTTTAACCTTTGCCCTTCAGTTGTCCCAAACTGGTTGGAAACAACCATAAATAGGTCAATTAGCCCCAAACTCAAGAAATTTTAAGAAATATAAAAAAATCGCTGCGATATAGTTGTCTACCGGTTACTCAATTCGTTTATCATTTGGAAGTGCACTGTTTAAAATATCATGTATTTTTAGGCATTGTGTGAACATTTTCGAGGTTTGTATGTTCCTTCCCCCTTCTTGATAAGTAGCCGATAGTTATAATCTTTAGATATTTCTACTAAACACATCATAGAGCCACGGCAAACGTACTTATAATAATTTGAATTATATGATGTGAACGTTAGATTGCGAGAATATAATTAGCTTACTTAGGTTGCATTCTCTTCGATAGTCCAGATTCAGTAAACAACAGATATATTCGTATTTTAAAGTAGGTTAATGCAATACGAGCGCGGAAGATCGGAAAGAATCATATGATAACAATAACAACGTTAAAAACTGCTGAATGACTATAGAGTTGGTTGTCATAGTAATATATTGATGTAGTTATGATGCGTTCTTTGACGCATTTGGTAATAAATTGGATGTTTTGATGCCTTCGATATTGCTTTACTTAAAGAAGACATATGTTGTACAGCCAAATTTTAATGTTCAGTAAAGTGGTCTGTATGATACTTGATATGATTTAATGAATGTTCATAACGTTATTCTTACTAAAACAGTTGACTATTTTTACGTGATATATTTTAACTTATGAGAGAAAGTTGCCAACATCACAAAATCGATTTTTTAACCATCTGAACGTAAATAATCGATGCATTTATTATATTCGACCCAGAAACGTTAGATAAAGAATCTATTGTGTTGATGAGTTGATTTTAATCATATACGACCAAAAACTTAGCAATTGTCCACAACTTTGAATTTCTTGTTCCTATTTTAAATGATAAGATTAGTGGTGATAAATAATATTCTTACCAGCAATATAAAAGGCTAGTCGTAAAGTGTCAAGTGAAATGTTTCAAACGAGATATGAGGATAAAAGGGAAGGAATGAAAGGAGACTCATACCGGAAAATACCAGTTATTTGCAGTGACGATGAAGTACTTTATGTGTTATGAATACAATTATGTTCATATATATATATATGTTCATATATATATATATGTTCATATACAGGGGCGGATCCAGGGGGGGGCCCGGGGGGCCCGGGCCCCCCCTTTTTGAAAATCCTGATTTTTTTTTTTTTTTTTTTTTTTTTACCCCGTTCGAGGGAAAGTGCCCCATGCGTGATCAGTGGCGTAGCTACGGGGGGCCTGAAATTGCAGACATGAGATCCATATTTTCAGGCTAGGTA
The DNA here is from genome assembly GCF_037975245.1 of Apostichopus japonicus. Classification (NCBI taxonomy): domain Eukaryota; kingdom Metazoa; phylum Echinodermata; class Holothuroidea; order Aspidochirotida; family Stichopodidae; genus Apostichopus; species Apostichopus japonicus. Next base: position 20,363,919 of record NC_092578.1, on the reverse strand, counting down.
CATGCTGCTTAGAATACTCGGGAAGTGCCGTTTCCGGCCATCTGGGGGGTTTGTAAAGCCAAAAATTTTCTTGTACGCTCCGCACCAACCGATGATGGCGCTCCGCTTAGATAGTCTTACGTTCAGGCGCGGCTGGACCAGTCAGACAGCCCCCCCCCCCTGTCACAAATCCTGCATCCGCCCCTGATATGTCATTGAATATTCCACAAACAACTTTTTATGTCCACGAAACTGTCGAAACATGATTTTCACTACTGGTAGAGATATAAAATATTGGGAATTCTGAATTTCCTGCAAACATGCGGCTGTGCCTGTTCAATACTCACTACTGTATCGCCTTAAAAAATGATGAGTGGAAATAGTTTCTCCAGGACCGTATCGTATCGTGGGTATCGAGTGCGTCTGATATACGAACGTACGTAGTACGTACGTCTATGATGATATGCACTGTACTGTACTGATAAAAACATAGGTGAATTTCACTCCATGGGAGTGATCACTGAGCACATTCCGGTATAAGAGTGAATTTCCACTCCATTGGAGTAAATCTTAACTCCTAAAGAGTTATATTCACTCATATTAGGAGTGAGGGTTAACTCCAATAGAGTTAAATTTTACTCTTAATTTGAAGTGCGCCGAGTGATCACTCCAATGGAATGAAATCCACTCATTTGTTTTTAGAGTGTTGCTAGGTATATGAAGAAGAAATTTACATACCAATACATGTTATCGGTCATCGATTGGCACAAAAAGCCAGATTCTGATGACAGCTGCCTCAAGAAACCCAATAAATGGCCTAATAAGCACCGAGCCATCAATGTGGACCATTACCGAAACATCGATGCGTGTTAGTCTTCCACCCCCTTCCTCTAATGCTATTTAAGTCCACATGTGGGCATATCCTGCAAATCTACCGGTAGCCCACAGGGGTTTGAGTTGGGAGAAAGGCCTTGACAGCTTGAAACGACAAATGATGCCAACTTCCCTCAAGTTAAAAGTCTGGCTGAGTTGGCAAGGCCAGTCAGCATGAAAGTGAAAAAACTTTTTTTGCATTTCTGTCACCAAAGTTGCACATCTTTTTGGTTGCTATTTTGCCTCACAGGTGCCATCTCCTGCGATCAGGGGGGTGCTGAAATCTCAAATTTTCTCTGTACGCTCCGCGCCAACCAAGGTGGCGCTCCGCTTAGATAGTAAACTCCGCCCCCCCCCCACAAGAAAGAACAGCCCCCCATGGCCCCCCACTCAAAAAATACTAGCTACGCCACTGTGCGTGTAATAAATTTGCAAAAAGAGTACACCATCATTCTGATAAAGTGAAGGTGAGAGGGGCACTCTGACTGCATCAATAGTCTCCATCTGGAAGGGGGCATCCAAGATGAAATGGCCTGGAGTAGCCTGGTAAAAAGTAGTTTGCATCACCACCTATACTCCCCAAAGACGTAAATCCCAGCTCATTGCTCGAAATTGCAAATATATGCCCGGCAAACCATGAATACATGATTTATTGGAAATAAATTTTACTCCAAACTTTCACGAAAAGTAGCACCAGATTGCACCGAGGACCTCCATATTTTGTGAAATTTTCCCAAAGGGGAGGGGGGCACCCACTCTCCTTAGACCCCTTCCCCAGGACGACGATTAGGCATTTCCCATCTGGGCCCCCCCTTCGGCGAAATCCTGGATCCGCCACTGCATATATATATATGTTCATATATATATATGTTTATATATATATATATATCACCAACGAGATTATGGTAAACGAGAATCAGGGGGAGGAGCGACCAATGGACTGAAGAAGATTGTCTATGGATACTTTTGTTATGCTCTCATATTTCCCATGCACTGATCTCGCAGTCGCGTCGTCAGACTTTTCAATTTGTGTGTGTGGGAGGGGGGGGGGGCACCATTCGGGGCCGAAGGCGCCCCACGCGAGGCGCGATTATTACGCGTGGGTCCAAGGGAGCAACCCGGGGCCAAAGGGCGAAGCTCCCGGAAGCTCCTGGGTTTTAGAGTATTTGTGATGTATAAACTTATCATTCTAGAGTAATTACATATACTATATAAAGTCTAGAAACAAATGGGGAGAAAACTTCAAACCAATTCTTCCATTGATGAGAAAACTACATCAATCATAATAACATTGATCATCGATGTTATGGCATATACTACAACAGTATTTCAATGCAACCCTAGATAGATGGATTGATGAATGAATGAATGAATGAATGAATGAATGAATGAATGAATGAATGAATGAATGAATGAATGAATGAATGAATGAATGAATGAATGAATGAATGAATGAATGGATGGATGGACAGCATGTAACGGCTGGTCATTGTTTGTAATCCAAATTTATATCAAACTCAGCGTTATGGTGATGGTTTCATCCACTAAACACTTATCCATTCTACCGAATCTATCCACATCAAGCCACCTAGCCAAAATTGATCCATCCACCAAATAGTAATTTGTTTCACAAATTCGTCCAACACTTGCCTCGCAAGTTTCTAGCAAATTAAATTGATTTCATTATTTACGTCTACAACTAACGTTTTCACACATAATTTCATATTGTATTGGCTATAACACGATAGTCATGCATCTGTTATTGATTGTTGTGTCAATTGCATGGGTCAAATTTATATAATTGATATGTTCACCTTCAGTGTAACATACGGTCGATGTAGAACAATCTGCTGTAGAATGTTACCTCAAGTATTTACTTGTTATCAAACAAGAAAATCAATTCAGATAAAAGCTGACTCAATAATCTTACAAGAAAGCATTAAGTGGTTGCGTGAGAGGAAATGCTTGAGACGATTGGCAATTCTTCTGAAAGATTCGTGTAAAATTATGACATACGAAAACGTCTCTCAAGATGCATTTGACATGTTTTATTTGATATTGTGAGTGCAGAGAAACTCAGCGAGTTTGCCAAGATTATGTTTATATATTTATATATATGGTCTATATATATATATATATTGACCATATGGTCTATATATAGACCATATATATATACAGACCATATGTATATATACAGACCATATGTATATGGTCTGTATATATATATATTGACCATATGGTCTATATATAGACCATATGGTCTATATATAGACCATATATATACAGACCATATGTATATGGTCTGTATATATATATATTGACCATATGGTCTATATATAGACCATATGTATATTTACAGACCATATGTATATGGGAGATTCCATGGTAACTCGCATTACACTTTTTGCTGTATTTTTTTATAATCCAAGTGCTGTGGCTTGAATATGGGTTAGTGTAACTCCTCAATTTTCTGTGGTTTTATATCCAACATTCATAGCTACAATATGAAATTATCAAGAATTATAATTCTGTTCGCCTTAATGTATGGTGCGCTTCCAAATATCGGTTACTCGCATTTCGGGAAAAGGACACCTGAAAAATTGACACCGGTACAAAATGGCACCGTGCTCAAACAAAGAATGATTTCTTCAATTGCATACATGTACAAGATATCTACCCTACTGATGTTTATATATCAGCATTAGAAAATATGAAACAACTTCAGATGTGGTATGGAGGGGGGAAAAGTCTGGTAACTCGCATTACACTTTTTCCAGTCATCGATTTTGCTCTTTATTCATCAAATTCTTTGAAAGAGATATACTCCAAAGCCATTGTTGAAACACTTGGAAACTCTAAGAAACTGTAAAACTCTTTCCAAAACTTTTAACAACATTTTAACAACAATTTGCAAAACATCATGACAATTATATCAATAATAATCGAAGCTGATTGAACCAGAAAATCAACTGAAGAATTGTTGACTATCAAGATTGCAATGTACACTATTGAATTATCAATCCAAATTTCCAATCAAGCTAATCCAAGCAAACTGGTAGCTCTCATCTTCCATTTTAATGTCCTTCCATTTTAATGTCTCAAAACATCTACTGAAAGTTAAACAGGTTCACAGCTTATAGTGAATTAAAAGAAAAGTTTCTTTGGCATTTTAATTAGTGCATTGGTCCTTTGAAAATTTGTATTTAGGGTTCTTAGAAAAAGCATGAAACTAATAAAACAATCCTTGTTCCTAATTCTGTCAGTATAATAACATTATCAACAATAACACAATAGATGTATCATCATGCGGTATGAGGGCATGCTGGTAGGCCATTCTAGATAACCTTGAATGGATGGTGTTTTGTATCAAATTAGAATTTTGATGCAAACTTGAATTGGCCACGACTAATAGCAATCAAAGGCGTTCCCAACTTCTTTATCATCTGGCTTCGTCGATAGAAAGTTTTGTCATCCCTGGCCCCTGGGGTTCGGTCATTTCCAGTTATCGATCGTTCCCGTGAAATCCGGTGGCCTGCCTTATTTTGTGTAATTTGGGGATTTGATATGCTTTGGAGTAAAGGTTGATTTTCACATTGTAGTGATAAGACACTTTGCACATCATGATATTTGGGAAACCCACATTTGAATTGGTAAACCACACCAATCTATTCCAACTGACCATGCCTCTGCAATCTTGCCCCCTCCCGCCCCCAGCGGCCCCAATCCCCCCTATGCAAACTCCCCGTCCGCCCCATCCCCTCTGCCCACCCCACTAATTCTGAGGTGCCCACACCCTTGGCAGCATCAGTTTTCATATCAAGACTAATTTCCATCAAGATATTAGACACATTTTAATGGTCATGATTTACAATATTTGCCCATCCTTGAACATACTAGATTACTATGTGATAGGCTACAGACTAATATAGCCTAAGCTCTCACAATTTGTCATAAATATTGTACTAAGCAATTAATATCCCATGAAAATGCTAATGTTAAAATGGAGAAAGAATATGCTAACTTTACTCATTTGATGATGTCACAGTTGAATGCAACTTGGAAGGTCCGTGATTCCACAAAGGTCAGATGATAAAATGATGTCTGTTGAAACTGTCCTAAGGGTCACATGTAATGTAATGAAGGTTGCAGTGCATTCTGGGTAAAGGAAGTACCTACTGTGCACACCTTAGTGGGTGGGTGGCCCATAGTGAGTAGATGAACCCTATTGATTTTGGTGCTCATAAAGTATATAGTGCGCTGTATTGTTTTGTTGATCAGTAGTATACTGCAAGTGAGATTGGAATAATATATGGTAACTCGCATTACAGCGGTAACTCGCATTACTGGTAACTCGCATTATAGTTTTAAATGGCTCTTTATATCTATATACTAGGTACATTTCTAATTCTTTCAACTATTTTTATACTCTTTACTTTGACTAGAAGCATAATATGAAATGGCAGGAAATAATCTGCTCCAGTGAAAAAAAAAAGTTAAAAATTTGGTCTCTCGGTAACTCGCATTACGCTCTCAAATCAGCTCTGTGTCGTTACAGCCATATATGCCTACAAACCAAAAATGTTTAGGGGAATTGTGATTAATATTTCAATATATCACTAATGGCACTACCAATACATATATAACAAATTTATTTTTATTTCAAATAATAATTAATTTAATTTCAAATATGGAAATCTGAGACTTTGAAATATCCATACTACTTCCTCAAATATTCCCTCAAAAATCAACATTAGTCAGGTATTCACAATTTTTGGTAGAAGAACATGGTATAGTTGGAAAAAAAGTACATAACCCAGACCCTAAATGTGTTTATAGTATATTAGAAGACAAAAATGGCTGCAGAAATGATTTTGAAAATTTGGGGTCATGTCCCTGTTTTCACGGAATCGCCCAAATATATATAAATATATATATATAGACCACATGTATATATTTACCATATGTATATATTGACATATGTATATATAGACCGTAAGTTTATATTGACCATATGTCTATATAGACCGTATGAATATAGACCATATGTATATATAGACCATATGTATATAAATATATATATAAAGACCATATGTATATAAATATATATAGACCATATGTTTATACTGTTGCAACAACAGTATCAAACATACACGAGCAGGAGCCATTTCGCTTTGCAAGTTTCTTTACAAGCAATAAGTTATTTAAAAATTGACAAATAAGTTATTTACATATGGAGTGCTAGCTCAGTGGTTAACGTTCGAGTCACTCCAAGATTAATGTATTTCGTCCAGTTACAGAGTTGTTGACAATTGACAATTCATAATCATGGACGTTAAATATGAATGTAAGAGACTGACTTCGGTCAGCCTGCTGCTTTGATAAACCAATGAGGCTTCTTGCAGGAGGATCTAAAATACATACAAATACATACAAATGTTGCTGAGTTTGTTCGCGTCTCTAATTTTAATGAAATAGATGGCAACTGTTTGCGTCTCCAACAAAACCTCTCCCTCTATAACTATTTTGACTTTTCATGTGCAACTTGAAAGTTGCAAGTTTGGTAGAAATGTTTTTAAGTTTCATTCATCATTTCTTTACGTTTAAGCTGCTTAAAGGTATACACCTAAAGCTTGTCTTACGTTTTTTGTATACTATTCATACTTACTATGTTAAAAGACGATGGTTGAAATATAAGGTTTTCAGGTCAAATGCATCGCTGTTGATTGATCGCCAAGCCACGCTACTTTCATGTAACCATGCACCATAAACTAAATGATATGCAGTGCATCCAAAAAAAAATACTCAAGTACATCGTGTTGTGACTAATTTTTTCACGATTATGATACTGCCATATCAGTTTAACAATTTGGTAAAATTACAATACAAAATGCTTACATAACTTGAAACAATATCAACTAAAAATGCTGAAACACGGTATAAATACAATTGTGCTACGATAATACTGAATTAAACCGCAATACTACTACACTAGTACGCCTAGCTATACAATATCATTTTCATATATTCATTTTTCATTATTAGTTCTTTTTTAAGTTTCATCTTTGATGTCTTTTGAAAATTGGCTCATGAGGCCTAAACACAATACGCAGTAAGGATAATATTTTTACAGCTTTGTCAATAAAAGGGCTTCAACCGCATTCTTTAAAAGTATTTTTCAATTATTTGTACCAAGTGCTAACAAGAAAATGATAATTGGACCAGAAAGAATAAGAAAATCAATTGCTTCATCGAAGCGCAACATATGCGACATTTGCAGCTGCAACAGAAATATGAAATAGAATTTCAAAAATTTCACGTTCTAGCTCTATACATGAATTGGGAATTTCAATTGGTATTAGAATAATGGTCATCATGGTGGGTTATTTTATGTCATTCTCGCAAACCTAGTTTCAAGATAAACAAAGAGCGAGAACGGCTGGGTGTGGTTTGGCGTGGGCAGGGTTATCTATCAATATATCTATTTATCTATCTTCTTTTCTTGTAAGCACACTGGTAATCTATATTACCTTCTTCACGTCCCCTTTTTTCTAATAAAAACTTGAAAAGGCTTATACAATAAGTAAATGAATTTAAACTATCTGCACAGTCCTTAACGTTTCTTGATGAAGTTACCATAACATTAAAATATACTTACGGTTATTTGCAACTGTTTCAGCCATCAAAAGAGCACAGGGCGTGATTAGAGTGAGAAACATGGATAGAAAGAGCGCGAAAGAGAAATGCCAACATTGTGATCTCAACGAGAATCAGTGTTCTTCTAACCGAGGAAATCCGTTTCTGTTGATCGACGAAGGACAATCAACACGCATGCGCGTGATGTGCTGCAGGAAGTAAATCTAGTTCACAGCTTCAAAAGGACTGCTCGTAGACGTAAGATGTGTAAAAGTAAGTTGGCCTGACGTTTCGATCCTAGCAGGATCTTCTTCAGAGGGTAAATGACAAACAGTAAACAGAAGAGACAAAAACACGCAGAGAATACAGACAGGTCAATGAGTACGGTGAACACAAAGAGATAAAATGTAAGGGAATATTAGTAGAAAAGGGATGGAGAGAAGACAGAAAGAAAGCAACAGGGGAAGAGGAGAGGTAGGAGATAAACAGTGGAGGGGGGGGGGGGGGGGTAGGGAATATACTGAGGAAGGACAAGGACAGAAATGTGTGGGAAAAGTGGAATAGAGCTGTGAGAAGAGGAGTGATGGGGGGGGGGGCGGCAAGGGTAGATGGAGGGGGACAGAAGAATAGTTATTCATGTCCTTCCTGAATGTTGAGCCCCTGAGTTTGAATGGTGCGAAGGCGTTGCACCCACAGCCTCTCTCTGCTGATTAGTACTAGGTCAGGGCGGCTACCTAAGGATTCAATCCCCTGTAGGGACATGTCGTTAATGGTATCGTTGGGGAGGTTTAAGTGTTCTCCAACTGGGGTCTCGGTCTTCATGGTGTTGACTGTGGATCTGTGACCATAGAATCGCTTCTTGAGGGTGGTTTTGGTTTCGCCAATATATTGGATGCCGCAAGCTCTACAAGAGATCAGATAGATGACATTAGTGGTTGTGCAAGTGATGTGACCCTTAGTCTTGTGTGTGAGTTGCATGCTGTGGCTGGTGATGGAATTAGATTCAACAATGTGGTGGCTGCAGACGATGAATCTCGAAGTACGATCACATTTGAAAGTACCATGCTGAATGGGTGTAGGGTTAGAAGTTAGAGGTGGAACAGCAGCACGCACAAGAAGGTCTCGTAGGTAGGTGGACGTCTGTAGGCGATGGTGGGTTTTTCAGGGACGGCTCGTTGGAGTCTGTCTGAAGTAAGGAGACTGTTGTGGTTGTTTAGAGGTGTTTTGCTGAAGAGGAGGAAGATTTGGATGGAAAGTAGCAACCAGGGGGAGCTTGTTGTCGCAATCTCGTCCCTTTTTGTCCTTCACTGCCAATTGAGATGATCTGGATAGGGAGTGGACTCTCTGAATGGCTTCAATTACCCTTCTGACACTATGGCCCTGGCAGTAAGGTGTTTTCCCAAAGCATCTGTATGGCGAATGAAATAGGAATTGTTAGAGCAAATGCGACGAAGATAAAGTGCTTGACTGTAGGGAATTCAAGACTTGCAGTGATGGGGAAGGCAGCTTGAAGAATGGAGATACTGGTGTGTGTCTGTGGGCTTGGTGTATAAGTCTGTAGAGAGAGAGAACCGTGTTCCTTGCGAACAGTCACATCGAGAAAGTTAACCTGTTGGTGAGAATGATCAGAGGTAAATTTGATGGTGCTGTGGAAACAATTGATGTGATTGATGAAGGTTAGCAGGCTATCCTCATCACTGGTCCAAACGAAGAAGATGTCATCTATGTAGCGCCACCAGATAAGGGGACGGCAGGGAGCTGTACTGATCATGCGTTCTTCAAAGCTAGACATAAACAGGCATGCAAAGGAAGGAGCCATCCTGGTCCCCATGGCAGTCCCGTGTCTTTGAAGGTAATGCTTGTCCATGAACGTAAAGTTGTTTTTGGTGAGTACCTGCTGCATGAGAACTTTGATGTCAGAGGTGGGTGGACAAGGGTGGACCTTCTTGGATAGGACTGCACACGTGGCTGTGATACCTTCAGCATGAGGGATGTTAGGGTAAAGAGAAGTGACGTCGAAGTACCGATGATGGCTGTACTGGGGAATTGGTTCTTGATATCTTCAAGTTTCGTGAGGACGTAAGATGAATAACAAACTATTTCACATCCAGTGCAATGAATTCAATGACCTGATGATCTGATGATGTGGACATAATTCCTTGATGTAAATCGATCATTAGTCTATCATGCTAACATTAACGGCTATCAAAAAAAGAACGCTTATGTTCCCTTTCTTACCAGAATAAATAAGCTACAAATCCGATTTCATACAATCGAGTTAGATACGTGTTGTCTATCAGCTATAACAGGCTCCCACGTGACCTCTCCGACATAAATTTCACCTTAATAGACCGAATGCCTTCGGATCTAAGCCAAACTCGCCGACATAAAATTCACTCTAGTTCATTGAAGCCATAACAACAAAACGAAAGGCTTATTAATTGGATGGCTCATCTCAATTTTAACCACCAATGAGCCCTCAACAAAAGAATATAACTCAATACCTTTAAATGTATAAGAGCTATTTAAAACTTCACATGTCTGTAGGTAGCCGTCTATCCACTAAACATTAGTTTACAGTGACCTGGTATTACTTTTAAGTATCATGGTAATAAGTACCTGGTATTACTTAAGCTCACATATCTGTAGGTAGCCGTCTACCCATTAAACATTAGTTTACAGTGACCTGGTATTACTTTTAAGTATCATGGTAATAAGTACCTGGTATTACTTAAGCTTGTATACTTCAGCAGAATTCTTCTCTAGCCTTTTTAACTTAATTTACTTTTATGCGACTTTACTGAACCCTTATGTTCTTTTATTTGTTTTCATTATCTTGGTTATAGGTTTAAACATTCTTAGGTTGCTTTTTTTACAAGTAAAACGAAAATGAAGGCTGCAAATGTCATTCGAAAAACGTTTCCTGTCTTGAAAATGAGAAATACCGACCATGACAAAGAACGTAAAGAATGAAGCATTACTAAAAGCATCATCAAGTTTATGTCAGACAATATTAAAAGACGTTTGTCTAGGGCGTCTAGGACAAGCAATGAAACGGAAACATGTCAGGACTTCTCTTTCTCTGTATTTGTCGCGGAAATGAAATTACTGCGTGATTAAACCATCTCCATGGAACCAGAAATCTAAATAATCCATTAAATAAGACCTTGTTGATGTACAGATAGGGATACGTGTTGCAAAACAAACAATTGAACAACTATGATGATTACATGAAATTAACAATGGCTGTTAATTTACATTTCTCTTAAAACTGCAAAGGGTGTATTTCTCTCATCATTTGAAAGATGTACACTCAATCATTTCTTACAAGGTTGTGTGAATTTATTGAATTGCGTTGATCTCAACAATAGAGGTTTAAAACAGATTTGTTGTGATTAAATATGATAAGTGATGGCACTGCGTTAAAGCTCCACTGGCTAAAATTACAATTAAAGAATACCTAATCACCAGTTGCCTCGAAATAATGCAAAATTTACAACAATAAGTCAGGTGAATCCGATAGTTTTGTTCTTTGTGACCAATTAAATCTTAAAATATAGGTCTATATAGTCAAATAGTTCTTTGCTTGTCTATTTTGCATGGGTTTTGCCTTGTAAACAAGCTCCAATCTTGTTAGTGAACTGCAAGACTGGTCACTAAACATTGCAATTTTGATCCCATTACATAGACTTAATACATCTCCACTGGCTCCCTATGAAACAAAGCAATGACTATAGATTAATCATATTAATGAAATCAGTATTGACCGAAGACGAGGTAGGTCATAAAGCTCTCCTTCACTTTCTCTTGGGGAACCTTGCACTGATTTTATTTTCTTTGGGGCAGAATTTTTCCGTTTATGCTCCAAATTTGGAAGTCTGAAAACTGCCAGAAAATATCAAGAGCAGTCGATATAAAACATTCAAGAAGCTCTTGAAACCTATACCTCCTTCAGCAGGCATATATATTATTAATTTATGTTTTAGGGCCCGTCATAGAGCATTTCTATGACTTTTGTCTCGGGTTAGTATTGCTTATTGATTTATTGACTGCCTGCCAATCTCTGAATGCGGTGTATGTGTTTTGGTTGCTCGTCTGTCTTCTTGTTCGCTATGTATTTGTATTTTAGTGCAGGCGACTTTGCCGTTAAGAAATCAAAGTCTAACGAAGACGCGTATATCGATATATATCATATATTTATTCGAGACATTTGCTTCTGTTTACAAATTGGAACTTATTACCTGAAGAGTGTTATATATTCAAGAACGTATACTGTACCTTTAAGTATATTTGTGCCAAACTAATTACGTAATAGAAAGTTCAACATACTATGCTAATTAATACTTATTCCGTTGTATTGATACTCTGGCCTGATAGTAAGTACAGTTACACTATGGCTCTCGACCAACAAAAAATTGCATGTGTATGTATGTATGTATGTATGTATAGTGATCTTCCCGCAAGCAGGAACTCGCGAAAGAAGCCATGGAGGCTTATAGACTCGCAAGCTGACCGTAGCCAATCTCTCGGCACACATCCATTTAACGTCCATGTCGGGAGGTTGTTATTGAACAACACCCTTGCCAGACGACACACATTGCTGTCGGCGGGGAATCGAACCGGGGATCTCATGACTGGGAGACGCCGGCGTTAACCACTAGGCTATACACTCCGCCGTATTCATTTGTTTATACCCACGCCGTGGAACCTCGCGGTGATTTGAACGATATCCTTTTCCAAGATAGAAAAAAAAGAGTAGCCTCCATTACACCAAAATACCTTCCTCCCTCTCTATACTCTCCCATACAACTTCAACTTGTGCAGAAATACCTGCATGGGTTGCACGCACTAAAAAGCAACTATACCTACAACAAGTTAGTGCAGTGTTGCAAATTAAAGTACATTTCGCTGCAGATATCTCCATAATTATTGTAAAAGAGCAGTGCATTCAGTTACCCTTGTAAAAGTACTGTTGTCGCACAAGTTTGAAACACGTTCAGAGTTATTAAGAATTATAGAGGTCACTATTTAAGGAGAACTTTTGAAAACCTCTCGCTAGAATTAATTTCCATTTTATTTGCGACAATCAGGTGTCAGAGTGGCCGTGAAGAGGTCTTTATTGATAGTTTCACATCTTTCATTGCTGTTCACTGATACGTATATGCTTTTATTTCTTATCGTCAGTTTCTTATCATCAAGCCATATTTCACTGTCCGCCAACTCGCAGATAATCGTATTAAAGGAGTATTCACTGAAAATAATGTACATATAAAAACTAGCGTTCTTGAATTGCTTATGATATTATGAATATCGATGTACACTGTCAGAGTGTACAATAACAACTCAACGTTCCCTTTTCTACTATTAATAGTAAATAGAACTCCCTGTCGTCTATCACATAACCCATTCTTCGCGTGCACCAAATTATTCATGAATGCAATAGTGGCTAAACTTAGATTTTCTACGGTTCAAACAAAGGATATCGTGATCAGTTTTAGTAAAGCACTGTGTTATGGTGTAAAACAGCAACGACACCTTCAGGGTGGGTGGGGGGGGGGGCAATGATTGATAGCCCTGCTAATAACAATGTGTCTCTATGAATCAGGAGTACGTAAATGGAAATCTGTAACGAAGTAACTCTTCAACAACTTAAACGATTCGGCTTTCCCGACATATATGTGTGACAACATGTAAGCGGTAGTTAAGATGTCAGTTTCAAATAGGATACTGTCATCAGTGGCGTAGGAAGGTACTTTTGAGTGGGGGGGGGGGGGCTGAAGACTGATGGCCGGCCTGGGGGAGGGGTCTAAGGGGAGGGGTGTCCCCCTCCCCTTTGGATTTTTTTTTGCATTTCCAGGTGGCCTCAGATGCAATTTGGTGCAATATAGCACACTTCAACACCCACTCCATTTTGTGAACTTAATTTTGTATTTTCACCAGGCCTTAGATGCAATTTGGTGCTCCAAATGAAATTTTTTTCTCATTTGGAAATGAAAAAGGGGTTTTCTTACTTGCGAACCGGGGGGCGGAATGATACTTCCGCCCCTCCACATTTTTCACTGGGGGGGCTGGCGCCCCCCAGCCCCCCCGGTTCCTACGCCCTTGACTGTCATTAAAGACCAGCGCCTTCCAATCGAATGATCAGTCACATTAATAATGTCCATATCATACAGAGATATACCGTACTGCTATGACACCCATTGCCTCTCATTCGAACAACATAGATCATCACACTTGAAAGGAGTAGGACGATTTGCCTTCGAAGTGAAGATATTACATAGTAGTCAAAGAACCACATTTTGGATGGTATTTGTAACACTTCATACTTTATTACTTGTTTTGTTGGTATTGAGCTAAAGGTACACACAATGTATTTAATACTTATACAGACATGTCAATACTTGTACAGTTGAATGTTACCGTCCCCTGGAGGGGAGAGAGCAGGCAGACAAATATTTCATATACTTTGAGAAATGGCGTTGCTGTTTTCTCCACCAGCAGCGTGCCCAGCCCCCGCAGTAACCAAACTGACAGATTGGAATCTGCTAACTACTGACATCCTGGATCGATGCGAACGCAGTCGTATAAACGATAATACCGCAACTTGGAAAATGACAAGTTTTTTTTTTTGTAGGGGGCATAATTCATACCTGTCACACGAATACTTGTGCAGTGTCACTAGTGACAACTATACCTCAGTCTTCCTGGAGTGTGATTCACAACTGAATAAAATCATAATCAGTCTTGTAAGATACAAACTTACGTCACTTTAAATGATTGTCAGGGGGCAAAATGACTTATTTTCCATGATTACCACACAACGAAACGATGGAATCCAGTAAGATTGACGATTCGTCCAAAGCTGGCAAAGCCATTATATTATCAGTACCGAGGATTTTAATGCTTTTATACGATTACGGGAGAAGTATTATAAATGTTTCATGATTAGCTTATGGAAGGTTTATTGGTTAGTCATGTTTGCGATAAAGTATCGAATAACTTCGTCATATAGCTCTTAGTGTATTAAATAGTTTGTTTACTTCATATCAGCGGATCAAAAACTTGCAGCTACTCTCCGTTACATAGAGAGAGAGATTGGATAAACTACGGTATTATTGGCTTGGCTACTGGCAAAGATATATGCGTGTGAAGTTATATAGATGAATTGTGTACAGTAGGTCTACAGCCTTTCAGTGAATATTCAATCATTAGTGACTCAATTGTAAGAGTTTCGCGAAACTAGCTTATAGGCCTATCACAATTATATATGACTCAATGGTATTCATCCCGAAGTATTCTTAATCCCGGAAACGGTCCTATGTATAAATTATATTACAAACAAGTTTAAAGAAGTTGATATACCCTTCTGTATGTAAACAGAGGCTTCTAGGGATAGCCAACTGATTTCATGTGGCCGGGGTATGAATATCCCCAGATTGTTCTTACTGTCCCTATGTAATATCCTTGTCTCTTTTAAAGGCCCGAGGAATTTAAATCCGTTCATAGAGACAACTTGAACATAACCTGTGATAGTTTACAACAACAAACGTATAGTTCATTCATGCGTCAGAGATAAAGGCAAATTACATCATTAAATCATCTCACAGCAGGTTATTCACATGAAACGCATCAGGTCGTACTAAGTGATGAATAATAGGACTTCCATGCAGTTACCTTTCAATTGGTCAGGAAAGAAAGTATCGATATCATGTGCCCGGATTTCCTGAAAGAAAAGATGGTTACGTATGCTAAGCATATAAGGCATTGATCTTGAAATCGGGAGATCACATATGAATATTAATCTTAACGGTGAGGGTCTACATCAGCAAATAAAAGTCTAAAATTCACGATGTGTCACCCTTCATACTATGGGCGCCATGGTGATAGAACTGCCACCACGTGAGGACTATTACGCACCAAAATGTCAACAAATAAATTAAAGGTGACTTTACTGAGGCGAGTCTTCGCATGTTATGGTATGGTTAAAGTAAACAGAGACACTTCATCTTCAAAGTGTCTGGAATGGCTCCTGGGGGCTGACATTAATATTGTTTATTCATTGTTTAATAAATTCTAATCACTCTATAAAAACATATCCTTGCATGCTCGTATACAGAGCATTCTTAAATAACATTCAATATGTTATGGGTATGATTAGCGGTGCCCTACCCAAAATTTTGTTGTTTGTTTTGGCGTTCAATAGCGCGTATGGTGGGCGGAGCCTCAGCGATTGATTAACATGTGCCTTAACTCGTTACAACTAAACTAAAACTGGTTTTTCCTCTCTCCGTCTCACAGAGATCCTGGTCTTAACAAATTGGCGACCCTGCCAGGACTGAAGTAACCACTAGATTAGACCATGATGGAGACGGACCAAAGCACCTCAGCCGATGATGCCGCTGAAACGGATATGAGGGAAACAGTAAAGATGTATGAGCGGAAGCTCAAGGACTTGGAAGCAGAGTTTGAAAGATGTCTAGGGGAACTAAAAGTGACCACGTCAACCTCTGAGAAGGAAAGTCACCCTCCCACAGATCATGCTCTGCCATACAAGAAAGAGTTCAAGATACAAGGACAGATCGGGGACCCTGGGCAACGTGACAAGCTAGCATTCATGTCTCTGGTCCACCAGATTGACAGTGGACTTAAAAGTGGGTATCCTGAGAAAGAAATTGTAGAGGCTGTAGTTAGGGCTGTTACACCTGGTTTACAGCTAAGGGACTACTTGGAGGGACGGGACGACTTAGACCTTCCCATTACCAGACGTCTGCTGAGGGCTCACTTTCAGGAGCGGGGAGCAACTGAACTGTATCAGGAGCTATGTGGTATATCACAGGGTAGAATTGAGACGGCCCAGAATTTTGTCCTCCGTGCCCTGGCGTTGAAGCAGAGAGTACTCTTCGCATCAAAAGAAGCAAATGCCAAATTCAAATATGACCAAACCCTTGTAGAGTCAATGTTTGAACATGCAGTGTCAACTGGGTTGTCGAATGCGGAAGTTAGACAGGAGGTAAAGAATGCCTTCTCCAGCAACAAATGCAGCGAGGAAGACCTCCTGGAGAGGGTAAACCAAGCATCCCATTCCGAGGCAGAAAGGGCGAGAAAGATGCAACTGAAGAAGCCTGTCACAGCTTCAGTTGAAATGACAGGTAATGACCGACACAAACCCGAAGTAAAGAAAGAGAAGAGCCCAAACTTGTACGAAGAGGTACAACTATTGAAGACACAAGTGGCTGAAATACACAAGGCCATAACAGAAAGGGGAAGGGCGAAAACGTTTGAGAGGAGGCCCCGGGGATGCTCCGATTGTCAACAGGATGGTATAGGAGACAGTTGCCGCCACTGTTATAAATGTGGTAAATTTGGTCACTTATCCAGGGGATGTTTGGCAGGTAAGCAACAGGGAAACGCCAACAGGTCTCCTCTGGGGGACGAGAAGGGACCTCAGGCGATGTCCATGCAGTAAATGTAAATGGACTGGAATGTCCCGACTTGCTTAGACAGGTTGCTATGAATAACGATTGGTCTCGAAAGAAGAGAGAGAAGATTGTTGACCTAGTGGGTGAAAGGTGCGTTGTTAATGGAACCCTCAACGGGATTGATAGTGAACTGCTGTGGGATACAGGTTCAGCAGTATCTTTAGTCTCGGACAGTTGGGTCAAATGTCACCTTCCTCATGCCGAAATAAGACCAGTTGAAGAGCTCTTAGAAGGACAACATCTTGATTTAAAGGCTGCAAATGAGATAGAGATGCCATACCTTGGGTGGATCCTAGTGGACCTTCGCATTGGAACCAAGAGTCTTGGGGTTCCAATGTTGGTGTATCCTGGGAGTATGAAGTCACCATTGATTGGGTACAATGTCATCGAACATCTCATGGGAAACTGCCAGAAAGGCTCTAAGATAAGTACCCTTGTGCAAGCAATTCCAGGGAAAAAGAAACAGGATGTTGAAGCCTTGGTAAGGTTAATTGAGGCTGGCATGGATGAAGACACAGTAGATGTAAAAACCCCAAACCTGTATACACTGATACCGCCTAGGGAATGGAGAGATGTGGAATGCATAACAAAATGTCAACTGAATCATCAGAGAGTTATGGGAGGAACCGAGGGTGTATTTGTACCAACACCTGCGACTTCTGTACCAGAGGGGCTGCTCATACCTGAGACGGTAGTCAAAATGCCACAAAGACGTTGTGTTATGCTACCAGTTTTCAACTCTACTAACCATGACATACAGTTGCCAAGACGTACGGTTATCGGAAACATTGAGCCATTCCGGTACATTGGTAAGGTGGCTAATGGCAGACACGCAGATGAGGCCACCCGACATGGAGATTGTATGTCTTTAGACGTAAATACATTGGATAACTCTGTACAAAATGCTAATGTGACTAGTGATCAGTCCAGTGAAGATGTTGACGAGTGGTGTCCAGAGGTGGACTTCACATGTCTCACACCAATGCAACAAGATGCTGCAGAGAAAATGCTGAAGAAAGAATGTAGAGCATTTTCACAGGATTCCATGGATACAGGAAATTGTCCCGACCTGAAGATGAAAATTAATTTAAATGATCCAGAACCAGTCCAGAAGAATTATGCAAGTATTCCACGTCCACTTTTCAAAGAAGTTAAGGAATACTTGGAAGACCTTCTAGCAAGGGACTGGATAACAAAGTCGAAGTCTAATTACTCTTCACCTGTGGTCTGCGTCAGAAAGCGTGACGGGTCGTTACGCCTATGTGTCGACTATAGAGAATTGAACCGTAAAACAGTTGATGATCGTCAACCAATTCCAAGAATCCAGGATATCCTTGATGGCCTGAAAGGTAGCTCCTGGTTTAGCACTCTCGATCAAGGTCGTGCTTATCACCAGGGATACATCGACCCAAAGAGTCAACCACTTACAGCATTTGTGACACCGTGGGGCCTCCATGAATGGAAAAGAATACCCTTCGGGTTAAAAAACGCCCCAGCAGAATTCCAAAGATACATGGAGGGATGCCTGGATGGTCTGAACAACGACATTTGTTTTGTATATTTAGATGATGTGCTAGTCCATGGCAGCACATTTAAAGAACACTTGGAGAATCTGAAGAAAGTACTGGCCAGACTACAGCAACATGGGATAAAGCTAAAGGCCAGTAAATGCAAACTCTTCCAGAAACAGGTCAGGTACTTGGGCAGACTAGTCACTGAAGAAGGACATAAGTTGGACCCTGCAGATCTTGAACCAGTCCTCTCACTTAAAGATAAGAAACCATCAACAGTTGGGGAGTTGAGGAAAATGCTAGGGTTCATTGGCTACTACAGGAGCTACATTCAAAACTTCTCAGCAATTGCCAGTCCTCTCTTCAAGCTGTTACAGAAGGAAAAGGGTTCTACACAAAAACCCAGTCGCAGAAACCAGAGGAAGAACAACCATCTACCCAACTCGAATCAGAAGATAGCCTGGACTGAGGAGCATCAGGGAATTTTATGTAGTCTGATTGACCTACTAACAAGACAACCAGTTATGGCATTCCCTGACTTCTCTAAGCCATACATTCTCCACACCGATGCATCGTTAATGGGACTTGGAGCTGTACTCTACCAGGAGCAGGAGGGGAAACTGAGGGTAATTGCATATGCCTCCAGGACTCTCAGTGCTCCAGAGAAGAATTACCACTCCACAAAACTTGAATTCCTGGCACTGAAGTGGGCGGTGACGGAACGCTTTCGAGATTACCTGACATACGCAAAGTACTTTGTGGTCTACACAGATAATAATCCCCTCACTTACATAATGACGACAGCACGTTTAAATGCAACAGGTCAGAGGTGGGTATCAGATCTTGCCTCATTCAGATTTGATATCAAGTATCGACCAGGGCACAGTAACCAGGATGCTGATGTGTTATCAAGGATGCCCTTAGAGACCGACATCAATGAGTACATCCAAGAGTGTACTGCGGAAGTTCCGGGATGTGCTCTCCAGACGATTTCAGAGTGTGCGGCAGCAAATGTAGAGGGAACATTTGTGTACGCAGACTCACTTACTGCTGATATAGACCTTTGTAATATCATGAACCTTACCACAGATCACAAAGTGAGTCTCATTGAACTGAAGGAACTAAAGGCTGCTCAAGCCAATGACCCAGTAATTGGCAAAGTCCTTGAGTACATGGAAAAGGGGACAAAGCCAACTTACAAGGAGAGGAAAGACGAAGACCCAGATGTGAGAGCATTACTAAACAAATGGGGAGAACTCATTGTTACGACCGAAGGTGTATTAAAGAGAGTAACAGCTAATCGAGAACAGCTGATTTTGCCATCGAAGTACAAATCTATGGTATTGAAGCAGCTCCACAATGAGATGTGTCACGTGGGCGTGGAACGGACACTGGACTTGGTGAGAGAAAGATTCTATTGGGCCCACATGGCGAAAGAGGTTGAGTTCTATGTAAGAAAACAATGTCAATGTATCAAACAAAAGAAACCAGCAAGACATGTAAAGAGTCCCCTTGTGCCTATTGTGACAAAAGAACCCTTTGAATTGGTATCTATTGATTACCTACATTTGGAGAAAAGTAAAGGGGGATATGAGTATATACTAGTCGTGGTAGATCACTTCACTAGATTTGCCCAGGCCTATGCGACGAAAAGGAAGACTGCCCTGGCAGCAGCTGATCACCTGTTCAACGACTTTTTCCTGAAGTTTGGATTTCCCAAAAGATTGCATCATGATCAGGGGAAGGAATTTGAGAATCAGCTTTTCACCAGACTACAGCAACTCAGTGGAGTGGGACACTCCAGAACGACCCCATACCACCCACAAGGGAACGGTCAGGTAGAACGACTGAATCGTACCCTCCTCAACATGCTACGATCGATGACTGAACAACAACGGTTCAACTGGAAGGACTCTTTGCGTAAATGCATGCATGCATACAACTGCACAAAGAGTGAAGGAACAGGTTATTCACCATTTTTCCTAATGTTTGGAAGAACACCACGCTTACCTGTAGATATTGCTTTCGGCTTGAAGGGAGATGAGACTACCAGAACTCAAAACGAGACAACTGGAGACCAGAGAGAGACATATGCTGAAAAATGGCGAAACAAAATGAAGGAAGCCTACAAAATTGCAGCCCAACATGCAAAGAAACAATCTGATCGAGCCAAACAAAGACTGGACAAGAAGGGACACAACGTTGCCTTGCATTCTGGTGACCGTGTTCTCGTAAAGAATCTTGCCCGGGTTGAAGGACCAGGAAAGCTTCGTCCTTTCTGGGAAGAGCAGGTTTATGTTGTTACCAAGCAGTTACCAGACATTCCTGTGTATGAAGTCCGTCCAGAGAGTAACCGGGGTCGGATTCGAGTCTTGCACCGAAATCTACTTCTACCATGTGATGCTCTTTTACCTGCTGATAACACTCCGAGACGAATCGTGAAGAAGGCTTCATCGAAACATAGGCGAACTACTGACATTGTGGAAGGGAGTACGGATAGTTCAAGCGACGATGAATGGGTGCCTGATAGATTTCCGGGTTACCCATATCAAAGGGTAGACCAAGAGGGTGTTCGGGGTGGTGACCTCCATCGGCGGGGTAGAAGGTCTGAGGTTGATGTGGGAGGGGATCAGGTCGAAATTGACAATCAAAGCAATTCAGCAGGGGAGCAGGAAATTTGTGACCCCCCAGAACAACCAGGTCAAAATTTGGAAATTTGTGACCCCCCAGAACAACCAGGTCAAAATTTGAGACCACAAAGAGTTAAGCAGGGAAAGAAGGTTTTGACTTATGATAATTTGGGAAACCCTACCTGGGTCAGACAGGAACCCCATGTTTGTTATTTGTACCAGTATATTCAGC
The DNA here is from genome assembly GCF_037975245.1 of Apostichopus japonicus. NCBI lineage: Eukaryota > Metazoa > Echinodermata > Holothuroidea > Aspidochirotida > Stichopodidae > Apostichopus > Apostichopus japonicus. The sequence continues at coordinate 20,342,582 of NC_092578.1, read as the reverse complement.
CAGTTGAATGCACAAAACCTAATTACTTGGGGAACATATATTCAAAAGCTCTAATTTAACTGAGAACTTCTAATGTAACCCGACATCACAAGGGCTGAGTGGTACACACTGCCAACAGGTCATAGTCCTACTATAGTTGTTTTTATTTTATAACTCTACCAGACATTACTTGAACACTGAGAGAACGTTTTGAGTTCCATTGTATTATACGTTATAACTTTTATTGTTATCAAACTTGTTTATTCGCACAGGAATGACAGATTTCGAGAAGCATGTGTATGTGTTTTCTAACATAGCATTGGTATTGAGGTATGTAAATACAATAGTTAAATGGAACATGCTAGTTCTTAGGGGCACAAGGAAATTTGTGAAATGATATGCAAGGTTTTAGTGACTAATTGGTCATTTGCAACATGACAATGTCTTTGAGTATTGCGCAGTGCTCAAATTTATTTGTCTTTTAGCCAAACGAATGTACTTGAATATTCTGTGACTTCAGATAAAAGTATAGTCAGTGGTAAATTTGCTACAAAGAAGGTTAAAGTAAACTACGTGTATACATTTAATAGTATGGGTGCCAAGGTGTTTCTAGTAGTGAGATGACTATTAAGATTTATATCTTCAGCTTGTAATTAGCAAGACTCGACAAATGAGAACAGTATAGAGTGCATTTTATAAAACTTTTATTCACCATTCATTTCTTCTTACATTGAATTCTATATTTCTTCATACGATACATGTTTACATGTCAGGGATGACATCTCTTAAGGAGGGGAGAGTGTTATGGGTATGATTAGCGGTGCCCTACCCAAAATTTTGTTGTTTGTTTTGGCGTTCAATAGCGCGTATGGTGGGCGGAGCCTCAGCGATTGATTAACATGTGCCTTAACTCGTTACAACTAAACTAAAACTGGTTTTTCCTCTCTCCGTCTCACAGAGATCCTGGTCTTAACAAATAGCATTATCCTTAACAAGATTATGTGACTTAATTTACTTTTTAAATGTGGTAATCTGCGAACACAGGTAAAAAGCATGTTTTTGACAGAGATTGCATAAAATGAAACAGCATTAGGCCTACATCTGCTAGACTTTACATAGTTAGACCTCCCTAGTCTATATGAATCTCCCTAAAAATCCAGCCCGATTCCTCGTGCATAAATGAGCTGAAAACACTGATAAAACATATTGATGATTAATAGTGACAGATAATATATCAGACAGATAATATATCAAACTGAGGCTTTTGACTTTCGACAAAGTGGACTATTTGTGTTACTGTACATGTCAGTGCAACATTTGAATGTTGTCATTCCCAAATGTTCTATGTAATAACGAGGGTTACATGTCACACTATATACTCCTACCACAACTTATGCTGTATACAAAAACTCCATTATGCATTGCAATGAATTCCTACCATGGGAATGGACCAGCTATCTAGACATACATGAGTGCATGGTATTCTACCAAAAGCCAATTTTCATTTGTCAATAATGATTTGGAGAAAAGTATCATTTTCAAGCAATTTGTATGCTACACTAAAATAAATGCATTATTGAAATTTCTATTGCAGTGAACAAGGAACTAAACAGACAATAAGACATACAGCCCTTCACAGCAAAAAAAAAAGGACGAAAGAATAGAAAAGAAAGCAAAATTGCTATGTAATTAAATTTGGCATGGAAGCTTGAAGCATGTCAACGAACAGGTATTGTTTCCATTTAGCACTCCATCTGCTGTTTCCGATAAAACGAAGTTCAAGAAAAAAGAATTCTTGACATTTAATTAAATTTCCTCCCTGAAAATGAAATATAATAATTCGCTTGACTGAAATATATGTGTATAAACACTTCTTGCGCCAACTATTTTTTCACAATGTGAACTCTCAATATCTAAAGTGGTTAGAAATGATTTCCAATTTTATGAAACAGAAAAGTTAAAGATTATTTGCAGGAAAAAAGTTGCAATGATCCTTGACGTCATGATTTACGTCAACTTTATAGACATAAATTTAATGAAGAAAATGCAAACGCCTAAAATTACATAGTTCTTTTGTCATATGGCGTTCAATTAATATATATTTGCCATCTGGTTTGTTGTCACAAGCTCGGCCATTCAATAGAGCAACCAAATCATTGCAAATGCTTTCTTTTAACACTCAAAGTTGTTTATATTGTAACGTAAAATTTAGCCAAAAGTATGTCAATTTACAGTAAATTGGAATGCCATTTTCCTCATTGCGATTGATCTAACTGCGATGACAGGATGCCCGGTGACAAACCCAAGAGCTCATACCATACACTGTAAAGCATACCGGAGATATCATGTTTACAATTTAAGTCATCACAGGCAGAATGATACATTTTAATGTATACTTCAGATATAATATTCACAAGCTAGGTCATCACAAACCAAACGATACATTGTGATGTTTACATGAGATATCATCTTTAAAAGCTAAGTCATTACTAACAGAAGGCAACATTGTAAAGTATAGTATATATACTTGAAATCTAATGTCTACAAGTAGAATTGGTCTTGCGTTTCTCTTTTCGTCACCTACATTCTCTATTCACGACATGTGAGTCTCAATTTAAAAGGACTGGACTGGAGATTTGATCTAGTCTACATTCTCTATTGCTGACATGGTTAGTCTCAATGTAGACTGGGCTTGAGAGTTGATCTAGTCTACATTCTCTATCGATGATATGGTTAGTCTCAATGTAAGGAGACTGGGCTTGAGAGTTGATCTAGTCTACATTCTCTATGGCTGACATGGTTAGTCTCAATGTAAGGAGACTGGGCTTGAGAGTTGATCTAGTCTACATTCTCTATCGATGATATGGTTAGTCTCAATGTAAGGAGACTGGGCTTGAGAGTTGATCTAGTCTACATTCTCTATGGCTGACATGGTTAGTCTCAATGTAAGGAGACTGGGCTTGAGAGTTGATCTAGTCTACATTCTCTATCGATGATATGGTTAGTCTCAATGTAAGGAGACTGGGCTTGAGAGTTGATCTAGTATACTTTCTCTATTGATGATATGGTTAGTCTCAATGTAAGGAGACTGGGCTTGAGTGTTGATGTAGTCTACATTCTCTATCGATGATATGGTTTGCCTCAATGTAAGGAGACTGGGCTTGAGAGTTGATCTAGTCTACATTCTCTATTGATGACATGGTTAGTGTCAATGTAAGGAGACTGGGCTTGAGAGTTGATCTAGTCTACATTCTCTATTGATAACATGGTTAGTCTCAATGTAAGGAGACTGGGCTTGAGAGTTGATCTAGTCTACATTCTCTATCGATGATATGGTTTGCCTCAATGTAAGGAGACTGGGCTTGAGAGTTGATCTAGTCTACATTCTCTATTGATGATATGGTTAGTCTCAATGTAAGGAGACTGGGCTTGAGTGTTGATCAAGTCTACATTATCTATCGATTACAATGTTAGTCTCAATTTTAGGAGACTGGGCTTGAGAGTTGATCTAGTCTACTTTCTCTATCGATGATATGGTTAGTCTCAATGTAAGGAGACTGGGCTTGAGAGTTGATGTAGTCTACATTCTCTATTGCTGACATGGTTAGTCTCAATGTAGACTGGGCTTGAGAGTTGATCTAGTCTACATTCTCTATCGATGATATGGTTAGTGTCAATGTAAGGAGACTGGGCTTGAGAGTTGATGTAGTCTACATTCTCTATTGCTGACATGGTTAGTCTCAATGTAAGGAGACTGGGCTTGAGAGTTGATCTAGTCTACATTCTCTATTGATGATATGGTTAGTCTCAATGTAAGGAGACTGGGCTTGAGAGTTGATCTAGTCTACTTTCTCTATCGATGATATGGTTAGTCTCAATGTAAGGAGACTGGGCTTGAGAGTTGATGTAGTCTACATTCTCTATTGCTGACATGGTTAGTCTCAATGTAAGGAGACTGGGCTTGAGAGTTGATCTAGTCTACATTCTCTATTGATGATATGGTTAGTCTCAATTTAAAGGGACTGGGCTTGAGAGTTGATCTAGTCTACATTCTCTATTGATGACGTGGTTTGTCTCAATGTAAGGAGACTAGGCTTGAGAGTTGATCTAGTCTACATTCTCTATCGATGACATGGTTAGTGTCAATTTAAGGGGACTGGGCTTGAGAGTTGATCTAGTCTACATTCTCTATTGATGACATGGTTAGTCTCAATTTAAAGGGACTGGGCTTGAGAGTTGATGTAGTCTACATTCTCTATTGCTGACATGGTTAGTCTCAATGTAAGGAGACTGGGCTTGAGAGTTGATCTAGTCTACTTTCTCTATTGATGATATGGTTAGTCTCAATGTAAGGAGACTGGGCTTGAGAGTTGATCTAGTCTACATTCTCTATTGATGACGTGGTTTGTCTCAATGTAAGGAGACTAGGCTTGAGAGTTGATCTAGTCTACATTCTCTATCGATGACATGGTTAGTGTCAATTTAAGGGGACTGGGCTTGAGAGTTGATCTAGTCTACATTCTCTATTGATGACATGGTTAGTCTCAATTTAAAGGGACTGGGCTTGAGAGTTGATCTAGTCTACATTCTCTATTGATGATATGGTTAGTCTCAATGTAAGGAGACTGGGCTTGAGAGTTGATCTAGTCTACATTCTCTATTGCTTACATGGTTAGTGTCAATTGTAAGGGACTGGGCTTGAGTGTTGATCTAGTCTACATTCTCTATCGATGATATGGTTAGTGTCAATGTAAGGAGACTGGGCTTGAGAGTTGATCTAGTCTACATTCTCTATTGCTGACATGGTTAGTCTCAATGTAAGGAGACTGGGCTTGAGAGTTGATCTAGTCTACATTCTCTATCGATGATATGGTTAGTCTCAATGTAAGGAGACTGGGCTTGAGAGTTGATCTAGTCTACATTCTCTATTGCTGACATGGTTAGTCTCAATGTAAGGAGACTGGGCTTGAGTGTTGATCTAGTCTACATTCTCTGTCGATGATATGGTTAGTCTCAATGTAAGGAGACTGGGCTTGAGAGTTGATCTAGTCTACATTCTCTATTGATGATATGGTTAGTCTCAATGTAAGGAGACTGGGCTTGAGAGTTGATCTAGTCTACATTCTCTCTTGATGATATGGTTAGTCTCAATGTAAGGAGACTGGGCTTGAGAGTTGATCTAGTCTACATTCTCTATTGATGACATGGTTAGTCTCAATTTAAAGGGACTGGGCTTGAGAGTTGATCTAGTCTACATTCTCTATTGATGATATGATTAGTCTCAATGTAAGGAGACTGGGCTTGAGAGTTGATCTAGTCTACATTCTCTATTGCTTACATGGTTAGTGTCAATTGTAAGGGACTGGGCTTGAGTGTTGATCTAGTCTACATTCTCTATCGATGATATGGTTAGTCTCAATGTAAGGAGACTGGGCTTGAGAGTTGATCTAGTCTACATTCTCTATTGCTGACATGGTTAGTCTCAATGTAAGGAGACTGGGCTTGAGAGTTGATCTAGTCTACATTCTCTATTGATGATATGGTTAGTCTCAATTTAAAGGGACTGGGCTTGAGAGTTGATCTAGTCTACATTCTCTATTGATGATATGGTTAGTCTCAATGTAAGGAGACTGGGCTTGAGAGTTGATCTAGTCTACATTCTCTATTGATGATATGGTTAGTCTCAATTTAAAGGGACTGGGCTTGAGAGTTGATCTAGTCTACATTCTCTATTGATGATATGGTTAGTCTCAATTTAAAGGGACTGGGCTTGAGAGTTGATCTAGTCTACATTCTCTATTGATGATATGGTTAGTCTCAATGTAAGGAGACTGGGCTTGAGAGTTGATCTAGTCTACATTCTCTATTGATGATATGGTTAGTCTCAATGTAAGGAGACTGGGCTTGAGAGTTGATCTAGTCTACATTCTCTATTGATGATATGGTTAGTCTCAATTTAAAGGGACTGGGCTTGAGAGTTGATCTAGTCTACATTCTCTATTGATGATATGGTTAGTCTCAATTTAAAGGGACTGGGCTTGAGAGTTGATCTAGTCTACATTCTCTATTGATGATATGGTTAGTCTCAATTTAAAGGGACTGGGCTTGAGAGTTGATCTAGTCTACATTCTCTATTGATGATATGGTTAGTCTCAATGTAAGGAGACTAGGCTTGAGAGTTGATCTAGTCTACATTCTCTATTGATGATATGGTTAGTCTCAATGTAAGGAGACTGGGCTTGAGAGTTGATCTAGTCTACATTCTCTATTGATGATATGGTTAGTCTCAATGTAAGGAGACTGGGCTTGAGAGTTGATCTAGTCTACATTCTCTATTGATGATATGGTTAGTCTCAATGTAAGGAGACTGGGCTTGAGAGTTGATCTAGTCTACATTCTCTATTGATGACATGGTTAGTCTCAATTTAAAGGGACTGGGCTTGAGAGTTGATCTAGTCTACATTCTCTATTGATGATATGGTTAGTCTCAATGTAAGGAGACTGGGCTTGAGAGTTGATCTAGTCTACATTCTCTATTGCTGACATGGTTAGTCTCAATGTAAGGAGACTGGGCTTGAGTGTTGATCTAGTCTACATTCTCTATCGATGATATGGTTAGTCTCAATGTAAGGAGACTGGGCTTGAGAGTTGATCTAGTCTACATTCTCTATTGATGATATGGTTAGTCTCAATGTAAGGAGACTGGGCTTGAGAGTTGATCTAGTCTACATTCTCTATTGATGATATGGTTAGTCTCAATGTAAGGAGACTGGGCTTGAGAGTTGATCTAGTCTACATTCTCTATTGATGACATGGTTAGTCTCAATTTAAAGGGACTGGGCTTGAGAGTTGATCTAGTCTACATTCTCTATTGATGATATGGTTAGTCTCAATGTAAGGAGACTGGGCTTGAGAGTTGATCTAGTCTACATTCTCTATTGCTTACATGGTTAGTGTCAATTGTAAGGGACTAGGCTTGAGAGTTGATCTAGTCTACATTCTCTATCGATGACATGGTTAGTGTCAATTTAAGGAGACTGGGCTTGAGAGTTGATCTAGTCTACATTCTCTATTGATGACATGGTTAGTGTCAATTGTAAGGGACTGGGCTTGAGAGTTGATCTAGTCTACATTCTCTATTGATGATATGGTTAGTCTCAATGTAAGGAGACTGGGCTTGAGAGTTGATCTAGTCTACATTCTCTATTGCTTACATGGTTAGTGTCAATTGTAAGGGACTGGGCTTGAGTGTTGATCTAGTCTACATTCTCTATCGATGATATGGTTAGTCTCAATGTAAGGAGACTGGGCTTGAGAGTTGATCTAGTCTACATTCTCTATTGCTTACATGGTTAGTGTCAATTGTAAGGGACTGGGCTTGAGTGTTGATCTAGTCTACATTCTCTATCGATGATATGGTTAGTGTCAATGTAAGGAGACTGGGCTTGAGAGTTGATCTAGTCTACATTCTCTATTGCTGACATGGTTAGTCTCAATGTAAGGAGACTGGGCTTGAGAGTTGATCTAGTCTACATTCTCTATCGATGATATGGTTAGTCTCAATGTAAGGAGACTGGGCTTGAGAGTTGATCTAGTCTACATTCTCTATTGCTGACATGGTTAGTCTCAATGTAAGGAGACTGGGCTTGAGTGTTGATCTAGTCTACATTCTCTGTCGATGATATGGTTAGTCTCAATGTAAGGAGACTGGGCTTGAGAGTTGATCTAGTCTACATTCTCTATTGATGATATGGTTAGTCTCAATGTAAGGAGACTGGGCTTGAGAGTTGATCTAGTCTACATTCTCTATTGATGATATGGTTAGTCTCAATGTAAGGAGACTGGGCTTGAGAGTTGATCTAGTCTACATTCTCTATTGATGACATGGTTAGTCTCAATTTAAAGGGACTGGGCTTGAGAGTTGATCTAGTCTACATTCTCTATTGATGATATGATTAGTCTCAATGTAAGGAGACTGGGCTTGAGAGTTGATCTAGTCTACATTCTCTATTGCTTACATGGTTAGTGTCAATTGTAAGGGACTGGGCTTGAGTGTTGATCTAGTCTACATTCTCTATCGATGATATGGTTAGTCTCAATGTAAGGAGACTGGGCTTGAGAGTTGATCTAGTCTACATTCTCTATTGCTGACATGGTTAGTCTTAATGTAAGGAGACTGGGCTTGAGAGTTGATCTAGTCTACATTCTCTATTGATGATATGGTTAGTCTCAATTTAAAGGGACTGGGCTTGAGAGTTGATCTAGTCTACATTCTCTATTGATGATATGGTTAGTCTCAATTTAAAGGGACTGGGCTTGAGAGTTGATCTAGTCTACATTCTCTATTGATGATATGGTTAGTCTCAATGTAAGGAGACTGGGCTTGAGAGTTGATCTAGTCTACATTCTCTATTGATGATATGGTTAGTCTCAATGTAAGGAGACTGGGCTTGAGAGTTGATCTAGTCTACATTCTCTATTGATGATATGGTTAGTCTCAATTTAAAGGGACTGGGCTTGAGAGTTGATCTAGTCTACATTCTCTATTGATGATATGGTTAGTCTCAATTTAAAGGGACTGGGCTTGAGAGTTGATCTAGTCTACATTCTCTATTGATGATATGGTTAGTCTCAATTTAAAGGGACTGGGCTTGAGAGTTGATCTAGTCTACATTCTCTATTGATGATATGGTTAGTCTCAATGTAAGGAGACTGGGCTTGAGAGTTGATCTAGTCTACATTCTCTATTGATGATATGGTTAGTCTCAATGTAAGGAGACTGGGCTTGAGAGTTGATCTAGTCTACATTCTCTATTGATGATATGGTTAGTCTCAATGTAAGGAGACTGGGCTTGAGAGTTGATCTAGTCTACATTCTCTATTGATGATATGGTTAGTGTCAATGTAAGGAGACTGGGCTTGAGAGTTGATCTAGTCTACATTCTCTATTGATGATATGGTTAGTCTCAATGTAAGGAGACTGGGCTTGAGAGTTGATCTAGTCTACATTCTCTATTGATGACATGGTTAGTCTCAATTTAAAGGGACTGGGCTTGAGAGTTGATCTAGTCTACATTCTCTATTGATGATATGGTTAGTCTCAATGTAAGGAGACTGGGCTTGAGAGTTGATCTAGTCTACATTCTCTATTGCTGACATGGTTAGTCTCAATGTAAGGAGACTGGGCTTGAGTGTTGATCTAGTCTACATTCTCTATCGATGATATGGTTAGTCTCAATGTAAGGAGACTGGGCTTGAGAGTTGATCTAGTCTACATTCTCTATTGATGATATGGTTAGTCTCAATGTAAGGAGACTGGGCTTGAGAGTTGATCTAGTCTACATTCTCTATTGATGATATGGTTAGTCTCAATGTAAGGAGACTGGGCTTGAGAGTTGATCTAGTCTACATTCTCTATTGATGACATGGTTAGTCTCAATTTAAAGGGACTGGGCTTGAGAGTTGATCTAGTCTACATTCTCTATTGATGATATGGTTAGTCTCAATGTAAGGAGACTGGGCTTGAGAGTTGATCTAGTCTACATTCTCTATTGCTTACATGGTTAGTGTCAATTGTAAGGGACTGGGCTTGAGTGTTGATCTAGTCTACATTCTCTATCGATGATATGGTTAGTCTCAATGTAAGGAGACTGGGCTTGAGAGTTGATCTAGTCTACATTCTCTATTGCTGACATGGTTAGTCTCAATGTAAGGAGACTGGGCTTGAGAGTTGATCTAGTCTACATTCTCTATTGATGATATGGTTAGTCTCAATTTAAAGGGACTGGGCTTGAGAGTTGATCTAGTCTACATTCTCTATTGATGATATGGTTAGTCTCAATGTAAGGAGACTGGGCTTGAGAGTTGATCTAGTCTACATTCTCTATTGATGATATGGTTAGTCTCAATTTAAAGGGACTGGGCTTGAGAGTTGATCTAGTCTACATTCTCTATTGATGATATGGTTAGTCTCAATTTAAAGGGACTGGGCTTGAGAGTTGATCTAGTCTACATTCTCTATTGATGATATGGTTGGTTTCAATGTAAGGAGACTGGGCTTGAGAGTTGATCTAGTCTACATTCTCTATTGATGATATGGTTAGTCTCAATTTAAAGGGACTGGGCTTGAGAGTTGATCTAGTCTACATTCTCTATTGATGATATGGTTAGTCTCAATGTAAGGAGACTGGGCTTGAGAGTTGATCTAGTCTACATTCTCTATTGATGATATGGTTAGTCTCAATGTAAGGAGACTGGGCTTGAGAGTTGATCTAGTCTACATTCTCTATTGATGATATGGTTAGTCTCAGTTTAAAGGGACTGGGCTTGAGAGTTGATCTAGTCTACATTCTCTATTGATGATATGGTTAGTCTCAATTTAAAGGGACTGGGCTTGAGAGTTGATCTAGTCTACATTCTCTATTGATGATATGGTTAGTCTCAATTTAAAGGGACTGGGCTTGAGAGTTGATCTAGTCTACATTCTCTATTGATGATATGGTTAGTCTCAATGTAAGGAGACTAGGCTTGAGAGTTGATCTAGTCTACATTCTCTATTGATGATATGGTTAGTCTCAATGTAAGGAGACTGGGCTTGAGAGTTGATCTGGTCTACATTCTCTATTGCTTACATGGTTAGTGTCAATTGTAAGGGACTGGGCTTGAGTGTTGATCTAGTCTACATACCACCAAGCTTAAAAGTAAGCAAACACAAGTGCAAGAAACCAATATGGGTTGGAGTATAAATTGCTTTATTGATATCGTTGGATGTCGGGATGCAAACTTAATGTTAAAAAGAACTTAATTATATGTACAGTGACACAAGTAGTAAAGAAATATTACATGGATCAACAGGATTTTCACAAGCAAATGGATTGAGAGAAGAAATAGTAGAAACTATGATCAAGTTGATATTACTAGCGAGTCCAGGTAATATTAGAACTGAGTGCAATCTCTGCTGAAGACATTTACACTTATGTAACAATATTGACATTAAAAAGTATATTAAAAAAATCTACAAGATTATCAAAAGTAACATAAGAATATAAAGAGGTGATTGCACATCTTACACATATAACTGCAAACATGAAACTTATATAAGCTTTGGGGTTTAACTGTACAAACCTGAACGACTCGAATATAACTGATCGCTCTGATAACATATTGATGTTGATATCATGCACTTCTCTCACTCCTCTTCCCACAGTTAAGCCAAGGCTGCTTCCTTCATGCATATTTTCATGCATATTTATTTCATACTATTTTGAACACTACAGTGGTGTTAATTTAAATTTAGAAAGTGTAGAAAATTATATTAGAGAATATGGGCAATGAGTAAAAGAGACTTAGTTATAAGGTACATTGAGCAATTGGAATCACTACACATTTGCCTGTTGTCATTGACTTTCTGATAGGGACCAATGGGTATGAAATTTAGCATGGTCAAGTTTAGTACTATTTCCAGCTGGTTGGAAGCCCAGGCATGAAAACACATAGAGAAATTATCGGCAGCAATGTATGGAAAAGTTACAATGTTGAACCATTGATAAAGCACTGAAAACAAGCTATGTTGTACAGATCAGAAAGGCAGGTACCATTATTTCACTCAATAACTGTATTTCACTCAATTTACTGTATTTCACTCAGTAACTGTGTACTGACTGTCACAACGTCAACAAAGTGGTGGCAGTCGACTGATCTACCTACTTTTAAAAGCAAACTTCAAGGTAGTTGTTCCACAATATATGGGTGGCAGGGTTTGATTTAGAAGATATCAAACTGTGATCCTAATCAGCTGGCACACTTATAATGTTCTAGCATTGACCTAATTATGCACTAAACCAATGCACTTTCAAATATGTTTGCACAGGACATGTCACTCACTAAACATACACATTGAGCATGCTACTGGATGTCACACATTGGATGTGTCACATAATGTGCTTTACTGTCACCAGAACCCCCAACCAATTCAGAGTCATGTTAAGCACAACCCAAGTGACACATGCAATTGAAAAGTATAATGCCATTTAATATTGTATGTTAGTTTGAGGTTAAGGACAACATAGCAAACACACTTTTCATTTTGTTTTAAATAAGGCAAAATTAATAATTCTGTAGAATCAAAGTAGATAATTCAAACTATAATAGAATTAACTTCTATTGTTCAACAAAAGAACTGTCCAATTTACTGTCCAAAAAAGTACTGTCCAAAAAACTGTGCTTAAAATATCACAGTGGAACAATGTTAATAATTTCAAGGTATTTGATGCATTCAAATAATTCCATGTTGAATCCTATCAATATTATGTCATAAAATATTTTTAACATCAACATGAAGTTTATTAAACATACCAAAATGGCACAAAGTACAATTATTTATTTTTTAAGTTGTTTAATGTTTCATGGTAGTTATATGAAGGTTATATCTATACAAGTGATTTTAGAACTGATCAGTTCCCATCTCTTTGAAGGTTCATAGTATCATGGAATAAACAATTTTAAAACAAACCATTGAATATAGTACAAAGCAAAGCTATTGAATATAGTACAAAACAAACCATTGAATATAGTACAAACAAAGCTATTGAAAAGTCACAAGTATATACATGCAAATATGAAATTATTTTGTACATGAAAGACTGCAAGAATACCCCAACATATGGAAGTCTACCCACAAGGCACTAGTAGTAACAATCACTGAGGGTAAATACACTAAGAAAAATCCCCACATAGGATTGATGCCAAAGAAAATATGCTTTTCATACTGGCATATGGTTGTCTTTCTCTACAAATACAGGAAACTGTGAATTTGTCAATGGAAGAAAACTTGTATTTTATATTTTTCATTTTGAACAGTAAAAGGTGAAAGGCCACTCACACAATTATCCAAGATCGGCAGAGCAGATATGAAAATTAATGTTTCAAAACATCCTGGTGATGAAGCCTCTGTATAAATTTAATCCATCATAATTTTGTAGACCTACATGCAAAGAGTGTGGATGTCACACTTCATCCTGCCAGCATGGGGAACTTCATTACAAGATACTTGGCAAGTCTTAACATTTACCCTATCAAAGTGAGCCTCAACTAAGTTAAAAGATGGTTTGCAATATTCCTGGACCTAATATGTCATTTTTATGATGAACCAATGAATGCAGGATTCATGAGCAAACATGAGCAATTAAAAATTGGATCTTTTTTTCAGTATTGATACCAAACACTTAATGTTACACATTATTGGTTTTCCTATTGATATAAACCAACATTTAGAGACTTATACTCTTGCAGCGTATTTCATACAAACATACATATCTACTTAAATATATATATACAGCTATGTCAAAGCAATATATATATATATATATATATATATATATATATATATATATATATATATATATATATATATATATATATATATATATATATATATATATATATATATATATGTATATATATATATATATAAATATATATATATATATATATATATATATCTATATATATATATATGTATATATATATATATATATAAATATATATATATATATATATATATATATATATATATATATATATATATATATATATATATATATATAAATATATATATATATATATATATATATATGTATATATATATATATATATAAATATATATATATATATATATATCTATATATATATACACACATACATACACACATAGGAAACAACAAGCATTACAGTATTTGATAAGCAAGATATGAAAAATATTGGAACAGACCTACAGCCCAAATATGTTATACTAAGGAAAATATATACCCAGTACCTAATGAAATATATTACAAAGGTAAACAAGATTGAAACTGGAACCTGATGAACATCACAACTGTTCTATTATTAGTAAGTATTCATATTTCCTTTGAAGCTAATTGTAAAGCTGCATCATTCATGCTTTTTTCTTGTAGATTACAACAACACAGATCTTCAGTAGAACCATGCATTCAGAAATGTAAGAACAAACCTGAGTAGAAATACACCAAACTTGTTGTATCTACTTCTGTTGTGCACATGCAACATACTCTGCCTACCACTGACTGAGCAGTTGCTGTACAAAATATTAATATAGATGAAAACTCACTAGGTGTAATCATTAGTTTGTTAAATTTATTTGCACTTACTTTATATCTTCCATGCAAACAATCAGAAGAGATTAAAGTTGTTTACATTTCATTGAAAGAAGTTAATAACAATCCAAAAACAGCCTCTTTACCTGAAAGACTTATCAAAGATATACAATTACCACAAGCAAGCCCCCTCCCCATTGCCCCTTTAGAAACAAAAGAAGAAGAAGAAAAAAAAGCAAGGTTACATATTCTGGAAGAATGATTTTAGGAAATCTGTCAGATAGTGGGATGTCTACTCTCTTAAGGGCAAGTATTATTGGAACATGACAAATTCCTCCTACATAGCAAGTGGAAGCAACATAAAGAGAATAGTTATTTCAGAAGCTATAAACATATGGAGCATTAAGTTAGATCAGTACCTCTTTAATCGTTCACTGGAAACTGATTAATTAAGAAGAAGCAATACATATATACAAATCATTCTCTTTTGTTGTTACCATTGACCTATGAAATGAACAAGACAGAGATCTTGATCATCTTGACCATGAAGGAAAGCAAGATGAGGAAGAAACAACTAATAGTCTGTTTTACCTGAGAAACAAAAGCAACCTCACAAACAACCACTTTAATTACAAAATCCCCCTCCCACCTCCCCCACTCTGCTTTTAACTTGCATTTTCTTCCTGAGGACATCAGTATTAACATCCCTACCCACCCACATCCCTACCCACATCCAACCCACCATCACTACCCACAGAACCCATCCCTACCCACCCACACCCCATCCCTACCCACCCACCATCCCTACCCACCCACCCACACCCCATTTCCAAATTATTAATATGCTTGAAAGTCAAGCAATAGTTACACTTGTCTAAACTAAAGCATTTTCTTGCCACCCTCAATGTTTCTCCACTCAAATGTTCTCAACATCTTAACACAATTAGATCACCACCTCAATGAGTTCCACATATTTTAACTTCTTAAAAGTAAGGTTTAAGTTTGATGACCTTTGGGACTATTGATCCTTAAGTGTGTAAAATAATCATCTATGGAGAAGGTTTCATGTTCTGTTTTTATGATGTTCCAAAGTACAAAGCCTCATATATACAATGACAATGTGTCATATATGCAGTAAAATATTAAATAGAATCACAGCACAGGAAGAAGAATCAGATGTTAGCCTACAGTGCATCCAGAAATATTAACCAGAGATCTTGAAGAGAACTATGTATCTATTGGCACCAGTATTCAATGCCTTACTCGGTTTCTGCAAATATTTTGACATTTCATTGTCAATACCAGTTTAAAATGATAACCTCTTAACCCTATTTGATGGCCTTTTCTACCCAATATTTGTATTTAAACTAACTGACTGTCTGTTCCTTGTGGTCAAAGAGAAACATTCCTTTGTAGAAAATTACTCTCCTATGCTGAGAAAGGAACCTCCAGTGTATGATTAGAAGTACTATTTGAGGAAGGAATGGATAACTATTTCATTTTTTTTGAAATCCTCGAACCTGTTTCAATTGACTACAAATTGTACCAGAGACCAACTGAACTATGTTGTATCCAAATCCAGCACATGTGAGTTTGAGTTCAAGTTCTTGGTGTCCCAATCTTTGTTTGTAGCCAAGTACCAAATTACCAGTTAACACCTTGTTACCTTCTCACTTGACAATCAACATAGCAATTGACACATGTTTCAATTTTGAAACATGCTTCAATATTGAGGTAACTTCAATATTGAATTCACTTCCGAGTGGCAGAGCCACAAAGGGATCATTACCCCAGTTTTGTGATAAAAACTCAGATCTGCCTCTTTTCATAAATTATGAGTGCTCTAATTTTTCATGAAATGTATACTTTTCAATTCTTGTTATTGAAAATTGCCCTTTTGTAATTTAGAGATCCATTTGCTGAGACATTTAGAAACATGTTATTAATAAATTACCTTTTGTTGAGAAATTTAGATAAAACAGTTTCTAAAAAGTGTTGTAATGGTGAACAACATTCAAATACTGGACTTTAAATGCAGAGGCAGTTTTATGGTTTGCCCCATAGACCATAGAAATTTGTAGCATCTGATTGGATGGTCATATTGTGTTGACTGGCTTGCTTGTCCCCAGCAACCTTGACAAAGATATGGAAGTATGAAGGTTGTTTCTAGGTATGATGAGGCAGTCCTAATGTTGTACACTACTTTTGGAGTAATGAGGCCTGTTTCAGCACAAGTGATGATAAAGAACCCAACAGCAAAGGAATTAACTTCAAGGTGTTAGAAATGCTAAAAAGTCCATAGGTAATCAATGGGTCATCCGGGCATATTTGGACTAAAGAGGGCAATGCTTTGTCTCAATGAGAAAAGGTGCAGTAGCTTCATTATTTCATTATTGACCTTAATGGAATATAAACTTCAAAAATACTTACAAAAACTAAATCATTCATGCTTAAAGTGAAATTCTTCTTCCTGATACAGAGAACTGAAAACTGCATGTATTTTTCTGTCCAAAATGGATTTAATCCTCTAACACTCTCCACATCAAGGTACATAACAAAACAAACTGCTCAATTTTATGTGTCCCATTATTGGTTCTTCCATGAAATGATAGGGCACAGCTCCATTTTTGATAGACCATTTGGCTGACTGGCTTTCTTTCCTTACCTCCAAGGTGTGCTGACAGCTTTATCTTTATATCCAGTTAATAGAACTGAAATTTACTACAGAAGAACAAACGGGGTATGAAAATGTCGACATACCATTCCTGAGGAAGAAAGTACATAATCACAGTTAATAGAAGCTTGTGATGTCAAAAAAGCAGCTCTTGCAGAGGAATTACATGGGCCCAGGCATCACCAACATATACATATATGGTGTGATTGACATTATTCATATAGTTGGAATTGAAATGTTAAAGAGTTATAATCTAACATTATTATATAAGTTATATGTGTCCTGGGTAACGCCTTTATTACGCTAATGCAGCAACATATGCAAGTTTCAATCTACAGTGACATCATTAATTTTATAGTTTACTGGTTTTGACTTTGTATATAAAGTGGCTTTCTCAAGGCCTTCCACTTCCAAGGTATTTTGCCAGACATATATTTTGAGATTCAGATTAAACTTTACGTTCAAACCATATCATTCTTCATGGTCTACTAGTAACTGGCATTGTTGTTGTTCATTGTAAAACAGACCGATGAACAGGAGATGAACAGGTCTTTTCAGTAACATTCAAATGCCCTATAGAAATACCTGCATTAATCAGCAAAATGTTCCAAACAAAAGTTGATCTGATTTAGTGGTCAACTACCAATATCACATGGACAGAGGCATCAACAAATGTTACAGTGACAGATACAAGTACTTACCATATTTGATGGACAATTCTTCCTGCTGGACCACTCACAGTTGTACAAGGAGGCCAAAATGCCACAGCCTATAAATAAGCTCAGCCATAGCATTGTACCACGAAAGCTGTTGGAGCCAAGGTCAGGTATCAACAGCAAAACAACTGCAAAGGAATGAAGGCACAGTCAAACAGTACATTCCAGAAACATTCAACTTTCCAATAGCTTTATGCAAACAAAAATGCATATATATTGTGATAAGACAGCACAGCCTTTATGCAAACTATACAAAATGTTATTGTGATAAGACAGCATAGCTTTATGCAAACTATACAAAATGTTATTGTGATAAGACAGCATAGCTTTATGCAAACTACACAAAATGTTATTGTGTTAAGACAGCATAGCTTTATGCAAACTATACAAAATGCACTTATTGTGATAAGACAGCATGGTTTTATGCAACTAATAAAATGCACTCATTGTGATAAGACGGAATAGCTTTATGCAAACTATACAAAATGCACTTATTGTGATAAGACAACATCTTCAACAAGTACATGTACGTTAAATATAAATTGTGTAAAGGTATAACATTGGCCCATATTGCACAGTTTCCATTCAAAATTTGTTTTGATGGACCAGAACAAGACAGGGTAAAGACACATTCACTTGAATATTTACATCTACTAATCAGGCTTACTAAACCCTACATTTTGACCTGAGTCTTGACCAAGAAAGCCAAAAGGCTTGGTGCTTGATTCTCAAATTTCTTTGTACAGTACATGGGAAGAATTAATGTAAACTGTGCACAGACAGTTCTTATATCCTTGTAAACATTTTCAAGATATGGGCAATTTTGTGTGTGTGTTTTTTTTTTAAAGAAACATGTTGCAGAACAAGATTTCCTTCAATTATCACTTTCAAAGTTCAAATATATTCAGAAATTGGTGAAACATCCTGTTCTTTGCATATGCCTAGTCACAGGTTACATTCCCATGTTGAATTATTGACAAAAAAAACACAAAAGAAAAGAAAATAAATACAGGAAGACAGACATACATGCAGAGAATATAATGGATAAAGAGGAATTCCAAATACTCTCTGGGACACTTTGCCACCTTTTACAACTATTCAGAAGTTTGGAAGGCAATAATTAGCCCAACCCTAATGTGTCAGCACTGTATGAATTTCATCCATCTTTATTTTGGTAGTTACATTTTTTATAGAGGTTTCATGGTGTAACCTGTTGACCTCAAATGACCTTTGACCTCAGAAAACAGGAATTTGACCTCCCATCACCAAAATAACTTTTGAACTAGACAGAAAACATTGGATTCTAAAACAATAGGGTGTCCTCAATAAAGGTGCATCCACTGAACTGTGCAGTTCACCTACCATACAGTTTTTGAGTGTTTCAATACTACAGTTGTATATTTTTAAACACCCTCCTAGTGTCTCTTCTTCAGATTCTGTTTGCCATTTTAGCTGACCTAAACTGCTGACCATCTGCTGACCTAAACTGACCTTTGACTTCCAATAAAACTCTGCATCTACACAATATGGGGTAACACACATACATCAAATGAGATATTTACAAGTTCTCACTCTTTAATCATGTTTTCACATTTTTCAGATTTTTGAACTAACTTACCTAAACCTCTACTAAAAGTAATAGTGTGAACACCTACACAATATGAGGCATACACACACTAAAGATAACCTTCCTCTAAGCTACCTCATTTCCCTTGCAAAAGAGAAAAGGAAACAAATTACCGAAAATGCAGAGAGAGTTGAAAGAAATATGTTACTACTGGCTTACCTCCAAAACACCCAAATATGATGAAAAGCACTGGAAAACAAAACCGTAGGCTACAAGAGATGATGTACTCATGAAAAACTGCCGACAGAAGGAAGACGCACAACATTGCTTTCTTAGGTCCTAACCCAACGGCCTGTCATGATCAGAATAGAAAAGTGTGTGTGAGTGCTTAATAGTATTTTGAATGGAACTTCAAAGCACACAACATTTATGACAAGTCATAACCTCACAATACAGTAGGATTAAAGTTGATGTACTAAACTTTGTCTTAGATCTTACAAGTAGACCTTGAATATATTTGATAAAAGGTTACAACTTTGGGTGGCATGCAGATGACATGGACTTTTGGTACATATAGAGCCATACTGTTATATATTAGAAAGCCAAAATGTGAAATTGTGGTCACACTTCTCTTGCTGCACATTCCCAGACCATATCCATATCTTAGGAATACAATTAATTGCCTTCTTTGATCCTGCCTAATGTCTGAAAACATTTCAAAGGATACGACCTGCTTAGACAGTTACTTCTGGAAGCATGCATTTTTAGGATTTTGAGGGATAAAACATGCTTGGACAGTTACTTCTGGAAGCACGCAATTTTAGGATTTTGAGGGATACGACCTGCTTAGACAGTTACTTCTGGAAGCATGCACTTTTAGGATTTTGAGGGATAAAACATGCTTGGACAGTTACTTCTGGAAGCATGCACTTTTAGGATTTTGAGGGATACGACCTGCATAGACAGTTACTTCTGGAAGCATGCACTTTTAGGATTTTGAGGGATAAAACATGCTTGGACAGTTACTTCTGGAAGCACGCAATTTTAGGATTTTGAGGGATACGACCTGCATAGACAGTTACTTCTGGAAGCATGCACTTTTAGGATTTTGAGGGATAAAACATGCTTGGACAGTTACTTCTGGAAGCATGCACTTTTAGGATTTTGAGGGATACAACATGCTTGGACAGTTACTTCTGGAAGCATGCATTTCCAGGATTTTGAGGGATACGACATGCTTGGACATTTACTTCTGGAAGCATGCATTTCCAGGATTTTGAGGGATGCAACCTGCTTGGACAGTTACTTCTGGAAGCATGCATTTCCAGGATTTTGAGGGATACGACATGCTTGGACATTTACTTCTGGAAGCATGCATTTCCAGGATTTTGAGGGATGCAACATGCTTGGACAGTTACTTCTGGAAGCATACACTTCTAGGATTTTGAGGGATACAACATGCTTGGACAGTTACTTCTGGAAGCATGCATTTCCAGGATTTTGAGGGATGCAACATGCTTGGACAGTTACTTCTGGAAGCATGCACTTTCAAGGCTGTAAGCATAGATGATCCTCCAGTCAAATGTATTTCGTGATGCACTTGTGCTGTTTGTTTATTACTTATCGTTTTGCATTTTACCTGTTTTGTGTTTTTCCTTTACTTGTTTTTGCTCCAAAAACTGTACTTTATGAAGACCTTGGGAGGCTTATATCCAAATTACATTATGCATGAGTGAAAAGTTGCAAAAATTGCAATTCATCAGCACAAAATGATGCCTCCCTAATCACAATGACAAACTGTGCATTGTTAGTTAGGTGAGTAGCATATAAAATTGCTACAATATTGCAACTCTGACAACAATATCCTATGAAATCACACCAAAATAAAACTAATTTATAACTTTAGAGACTATCACGCAATTAAAGATTTTCAGCATGATACCTTGCATACTTTTGTAAAAGGTTTACACTCACCCGCAAGTCCTTGTAAATGTAAGTGTATAACCAGGTATGTACAACTAGATTCCAATCCCTGTAAAAACCAGCAAATGAAGTAGCATTCCACCAGTCCTGAAAGATTAATGAAAATAAACATTAAATTTGATCCATTTGATTATGTAGTAACACTGCCTCAATACCTGGCTTCATTTAACAGTGCTTCACAACTTCTCTACAATACAAACAATCTCATCCAGTTGTGTAATATAATGTGATCAACTATAATCCCTTACTGATACTGATGATGTAGTTCACACACTTGTCTACTCAATTTCCTTTTGTTATGTGGTAACACTGCCTCAATACCTGGCTTCATTTAACAGTGCTTCACAACTTCTCTACAATACAAACAATCTCATCCAGTTGTGTAATATTATGTGATCAACTATAATCCCTTACTGATACTGATGATGTAGTTCCACACTTTTCTACTCAATTTCCTTTTGTTATGTGGTAACACTGATTCAATACCTGGCTTCTTTTAACAGTGCTTCACAACTTCTCTACAATACAAACAATCTCATCCAGTTGTGTAATATTATGTGATCAACTATAATTCCTTACTGATACTGATGATGTAGTTCACACACTTGTCTACTCAATTCATCTATGGTCAGGCTCAGATCCCTATTGACTGCCTAAGAAAGCCTCTGCGTAGGAGTCGGAACATGCACGATATGCATTTCTGCCAACTGTATGCCAGTACCAATTGCTATAAGTATAGTTTTTTCCAAATACAATTAGGGATTGGAATAGTCTGCCTTCAGACCTCATTAGTAGTTCCAGTGGTTCTGTGAATCCTGTCACTTATATCAGTACTCGGGTCAGATTTAACTAGTTATTCTCTTGACGTGTGTGTGGTGAGATATTGTCCCTTTTTGCGGATGTGTCACCGTATGGAAGACGAAGACGAATTTCCTTTTGTTATGTGGTAACACTGCCTCAATACCTGGCTTCATTTAACAGTGCTTCACAACTTCTCTACAATACAAACAATCTCATCCAGTTGTATACTATTATGTGATCAACTATAATTCCTTACTGATACTGATGATGTAGTTCACATACTTTTCTACTCAATTTCCTTTCAAAAAAGGAAGAAAAGTTGAACATTTTGGAAATTTCTACTTTGTGCAATTGATACTAATATGAAAAGATGTCTAGGAACATAACTTTTCAAATCCAACACTAATGTATGGTGATACAGTCTTATAAATTTTATTATAATTTTATAAATTTTATTATAGTCTTTATAAATTGCAATGGAGAAGCCCCATATAGCTTTAGAAAACTTATAGAAACTGGCAACCAGTTACATCTGATGTATGAGCAAACTGAAGAAACCTTTATTGCTTACAAATGCATTTCACCTTAATATCTAATATTATTTAGAATAATTAATCAGAAATAAATATAAAAGTTTTTGGTTCCTTCAACTTCTTTGGCACATTTTTTCTACTTTCCCATTGTTGACCAAAGAGCAACACCCTCCTCATGTGGACAACCATATCAAGTATTCTGTTCATCCAAGCTTTACTTTTGCAGATAGTTTTTCCAAATTTTACATCTTTACTTCAAGAAATCTCTGACCTCCATATAAAACAATGCAGCACTTGTACTTCAGTAACAAGGATATATATTTAAAGTATGAGTTTTATGCAAGCTTCAAATTAATATTCTTGGTTACAAGGTTTTCAGACTTACAAGGTTTTCTTCTAACCTAAAATGATCCACTTATAACTTAGAGGTTCTTTTACTCACTAAGATAGATCTGAGTAATCTATATATTTCAAGCTTCACTTGTGGAATTATTGGGTTTACAAGAATTTAGGAGTTTAATCTCTGTTGACCTTTGACCTCCACAAACTGCAATAGGGTTCATATACTAATTTAAGGTAAATCTTCATCTGATCAACAGAAGCAAATCCATGCTTTAATTTTGAAGTTAGTGTGTTTAGAATATTTCGGCTATCACAAAAGTGTTCTTATACTCAACAGTTGATCTATATGCCACATATGAAGATAACCAAGCTGGCCCCTTTGCGCTGTTGGGTTTACAAGGTTCAGAATTTCAGCTCTGATGACTTCCAATGATCATTAACCTTTACCAAATTTGATAATTTCTTGTGCACTTTGTAAGGAGAATCTAACTACCACATATGCAGTTGAACTCAGCTGTACTTTTTGAGTTATCCTGTTTACAAGAGGAATAACATACGGACACATACCCACATATACGCACACAACATCACAACTGTATGTTTCTGTCTGCCTTCAGAAAAGAATAAAACAATGTTCAAACCTTATAAAATTGTCTATCTGCGAAACGCACCATCTCTCCAGCAGCATTTAACCAACAGTGTAACACTGTGTAGAATGAGAGAAAAAGGCAGGCACACGCAGGTATCATGCAAGTACACACAGCCTTTATAAAATCTCCAAATGTGTAGGTGTCCTCTGCAAATGTGACAGTAACTGGCATGATCATTTTCTCACAGATTAAGAAGACATAACAACCAGTAACAAAACACTGAAGAGAGAGGGAGAAAGAGAAAACAATGAAGGGTGGGTGAGGGAGACAAACTTGAGTTTTCCTTCAATATACATTATGAATATTAAGCACAGTTATATTTGAGACGGTTTACTCAGTGTAATTAGTATATAGAACATTGACTTTAACTTATGGATGCTTGAACAGCAACAATCTGAAAGACTACACAACCTTAGGAGTATCTATGGCTGTCAAAAATTAACTTAGTGCACATCAATAGCAATAAAGTGTAATTGTGTTTGACCTCAGTTTTACAGTAAGTGGCACTGTCATTGGGGAACATTGCACCCCCTTCCCACCCATCCATTTCATCAAACTTTCCTTTATTTGGGTAATACAAGGCTAACAAATGCTACACCTTCCAGGTGCTTTGTCTCCTGGGTCCCCACAGGAAATATGAAATAGATTCCAATTAAATTGAATTTCTTTCTCACATGTAGTTTGTGCTTTAAACTCGCTACAAGAATATCTGAAAACATTTGAGCCCTGAGCAACTAGTCTTTGCACTACCCCTTCTAGGACCCTGAGGATACATATCAGAAGAAATGTAAGTGTAATCCTCATTACTGACATTTATGTTTACACTCCTAAAATGCTACAATGGTAAACAAGAACTATCTAGAAGTGCTTTTGCTTCTGCCGGCCACTTCAGTCCTTCTCTTCTTCTTTTGAGAGATGGGGGAGGGGGGGGGGGGGCTAAACAATACAGCTTCATTATTTAAAATTAAAAAACTGGTATATTTTAAACAATTGTTTGTTATATTTAATTATATAACTCTTCATTGTTCTTTTAAGTTTACCCTTGCAATCTCTCCACTTTTGCACAAACGAAACTTGGGATACATTTTCTAACATGGTATGTTAGGCCTTCTGGTTTCTGAGTGGCACCCATAGCAAATATGTGTTGAATCTTAATATGTAAAGATTCCATAATTTCCTTACAAAACAGTTCTTCAGGTTGAATATTCCACTTGCAAGACTTGGGATAGGATGGCTGGAGCACTAGGCTCAAATGTTTGGATGGAAAAGAGTGACAGAGTACAATTGCAACATTTTAGCATATATCTTCTTACCTGTACTACATTCTGACGCACAATGTTCCATCTAATTCTGCTGCTCATTGGATACTTATCCTGGTATATTAGAGTGGGAGCAAACAGAAAATACAAATAACAGGAAAAGTCAGGACAAGGTGCATCCTCATCCATATTCTTTGGTGGGGTATTGACTTCCCACTCTCTGTCAATACCATTGATCTCATCTGCAAGATATAAAGACATGCTAAGATTATAATCAGAACAAATCTTACATTGGGGGTAGATAGAGATTGATAGCAGGCTACAAGGTGCACTTGAAGAGGTGACCAGTCAGTGACATGGATATATACAACCAATGTATGCTGCTGCAGAAGAATGCTGCACTGTCATCCCCTCCTCAACATGGACATATACAACCAATGTAGAATTTGAAGCTGCTGCAGAAGAATGCCGCACTCTCAACCCCTCCTCAACATGGACATATACAACCAATGTAGAATTTGAAGCTGCTGCAGAAGAATGCAGCACTCTCAACCCCTCCTCAACATGGACATATACAACCAATGTAGAATTTGAAGCTGCTGCAGAAGAATGCCGCACTCTCAACCCCTCCTCAACATGGACATATACAACCAATGTAGAATTTGAAGCTGCTGCAGAAGAATGCTGCACTCTCATCCCCTCCCCAACATGGACATATACAACCAATGTAGAATTTGAAGCTGCTGCAGAAGAATGCCGCACTCTCAACCCCTCCTCAACATGGACATATACAACCAATGTAGAATTTGAAGCTGCTGCAGAAGAATGCAGCACTCTCAACCCCTCCTCAACATGGACATATACAACCAATGTAGAATTTGAAGCTGCTGCAGAAGAATGCCGCACTCTCAACCCCTCCTCAACACAGGTTGAAAACCATAGTGACCTGTGCAACCTTGTGGAGTAAGCTATTAAATATGTATTTGGTTGCCTTAATGCAGGTATTACATCTTATGGAGCAGTTACCCAACTACAATTTTCACCAATGCTATAGTTGGATAAGTTATTTAACTTGACAATTTGGGAGAGAGCCAAAACTGGTCAACCAGAAACTTTGAATTTAAATTCAATAGGAAAATTCACTTTTGGTGTGTCGCACAACTAAATGAAGTTTATGAATTTAAAACAAAACATTGCACAAAATGTGTTTTTTTTGACAAAAATTAGCTCCATACACTATGTGGTTTCTACATATGACCATCTGTTAATTGTTCAAAACTCCTTTTGCCTTAGGTGTGTTACAAAAATCTGTGTTTATATGATTTTTTGCTCTGAATGTGGGAGATTATAATTATTAATATTTGCTTCAGGTTGCTAAATAAAGTCAGGGTTTAGTTTTCTAAATACCCTTTTAACATGCATGTTATTGGCAACTAAGATAGATACTTTTGCTATCTGAATAAAAAAGTGGTTTGGAAAATTTGGGGGTCATAATGTACCATGAAAGTCACATCAGTTCCACTTCACACACTGTATATAGTGTATGGCTACATGTCTATACGAAATGAAGACTTAGTAGAACCTTTTCCAGAGGAATGATAGCCACCAAAACTTGGTTCATTAATGTCAAATTGAACATGTCACATTTCATATTTCTCCTGTCCATGGGTAACCATGTGGCCATGCAGTTTAAAGTTGTTTTGAAGTTAAAACATGTGTGATTTTATACTGTCTCACCAAATATCAGCTTAACTTTACCCCAGATTAGTATTTTTTTAAAAACTTTAAATGTCATGTTATAGTAGCTGTAAGTAGACTAAAATGCAACATATTGTTTGTTCCTTTTATTGTTCCCTTCTTATTTTGTCAACAGCATTTCCCTCTTTTTCAAAGTACAGTACTAATCATTTTCCCAATTACTACAGTGAATACTGTACCATTGTTGGAGATAACTTTAGTTAAACTGTGTCTAACTTTCATACATAATTATTAAATTCAAGTTTTAATACTAACCAAATTTAATCTACACAATACTTGTGAACTTTTTCCAAGCTTTGCCATGTTTTACACAAATTGTTGTAAACCACTCACAACCTCTGAAACTGTCATTCACATTGCTTGCCAACACACTTGCTTCTAATACCCTTAAAACATAATCCTCTAGGACAACTTTAGGTAGACTACCATAATCTCCGCAACCTACCCTGTTGTGCAATAACCTTAGGCCTGTACAATGAAGTTTGGGCTTACTTACAACAACAAGCAGTGACATTGTAATAGTAGTTAGGCTGTATCTTGCAGATTCATTTTTCACTTATATAACATATGTGTGGGGTAAAATAGTCTATTGGTCTATTTGCTATGGACAAATCCAATCAAGCTTTTCCTTTACTTGCCCTTTTCTTAATGCAGGCGTCACACTGTCGCGAAGTTGACACCAGATGGCCATACGAATATGGAATTTTGAATTTCGCACGAAGATGGCCCCGAACTTGGTCAACAGCCAATCAACAGCCGAAGCAAGTACGATGCCTACAGAAGGTCACACGATGGCACCCGAACCACACACGAAGGCAACACGAAGATATGCATTTCTATTTAAGTAGTTTACCCGCAGGACACACGAATGCCACACGAATGCCACACGATGGTTACACGACGACGTATTGATAAGTACATTGTCCAATGCTAGAAAGGCAAATAGCAAGAAATGACAAAGTGAAATAAAATAATGCTTTGTTATTGTAAGAGGAGGTGCTGGGCCTGTAAGAAGTGCTCATCATGTTCTCTGAGGTACATCAAAAGAAGCAATGCTGCTGCTTTCTTTTTCCTGGTTGTCTCATCACCAAAGTATGCCATTCTGCAGGAACTGAATTGTGGTTAGTTGTGATTGTGATTGTAGCTTTGGGAGTTACACACGCCTCTACTCTGTAGAGTTGCTTAGGACTGTCTGTGGAAGAATCTTTGAGGCTGGCCTTTATATGTCCACGTTACCATGACACCTGGGAAACGCTTGAGGTTCACAAATTCGGCTGTCTTCGCTGACACCGTGGTCCCATCTCGATGTCATCGTATTATAATACGATGGTTACTCGACGGCATTGCGAGGGCTTCACGTATTCGTGTTACCTTCATAAGACAATCGGGCAGCTTCTTGTTTCCTTCGTATTGTCTTCGTGAGGCGAAAATGCCCGATGGCACCGATGATCACACGAATTAAAAACGAAGATGACACGATTTGATAAGATGCCCTCACGATGGCCTTACGAAGGGCAAAATGAACACACGAATTCAACACGAAAATGAACCTTCGCAAGGTCTTCGGGCAATTTTTTGGCATGCCAAAGATTTTGCCACCACTCACGAAGTTGCTGCCGGAGCCTGAAAAACTCCACCGGCGGTCATACGATGGCTTAAGATGCCCTCACGAATGGCCCGATGTTTTTACGATCAGAGCCGAATTTGAACATTTTCTTTATCGTGTGTCCATCTGATGTCAACTTCGGGACAGTGTGACCGCCAGCATAAAGGCCATTCTGACAGTTAAAGAATATGTGATGGGTGCAAGATTCCAAAACATAATTAGTATAGACAGTGTGCTGTGTAATTGCCAGTTGTGTACAATGATAAGATCAGTGATCAAGTTTTTCAGGTTTGGCATGAGGATCTTACTCAATTCCAGTCATTTTTTTGTAATCATCAAAAGAGATCATATTAGATTGAATAGAAATAAATTATTGTACTATTTAAGCGACTGGTTGAAGGAGACTTAAATAGGCTGTGCTTTAAAGTGACTTAATAACTTTCCTGTATTTGTTATGGTTTACTTGAAGTTAAGATTTCCGAATTTCTTGATAGAAATAATTACAGACCTACTGTAAATATGGGTTTTCCACTGGAAAATAGGAAAAGTGGCATGTATGAGCTCATATCTTAGAACCACCTAGGTAACTTACTTGTGGGAAAGATTCTCCTTTAGTAGTCATATGTGAAACATTTACCTTTGTCAGGGTTGGAGACAGTCATATGTCCTTTCAACCATCATTAGTGTCACTACAGATACTATGTACTGAAGACGATACTCAATGACATTTAAAGCACATTTTTCATGGTGTCACAGTATAAACATGTGTAGCACTTCACAGTACACTCACCATTCACCTTGTGCTTCCATGCCGAAGCTCTTGGTATAACCACCCTAAGGAATGCATGCATCTTCATTATAAGCCGCACCTGCTCCATCAACACTATGGATGAAGATAACACAGGCAGGTCATGATATATGACAAAAACCGGAGGATAGATAAGAAAAGCCAAGACACCAGCAATGTATAGCACCAACCAAGCCACATTTGGTATCTTCCATGGCCCTACTGTAGAACTTGGATGATGAGCCCATATGGAAAGGGTACTAAAGAATGCAGCAGTAGCCCACAGCATCATCTGGCACCAGATATAAAGCACCAAGGGAACCTTCCCAATGGTCCAAAATGCAAGTTCAAAGGTAACTCCAACACTGGGGGAAAATTCAAATATATATTTGATCTTATTAAATAATTAATAATGGCTTTCAGTAATGTAAGTATATAACATGAATGGCCTTCAAAAAAACCCAGACAAAACAAATGACAAACAAAGAAGAGGGTAAACAATCTTGACCCTTCATGAATAACTTGATTATGGGCTACATAATAGCATGTATAAAATTCATGGTCTTCATACATGAACATTAAACAAAAGAGCATACATTGTCATTATATTCCTTGAGCTTTGACCACATGCAGCCAGCATTGTAACCATTTATTTTGTTAAACTTAACTTAGCAAAAACTCACTTTTGCATTGTTCAATCTTTGACCTCTGACCGTTAACTCTGAAGGTCTTCATGACACAAGGCTGTATCACAGGGCACCTATCTACAAGTGCTTTAAGTCATACGATTGACCTTTGACCTTAGCTACCATGGTAACCACATATTCTAATACTAATCATTTCCATTATATATGTGAAGCATTCAAGTCTATTGAAGGCTTCCCTCTGGTGTTACGGTATGTCCAAAAAATTACACTTTTGCTTAATTTGATTATTGGCCTCTGAACTTTTGTTCTGAAGGTCTGTAGGGAAATGGACCAAGCAGTTGTGGGGGACAAAAAATTGAGACTAATACCAACCCCCCTCCCCCACAGGCAGACAAATGGACAGCTTTTTACCCCATCCCTTCCCAGTTATGAACTTCTGGTGACCCTTGGTCACCCTACTATGGATGAAAACCATTGCTATGACTAAAATGAACAACTGGCTAGAATGTCATGCTCATGAGCGATGAGATAAAAGTCCTGACAGAAATCAAAGTGAGGTGTTCAATATTCTAATGGGGCCTAAAGGAGTAGCAACATACAACATGTACAGAAGTTCTATCTAATAGTTAATACTCACTTTCTAAAATTCAAAAGATGCATGAGAGCTGAATTCAAGATGATAACAAACAAGACTGCAACAAAAATGTTGTTGAGTGTTCGGATATTCTTATTCTGAAGTAAGTCACTGTGAAGGATCAGACAAGAAAGATTACAAGATATTAAATTGTATCATACCAAGTAAATAGTGTATTCAAAACAATTTTGAATTACAAAGATTATCAAGCTTATATTTATGTCGGAACAAACTTTGGTATTACCAGAACTTGACCAAAACATGGGAAAAGAAAATGCTTGTTGCTGATATACAACATGCATGTCAGGTTCATGAACAGTACTAATAGATATCAGAGCATACAATAATTGTGGAGAGGGATAAGAAAGGTGAATTGGACAAAGAGTACTGAATAATAAATGCATTCAGCTAATGCATAAAGACACATCAACATTCTGGCTGTCCTGCCGAGCAGACAGATCAATATTTTAGATACTGTAAATATGTTTAAAGGTAGAAGAGTCACAAAACTTAGTTTTCAATTCTAGCAGGATTATCTTCAGTACTGTATTTCCTAAAAATTCTCTAAAGATCAAATTTTCAGACCTAACTAATTCACCTACAGGCATTTACATGCATACAGGCATATTGGTACAGTTTGTGAACATTTGTGTTGCTCTTTGGTGTAATAATTATCATTTAGTAATGGTTAGCACTATTCATACACTTAGCCCCTTAGGGGATGATTCAGGCACTGTTTCTTTTTACATTATTTACACGTATGATGACAGATCTTCCTAAGAAGGGTTCTCACTAATCAAATTAGATGATGACACCGCCATGATAGGCTTGATTTAATAGTAGTAATGACAATGCATATATAGCCAGCTACAATCTTTTATAAATTATTGTGAATATATTAAACACTAAAACTTATGCACTGATCCAGACGTGTTTACATTTGAGTCATATTCTGATCCTTCCCCCGCTATGCACCGGATGTTAGTATTAAAAAAAAACAGATTTCAAATGTGTCATGTGCAGCCACAGGTGTGATCCGGACGTCAGGATCCTAATGTCGACATCAATCCAGATCCAGTGTAAAAACACCCTTTGTCATACATAATAATATATCAACACAATTAGTATTATGACAATAAACCTGTGAATGTTGGCAGCCATTTGTTACGGATATTTCTATAGTATAGTACCTGTCATATGCAAATAAAGCATTTACATGAGTATGTTTTACTAAATTACTTGAGAACTGAAAATTGTCTTCCTCTGCTGGCTATGTAGGTCTGAAAAGTGTGTGTTGTTTGTCTTCTGAAGGCTATTAGTTTTGATCAAATGATTGTAATAATGTTGTGAGAATGACTTGATGAAATGTGAAAATGCTTCATTTATGAAATTTAATGCACACACAAAGGAAGAAGGAATAGAAGCTAACAAAAGAGGCCTTTAACAACATGCTTCAACTTTGCAGCTAGAAGCAGGAGGTTTACAAAAGGAACAGCAACATGTGGCCAGAAGATAAACATAAGAAATGGCCAATGTGGAAGAGATGAGAGGTAGAAATTCTCTAACAAGGAAGATAAACTTGAGAAGGGAAACAGAAAAGGAACGAAAGAACTACAGTATAACTATCACATACACATGACCCATACACAATATACAGTACTGTACGGGAAAGCTAGCGTCAGACATAACTAGTCTACTACCCATGTCCCCAATATGTGAAACAAAACGGGCAAGGGCTATCCCAACACCCTCTTAAAACCTTCCCAAATGAAAAGGATACTTATCTTGCTGCCCTTGATAGATTCTCAGAACATTTACCTTATTCCAATTAGTTAATTAATTAACCCTCAAAAACACACTTCCGAACAAATTAGAGATAGGATTAATTCCACACACAAAATGGTCATCTAAACACTTTAGTTGGTAGAATGAGAAGGGAGAAGTCTGGATATAGAGGGAGTACAGTGTTAAATGCTTACCAGTTGGTTCTTGGCATGGTAGAATGAGAAGGGAGAAGTCTGGATATAGAGGGAGTACAGTGTTAAATGCTTACCAGTTGGTTCTTGGCATGGTAGAATGAGAAGGGAGAAGTCTGGATATAGAGGGAGCACAGTGTTAAATGCTTACCAGTTGGTTCTTGGCATGGTAGAATGAGAAGGGAGAAGTCTGGATATAGAGGGAGCACAGTGTTAAATGCTTACCAGTTGGTTCTTGGCATGGTAGAATGAGAAGGGAGAAGTCTGGATATAGAGGGAGTACAGTGTTAAATGCTTACCAGTTGGTTCTTGGCATGGTAGAATGAGAAGGGAGAAGTCTGGATATAGAGGGAGTACAGTGTTAAATGCTTACCAGTTGGTTCTTGGCATGGTAGAATGAGAAGGGAGAAGTCTGGATATAGAGGGAGTACAGTGTTAAATGCTTACCAGTTGGTTCTTGGCATGGTAGAATGAGAAGGGAGAAGTCTGGATATAGAGGGAGTACAGTGTTAAATGCTTACCAGTTGGTTCTTGGCATGGTAGAATGAGAAGGGAGAAGTCTGGATATAGAGGGAGCACAGTGTTAAATGCTTACCAGTTGGTTCTTGGCATGGTAGAATGAGAAGGGAGAAGTCTGGATATAGAGGGAGCACAGTGTTAAATGCTTACCAGTTGGTTCTTGGCATGGTAGAATGAGAAGGGAGAAGTCTGGATATAGAGGGAGTACAGTGTTAAATGCTTACCAGTTGGTTCTTGGCATGGTAGAATGAGAAGGAAGAAGTCTGGATATAGAGGGAGTACAGTGTTAAATGCTTACCAGTTGGTTCTTGGCATGGTAGAATGAGAAGGGAGAAGTCTGGATATAGAGGGAGTACAGTGTTAAATGCTTACCAGTTGGTTCTTGGCATGGTAGAATGAGAAGGGAGAAGTCTGGATATAGAGGGAGTACAGTGTTAAATGCTTACCAGTTGGTTCTTGGCATGGTAGAATGAGAAGGGAGAAGTCTGGATATAGAGGGAGTACAGTGTTAAATGCTTACCAGTTGGTTCTTGGCATGGTAGAATGAGAAGGGAGAAGTCTGGATATAGAGGGAGTACAGTGTTAAATGCTTACCAGTTGGTTCTTGGCATGGTAGAATGAGAAGGGAGAAGTCTGGATATAGAGGGAGTACAGTGTTAAATGCTTACCAGTTGGTTCTTGGCATGGTAGAATGAGAGTAGTGAGATTGTGGGGAGACATGCAGGTAAGCAAGGAGCAAAGTAAATCATTAATGTACTACCTAATTCTGAAGTACGGTTTTGGGTGCTTATTGCAAAATAACCGTATTCTGAGGAATGTAAAACATGGTCAGAACAGTTAATACTCCATACAATATTGTTCAAATGTGCCAAACTTGTGAGTAGAAAGCTGGAGTTTTGAGTGACTATAACCAAGTATTGAAATATAAACAATCTTAGATTGTATTTGTAATTAACTAAGTTGTTACAGAAATAAGTTACTTGAGAATTCCTAGCCGTGGAGCCATCTTGAATATGAAGTCAACTGCTTCCATGCTCCTTTAAAGACCAACTATGGAGACTTTTCTATGAACATAAAATCCCACCATTTTTCATGTATGTAATCCTTAACTGACTCCAATTACATTGCTGTAATTAACTTTACCAATTTCGGACGTTAAATAAGTGAAATATGGGACGAAAAGTCAGCTTCTATTTCAGACATTCCTGAAACATTCCTAAGACATCAGGTGACCATGTGACGTCAACGTTTGTATACCTCACTCACTTTTAGTGTGTAAAGTCGTATACTTGAGCTGCCAAAAACATCAACGATATTACTCCTTTTTCCTCAAAATGTCACAATTCTGTGTTGTTGGAGGTTGCAGTTATACCTCATCCAACAAAAGCATCAGCTTTTTTAGATTTCCGAGTAAAAGAACCGACGTAAAACGCCGCAGACTTTGGATCAATTTTTTGAGATCCACGCGGAAAGATTTTTCAGCACCCGGAGTATCTCATGCCCATGAGTCCACATGCATGACCCTGCTTCTGTGTATGCTCCAATGTCTCATTCTGTGAAAATGATATACTGTCGATAGCTGTGTCGTATAT
Source organism: Apostichopus japonicus (assembly GCF_037975245.1). Classification (NCBI taxonomy): domain Eukaryota; kingdom Metazoa; phylum Echinodermata; class Holothuroidea; order Aspidochirotida; family Stichopodidae; genus Apostichopus; species Apostichopus japonicus. Next base: position 20,308,448 of record NC_092578.1, on the reverse strand, counting down.
ATACCGTGCCAAGGGTATAGCATTGTTAGTACATGTACGGTAGTTAGTTACAACTCTCGCCGGCGTTGGCTCACAGCATGTGTAAATAGCCATGTTAGGATTTATCTATTTCATTTGTTGTATTCCAGTATCGTGAGTTCGTGATACATGTGTAATATTGTCCGTTCTGTTTATTCCGACATCTGCATGGTCCAAGGAGTTGGATAAAAACGGTAGTATGTAGCGATCGGACGTTTTATTTCGTTAGTGACTGTCTTGTGATTGTGGGATGTTAGTACTGGTCAAGGCCTGTTTCAACTAGACCTAACTCTATGGAATTACACAGACTCACGGTAGTTTTTCGCCCAGGATTGAACAAGAAACGTGGATTAGGATATTCACTGCTAAATTTGTTTATTGACAGGATACTTTTTCTGTGTTTGTATACTTTTGGATATTAAAACGAGTAAGTACTATGTAAGTATATTGTACCGTACGGACCTATTGACGCTACGCTATATGTAAAAGATGCCTCCATTTGAGTGGAAATTTTGCTAATAAAATAAGCAATTTAACTAAAATTTCTGCTTATAATTGTCTTAAAACTTGTTGTTAACCTTCATGTGTTCTTGTTTTAAGCTAACAGCTTTTCAAACGCTCGAAATTGGAAGTCAAAAACAGTACAATTGTTCGCTACCTGTGTACAAACAGTGCCTATATCAGCGTTTGATTTTCGCAGTATACAAACTTTGACGTCACACGGTGACCAGAGGCTCCTTTGGGTCAATCTCTGTTTTCAGACATTCCAGAGGTTCATGTCACGTGACTACTCAAAATGTCCATTTTCGTGGTCGTTTTTGATGGGTTATAGTAGGTTTTCGAAGATTATTTTTTACACATGTTGATTATGGGTATGTAAACTCCTAAATTAATGGAAAATCTCAACAACGAAAAAAGCCTCCATATTTGGTCTTTAAGTTAAGAGTTATGACTTGGTAATAATTGTAATAATAATAATAATCAAGACACTGTACATTCAGTGATTGTCAGTATACAGTATTTCCAGTTCCTTTACCAAGATAAGTACAGTACTACCAGCTGCAAACCCCAACTGTATATTATCCCTCATAATGATCACACATCAGCGGGTACATGATAGAATTGCATAGACATTAGACAGGGACTCATACAGCTCTGCAGTACACATCAACTATTTAATACATAGGTGGAAGTATAGAGGAAAGCAAACTGAAGACATTATAATGCACTATCACTTACTATACACACGAACAAATAATTCCTGAAAGTGATTTACTAGAGGTACAGTATAATGCACTATCACTTACTATACACATGAACAAATAATTCCTGAAAGTGATTTACTAGAGGTATAATCTATCATTGGTCCAATGAGCTTCCTGTTTCATATCCTATATGATTCTTCCTGAAGTCATCCTACAGAACCAAGGTATTCATATGAAAGTGGTATTAAATGAATGATGTAATTTGTACATATACTAAATACACTGTACAGTAGTTTTAATCATTCATTTAATACTACCTACATATTAATACCTTGGTGCCCTTTTGGTTCAGCTGTGGTATATACATGTATTGTACATCCTGAAGTCATCTTACACAACCAAAGTATTCATATGTAGATGGTATTAAATGATTGATTAATACTACAGTGTATTAAGTATATCTTTTGTTTCAGCTGTGGTATACATGTATTGTACATCCTGAAGTCATCTTACACAACCAAGGTATTCATATGTAGATGGTATTAAATGATTGATTAATACTACAGTGTATTAAGTATATCTTTTGTTTCAGCTGTGGTATACATGTATTGTACATCCTGAAGTCATCTTACACAACCAAGGTATTCATATGTAGATGGTATTAAATGATTGATTAATACTACAGTGTATTTAGTATATACCTTTTGTTTCAGCTGTGGTATACATGTATTGTACATCCTGAAGTCATCTTACACAACCAAGGTATTCATATGTAGATGGTATTAAATGAATGATTAATACTACAGTGTATTAAGTATATCTTTTGTTTCAGCTGTGGTATACATGTATTGTACATCCTGAAGTCATCTTACACAACCAAGGTATTCATATGTAGATGGTATTAAATGAATGATTAATACTACAGTGTATTAAGTATATCTTTTGTTTCAGCTGTGGTATACATGTATTGTACATCCTGAAGTCATCTTACACAACCAAGGTATTCATATGTAGATGGTATTAAATGAATGACTAATACTACAGTGTATTTAGTATATACCTTTTGTTTCAGCTGTGGTATACATGTATTGTACATCCTGAAGTCATCTTACACAACCAAGGTATTCATATGTAGATGGTATTAAATGAATGATTAATACTACAGTGTATTAAGTATATCTTTTGTTTCAGCTGTGGTATACATGTATTGTACATCCTGAAGTCATCTTACACAACCAAGGTATTCATATGTAGATGGTATTAAATGAATGATTAATACTACAGTGTATTAAGTATATCTTTTGTTTCAGCTGTGGTATACATGTATTGTACATCCTGAAGTCATCTTACACAACCAAGGTATTCATATGTAGATGGTATTAAATGAATGACTAATACTACAGTGTATTTAGTATATACCTTTTGTTTCAGCTGTGGTATACATGTATTGTACATCCTGAAGTCATCTTACACAACCAAGGTATTCATATGTAGATGGTATTAAATGAATGATTAATACTACAGTGTATTAAGTATATCTTTTGTTTCAGCTGTGGTATACATGTATTGTACATCCTGAAGTCATCTTACACAACCAAGGTATTCATATGTAGGTGGTATTAAATGAATGACTAATACTACAGTGTATTTAGTATATATCTTTTGTTTCAGCTGTGGTATACATGTATTGTACATCCTGAAGTCATCTTACACAACCAAGGTATTCATATGTAGATGGTATTAAATGAATGACTAATACTACAGTGTATTTAGTATATATCTTTTGTTTCAGCTGTGGTATACATGTATTGTACATCCTGAAGTCATCTTACACAACCAAAGTATTCATATGTAGATGGTATTAAATGATTAATTATACTACAGTGTATTAAGTATATCTTTTGTTTCAGCTGTGGTATACATGTATTGTACATCCTGAAGTCATCTTACACAACCAAGGTATTCATATGTAGATGGTATTAAATGAATGACTAATACTACAGTGTATTTAGTATATACCTTTTGTTTCAGCTGTGGTATACATGTATTGTACATCCTGAAGTCATCTTACACAACCAAGGTATTCATATGTAGATGGTATTAAATGATTGATTAATACTACAGTGTATTTAGTATATACCTTTTGTTTCAGCTGTGGTATACATGTATTGTACATCCTGAAGTCATCTTACACAACCAAGGTATTCATATGTAGATGGTATTAAATGATTGATTAATACTACAGTGTATATACCTTTTGTTTCAGCTGTGGTATACATGTATTGTACATCCTGAAGTCATCTTACACAACCAAGGTATTCATATGTAGGTGGTATTAAATGAATGACTAATACTACAGTGTATTAAGTATATCTTTTGGTTCAGCTGTGGTATATACATGTATTGTACATCCTGAAGTCATCTTACACAACCAAGGTATTCATATGTAGGTGGTATTAAATGATTGATTAATACTACAGTGTATTAAGTATATCTTTTGGTTCAGCTGTGGTATATACATGTATTGTACATCCTGAAGTCATCTTACACAACCAAGGTATTCATATGTAGGTGGTATTAAATGATTGATTAATACTACAGTGTATTAAGTATATATACCTTTTGTTTCAGCTGTGGTATACATGTACTGTACATCCTGAAGTCATTCTACACAACCAATCTTTGGAGAAATGTCCAAGACGTTTGTATCAGACAGATCTTCAGGCATGTAAATTACAGTTGGCAGGCACATTCGTGGTAAGCTGAAACAGAAACTGAGGCATGTACAGTTTGCACTCGAGAAAAAGAGTATAACAAACGACTTGGCCAATACTAATCCTGACCCTGAGATACTGTAAAGTACAAATGCTTGGGAGATCACATGACTGGAGACCTCACTTCTGCATTGACACAGGGCGGGCACACTGTACTACTAAATACCTGATTGATTGTATAAAACTATCCAAACTTTTCATGCTTGCATAATGCTCTTTATTCTTTATTTCAAATTTGATACCTAATTCAAGGCATTTCCTCTGACATGTTTAAAGTGAGATCAATAATAGTGTTCAGTCTTCTATATATATATAGCAGCTTCATCTATTTTTTCAAAGCTAAGCCTTAACATGCCACATGCTTTTAAAGTTAAATATCATTTTGATTTGTATGTAAAACACTTCAACAAAGTTAAACTGTGGAAAAAATTCCATTGTAGTGGTACAGTAAGTTAGGAGGCCTAGTCAAACATGAGCATCAAACTACTATCTAAATATATAGTGGGTTAATTGCATCCTGTTTGACAGTGGAACAATCTACTTTCAGTTTGAACACTGCATGAAGATCATAACACAATTTAATACTTGGATGAAATGTATTACACAGGCATTTATGATAAACAAAGGACCAGAAAGCAAACAGGCTTTAAAACTTAAAAGGGAAGTCCCAGAGGAATTTTTTTTTGAAAGATGAAAAAGGAACACATTTTAAGCATGCTGGTGATTCCTACATACGATTCCAACATGTATGGCATTCTTGAGTAATGGATTGTGCCAAACTGTAAGTGAACTACAAGCAAGCAAGTAATGTCATCAGGCTTGGGGTAATAGTAATCAGTAATCGTAATCGATTACAATCGATTACATTTTTTGAAGTAATCGAAATCGTAATCGATTACTTTTGTGAAAATTACAAAGTAATCGTAATCGATTACAAGGGCAAAGTAATCGTAATCGTATTACATTTATGATTACAGTGAAATTTGAATGAGAAGGGCAAAATTAGTAGAAATGATTAAAACTAATTCTTACTATTGGCTTTTAGTGTGACCAAAGAAGTGTTCCTGCTTCTACAATTCTCTAGCACAATAAACTTATACTAAGAAGTACTGGGGATTTGATCCCCATATTCAAGGATTTTTTATCACCTGAATTATTCTGTTCAATGCTGCCTCTCAGCCTTCACAATCCTTTTGCATACACAACTGGTTGACATTAGTTGACATGGTGTGCTGATTATAGAAAATTATTTCATTAGTATATTAAACACTTAACAAACAATAACAGTCAGGCTGACAAAATACACCCTTTAAATTCATTTAAGACTAAAGTAAGTAAATTTGATAAATAATTCCATTTGCCATGTTCAGTGGGCCACAAGGCTCAGGTGTAGCAGCTATTGAAAGCACATTGCTATTTATGTCAGTCTATTGTTATTTGAATACAGAAATACTGCAAAACGCATTGGCAGCTAGCATAAAAATTCTTGTGAAAACATCACGGACGGGACATTTCAATGTCCATTAGTAAAACGTTAATTGTACTCATCTCATGTTGTGGGGAAAAAAGTTATTCAGAAATTTGCCTACATTCCATTGTCCAATAACCCATCCAACTTTGCACCATTTACACCTCTTTAATTAATGTAATTAACCTTGTTGCTGAAAAAATCACTGCAAATTAAGTATTTTGGTGGATCAGAATTTGCTTTACCAGAGTTGACCCCTTTTGATGAAAATAATTTACTTTTACTTTGGCCCAAGGGCGGCGGAACCGGGGGGGGCACAGGGGGCACGTGCCCCCCCACTTTTCCTCAGGTTAAAAATGTGCCCTTTTTCTACATAAAAATTGAGGTGTCTCAAGCTAGCAATTAGAGGCCAGGGAACCAGAATGAACACTCGGGAAGGGCCGTTTCCGGCCATCTGAGGGGTTTGTAAAACCAAACAATTTCTTGAACGCTCTGCGCCAACCGATGGTGGCGCTCCGCTCAGATAGTCGTGCATACAACTTTGCAAATCCTGGCTACGCCCCTGACTTTTAATGAATTTCTGTGGGTCAAACTCAAAGCTACTGTATTTCGAATGGAAAAATTGGTTAAGATATTAACAAGAAATAATCTCTAATTCGGAAGATTCCTACATTAGCAACTAGCATGATTTCACCTCAATTTGTCTTAAAAGAAAACTTGTTCCTTGTTTCCCAATTTGCACATTGGATATTGCAGTGCTATATGCATATTTTCCTTGGGGGGGGGGGGCCTTGATAGAGTGATGTGTATACGCAAATAAGATAATACAATAAGAGTTATAAAGGGTACTAAATATAAGGCTGTATCAGTCCAATCGAATTTCTGCAAAGTGCCCTTTGATGTCGGTGCCCCCCCCCCCCCAGATTAAAAGTGCTTCCGCCGCCCTTGCTTTGGCCTTCCATGTCCCATGTACTGTGGAATGCCCCATTTCAAAGCTGTTTAGTTTTATTTTGGTGTTATAATGTAAAAGAGTTTTTAGTTTTGCTGCTATGCAGAAATTATTAGTTTACAAAATATAGTGTTGCATGAAAATCTTCATTTGTTTTACTTTAGTATTTGTCTGTTTACTCTTTGTCTGTTTAAATTGTATTTTTTACTGGACTTATGGGTTACACATCTTAAACGTGTTAAGGCATAAATGTGTAATGCCTGGTAGGAATTGTAGCTATACTTCCACAATTTTGTCCGTATATACTGTAAATGCCCTTCCTTTGCCCTATTTCATTGCCCTATTTTCCGGCAGAGAGTTATATTAAACAGATAGGCAGAGGATTGTGCAAGTAACCACAATGTAATCGTGATTGTAATCACGATTACATTACAATGTAATCGTAATCGATTACTTCAACTTTAGGCTGTAATCGTAATGGTAATCATACATTCTCAAGTAATCGTAATCGTAATCGATTACATTCAGATGTAATCGCCCCAAGCCTGTATGTCATACAGTAGTTGCACAAAATGTTTTGTTTTACTTTGTTTGTCCTAAATAATGTTTAGAGTTTGACCTTCGGTGATTGGATTACATTGGGGTTCAACATTACCTAAGGGAAGGGAAGTTAAAGGAGACAGTCGTTAACGAAATCAATCAGCATTGATCCATACGACAGAGACAACTGTCATAAACAACACCACCCAAAAAGCTGAGAATAATGTGATTCAATTTGGGACCATCACAGATTGAATGTTGAAGAATGAAGACTTGACCAAGTATAAATTTGACATCAATGAACCACATGTGATTTATTTTTTGTTTTTCTTTATAGACTAAGATATTTATTTTCTGTAATGGAGATGGTTTTTGCATATCGATGGTATTTGTTGAGTGTCAAAATATGAAAAGATGAACAGAAATGGTTTCAGATCCTAGTGAAACTATGACATTACAGAAATTAAGATGACAGCTCTGCCCAGACAAAACGTTTATAGTAGGATACAGTATCTCCTTAATGAACATGATTGTTCTTAGCTGTTTGGGGCAAATTGTTCATCACAAAGATCTCTGAAATATAAAGCAAATATTATGGTTTGTTTTTGTGTCCCCTTTATCAATATAATGACAGTAGTGAATTAATATTGACTCTAAAGTTGAAAATTGTAAAAAAAAGTCAAACAAATTTGTTAGTGTGTGCTTTCAGGTCTGTTTGTTTCAAGTTCACTTCTGCTGCAAATGTGTCAACTTCATGTTGTTATCTTGAAAACAGCACACAGAAATTGAATGCAAATTTCACAAGGATGCTAAGAATATGTTCCTCATATATCTGGAGTATCCTCCTAACACAACATTGCCACTTGTGCTAAATGTTTGAACTGCAAATGACCTTTGACTTCCAGTGATGACCCATTCATACTAGTATTCAACAAGGTGAACATTGTAAACACATTAGTGCTGATAGTTGTAATTATCAATTATTCCCCAGTAGTTGCAATTACACTTTGGAAGTTTGATTAATCACACTCAAAACCTAAGTTGTGATTACATGACTACAAGCTAGCACTACACATAATCTGCTTTTGAAAAATAGCCTTTAACCTATCAAAAACAACACTAAAGCAGTTTGTCAGCAAATATAGCAAAAGTATACAGGTTCTCACAATGCTACACTACTGTACAGTAGCACTGTGTTGTGTTAAAGATTGATAAGCACCTTCTCTGGTATGAATGCGTTTCACTTGTCAGTAATATGCTTGTTCTGCAGTGCAACATTCAGTTCTAGCAGTGTTTAATCACTGCGCATAATTGCAAATTCGTAACTTATTAACCTTTTACAACTGCCAAAGTATTCTCATTTCTTCAAACATGTTTACAATTACTTCATGAATGGCCTGGTTCACATTTATCGGATGTCTGATAGAGTGTGTCGATTGCGATGTAGTTTCATTTCAATGTGCAAACAATGTGCAAAATATGTGCCTGCTATTGCCTCTAGCCTAGATTGTTGAATGTCCTTCTACAGAAAAATCTTGCATACCAGAATGCAAAAATGCATTGTGGTTTGGATGATGTAACATGAGCAGTTTTCTTCATGAATCTGACGTAATGTATGGTGAGTGTGTACATGTTTACAAGGGTTTCACAATTTGACATCTGATGACCGCCAATTTGACCTTTGACCTCCACATAAAACAATAGGCTTCTTTAACTCAATGTGGTACTTCTACACATTAAATAAGAGGTCAGCCCAAGCTTCCAGTAGTGAGATATCCTGATAACAAAGTTTTCACAATTTGACCACTGGTGACCCCAAAATCTCCCAAATTTTACCCTCCACCAAAACGATATGCTCCTTTTAAACAATGTGGTACTTCTACACACAAACTATGAGGTTTGCCTATGATTCCCATCTTAAGATATCGTATTTACAAGGTTTTCACAATTTGACACCTGGTGACCTTTGGCTTCGACCACAAACAATATGCTTCTTGTACTTAATGTGGTACTTCTACATATCAAATATGATATTGGTCTGACCTTCCCTTCTTGAGATGTTGTGTTTACAAGGTTTTCACAATTTGACCCCTGGTGACCCCAAATGACTTTTACCCTCCACCAAAAACAAAAGGCTTCTTCTACTTAATGTGGTACTTCTACACACTAACCAAGAAGTTGGTCAGACCTTCCCTTCCTGACATAATGTGTTTACAAGGTTTCCCAATTTGACCTCTGGTGACCACAAATGACCTTCAAACTCCACCGAAAATAATAGGCTTTTTGTACTCAATGTGGTACTTCTAAACACTAAATATGCAAATGGTCAGACCTTCCCTTCTTGAGATATCGTGTTTACAAGCTGGGCATCACAAACGCACTCACACACACCCACATAAGCCATCATGAATGCAAAGGTTACGATTATCATCGAAACCAAAAATATTTATTTGTAAGTCTGATATTATTGACATGTTCCCAACATTTTTCATCATTGAAAGACTTTCTCTACTGCAAATTGTGTATAGGTACACATCAAGCTGCCTTTAATGAACATTTCAAATTATTGATTCACAAAGTTAACAATTCAAAACCTCAGGTGCTAAACTTATGTCCACTTCAGTGGAGCACTAATAAGAAGTTTCAATACTCTGAGTCTGTGCGTCTTGTTTTGTTTCTTTGCCTGCTTAGCTGCCACTTTTGTTAAATCATTTTTTCTCAAGGACATGTGCCAGAAATACGGTATGTGGGGTAGTTTTTTTTGTGACAAGAAAATATACATAACTTCCTCAAGTGACACGAATGCCAACTATGCAAATTTAGGAAAAGGCTCTTCAATACCATACTGGTTTGCCTAAGACTGGGAGTGATTTACGTAGCACCCATGGAGGATGGATCAACAGCTACTACATATACTGGTATCTGTAATTTTATGATACCATTTATTTCATGTTTCATTTGTCATCAAACAAAGAAATGAAATCAACATGGATTAATTCTTTAAAACAGGGCCTAACTAAGCCCAGAGCATGTCTCTATTGCTGCTGGTAGTACTGGCACACACACACAAATGTAGCATGTAATGTAGCTTATGAACAGGTCACTAAGGTCACATAGGCCTAGGCTATTGCCTAGCCTCATATCCCTTCTTGTATTTTGTACACGTAACCAAGCGAGTTGGCATTTGTAAGTTTCCAGCTATTTAGCATCTGCATGGCAATCGATTTAGTAGCACCTAGTCTTATAACTCTTTGAAAATTTGGAATAAAGTATTTCATTTGATTATATGTTGCTTGTTTTACTTTATTTTGATGCATGTATGGTGAGGCCTTCTTTTAGGATGGAAAATCATGTCAAGTACAGGGTTACATGTGTTCTCAAACCTTTGTAGTGTGTGGGTTTGCAACTATGCCCTACCAAGCACATTGCTCCAGGCATACACTGATATAAATGGAATATCAGATGGCTTATTAGTCAGTTAAGTTCAGATGTAGACAATTAAGGTGAACCACAGTGTGATCGACAGGACGATTCAAATGACCAAATACCAAATATCACCCAAACATTTTTGGGTTTTGGAAGTGCAGGACCATTGACGCAAAGGAAAGGATAATTGCGGTGCTTCTTCTCTAGAGAGTTCTCTGGCAAAACAAAAACTTGTGGAAACTGAGGACTCAAGTTTGCGATAGGAAGACGATCTGGTAGCGGGCAGACAGAACAGCTGTCACAGTGTCTAACACCAGATGCTGAAAAACGGCTCAAAGAAGCTGCTGAACAGAGATGTGATGAAAGGATGAAAATGCTATTGCTCACAACATTCTGTTTACACATTATAGAGGAAGACTACTTCTTCCTAAGCCTGTGGCTTTGGGTGTTGGTCATGTTGACAGTGATGAGGAAGTCATAAAACTCAGAATGGATTGTTTGTGTTACCAAAGCATAACCTGGTTATTGTTTACAGTATGTTGATCATTTTCTTTCATTTTCCTATTTTTTTTTTATTCATTTGATCTTTTCTTTTCCTTTTATTATTTTGTTGTATTCATTTGACAATGAATAACTTACTTTGGTAGATTGGGGAGTTCCCTAAAGTTTCAATTTTTTGCGAACTACTACAAGGCAACAGTTTGTGGTCAGATGGCCCTGTGTGACCTTTGTCTTGCTTAAACAAAGTAACTGTTTTATGTGGTCCTTATTTTATAATAGGAATACCCTGTACATGTACTGGCTTCAAGCCTCTATCACTTTTGAGAACTGAGGGGGAAATAGACAGTTTAATAGCTATTTTGTTTTGGTATGAATATTCTTGGTGATGGATGTGTACCTTCAAATTTATTTTAAGGACACTGATGAGACCCATATATAAGTTTATGATTCGAGGTTAAGTAATGTGTCTGGTAATTATTTAGTAACTTAATTTACAGCTGATACGTCAATTGACCAGGGAGTGAAGGGCAAGCTGGTCTAGAGCCGTCCAGAGAGCCACCCTACCCCAGAGATGTCCCCAACAGAGAGCCACCCTACCCCAGAGATGTCCCCAACAGAGTGAATCTGCTCCGGTAGTAACCAAGGAAGCAATTATATTTCGCGACTGTCTATTTGGTCGACCCGTGTCAAAATTGTGTTCTTATTTCTTTAGGACTTTTATTTTCCAATACGTTCAGTGGATTTCTTGTTAGACATTTATAACAGTTCTGATAAGATCTGTTAGTTGCCCATTTATATCATTTACATTTTTCTTTAAGTCTACGTGACCCCATTGTTTTTAATACAAGATTCACGTGCATAGTAAACCTACTACTTTGCCTTAATACGTTTATTTTTGTGTGAGCATTCTGCGTTTTCAAGTTGTCCCCACAATCTCAGAATTAACCGGCCCTACCCTCATGTGAAGGTGCTACTCGTATTTTCCCAAACCTAAATATATAGTTTTGCCTGGTCACTGCGTTTTGATCCGCTACATTTGCGTTAATGGTGAGTCTCGAGGCAGACTTCAGGAGACGGACAATGTGTTAAAAATGCATTTTTTCAAATTATGTTTATCGCAACATAAATTTGTTGTTTTCTTCAAAAAATATAACAATGCTTTAAGAATCCAACAACCCTTAAAATATTCTTCAGACATTCCTCTATTACGTCAGCCAACAGATCCTGGTTTAAATACTGTGTTTAATTATTTTATCATCTTGCTGTGACAAGGAACTGCTCTGTTTTCATTGTCGTACAGTACAACATATAAGAGTGACGTTATTTGTTTATTGTTTACATAACACCTAGCACCCAACAACTGTTAAAATAATCTTTAGACGTTCCCATAGCTTACAAACAACATTACCTGGTCCTAAGTACTGTTAGTGCAAGAACATTTAAATTATGTTATCATCTTGCTGTGACAAGAAACTGCTCTATTTTCATTATCGTACAACGTATCAGAGTGACGTCATATGTATATTGTTAACTCTTAAAATATCATCCAACAACTCTATAAATATTGTTTTGATATCCCCCTATTACTTTCAAGCAACACATCCTGTTTCTAAATAAGTGCAAGAACATTTAAATTATGTCGTTTCCATGTTGCTGTGAAAAGGAGTAACACAAGTTTTAATTGTCGTCCAACCTATAACAGTGACGTCATACGTTTATTGTTTACTCAAAAAGTATTACCTCTTTTAGCATCCAACAACTCTTCAATATTCTTAGGACATTTGGTTACAACATCCAACCAACCTTGGTTCTAAATAGGTTTAGTAACATTTGAAAACTATTATCATGTTACTGTTAATAGTTGTTGCTGATTTTCGATTTAGCCCACACTTCATAGTGAGGTACAGTAATTTGTTGTTTACCCACAAGATAACATCTCTCCAAGCACCCAACAACTCCTAAGATAATCTCAGGACATCCTTCCATAACTGTCAACAAAAACATCTAGGTTCTAATCAGTGAACGAGCATTTAAATGCCATTTTCATGTTGATGACAAGGAACTTCTTTGTTGTAATTGTTGTTCACTGTATAAGAGTGACTTCATTTGTTTGTTGTTTACTCGAAAATAACCTCTCCAATCATCCAACATCACAAAAATGTTCCTGGGACATCCCTCTACAACTTCGAACCAAAAAACCTTGGTACTGAAAATGTGCAACGAAACTCATTTTTTATGCACTTTTGAAGTGGACTAAAAGAACAATCAGTTGGATCTTGAAGAAGCCTGTACATGCATGTTACAAGTGTTGTTGATATATTATTGGAAGTGATGATATTTGAGAAGAACAAAATCAGAATATGCAATTACACGCTGCTCTTCATTCTGTTGTACTTGAGGAAATCCTATATACATAGCAATTGGTATCAAATATTGATTGCAGAAAGACAGAAAATGGTTGGGAATTTCTCAGAGTACCTCTATCAGAAGCAGGCAATATTAACGTTTTAGAGTACTGGTCTTACATTTACTAACAGTTATCAACTGGGTTCTTCTTTTGTTTTGTTTTTTCACATAAAATTGTTTTCAGGTTGATAAAATCTCAAACATAACACGTTGCTCAAAGGCAATACTAAGAAGCTAAATTCTTTCAATGTTTGATGGCATGTTGTGTTGTACAAATAGCCTTCCGACACTTTCCCCATGTCTGCATTCAAATCTACTGTAATGCTAGGCTATCTGCATAGCTAGTGAACAAATTTGCTTGATGTAGCTACGGCAACAAAGTGTTTACACTATTGTTCACTTTCCTCTGGATTATTGATTACTTTTCCAATACATACACTACAAGCCACAGTACAACACATAAAGAAGACTTGAATCTATTATCACTGCACATAGAACACTCTCAGAGACATATGTTATGTACATGTATATACTTGAGACACACAAAAGTAGGTAACAATATTAAGGTTCCTGTATTTCTTAAACTGGGTCCACACACCATACTTGTAACCAGAGGGACATGAGGGATGGATACTTGCGGAGTGTTAGCTCAGTGGTTAACGCCGGTGCTTTTCAATCGTAAGGTCCCCGGTTCGAGTCACTCCCAGATTAATGTATGTCGTCCAGTTACAGAGTTGTTGACAATTAACAATTCATAATCATGGACGTTAAATATGAATGTAAGAGACTGGCTTCGGTCAGCTTGCGGCTTTGATAAGCCAATTAGGCTTCTTCGCGAGTTCCTGCTTGCAGGAGGATCTAATATACATATATACATACATACATACATACATACATACATACATACATACATACATACATACATACATACATACATACATACATACATACATACATACATACATACATACATACATACATACATACATACATACATACATACATACTAATGCACATATTGCTTTGCCAAGGATCATATACTTCTTACTTAAACTAATTCTTTTAGTTCACACAAAATACTGCATTAAAAACATAATTCATTAGACATAATTGTTGTGCTTGAGGGACAGTAACTTACAGTAAATGTAATAAATATTCATATAAATATTTCCCACTGTATTTGACTACTATGAAGCAGTAATAATATCAGGCCTCATCACCCCCCCCCCCTTCCCACCACCCCTTGCCCTAAAACAATTAACCTAGCCACATTGAGTTAAAGCAGCATTTTGCGTTTGGACGCCATTTTCTACATTTTTGACATGTCCATCAAGATTTTACATATATCAATCACAAAACAGCAAATTAAGATATCAGCCAAGTTTTTTCTCTGCCAAACATCGTTAATTGGCGAGTAATTAAGGATATTGCAGATAATAAGTGACCACGACAAAGTGACCACGACAAATTCCACGTTTAAAATTAATCATATACATTTCCCCCAAATTCACTAGTTTGAATTCAACCAATCAGAGATACAGGCTTAGTTATGAGCCGTTGCTAAAAATAGATTCAAGACTTTGCTTTTCAAGACTTTGGTACAACCAGGGAGTTGTTATGGAACTCCCTTGTACAACTGCCATATAGACTGTACACAAATCAAGCATGGTGTTGTATTACATATTGGTCAATGACGTTCGTAGTGTTTTAAATATTCATATTATGGGCGAGGTTTATTGGGATCCCAACGGAAAATATCTTGGAGAAAAACAAAGTTGAAAGTTGCAAATTTTTCGACTTTTATGCCACCATTTGAAGTAAGATTTAAATAGATAGGCTAGTTATGTATGTCGCTAAGGCGTAGTGGAGTCAGTGAGGTTGAGAGAAAAAAGAAGAAAAGACGCAAATGCTGCTTTAATAAAGGGAAGGTCATCACTCACATGATGGTCGGACACTTTTGCTGTGAGGGACAGTAAAGGGCTAGTGACTAAAAATGTTCACGTTACCAATCAGCATATAAATAAAAAATTCTATTGGGATGCAACGTTTGGCTAATAATATATTGGATTGGATACAAATAGTTCATTTATGTATCGTGTGACATTTGTAACTAACTTAGAAGACAGGTAATAATTGGAGCTGTGGGAGGGTTTAAATAAACAAACTATTGAGCCAAGGAGGAAAGGTTCCTCCAAGAATGATTGAGTTAGCAGCAACCCTAATACCAACAGGGATGTAGCTTGAAGGGGCTATAGAGAAAAACAAGCAGGGACATGGTTTGATTGAAAAAAATGAATTATATTTTCCATTGACAATCTTTTCATGTTCAAATAGATGTAAGAAAAGGTATAAAACCTTCCTCAATAATTTCTATTTGCTTTTGTTTCTTTCAATAACTTGAAAATATCTTCATATAATTAACATCACTACTAACATCGCACTGCCGTCGCCGGTTATGTTTGCTCTCCACCTCTATTGGATTAGACCATATAAATATCCAATTTAGCAACAGTTTTTACTACTACTATCTATTATGCAGGCCCAGGGTTTGCATTAGCTGCGAGATTGCGCGATTTGATCGCATTTGGAATAAACAATTACTAAAAAGGCACTTGCGATTGATTTTTTAGTTATCCCGTCTATAATCCATAACATCTCGTAAATTTCATGTCAGTCTTTCATTCTATGAAATAAATGAATGAAAACATAATAATTGTGAGAATTCTTTCAATTTCTTCCACATGGTAGCCTAACACAACATTAAGTCAACGTGGAAATCTAGCCTTACCATCTGTTTATTTGCTTAAATTGTGACGCAGTTATACGATATCCATGGAATACTTTCATCATTGCTGTTATCTTCAACCACATGGTAGTCTAACACCACACTATGTCAATGGGAAAATCTTGCCTAACCATCGGTTTGCATATAAATATATATCACTTTGCGTAGGATTCGGGTAATAAATTAGGAACAGGGAAGTATCGCTTCGGGTGGGAATGAGCTATATGTGGTGATACAAACAGGGACATTGTTACCCTGTCTTATATCATGTTTTACTTTTACTGCTGTTGTTATTACTTTAAGGTTTTCTAAAGTTTGGTAATTTTATATTCCAGGTTTTGGTTCTGTTGTACAGTGCTCTTGAGCATGTTATATTTCATGATAACAGCACTTTAATATATGGTATTTATATTATATTTATATATTATAGTTTGCTCAGCCTTTCCTGCAATGAAAACAATGCGAATACATATTCTTGCAAGTCATCAATACAGAAAAGTTTGTTGTATGCCACTCAATGTTAGAAGAGGAAAGTGTCATAAATATCACTTCTGTATCCAAAGCCTTGAAATAATTGACAGCTTGCTCAATAAGCCATGCAGCTAGGATTACGTTCTGAATCTCATTAAATGAGTTCATACATCTAACACAGGAAATGACATACATTACCATCCTGTTCTACTTCCAAGAGGCCCATGGCAATTGTGAATATGAACCATGAGATTTAATTAAGACAGTGAGGACCTAGGAGAAATAATCATTTTAGCTTGCTAATTTGATTAAACGTATATCAAATGTTCAATGATGAAACCACAGATGGCTGCTAGCACAAAGCCACACAACTGCAATGCACTTTAATTAACAGATAGACCTGTCATTTACTCAAAGTGGGTGACAAAACATATTTAGCTATTAAGTTAAAATTGATAATATAAGTGTGAGAATGACCTATCAAAGGTCATAACCCCTTTAATATTGAAGTGTGCTAAAAGTTTATTCAACTTTAAGAACTAAAAGGTATGTCTGCAATTGGAGGTCTCTAGTACAAGCTACAAGACTATTTTAATATGAATCAGTGACAGGCTGCAATTTATTTCCTTGCCATGTTTAATGAAACACTGCAGACAACTTTTCTCAAGCTTTACCATTGTCGACTTTAAACGATCAGTTGGTTCTTGCACAGCTACAGAACAGAAGTAGTCAACACAGCACTCTGTGCTCTTCAGAACTGTTCTCACATTACAATACCAAACATCCACACGCTAATGCAAATACTAGCAACCAATACATCTTACTGAAAGGTCAATAAATTGAACCAGACGCTCACCCCCCCAGGCCCCCTCCCAGTCAGATGAAATCCTGGCTATACGCTTGGTCTAATGAAAAGCAATGGTGCAGAATCTCACTACCACTGCAGCTGTGCTTGTGAGTGTTTGATGCACGATGCATCAGTTATGACAGGTCAATACCAAGTACTGTACTGTACAGTAGATGTGGAAGGTATTTAAGGCATGTTTCATGTACAATGTACTTAAGCAATACCAAATAGATCAGTATGTTTCTCAATGTTTAGTATTAAGTTGTGTGATGTAATGCTCTATTCCCAAGTTTTGAAGTCTCAATTTCAAAAGATATTGGTATTGACAGGGTTCGGGTTAAAAGAAAATAAACTTCAACCTTTAGTTGAGTGCAGTTATAGGATGGAGTTACTCATAAGTATTACCATACAGACCACAACGTGGACAGTGCTAGTGCTGTACCTACCTGCCCAATTACTTAAAAGGTTATATGTACAATTACATCCACAGGCAAAGTGTATTTCAGTCACCAACAAAACAAATCAAAAGTTGTATCAAAGTGACAAAATTCATGTTTAATTGACAACAAAATCTTAACATCTAATTCTGCAGTACTTCAGTAATATTATTAGAAAAAGAGTTTGCGTCCCAGGGACGCAAGCCCCCGGAAAAGTTGCGTCCCGTAAAAAAAGCTTGCGTCCCAATCCAAAACCAATTACGTTTATCATATGACCTACTGTTACTCATAGTATCACTGCCTTTATACTTTGTGAATGTTATACACAATATATATGACAGAAATGCTCAGTGCCTTACTGTAGCTTCGCTGATTTTCAGGGGCAGCCCGGCCTGCCCTCCTTTCGACCACCCTGCCGTTTCAACCAATTTTTACCCCTGTCCTCCTCTTTCATCCGCCCTTGCACTTCGCTACTCGCCAACTCCGTACGAGTTCAGTGCTTTGTCCTTGAAGCAATTCCGGCAACCAACTCTTCAAAAATCCCAGTACCTACTGTACAGTGTGCATATCTCTTGCTAAATTCTAGTTCACTGTACAGTACTACTGCATACAGTACTACTGTATATGCCTGTTGGAGCTTCATTTTCATCTGCACTTGCGCAAAGTCTGAAAATCTGATCCAACATTTATCCTGGGCTCTTTGCAATCAATCATCTATACGAAAATTACAGGTCTATGTGAATAGCTTTTTACGCAATGTAGATTTAAAAATAATCAGTTCAATGTTCTAAAGTACAGTAGTTTACACAAGAATGTTGCGCCAAAATAACATTTACTGAAGCACATGGTGAATTGGGCCGCAAACAATTTTTGCAGCAGAACTAAGTACACTGATGGTAAGAATGCACACTTTTCATTAGCAGTTCTCTTAATGCTGAGAGAAGAAACATACTGTGAGATGGAATACGCTGTTCAGGATCAGAGATGTTAGCTTCCCACAAAATTCATAGATTGTCTCCACTCATTAACATTTTCTGATCAAAACAATGATTCAAATATTATGTGATAGTCTCAGAAACAATGCAAACTGTGCATCTTTGTTGTCGAAAGGTTTACATACTGTATGTGACCAAGCCTAATGTTATGATATTGGAATGCACACACATGGTAGCCTATACCACAAACTTCACTTTCTCTTCACAGGGGAAAGTAATGTTCAAGTAATTTTTGTTTAACAACATACTACGTGTTCATTGAGCACTACAGTCCTAGCAATAATTTTCAAAGACAATGGATGGGGACTCAAATCACGGGAAATTTTGAAAAGCAACATTGTCTATTTTTAGCATGAAAATCTCGGTCATGGAGTGTTGTTAACCCTGAACCTTGTGGTTGATTGTTATGATATACTTATTTTCAAACAAATTCAATGACCTGTAGGAGTAGGAGAACTTTTGGTTCTTGTCAGAAGAAGTTGTGGTTTTTACAGTGAAAAGAAATAATGAGGGATGTTCATTCAAAAATGGGTTTTGATATGTTTTCCATTGACCTAGTTGTGAATGTGTACTTGGGGTTTTTTTCTCAAAAAAAAAAGTTTTCTTCCATGGGACACAAGCAATTTGAAGAGTTTGCGTCCCTGGCCAAAACATTGCATCCTGGACGCAGAATTCTGCGTTCATAACAATGCTGGTACTTACGTTAACATAGACTGCCTTGGCAGAAACTTGTTTCCAGAAACTCTAAAGGTAGAAAAATGAACAAAAGAATAAAATTAGCACACCCATCCACAAATGTAACATTTTCAGGACTTAACATTAAGCAATGATTTCATTCACATTCTGAACAGTTATACTATACTGTACTCTGCAACAATTGACACCTACAGGATAAGTCAACTGAATTCATGACAAATCTAACAACTTAAAGCTGTAATTTTGCAAAATCATCTACTGTAGGTTTACCCAGAGCAAAGACGGATGTCATTAATCCAGGTCTTACCAACCACAAGTTATTCATAAACTGCAGTTACCTGTCTCACCTTAACTAATGCACATTGCCATCTACTTAGCCTATTAACGTAACATTTTGGCACTGCGTCCCCACTGATCCTCCTCTGGGTCAACACAGGTCTGTCACCTCATTCTTCCAAAGATATTCATGAATATTTAGCTTTATTTATTTATTTAAATCTGGTCTGTCCTTGAATTTTTAATTTATATGTTTTATCTCCATCATAAGGAATATGCAGTCAAAATGTTTCATCATATAAACTGGGCCAGATTCTCACATTTTAGCACATGAATTAAGTGCAAACTCATATCTTAGGGAAATCCTTTGGTTCAAAACTCATGCAATATCCTCATTATTAACAAGAAAACTCATTGGCATAGTTTGTTGTTTCACTACAAATTTTTTCGAGTAGATAAATTTACTAAATGTATAGCAATTTTTTTATATTTGCACATTGGCAGTGTTACAACAAAATTTTGGACTTAAAACTACTAAAATGTCATAATTTGTGGCAGGGGGAGTGGGAGAGGGGGGCTAGCCTTCCTTCACTTTGATCTTGCCAGGGCTTTTGCAGAATTGTTATTCATTCAAAAGATGTTTGAGTATCAAAATGTGTAAATATCACCAAAATAAACTCCACAACGTACAATATTGAATTTATGTTAACCAATGCAATTTACTGCAAGGTACTGTAACAAAGAAGCCAACTGTCTGGTCAGAATGAATTGATGTGACTCTTTAAAACAAGATTGCAATAGATTATTTAAGAACAGTTGCCCTTTTCGATCTTCCTTACCTTAACGACTTCTTGTTTTCATTGCTATCCAGTTCTTCAACACCAGGCCTGACAAGTCTGTTATCAGAAACTTTCATATTTTTTAACTGATTCTCCATGTGAGCTACAAAGGTGCCCTTGGCTTGTTCAGCTGCCTCTCTGACCTGTTCCATAAGGATCTCATGGCTCTGGGGATTGGTTCCCGAGAGCAGGCTAGGGTCTACCCCATGGAAAAGCTGCTCTGAAAACAGACTGCCATTCATAGCATTGACACTGGTAATCGGGTAAAGTCTGTCATCATCTCCAAATGAGCCTGAAATATCAAAATTAGGGTGAAGGTCTTTGAAACTCACTTAATTGATAATACTGTACTGGATTCTGAAAGCAATTGTTTATAGTATTGTGAATAAGCTCCACCAATTCCTTATTTATTGTACAATACATGAAGACATGCTATCTTTCAAAACTCCAAGTACCCACTATTTTTGGGGGCTTTAAATCCTCTCAACCATTAATCCAAATATGTGTTTAATCACCTTCTTATGATTTTCACTTATGAACTAGAACCAGCCATAAAACACAATGATAAAATGAAACCAAAAAGCCAGTTGGTTTGGTGATTTCTTGCCATACAATTTGCTCAAAGTTCCAAATCACTATCTGACTTTAGAGCAAGGGAGTTACAGTAAATCTGTCCAAGAATAAAGAGAACCAAACAGATCAGATATTATATTTCCGGCCCTTATTTATAGCACTCCCTTGTGGACATCAACCATTTCATTCACTGGTAAGGATTTTACAGTATAGAATTTTTATTCCAAAATGTTCAATATCCAGAAAGAACAATCTTCCTATGTGAAATATATAGGCACATAGATCAATTGTTTAAAATAAAAAGACATTTTCTATCATAATTTAACATGACATTGTTTATACACTATGTACATTTTCACAACCTACAAATCTATGTTGAAAAACTCATCTACATGAGTATAAATCTATACATTCTTTATATAGAGAAAATGGCTAATTTTGAGACCATTTGAGATAACCTATTGATCCATTGAGTCAATTTTTGCACCACTGACCCTTGAAGCTCTGAGAATGAAACTGATTATTAAAGAGCCATTTGAGTGTGTTTAAAGCAAGACTGTCAACTCTTTGAAGCAGATTTCATATCCTGGATGACTACATGTTCGTTTGAAGACCTACCTATAGAGCCCCCCCCCCCCACCCGACCCCACACAAAACTAAACTGAATTACATTTGACCACACTATGTTCACCCAAAGAAAATCATAGCGTTGGAGAATTCAGATTAATTGTAGCTTTAATTTTAAATTATCATGTTTAAAATGTTTTCAGACTTTGACACAGGTCTGTTGACCACATTTGACCTCGACCAATTTCAATAGGGGTCTTGCAGTCGCCAAGCTGGATCTGCATGTAGTATGAAGTTCAAGGAAGATGTACATCTTGAGTTACAGATATTGTGTTTATAGGATTTTCACACTTTTGACTTATTGCTGTTGACTGCAAATGACCTTTGACCGCCACCAATTTTAATAGGGTACTTGTATGCGCCTACAGTAGCTTAAGCCACCATGAACTTTTGAGGTACGTTGTTAACAAACAAGTGTCATACTGTACACACAAACACCATCACCATTGCACATACTTTCTGCCTCCATTATGGAATCAAAACCTGCAACATGCATTCAATATTATAACTAGAATGCAGGTCAACTAAGGTGGCCAGATGTCCAGCATTAGGCTGAACAGTCCAACAATTTTGTATAATGTCCTTAGAACTAGAAGACACCTTATATGTCCCAACAATTGCCTGCAGTGCTGCATTAAAAACATTGCCACTACTAACATACTGTAGTACAATGGACGAAATCTTGTTTTGGGGGGAAAATACAGTAGGCTACGATAACTGTTAGTGTTCGACTGATTATATGATAATCGGATATTACCGATTACCGATTAGTTCATGTGACAATCAGGACGATGCCAATTACTAATTACCGATTATTTTATCATTTTCATGGAACTGGCCTAATATATGCATGATTACCAACTTCTAGGCCAATATAATCAAAGATGTAAATGAACGACTTAACATTTCACACTAAAGCAAATAAAGAACACCGTCATACAAACATGGGGCGCTGTACGTTTATAACGATGAGTCGCAATATTGCAATCCCACCACAACACAGTAAATGGCAGTGCTGTACAGACTAAAGAAGGGGGGAAATAGTAGCCATTGGCTACGAAATGAAAATAAAAAAGTTAGGGCCAGCTTTTAGAACTGGTATTAAAATTAACCATTATCAGTGTTGCAACTCCAACATAAATAAAGTGAAAAGTAGACCGAACTGAACTAAAATATTCATAATTTGGTGATCTGATATCGGAATATAATCTGATATAAAAAATAAAGCAATCCCGGACGTTTGCTTCAAGTTTTCAATGATTACCATCTGCAAGGGAAAACTTCCGATCGAACGTTGTTTTTAACGATTACATAGTAAGTCAATGGCGCTTCTCCATTGACTTAACTACATGTGGGAGAAATCACACGTAAGTCCCATTGCCTTTGTGGCGCATGTCACTGGATACTTTAGTTGGTTGTGGGAATTCAATTACTGAAAGGGCCAGGGTTATTTTAGCATGTTTGGTACATGCGGTCATGGAAAAAAAGTTGCTTGTGTTTAATGCACAAATATGAGTGTGTTTGCCTAATCACAAAATACTGTAATGAAGTAGAACTACTGAGGACTGTCGCCAAACATTTTTAGGGAATTTTAGGAGTATTTGGCACCTTGATTTCATAATTTTATCACATTTGTAAAATTTGTGTGTGTTTTCTGTGTCTTCCCCATCTTCTTGATTCAACAGTTATCATTTAATCATTTCCCCAAAGAGAAGCAAAAATTTTCAGCAGGAATCGTAGCGGGAAAGAACTTGTGTTAGAAAAGAACCATTTGAAGGAAGAAAGCCTGCGTATTTGCTTCTAAGTATCACGATATACTGTAACTGTTGCCTGAGTTTGGGAGTTCTTGCATTTATCAGAACACAGTAAATGTATGTCTATCCCAATCAAAAAAGAAACATTATTGCAGTGACCTTGAGGCAAGTTCAAATCACAGTTTTGTTCAATGACCAATGTCAAAGTGAGTTAACCGTGTGAAATGGCTCACTACTATTATGTACATCATGTGTGGGGATTTTTCAGGTGTGATGATTGTTTATGAAGTGAACTGAACTTTCAAGGGCTCTCAATACTTAAATAATAGCGTTCTCGAAATAACAGTATACAGTATGTCACGAAATTATCAACAAGAATTTAATTGACTTTTAGTCATAAAAAGGGGATAATTCTCGAGACCTGACCAATGGTATGACACTCGGTATTTGATTGATAATAACAATACAATTTTTCATGTGTTTTGTCAGCACCAAGCATTAACTTAACTTATTAACGGTACATACACATAGTCTGATGTCATGCCAAGTTATATCACACATGACATACAGTACCCAGATGGTCAGTCATGCCATTGTGCATTTGTGGCCACTTTGTGCAAAGCAATTTGTAAACTATGCTTCCATTTTTTTACCTTTTTTGAACTGATATATAATGTTTTAAACACTTATATGGAACCAAATAAAATAGATGGTTTTGCTGTAACCAACTACAGTACACTGTACAGTAACAATGTGGTAACCTAAATTAGGCCATATTACCTATAGGCCTCTATCATAAACAATTAGTGATAAAATAACTGGTGTACACACTACAACATTCATTCACTCGATATTGAGATTTAGCCAAATTCATGTTCGTGACTAGTGTACAACCGATTATGCATAACAGAAAATACCGATTACCGATTATTTTTTTCATAATCGTACCGATTCCGATTCCGATTATTTGAAAATGAGAAAATATCCCGTCTATACGAAATCAGCAATAAAGTTTGACAGTAACAATTATTGTTGTGATTTTCCCTGTTTCCTTTTGCTTCGTTGTTATACAATGCTCTAAGGTATCATTTTGTATGAACCAAATTACCTCTGGAGTTTCTCGGAAAGAAAAAAAAGTTTTTTTTTTTTTAAATTTCCAAAATACGGAAATATGACATCCTACCTAGTCAGCACTGTGCTAAGGGAATGGCCTAACCACCTCGACGGGAATGTCACCTGTTAATGGCTTGAAATGGGTTAAGAATAGTTACTCAAAATTTCCATCTCAAAAAGTATCTCAGACAAACCATCCATCTTCAATCTTTACCAAAGTGTAAATTTTAATGACATATTGCCTTCATTCCGACATTATTTTATACTTATTTTCAGTATTATACCGTTTAAGGACAAATAGAAATGTTACGAATTTGAAGTTAAACATACCTCTTCATTTCCTATTTAACTCCATTCAGGTTCAATTAGAAAATGTAAGCTTAGGCCAATCAAACTGAAAAGCAAATTTTATCATCGTATCTTGTTTAAAATTACTCTAAAATGTAATACCAGATTGATGTAAAGAAACAATAACAACTAGAAACTACTCCAATATAAAATATAACATTCCCTCTATAAGACATATCACTTACAGTACCTTCCAAACAAATGCCGATTTCCAGCAAATTGAAAGTTGTAAACTAAGCTACGCATTTTTTTTTTTGGCAAACCGATGGTTAGGCTACATTTCCCATTGACTTAGTGTGGTTGTTAGGCTAACATGTGGTCGAAGATTGCAGTTTCCTTGGATATTTTTTTATTTGCGACACAACTGGAGCGAATAAACAGATGGCAAGGTTAGATTTCCATGCAGTTGACTTAGTGTGAAGTAAGGCTACCATGTGGTCGGAGATTTGTGAGGATTTTAGGTTATTTTCGCTGGTACTGAAATTGCTTCGTGCAGGCCATAATTTGCCACGGTAGATTCCCGGTGATTGTGCGCGACCCTCTCGCACTGCTTCAAATTTGATGCGGGATGTGAAAACTGTTTGCGCGATTCGCGCTGCAACTGCAATTCCTAGCTAAAGCAAACGCATGTCACAATTAATTTTACACAGACACCTGATATAACGAGGGCGATTTTCTTATATTTCTTTTTCGCACTCGTAATTGTGCTTTAGGAGGTCTTTTTAGCACTTGCGAGGGCGAATCGCCCATCGCCCCCGCTTATTTCCGACCCTGTCCAGCACATTCTTTAATTCGCGAAATTGGTATTGCTGCTATGTTTACTGTGCCAAGAAATATGAAGTCACTAACCACGAGGGAAGCAAAATCGGCGACCCTGGCAGCCTAATTTGATGAAAGTATACACTGTGAAAGACGTATGGATTATTTTAATATTTCGTAGTAAAAGAACAAACCTAATACATCAGTTGATATTTTCAACTCCCATATGCTTTTGAATAATGATATTTTCACCTTCCATATGTTTCTTTGAATAATCGGTATCACATAACTGGTATTCCACGTAATTTTTACCGATTCCGATTATGATTCGTACCGATTCCGATTCCGATTAGGTTAATCAGTTGAACACTATTCGTGACGCATCTTTTCATGGCCAGGTCAAAAACAGAAATATCTTAAGAAAATGTAAAAACACATTTGTTTTCTAAATTTGAATTGAAAGCTCTCAAAAATGTTGAAGGTTGTAATGGGAAGATGCAGTAAGCCCAATCAGAATAACGAAAAGAATGACCACCCCAGCTCCCACCCTTCATTTTGTCAAACAGCTAATGTTGCCGCTTTCAAAACGAGTTTCCCTAGGAGTGTCATCATTTTTAACATGGTCACAAAGTGAAGAAGTAAAATAGAATTAAAAAATGAGTGGATTGTATAGACTTGTTATAGAAATTTTCCTTGTTTCACTTATAACATAAGGCTAAAATGATTATTCTGCATAAGAAAGAAATGATATTGTTGTTTACTATATACAATTCATTGCAGCAACACAAATTATATTGAAAAACAAATGATAATGTAATCCAATTATTCCCTAGCGTTGATGGAATATTTTCATTCATGCGGTCACATATATAACCACTTGCCACTATCCCTCTCCATAAAATAACCTACCCTGCCTCTTCACCCTCCCATTGCAACAATCTTGAATATTTTTGTTAATGAATTTGTGACTATTGTACAGAAACAATTTTCCATTGAATTCTTTACACAGTGACCTGCCTGGGTAATCTAGGTCATGGGGTGGCTACTTGGCCTGCTCACAAAATCAGGGTCATGTAGCTGGCTGCCCTAAGTTGTACATTTGACGTGAAAATATTTCAGGGGTAGTCCAATCAAAACCTGATGTGTCACTCATACCACTTGCTAACTGTGACAGCAGCTTACAACACATCTATGGGAGGGGATAATTAGCCACCGCTTGCTTGATGTGATGAAAAAAATCATAAAGCCAGTCCATAAACTGCATATTAGGACTAACTTTTGTGGTGCATCTGGAACTTAATTGGATTACAACTTAACAATGCCAATAAAAAGCTTTGAGTTGTCAAACTTGCAGACCTGTGCCAAAGGTGTAGTAGCCTAATTTGATTTGGGGGGGCTGTAACGACTTGCCCAAAATATAACCAAAATTTTTCGCCCGCTCCGTGTGCGTTCAACATGTTAATGTGCATATAGGCATTCATCAGTTAATACATTACATGCCAATAACATACAATCATTTTCTGTGTTATTACCCTTCCATATTGGTTATACTTATTGGGGAAGTTGTTACAATGATCATATTAATAAGTTTAACCATTGAAAAACACATTGCAAAATATATTTCTTTCAGTGGGTGCCCTAAAAATTCTCAGCATATTGCCCGAATTTTCACAAATACTTAAGGTTGGGGGCTGCAGCCACCCCCCTCCCCCGCCTACTACGCCTATGGGTATGCTGCAAATCGCACTCCTCAAGAAATCACAATGTGCAGTAGCTGTGCTAAAAATCACACTCTCCTGACACATTTACTATTTGCTTTAGCGTATGCTGCAAATCGCACTCCTCAAGAAATCACAATGTTAAGTAGCTGTGCTAAAAATCACACTCCCTTGACACATTTACTAACACTAGTTTAGGTGTGTTATTTGAGACCATGTGGAGAAAGCAAATAACAAGTAAATATATCTAATAATATCGCAGATGCAAGACCTTTGATTCATCAGCATATAATAATTGGTATATTAAATATCATAAATTGCTTTATTTTTGTTATTCATATTGTTAGTATTAATGTTTTTGTAGGCTCAATAAAAGTTACATGCACAATCTACGGCTCTGGGCTATAGGCTATAGCCTAGTACAGTAGTACTGTATAGGCCTATATATTGTTCAGCATACGATGGGTGCGCCAGTGTTCGCGTCCAACCACGAAAAATTCAAATGTGTAACAACTTACATTTCTTTTGACGATGTCGTAGTTCGTTATCTAGTTGATCACTCATGGTGGGAATCATCTTTCAAAGCACATTTCAATTTTTTTTTTTTCAAAAGATGGGGAAATATCTCAATACTTTGGCTACTCCCGTGTAAACTCCGCCTTCGCATCGAGCGAGCTCAATTATACAGTGTTGCTAGTATATAGTACGTACAGTGTTTGTTATGTACTGTTGTAGTAGTATAGTAGTACTTCAAATTCTGACGGCATTAACATTGTTTACGCTGGTGACGATCAATGAATATTGATTAGGCTTTCTTAGACTATAGATAACATGTGACGACCAACGGTAACAACTTAGGATCACCATGGATATCGTCAACGAGAAATGGTCTCCGCCTTTAATGACATTAAAATGTGTAACATCATTCCCTTTCCAATAAGGGATCGTGATATACTCTCTTTACGTTACATCGTCATGATCAAGTTATTAAGGATAGTTTTAATCTTGATTTGTATGGTCTTGGGCCATTTCAGGCATGGGCTTTCTTTCGAGATAAGGTCAATTTCATTAAAAAAACTTGGTTCATTGTTAAAATAGGCCGGTGTGGATGTCATGGGATATTATTTCTGTTGGCGCTGATTCAAATAAAGTAATTGCTCTTCTAATTTTAAAAGGTTTAAACAACGAGTCACTAAATAAGTAGTTGATTAGGAATCATAAGATTGCCTTTGAGATGAAGTTGGCTAGGAAGTATATACTTAACCATAAGTCTTTTCACTCTTACATTAGATCCAAGAAAGAAAAAACTAAGGATGTAATTGTAGGACTTCTGCGGGATAGTGGTGGGAAGCTTATTGATAGTAGTAAGGAAACTGTTGTTGAATGATTATTTTTCCTCAGTTTTTACTAGGGAAATTGTGGACTGTGTGCCTGATACGTTTAGTAGTAACTCCACTGTTTTTAGTGGTTATATTGATTTCCTACTCCACAAATGCTTGGTGCGTTGAAGTCCAATAATATAAGGCTCCCTGCCGGGCCTGATGGGTTGAATCCTGTTATCTTCAAGGAATGCTGCGATGTTCTCCCTGCCCCTTTGAGTATTATTTTTTTTCTAAATGCTCTTCACTGGTAGGCTACTGTACCGACCAAGGGCGTAGGAACCGGGGGGGCTGGGGGCGCCAGCCCCCCCCCCCCAGTGAAAAATGTGGAGGGGCGGAAGTATCATTCCGCCCCCCGCTCCGCAAGTCAGAAAACCCCTTTTTCATTTCCAAATGAGAAAAAAATCTCATTTGGAGCACCAAATTGCATCTAAGGCCAGGTGAAAATACAAAATTAAGTTAAAAAAATGGAGTGGGTGTTGAAGTGTGCTATATTGCACCAAATTGCATCTGAGGTCACCTGGAAATGCAAAAAATTCCAAAGGGGAGGGGGACACCCCCTCCCCTTAGACCCCTCCCCCAGGCCGGCCATCAGTCTTCAGCCCCCCCCCCCACTCAAAAGTACCTTCCTACGCCACTGGTACCGACAGATTGGATGATTGCAAATGTTACTCATAATTTCAAAAAGGCTATACTATAGTCATAGATCAGTATGTATAATTGTTGGCATGTCAGCTTAACAATTGTTGTTTGTAAAGTTATGGAGTCTGTAGTTAAGGATTCTGTTCTAGATTATTTCCTTAAGATTCAATAGTTAAATTTTTCACAGCATGGCTTTCTACCTAATGTTCCCAATATGTAGTTAGATTTCTCGACATGTGACAAAAGTACAAAACCTATTGACTCTAAGAGTAGTGTAGATGTTGAGTGTCTGGATATTCAAAAGTCCCACTGAGTAGACTTATGATGAAAACTAGTAGGGCTCTGGGTGTTCAGTGGGCGCAGGTGCAAATTGGATTGATGCTTCATTGCCCAACAGGTCTAAAAGAGTTGTTGTGAATTAAGAGGTGTATGTCTTCATGCATGGAATGTTAGCTCAGTGTTAGCAGTGTTTACACGGAGTGTTAGCTCAGTGGTTAACACCATTGCCTTCCAATCATAAGGTCCCCGGTTCGAGTCACTCCAAGATTAATGTATGTCGTCCAGTAACAGAGTTGTTGACAATTGACAATTCACCATGGACGTTAAATATGAATCTAAGAGACTGACTTCGGTCAGCTTGCGGCTTTGATAAGCCAATGGGGCTTCTTCGCAAGTTCCTGCTTGCAAGAGGATCTAAAATACATACATACATACATACAAATACCTACATGCATGTATGTATGTATGTATGTATATTAGATCCTCCTGCAAGCAGGAACTCGCGAAGAAGCCTCATAGGCTTATCAAAGCCGGAAGCTGACCGAAGTCAGTCTCTTACATTCATATTTAACGTCTATAATTATGAATTGTTAATTGTCAACAACTCTGTAACTGGACGACATACATTAATCTGGGAGTGACTCGAACCGGGGACCTTATGATTGAAAGGCACCGGCGTTAACCACTGAGCTAACACTCCGTTAACCACTGAGCTAACACATGTTAAAAGTGGGGTTCCTCACTGGCTCTGTTTTGGGACCACTTCTCTCCTTAATTTATGTAAATGACATTGATGAAGATGTGACTTCAGATATTTGCAAGTTTGCAGTTGATTCCAAGCTTTAGAAAGGTTGTTGACATCCAAGAATAATGGATGGATTGGGTGTGTGGGGGCTGTTGTAGCTGCCACTCAGCCACTGTATCCTAGAAACGAAGCATATAGACGGTTTGCACTCACCCCTCCCATGGTTTTAGATACATATTCTAGCTTGTTAGAATTGACTTTGTTGAAATATAAGATCATAGGTCAAAAGAAGAATGAAGCAAGAAGTGACCACCACGACTGCAAGAACAGACGTTGAACTGACGTTCAACCTTAATAATTTCAATATGATCACAATACATTATTACGATGGTGACTGGTGTCAAATCCCAACGAATGCAGAGATAAATACTGTTTTATGAAGTGCGGAGTCATTAATGGAATTTAAACATGCTTGAAATATGTGGCCAATAACTTCTATGCTCAAGCTGGCATTGCAAAAATGACGGACGACACCCAAAAAGGCCACCACTCTAACCATGGCATCTCCACTGTAAGTAAAACGCAGCAGACGACGTCGTAATACGTTAAGTGGTGGCGCTCAATATATTTTACTACATGTTTTACTATTAAAGTATTGTGTAAGTAAACAACAACAAACCTAAATTTGCCTTTGCTCTGCCCAGCTAAACCTAGCTTGGCTAGCTAGCTAGGCTACATGATACTTCTCAGTATGAACAAACAGCTAGTCTACGCTAAACTAAGTTCACACCAAAGACGGTCAAAACCGATTGATAAAGGAGAGGCAGGTAAATAGTAACAGTTTGTAATAGTATCATAAGATGTGTGCAAACTCGAGTAGTATTTTTGATAACACGATTGACGTACTTTTTGCTGCTGCTTTTTATCAAATTGTTGTAATTCGACTGATTTTTTTGTAACCCCGCCGGCGTTTGCCTAGCGTTATGCTTGTTGACATGTATTCTTAATGTATTTATTGGCAACCTAAATTTATAGTCTATCTTAAAAAAATGTTGACTGCCCTTTTTTGTTATGGCGAAAATGTTAACGTTTGGCCATGAAAAATCCCTAGGGATTGATGTACTGACTACATTATGATATTATGGAAATTGTGTGAAAAGTATTAATTTGCAAATTTCTGTGCAAACATTTAAATGTGAAACTAACAATACATAATGATTTATGTGAAACTTTGGGTATATACTAAGGATATCCACAAATTCCATTTGAGTTCCCCATGTGAGTTCCACATGCAAACTGCAACCTTAACAGTCTTTGGCAATCTTGCTCATTTAACCATTCATCCAGTTTATATGCACTAACATTAGTACAATACTTTGATGCTTCTTGAACCCATTATTGGGAAATGGACAATGCAATAGTGCTGAATGAACGGATCAAACTATTATGCTGAAATTCCAGCCCAAAAGTTTCTGAGCTTGAGTTGGACTAGGGTTAACTTAATTAGGCCCTGTGAGCATGTTGCCTTTTCTTTTTCAAATATACTGTGTTGCATACATTGAGAGTGCTGGTGTAAGTACGATGAGAGTGCTGGTGAACATTAGCAGCTGAAGTTAGGTGAGAAGAAAATAGCTTCAGTGGATGCAAGCAAGATTTTGTAGTAGAGTTTCAAACTGTAACAGCTTGGTGTGTTGCTTAATTTAGCCAATGGTTTAATACAGAAGTAGCATGGTATATACTTTGGAATGCTAATGGCACAAAGAAGTCCATTAAAAGACAATGGAAATGACAATCTTTCTCATGCTGCTCTGTAAATTGGTCAAAGAATTCATGAAAGTGCCTCAAAAACGTGATGTTTCCTTTTTTCACTATATCAAATATTAGCTACGTACAGTAAATTCAAAGAGGCTGTGTAGAAGAGAAGTACATTTTGAACCCTTATTGAAAGGCACGAGGCAGATCAAGGATTTTATGACAGAGTTATACAGTATATGTTGCCCTGGGGTCAATCAATCTGACTCCCATGTATGGTGGCAGGTGTTTGAGACTTCCCCTAGCAAAAATAAAATGTTATGATGTCAAATGATACCTTCTAGGCATATTTAGACCATAAATTAGGTTTATTATATTTAAGTGCAAGGTTGTGGCAGTAAATATTTTCAAATTTTTGTGTGGGTTGAAAAGAATGGGTGTTCACTGCTTGTCTTTACCCAACTGAATGTAAACATTCCTGAAGTCTTTCCAGGACTGAGTTTGAGACCGGACCATGGCTCCCACTCCAGTACCCCCCCCCTACCCCCTGTGTTGCTGATTCTTTCTAATTTTATCGTCATTTTAATTCCTCAGATTAGATCAACATGTCAGCATTTGGTGGAGATTCCTTTGTTGCCCTTCCACCATCAACAAAACATGGTGTCATCCTTTTTGCAAAAAATTCTTGCAGACCTGTTGGTGAAGTTCAGGAAGTAGTCTTCTTTCCTAGAAGGAAACACTCACCTGGAAGCAAGTTACAGGTGAATAGTGATCTAAAATATTTGAGCTTACTCCAATTTGTAGTAACGATAGTATACTTAACATGACACTCTGAGAGTGGAGTTTATAAGAAAAATTCTTGTTTGCTTGAATTATCCTTTTATAACTTTTATTGTTAATTTCTATTTAAATCAGAAACAGAAAAGGGCGTAGGAACCGGGGGGGCTGGGGGGGGCGCCAGCCCCCCAATGAAAAATGTGGAGGGGCGGAAGTATCATTCCGCCCCCCGCTTCGCAAGTCAGAAAACCCCTTTTTCATTTCCAAATGAGAAAAAAACATCTCATTTGGAGCACCAAATTGCATCTAAGGCCAGGTGAAAATACAAAATTAAGTTTACAAAATGGAGTGGGTGTTGAAGTGTGCTATATTGCACCAAACTGCATCTGAGGCCACCTGGAAATGCAAAAAATTCCAAAGGGGAGGGGGACACCCTCTCCCCTTAGACCCCTCCCCCAGGCCGGCCATCAGTCTTCAGCTCCCCCCACTCAAAAGTACCTTCCTACGCCACTGGAAACAGATATTAAAGCAGAATCTAGTGTCCAATGAGAATCTGATATGCCGTTTATTGTAACTTGTTTTCTTTGTTTACTTTTATTACAGTGTACATACATAGAAATAGACCAGGTGTGTTCCACAAATGCTGTATTTCTCAGCAAGCCAGCATGGATGTGGGGAGCAGAGATGGGATCTAATGAGCATGGAGTGTGTATTGGTTTATCCGCTGTGAGAACCAAATTGTTAGGCCAGAGAGACAAGACAGAACGTTTATTAGGTCATGACCTTCTAAGGTACAGGATGATGGTTTAATACACCGAATAGGGGAATAATTGATCTCCAAGATCATTCTATTGGTTACTGGCCGTAGGTAATAACTTCAAAAAGGAAACTTAAATGGACTTCTTATTTGAATATAGACTAGGAGTATTGATTTATTAAAACTTCTTTGATATTTTGAAATACCTCTGAAGGAGTGATATTTCTTCCCCTTTCATGGCTTAGGTTTTGTGTCAGTGTTTATTCAGACCTAATTTGCAATATCATTTAGGTATAAGTCCCATTTTTTTGTAAATTAGAAGGTCAGGATGGCAAGCTACATTTGACAAGCTTTACTTAAAATTTCAATCTCATCTTGTGATAATGGATATTTCTCATAAAACTCTTATGCCTCTGCATATTAAATGGCAGTTTGAAAAAATCTGAACTTTCTAGCAGATTACAGTGGTTATAGTGTTCAATAAAGATGGCCACCTGTGATCATTTTGGTAAACATTTAGGGGAACATAATTTTGGTAAACAAACTCTTAAACCCTCCTGCCAACTGCATTACTTCCTCATAAAACTACACATTTATTTCTATAGTTTGTCAAGTTCCTTAATTTTGAGGATGCAAAACTCCTGGACAGTATTTTTAAACTGTAAACTGTATTTATGCTAATATTTGATAGCAATGGAAGTGATAAAAATGTTTCGTTTTCTCTCTGTTAAATTCTCAGACTTGCTTTAGAAAGAGCATCTACTTCAAAAGAAGCTGTGGAGGTTATTTCTACTGCATTGGACAAACATGGCCAGGGTGGTAATTGGCAGGAGAGTGTTGACTATGCAGTATTTCATTCCAGTTTCTTAGTGGCTGATAGGTCAGCTGCCTGGGTGCTTGAGACTGCTGGTCAACTATGGGCAGCAAAGAAATTGGATGGTAACAATGCTCTTTTAACAAATCTGTGTAGCTTCAATGTGTCAAGATTTAACTTTCAATCATTCTGACCAAGCCCTTCCCTTATTAATCATTTACTTCTAAGTTCAATACAGAAATGTTTGTGTCCGTCACATCAGAAATAATGTTTTATTGTTTCACTGCATACTTCTTTTTGTCTCGCTTTGCATAACAGCTACTATGGTTTCAGAAATGTTAATATCCCTAAATATAGGTTTACGTGTTGTCTTTTCACAATTTCCTCAAGCCCTGTAGTGTTTGTAGCTGTCCAACTGTATGAATTCTTAGAGTAGTGGTTGACATTTACATTGAGTTTTTTGCTATGGGCATGCTCTGTAAGCCGAGAATCGATGCATAACATCAACATCAAGGCCTATGATTTTATATTAAGGTTTTAGCCTAGCCTAGTGCATACATTCCATAAAGTACTAGTGACGGGTGGGGTTATTACCTGCAGATTAAATGTTTTGAATTAAGCCAATTGCTACGTCAACTTCATTTTCTGTATAATTATTTCTAATGTCATGGTACTGTGGAATAGCACTAACATGAGCGACGTGGTGGTCTGCATGAAAGCATGTGCATTGATGATACTACTAATCAGTAGTTTAGTGGTAATAGTATAGTAGAAGGCTAGGCTCACGCTGTAGATGTGACCTCATGCATGGAATAGCAGGCTTATAGAGTGTGCAGTTTGCTATGTGAATACATTTTTTTGAGTGATCACTGACATATGCAGTATTTGCAGGTTTATATGCACTTTTCATCGAGCATTATGAATTGTCATATTGCTATCTGAATATTCTTAGAGAATTAAATCAGACATGTAACTAGTTAGCATAGCTCCCCACTCTACTGAGATATAGTAATTCAAATACATTACTAGCACTAGCAGTTCTTGTTACTGATCTCAAAAGTTTTTTTTTTTTTCAAACTTTTGTCAAGACATTGGTTTTATTTCTTGACAGGAGGTGTATATGGAATTACTTCCAGCTTTACTCTTGATACAACATTTGACACAGTTTCAGACAAATTACAAGATGTGGCTCTGTCAGAGTCACTATGGCAACCTGGAGATGGTGAAATCAATTTCCAGCAAGTCTTTTGTGATGGTGGTGATAAATCTCGCCTCTTATCAGGGATGAAGCTACTGGAAGAAAAAAGTGGTAAGATGACTCATTGCGGGGATGTCCACAGTGTTCATCAAGATTAATCACCTAAATAAGTCAATAGATATGGTGGAGTCCTTTATTAAAATTCACAAAACAATAGGAGCAACACCACACAGATTGGTAGTCCCTGTAGATAGTAGACTTAATAGTAGACCTAGTAGAGATAGTAGACCTTGATTGCCCTTTCCTTTTGTATTGAAGCTGTTGATATAGTTCTCTATGTTGAAATAATCCTTGGCCCTATCATTTTCCACAACAGCCATTTGCATTTCATTCAAATAATTGATGTAATGTTGTAACTGATGTGAAATATCACAAGAATAGTACAGAGGTTTCTCATAACTATAGCAAGTAACCCTAAAAATGCAAACACTTCCCAAAGCATATTTTCATATAACATGTTAAGAGAAAATGACATTTGAAAATAACCTCAATCCTCCAAAATGTGATTAGATTCAAAATTAGATTCAATCTTGGTCCATATATCCAACCTACCTAGGGTGGTGGTGGACAACATACCCCATTGAGACACTGTAAGGATTTATATTTGCCAATCATGGTATTAGTGGTGAAGGAAGACTTCAGTACACTGCAAATCAGAGTTTGCCATTACAAATTCCTTACACTCATGTATTGCTTAGATCCACCCTAATGCCAAAAGTTGACTTATTCACCGATCAGGAGTTAATTGTATTTCTCTGTGAATCTTCTTCTTCCGCAGGATCTCTGGACTTGTCAATAATGTTTGAGCTTTTGCGAAGCCCCTCCTTGATGATGCCAAACATCACAGGTAGCATGGTGTGTCTTTTATCTCCCTCCGACTCAAAGCTTCCTTGCTTTCACTTCGCCTCTGGAACGCCCAACCCTTCCAAGTCAGTTTTCAAACCATTTATCTTCACAGCCACTGTCAATTTCCCAATGCACACTGTCTCACCAGATTTTGGCCCAGAAGACCCTGTTAGAACAAACCCTCGATTTCAGAAACAGGTGGATCGACGACACAGTCTGTACAAACACCATGAAAACTTTAGAAAGAGCCAAGGTAGTGAAGGAGAATTGATGAAGACAATCTTAGGAATGGAAAAAGAAGTCCTTACTGGAGTGAAGGAAGTCCTTGGTGGATGTGAGATTGTTGAGAGTGACCTAACCGGTTTCTTTAACGATTGTGTGGAAACAGAAATTAAATTTTATTTGTGATGATGTTCTAAGTATTCCATTTCCCAGCAAAAAGCATTTGCTACAAAATGTAATAGCAACATAGGGGATGGAAGGTAAAATTTGTCATGTGAAAATATTTTAATTTCAGACAGATCACTACCATTTCAGTTGTGTATGAAAATCTAGAAGTAATGATCATGTCATAATTAAGCAAAGAACTGGAGAATATGATCTTTAGGAGAATACAAATATTGAAGCAAATTTTAAGTATCATTCTTAGTGTAGAAGTTAAGCACACTGCAAAATAGATTAATTTGGCAAAAGGGTCAGATACTTTTATTTTTGG
Source organism: Apostichopus japonicus (assembly GCF_037975245.1). NCBI lineage: Eukaryota > Metazoa > Echinodermata > Holothuroidea > Aspidochirotida > Stichopodidae > Apostichopus > Apostichopus japonicus. Next base: position 20,270,959 of record NC_092578.1, on the reverse strand, counting down.
AAGCACTGGTCATCCATAACTCAAAACTTGCTAAAAAGTGCTACATCTGTGCAATATTGTTAGAGGCTTGTGTTACCTACAAACAATCATTAGTTGTATTGCTTAGATTTTTTTGAGACTTTCAAACTCCTTCCAACTTTAAAAACAATTGTTTTGTTAGAAAGTGCAAAGGTGAGTAGTAATCAGGGAGAAGGAAGCATCGTTTCAAATTCATATCTACAACTAATTTAATACCATGAAGATTCCATCAAGTTCAAATTGTAAATTTGAAGAGGTTTTTATGAATGCTGTAGGAGGATATGTCTCTCACACAGAGAGATCACCTAATATATTAGGTGATCTCTCTATTCTGAATAGCAGCAACAGAACAGTCTATATACTTGTCTCTCACATAGTGATTAGGTGATCTTTCTATTCTGAATAGCAGCAACAGAGTCTATATACTTGTCTCTCACATAGTTATTAGGTGATCTCTCTATTCTGAATAGCAGCAACAGGGTCTATATACTTGTCTCTCACATAGTTATTAGGTGATCTTTCTATTCTGAATAGCAGCAACAGAACAGTCTAAATACTTGTCTCTCACATAGTGATTAGGTGATCTTTCTATTCTGAATAGCAGCAACAGAGTCTATATACTTGTCTCTCACATAGTTATTAGGTGATCTCTCTATTCTGAATAGCAGCAACAGGGTCTATATACTTGTCTCTCACATAGTTATTAGGTGATCTTTCTATTCTGAATAGCAGCAACAGAGTCTATATACTTGTCTCTCACATAGTTATTAGGTGATCTTTCTATTCTGAATAGCAGCAACAGAGTCTATATACTTGTCTCTCACATAGTTATTAGGTGATCTTTCTATTCTGAATAGCAGCAACAGGGTCTATATACTTGTCTCTCACATAGTTATTAGGTGATCTTTCTATTCTGAATAGCAGCAACAGAACAGTCTATATACTTGTCTCTCACATAGTTATTAGGTGATCTTTCTATTCTGAATAGCAGCAACAGAGTCTATATACTTGTCTCTCACATAGTTATTAGGTGATCTTTCTATTCTGAATAGCAGCAACAGAGTCTATATACTTGTCTCTCACATAGTTATTAGGTGATCTTTCTATTCTGAATAGCAGCAACAGGGTCTATATACTTGTCTCTCACATAGTTATTAGGTGATCTTTCTATTCTGAATAGCAGCAACAGGGTCTATATACTTGTCTCTCACATAGTTATTAGGTGATCTTTCTATTCTGAATAGCAGCAACAGAACAGTCTATATACTTGTCTCTCACATAGTTATTAGGTGATCTTTCTATTCTGAATAGCAGCAACAGAACAGTCTATATACTTGTCTCTCACATAGTGATTAGGTGATCTTTCTATTCTGAATAGCAGCAACAGGGTCTATATACTTGTCTCTCACATAGTTATTAGGTGATCTTTCTATTCTGAATAGCAGCAACAGAGTCTATATACTTGTCTCTCACATAGTTATTAGGTGATCTTTCTATTCTGAATAGCAGCAACAGGGTCTATATACTTGTCTCTCACATAGTTATTAGGTGATCTTTCTATTCTGAATAGCAGCAACAGGGTCTATATACTTGTCTCTCACATAGTTATTAGGTGATCTTTCTATTCTGAATAGCAGCAACAGAGTCTATTTACTTGTCTCTCACATAGTGATTAGGTGATCTTTCTATTCTGAATAGCAGCAACAGAACAGTCTATATACTTGTCTCTCACATAGTGATTAGGTGATCTTTCTATTCTGAATAGCAGCAACAGAGTCTATATACTTGTCTCTCACATAGTTATTAGGTGATCTTTCTATTCTGAATAGCAGCAACAGGGTCTATATACTTGTCTCTCACATAGTTATTAGGTGATCTTTCTATTCTGAATAGCAGCAACAGGGTCTATATACTTGTCTCTCACATAGTTATTAGGTGATCTTTCTATTCTGAATAGCAGCAACAGAACAGTCTATATACTTGTCTCTCACATAGTGATTAGGTGATCTTTCTATTCTGAATAGCAGCAACAGAACAGTCTATATACTTGTCTCTCACATAGTGATTAGGTGATCTTTCTATTCTGAATAGCAGCAACAGGGTCTATATACTTGTCTCTCACATAGTTATTAGGTGATCTTTCTATTCTGAATAGCAGCAACAGGGTCTATATACTTGTCTCTCACATAGTTATTAGGTGATCTTTCTATTCTGAATAGCAGCAACAGGGTCTATATACTTGTCTCTCACATAGTTATTAGGTGATCTTTCTATTCTGAATAGCAGCAACAGGGTCTATATACTTGTCTCTCACATAGTTATTAGGTGATCTTTCTATTCTGAATAGCAGCAACAGAGTCTATTTACTTGTCTCTCACATAGTGATTAGGTGATCTTTCTATTCTGAATAGCAGCAACAGAACAGTCTATATACTTGTCTCTCACATAGTGATTAGGTGATCTTTCTATTCTGAATAGCAGCAACAGAGTCTATATACTTGTCTCTCACATAGTTATTAGGTGATCTTTCTATTCTGAATAGCAGCAACAGAACAGTCTATATACTTGTCTCTCACATAGTTATTAGGTGATCTTTCTATTCTGAATAGCAGCAACAGAACAGTCTATATACTTGTCTCTCACATAGTGATTAGGTGATCTTTCTATTCTGAATAGCAGCAACAGAGTCTATATACTTGTCTCTCACATAGTGATTAGGTGATCTCTCTATTCTGAATAGCAGCAACAGAACAGTCTATATACTTGTCTCTCACATAGTGATTAGGTGATCTTTCTATTCTGAATAGCAGCAACAGAGTCTATATACTTGTCTCTCACATAGTTATTAGGTGATCTTTCTATTCTGAATAGCAGCAACAGAGTCTATATACTTGTCTCTCACATAGTTATTAGGTGATCTTTCTATGCTGAATAGCAGCAACAGAACAGTCTATATACTTATCTCTCACATAGTTATTAGGTGATCTTTCTATTCTGAATAGCAGCAACAGGGTCTATATACTTGTCTCTCACATAGTTATTAGGTGATCTTTCTATTCTGAATAGCAGCCACAGGGTCTATATACTTGTCTCTCACATAGTTATTAGGTGATCTTTCTATTCTGAATAGCAGCAACAGGGTCTATATACTTGTCTCTCACATAGTTATTAGGTGATCTTTCTATTCTGAATAGCAGCAACAGGGTCTATATACTTGTCTCTCACATAGTTATTAGGTGATCTTTCTATTCTGAATAGCAGCAACAGGGTCTATATACTTGTCTCTCACATAGTTATTAGGTGATCTTTCTATTCTGAATAGCAGCAACAGAACAGTCTATATACTTGTCTCTCACATAGTGATTAGGTGATCTTTCTATTCTGAATAGCAGCAACAGAACAGTCTATATACTTGTCTCTCACATAGTGATTAGGTGATCTTTCTATTCTGAATAGCAGCAACAGAGTCTATATACTTGTCTCTCACATAGTTATTAGGTGATCTTTCTATTCTGAATAGCAGCAACAGAACAGTCTATATACTTGTCTCTCACATAGTTATTAGGTGATCTTTCTATTCTGAATAGCAGCAACAGGGTCTATATACTTGTCTCTCACATAGTTATTAGGTGATCTTTCTATTCTGAATAGCAGCAACAGGGTCTATATACTTGTCTCTCACATAGTTATTAGGTGATCTTTCTATGCTGAATAGCAGCAACAGAACAGTCTATATACTTATCTCTCACATAGTTATTAGGTGATCTTTCTATGCTGAATAGCAGCAACAGAACAGTCTATATACTTGTCTCTCACATAGTTATTAGGTGATCTTTCTATTCTGAATAGCAGCAACAGGGTCTATATACTTGTCTCTCACATAGTTATTAGGTGATCTTTCTATTCTGAATAGCAGCAACAGGGTCTATATACTTGTCTCTCACATAGTTATTAGGTGATCTTTCTATTCTGAATAGCAGCAACAGAGTCTATATACTTGTCTCTCACATAGTTATTAGGTGATCTTTCTATTCTGAATAGCAGCAACAGAGTCTATATACTTGTCTCTCACATAGTTATTAGGTGATCTTTCTATTCTGAATAGCAGCAACAGGGTCTATATACTTGTCTCTCACATAGTTATTAGGTGATCTTTCTATTCTGAATAGCAGCAACAGGGTCTATATACTTGTCTCTCACATAGTTATTAGGTGATCTTTCTATTCTGAATAGCAGCAACAGAGTCTATATACTTGTCTCTCACATAGTTATTAGGTGATCTTTCTATTCTGAATAGCAGCAACAGAACAGTCTATATACTTGTCTCTCACATAGTGATTTGGTGATCTTTCTATTCTGAATAGCAGCAACAGAACAGTCTATATACTTGTCTCTCACATAGTTATTAGGTGATCTTTCTATTCTGAATAGCAGCAACAGGGTCTATATACTTGTCTCTCACATAGTTATTAGGTGATCTTTCTATTCTGAATAGCAGCAACAGAGTCTATATACTTGTCTCTCACATAGTTATTAGGTGATCTTTCTATTCTGAATAGCAGCAACAGAACAGTCTATATACTTGTCTCTCACATAGTTATTAGGTGATCTTTCTATTCTGAATAGCAGCAACAGGGTCTATATACTTGTCTCTCACATAGTTATTAGGTGATCTTTCTATTCTGAATAGCAGCAACAGGGTCTATATACTTGTCTCTCACATAGTTATTAGGTGATCTTTCTATGCTGAATAGCAGCAACAGAACAGTCTATATACTTATCTCTCACATAGTTATTAGGTGATCTTTCTATGCTGAATAGCAGCAACAGAACAGTCTATATACTTGTCTCTCACATAGTTATTAGGTGATCTTTCTATTCTGAATAGCAGCAACAGGGTCTATATACTTGTCTCTCACATAGTTATTAGGTGATCTTTCTATTCTGAATAGCAGCAACAGGGTCTATATACTTGTCTCTCACATAGTTATTAGGTGATCTTTCTATTCTGAATAGCAGCAACAGAGTCTATATACTTGTCTCTCACATAGTTATTAGGTGATCTTTCTATTCTGAATAGCAGCAACAGAGTCTATATACTTGTCTCTCACATAGTTATTAGGTGATCTTTCTATTCTGAATAGCAGCAACAGGGTCTATATACTTGTCTCTCACATAGTTATTAGGTGATCTTTCTATTCTGAATAGCAGCAACAGGGTCTATATACTTGTCTCTCACATAGTTATTAGGTGATCTTTCTATTCTGAATAGCAGCAACAGAGTCTATATACTTGTCTCTCACATAGTTATTAGGTGATCTTTCTATTCTGAATAGCAGCAACAGAACAGTCTATATACTTGTCTCTCACATAGTGATTTGGTGATCTTTCTATTCTGAATAGCAGCAACAGAACAGTCTATATACTTGTCTCTCACATAGTTATTAGGTGATCTTTCTATTCTGAATAGCAGCAACAGGGTCTATATACTTGTCTCTCACATAGTTATTAGGTGATCTTTCTATTCTGAATAGCAGCAACAGGGTCTATATACTTGTCTCTCACATAGTTATTAGGTGATCTTTCTATTCTGAATAGCAGCAACAGGGTCTATATACTTGTCTCTCACATAGTTATTAGGTGATCTTTCTATTCTGAATAGCAGCAACAGAGTCTATTTACTTGTCTCTCACATAGTGATTAGGTGATCTTTCTATTCTGAATAGCAGCAACAGAACAGTCTATATACTTGTCTCTCACATAGTGATTAGGTGATCTTTCTATTCTGAATAGCAGCAACAGAACAGTCTATATACTTGTCTCTCACATAGTTATTAGGTGATCTTTCTATTCTGAATAGCAGAAACAGAACAGTCTATATACTTGTCTCTCACATAGTGATTAGGTGATCTTTCTATTCTGAATAGCAGCAACAGAACAGTCTATATACTTGTCTCTCACATAGTTATTAGGTGATCTTTCTATTCTGAATAGCAGCAACAGAGTCTATATACTTGTCTCTCACATAGTTATTAGGTGATCTTTCTATTCTGAATAGCAGCAACAGAGTCTATATACTTGTCTCTCACATAGTTATTAGGTGATCTTTCTATGCTGAATAGCAGCAACAGAACAGTCTTTATACTTATCTCTCACATAGTTATTAGGTGATCTTTCTATGCTGAATAGCAGCAACAGAACAGTCTATATACTTGTCTCTCACATAGTTATTAGGTGATCTTTCTATTCTGAATAGCAGCAACAGAACAGTCTATATACTTGTCTCTCACATAGTTATTAGGTGATCTTTCTATTCTGAATAGCAGCAACAGAGTCTATATACTTGTCTCCCACATAGTGATTAGGTGATCTTTCTATTCTGAATAGCAGCAACAGAACAGTCTATATACTTGTCTCTCACATAGTTATTAGGTGATCTTTCTATTCTGAATAGCAGAAACAGAACAGTCTATATACTTGTCTCTCACATAGTGATTAGGTGATCTTTCTATTCTGAATAGCAGCAACAGAACAGTCTATATACTTGTCTCTCACATAGTTATTAGGTGATCTTTCTATTCTGAATAGCAGCAACAGAGTCTATATACTTGTCTCTCACATAGTTATTAGGTGATCTTTCTATTCTGAATAGCAGCAACAGAGTCTATATACTTGTCTCTCACATAGTTATTAGGTGATCTTTCTATGCTGAATAGCAGCAACAGAACAGTCTTTATACTTATCTCTCACATAGTTATTAGGTGATCTTTCTATGCTGAATAGCAGCAACAGAACAGTCTATATACTTGTCTCTCACATAGTTATTAGGTGATCTTTCTATTCTGAATAGCAGCAACAGAACAGTCTATATACTTGTCTCTCACATAGTTATTAGGTGATCTTTCTATTCTGAATAGCAGCAACAGAGTCTATATACTTGTCTCCCACATAGTGATTAGGTGATCTTTCTATTCTGAATAGCAGCAACAGAGTCTATATACTTGTCTCTCACATAGTTATTAGGTGATCTTTCTATTCTGAATAGCAGCAACAGAGTCTATATACTTGTCTCTCACATAGTTATTAGGTGATCTCTCTATTCTGAATAGCAGCAACAGAACAGTCTATATACTTGTCTCTCACATAGTTATTAGGTGATCTTTCTATTCTGAATAGCAGCAACAGAGTCTATATACTTGTCTCTCACATAGTTATTAGGTGATCTTTCTATTCTGAATAGCAGCAACAGAACAGTCTATATACTTGTCTCTCACATAGTTATTAGGTGATCTTTCTATTCTGAATAGCAGCAACAGAGTCTATATACTTGTCTCTCACATAGTTATTAGGTGATCTCTCTATTCTGAATAGCAGCAACAGGGTCTATATACTTGTCTCTCACATAGTTATTAGGTGATCTTTCTATTCTGAATAGCAGCAACAGAGTCTATATACTTGTCTCTCACATAGTTATTAGGTGATCTTTCTATTCTGAATAGCAGCAACAGTCTATATACTTGTCTCTCACATAGTTATTAGGTGATCTTTCTATTCTGAATAGCAGCAACACAGTCTATATACTTGTCTCTCACATAGTTATTAGGTGATCTTTCTATTCTGAATAGCAGCAACAGAGTCTATATACTTGTCTCTCACATAGTTATTAGGTGATCTCTCTATTCTGAATAGCAGCAACAGAACAGTCTATATACTTTCTAGTTTTGAAAAAGAAGGCAAACAATTGAATTTTAGGAAACCTGCCAAGCCTGTGTGGATCTCTATGTTTTATGAATATTTTCATCTCCTTTCATTATTTCCATTCCCACTTGAATTTATGTAATATTATATTATTTATTCAGTCTGTGCAATTCTTCCAATATCTATCTTTTCATAATCTGACAAGCATGCCAAGGGTCTGTTTTATGATCATTATTTTTTCTATTGTTTCAGCCGAGCCTTAGCTATGTCATGCTGCGTATGTATTCTTGCCAGTATATTCAGTGTGCACACAAACAGAATTAATATTTTTGGTGGTTCAAAATAATAACTAGACATTAAAATTTGAATATGCAGCAGGTCCCTGGCTGTCCTTGTCCAATGTTTTCCAGAGCAGAGTTTTGCAAGGAATGCACCCTATAAAATTATCTTTATCATTGATCTTGTAAGGAAGGGTTGCTACTTATATTTAGAGTTGATCATGTTTCAAAATAAGCATCAGTTTGTCAATAGCTACATGTGCTTTAAACTAGAGCACCAATGGTGCAGTAGCTCAAACCATACAAATTTGAGTTACTGTGAATATTAATCCAGTGTAACACTTTTATATTGAATTAGTGCATGTCACATACCCCTATAACTGCATGTCACATACCCCTATTAGTGCATGTCACATACCCCTATAACTGCATGTCACATACCCCTATTAGTGCATGTCACATACCCCTATTAGTTCATGTCACATACCCCTATTAGTGCATGTCACATAACCCTATTAGTGCATGTCACATAACCCTATTAGTGCATGTCACATACCCCTAATAGTACATGTCACATACCCTTATTAGTGCATGTCACATACCCCTATTGATGGTGGTTCACAAGTTTATCTTTTGCACCTGTCCTGACAAAAGAAGTTAGGGTATCCCCCTCCTAGTTTATTGCCAGAAGTATTGTACCGTTGCAGAACAGGCCCACCTAGGGAGATTACATATTTGCCCTCTCATACATAGATTGCATTACATATTTGCCCCAATCATACTTACATTTAATTACTCATAAGCTTCATTTAAATAAAAACATTAGAATACATGAAGACATATTCCAACTGCTTTCACTGTCATTTACAAACTTCATGTCAGTTTGAGTGTCAATTTTAACTGACACTCAGTCCTTTCTGACTACCGATCACAATACTAATAAGATTTTATTATGTGTTTCAAATTTGGATGGAAGAGGGTCCTTGCTGTATTTATGTGTAATCATGAGGATTACAATCTCACATCTTAAAGTTTTGTCAATACTAATAAGATTTTATCATGTGTTTCAAATTTGGATGGAAGAGGGTCCTTGCTGTATTAATGTGTAATCATGAGGATTACAATCTCACATCTTAAAGTTTTGTCAATACTAATAAGATTTTATCATGTGTTTCAAATTTGGATGGAAGAGGGTCCTTGCTGTATTTATGTGTAATCATGAGGATTACAATCTCACATCTTAAGGTTTTGTCAGTACTAATAAGATTTTATCATGTGTTTCAAATTTGGATGGAAGAGGGTCCTTGCTGTATTAATGTGTAATCATGAGGATTACAATCTCACATCTTAAAGTTTTGTCAATACTAATAAGATTTTATCATGTGTTTCAAATTTGGATGGAAGAGGGGCCTTGCTGTATTAATGTGTAATCATGAGGATTACAATCTCACATCTTAAAGTTTTGGCAATACTAATAAGATTTTATCATGTGTTTCAAATTTGGATGGAAGAGGGTCCTTGCTGTATTTATGTGTAATCATGAGGATTACAATCTCACATCTTAAGGTTTTGTCAATACTAATAAGATTTTATCATGTGTTTCAAATTTGGATGGAAGAGGGTCCTTGCTGTATTAATGTGTAATCATGAGGATTACAATCTCACATCTTAAAGTTTTGTCAATACTAATAAGATTTTATCATGTGTTTCAAATTTGGATGGAAGAGGGTCCTTGCTGTATTAATGTGTAATCATGAGGATTACAATCTCACATCTTAAAGTTTTGTCAATACTAATAAGATCATTTTTCAAATTTGGATGGAAGAGGGTCCTTGCTGTATTAATGTGTAATCATGAGGATTACAATCTCACATCTTAAGGTTTTGGCAATACTAATAAGATTTTATCATGTGTTTCAAATTTGGATGGAAGAGGGTCCTTGCTGTATTTATGTGTAATCATGAGGATTACAATCTCACATCTTAAGGTTTTGTCGATACTAATAAGATTTTATCATGTGTTTCAAATTTGGATGGAAGAGGGTCCTTGCTGTATTAATGTGTAATCATGAGGATTACAATCTCACATCTTAAAGTTTTGGCAATACTAATAAGATTTTATCATGTGTTTCAAATTTGGATGGAAGAGGGTCCTTGCTGTATTTATGTGTAATCATGAGGATTACAATCTCACATCTTAAGGTTTTGTCAATACTAATAAGATTTTATCATGTGTTTCAAATTTGGATGGAAGAGGGTCCTTGCTGTATTAATGTGTAATCATGAGGATTACAATCTCACATCTTAAGGTTTGTCAATACTAATAAGATTTTATCATGTGTTTCAAATTTGGATGGAAGAGGGTCCTTGCTGTATTAATGTGTAATCATGAGGATTACAATCTCACATCTTAAAGTTTTGTCAATACTAATAAGATCATTTTTCAAATTTGGATGGAAGAGGGTCCTTGCTGTATTAATGTGTAATCATGAGGATTACAATCTCACATCTTAAGGTTTTGTCAATACTAATAAGATTTTATCATGTGTTTCCTTTTTTGGATGGAAGAGGGTCCTTGCTGAATTAATGTGTAATCATGAGGATTACAATCTCACATCTTAAGGTTTTGTCAATACTAATAAGATTTTATCATGTGTTTCATATTTGGATGGAAGAGGGTCCTTGCTGTATTAATGTGTAATCATGAGGATTACAATCTCACATCTTAAAGTTTTGTCAATACTAATAAGATTTTATCATGTGTTTCAAATTTGGATGGAAGAGGGTCCTTGCTGTATTAATGTGCAATCATGAGGATTACAAACTCACACCTTAAGGTTTTGTCAAACTAATAAGATTTTATCATGTGTTTCAAATTTGGATGGAAGAGGGTCCTTGCTGTATTAATGTGTAATCATGATGATTACAAAATACTAATAACATTAAATGTCTAAAATATCACTTATTCTTTTCTTATCTTTGTTTTGCTAACTGCACAATTTAATGTATGAAACTTGAAGCCCCTCATTTGACTAGAGCAAACCATTTTCATTGGCACCTCTTGTGAAGATTTTAGTCTGTTATAGCAGACTCAGTAAAAGTAATAATTAAAGAACAAACGTTAAAATGTTTTGATACACATGGGATAGAAAAAGCTTGGTTGCTTGGTTGAAGTACTGTTTGACAATAAAGTTTGCTTGTTTACTTGACAAATGCATATTGTGCACAATTAACATGGTTTAGAGGAAAAGGTAATTTGTAAGACAATGGCAGTATATTCAAGAACACTGCACAGCAATAACATTATGTGCACTTGCCATCACCATTAAAAGAAGTGGAATCTACAAACTGTAAACTATTACCAAAATATACAAAACATCCATCTGGTTAATATACAGCTAATCATTGCTTGCAATCGTTATTTCAAATACAAACATAACAAACTCTCACCACACTCTGGTGCTCTCAACACTTTGGTGATGTCACCACATTCTGGTGCTGGCACCACATTCTGGTGCTGGCACCATATTCTGGTGCTGGCACCATATTTGGGTACTCATAAAATTCCATCTGCCATCTGATCTCTTTTGTGTTATTGGTTTGGGTTTCATTAAAGTAATTATGTGCATTTCAAAATAGGAATTACATAAAACTGTTCCATTTCAAGAAATGTCACTGATTAGTGTTGCATTTTCACTTATAACTCACATCTAGGCGTAGTCTTATTCTTATAATGGAGCCAGTTTTTCAAAAACACTTTCAACATTTTAGCGCTTTTAAGCCGTTAGCGATAGTTTTCACAACTATCGCTATTACTTTCAGTCATGACATATTACATCCGTGAACAACATTGGTGGTACAATGAAAAATAATGAAAACAACATATGATCAAACATTAGCTTATGTATTGAGAAGCATTGAGAAGTGATAAAAAAAAGCTGCCAACTACAATGCTTATGGTAAAGCTTGGGTGACACTTCAGACCATGGTCATAGCCATTATATTGCTTCCTGTATTTTGACAGTGCTAATAAACTTGGTGGCCTTGAAGCCTGACAAATTGCCAAATGGTTGTAACGCACTGTCCAGGGCAAAAATCTGATCAGGCTTGATGATGGTAAGTAAGTAGCATGCACAACAAATATACTTACTATAGAGAAGACTGTTCATGAGCCACAGAAGACAACTTTTTATGGACCAAATATGATACATCTATCAAAAACTGACCGATGTACAAATTACAGTATTGGGCAAACCTGAACCCAAGGCATTCAGCAGGGAGAACTCTTCAATACAGACTGTGTCTTAACCTATACCCTTTAATCTTCCAATGTATGGCACCCAAATTATGGTCACAACTCAATCTAATGTAAGTAGAGTGAATAACGTATCTGTAAAATCTGTAAAACTGACGCTTTAGCATGCTAAAATTCGCTCTTGAGCCATACAATGGAGAGTATTGAACAGCTATTCTCAAACTTTGACTCAAATCCTACATTTACATTAAATGCCTCTTACTTGGTTATGGCAATTCTCTTCTATTTGGTGTAGCTACATCCCAACTATAGAGATTGCAAAGGATAAAAAACACGGCTGCTCGAATCATATATGGCAAACAGGGTTCCCCCCCCCCCCCACCACTCCTATACTGGAAGAACTACACTAGTTACCAATAAGACTCCGTATTGACTATAAAATCCTCATTCTAGTCTTTCGTGCCATTAGCACTGGTACCCAACCTACCTTAATGTTCTCTTACATCAGCAAGCTAAATGAAGACCAATACGTTTGCATTATCAATTTCAACTTCAGGTTGCAATGTCACGTACAAGATCTTTCGGTGACCGTAGCTTTCTGAATGCTGCACCACATTATGGAACTCCCTCTCTGTTGAAATTAGGTCTTTAGATTCTATTATCCAATTCAAGCACTGTCTTAAAACATTTCTTTTCTCTCAACTCTATTAGCTTTTGCACATTCAGCACCTGTAAAGCGCATTGAACAAATTTTGTTGTAGTCTGCGATATATACGACTAGTTACTATGATTAATACTTCCTTGTTTCACTGTTACCATTTCAACTATTATTAAGGTTGCTGTTACTTTACCAGATGTTAACTCCTTCCAGCGGTTTCTTGCCTTTTAATACATTACATATGCAGCAGATTATTAGTTTGCTAGCTAACTCTGGATGAGGTTCATACTGCATGTACCTAAGCCGACCATCCTCCACCCAAAACAGCAAGAAGGTGCTACTACATTTGGGGAATTCAAATCTTTTTAAGTTTCACATCTTCATTGAGACCTGACCTTTAGAAAGTTTGAAGGGTTTGACTTCTGCAAAGCTTAAATAAGCTTTCACCTAAACCACATTGTGGAGCAATTTACTTATCAATTAGATAACTTACCATGCATATATCTCTTTTGAAGGTAAAGTTCTCAAGATAAAGTACTTTTGATACTTTGACATTTGGAGCTCTGCTGACCCCAAATGACCTTTGACCTCCACCCAAAATATATAGTTCTTGTACTCACTATAAGAAAGACACATGCCAAGTATGAACTGTGATGTTACCATCTTGGGATATCGTGTTTACAAGGTTCTTGTTTATAAGGCTTTACAGAGTGTTACCTTTGATGACCCCAAAAGATCTTTGACCTCCACCAAAAACAATAAGGTCCTTGTACTCATTTGAGGGAAGCCATATGCCAAATAAGAGAACTGCAGAGGTTTCTTACCTGGAGATATCGTGTTTACAATGATTTCAAATTTTGACCCTTGGTGATTTTTAATGAACTCTGACATACACCAAATTGACCTACACCATTTACACTACATATGGCTATCCTACCATGCACATATAAGCTCCTTTGATGTTGAGGTTCTGCAGATACATTTTTTTTTAGATTTTCACATTTTGCCCTCTGCTGACCCCAAGTGACCTTTGACCTCCACCCAACGATAGGGTTCTTGTACTCATTATGGTGGAAGCCACATGCCAAATATGAGCACTGCAAAAGTTCTTACCTGTAGATATCATATGTACAAGGATTTCAAGTTTTGACCTGTGTTTACAAGCTAGTGTGTCACATACACACGCACCAACACATATGATAACTTGACTGCATGGGTTACTTTCCTGCCTATTGCAATAAACAAAATTGCAGATTGGTCTCAATTGTGTACTAAGCCTTCGTCCCCAATGCTGGAAACTTAGTGGAGATTGAATTTGATACATCTCTGAATTGGTTTTTCAAACTTATTTGAATTGATGAGTTGAAGCATTCCCTGAAAAAGTTTGAGACCATTTAAATCAAAATATAACAACCAATCATACATAGATCTTTGATGTTTTCATCAATAAGACTAAATAAAATATACATCCTTTTCGTTTCATTGTTGATATGAATTACTTCTATCTTACATAATGGTGATACACTGATGCTGCTCCTAACTCTCTGAGGAAACTCTACGTACATCCCATCATTACCCCTTATCTATCACTCTTTGGGACCAACAATTGAACCTAACAGAATCTAATGGCAAATATTCCCATCATAATCAATTCATCACAGATCATGTTGAAAGAAATGCCTTTGTCCAGCCTAAGAATAATATTCGAAGTACTGTTTAACTTTCTTCCACTAGCTATCTGTGTCTTTCTCCTCTCTCCCTGCTCCTGTCTCTCTTTTTCTCCTTAATGTACCCATCTCTCCTTTGGTCCTTTCTTCCATTCAAATCCTTGCTCTGCCTATCCCTTCTTTCGTCTTGAGGTGAAACATACCCCTGTCTCCTACCCCTCTTAGAGGCATAACTCTGCTCCTCTCCATTCCTCCTATACTTATCATTCTCTTCAGAATGACTCTCCCTACTTCCATCTCTTTGCTTCTTTTCAGCAACCCTCCTACCTTTCTTGTACCCTTGATCCTCCTCCTCCCTTTGACTTTCATCAGATGAATATTCATTAATACTGTCTCTGTGTCTCCTGCCTCTGCTTCTCTCTCTTCTCTTTCTCTCTCTATGCTCATTCCCCCTTTCTTCATATTTCATCCTGTAAGTACCACTCTTGGGTCTGGCTCCCTTTGACAATACACTATCTTCACTGTCTCTTCTTGTATTGGTTCTTCTATCACCCCTCCTTCTCTCTCCTGATCCAACTCTCCCATTTTCTGCTACTTCAGATGATGACCCCTCATCAGCAGATGTGGAATATTTTTGCATCTTTTTGCTGTTCTGCATCTTTTTCATTTTCCTCTTTAGATTTTCTTTCCTTTGTCTCCTTTCATCTTCGGAGCTGTCTGAATCATCACTAGATGAAGGTTGTCTCTTTGACTTCTTCTTTTTTCTTTCTGGCTCCTTGCCACGAAAATCATCACTGTTATCATCTGACGATGGATGCTGTCGTATCTTATTCTTCTTCCTTTTTCTCAAATCATTTGGCTTTTCCATCTCATTTAACTTTCTGCAGTAAAACAAAAACATACAATCTAATACCATAAATATATATAATATAAAACATACAATCTAATACCATAAATATATATAATATAAAACATACAATCTAATACCATAAATATATATAATATTAAACTTCCTCAGAGGGCAACTTTAGTCTGTGGTGCTTTCAGGTTTCTTGTGACAGCAAAATACATAAAAGAATAGAGCATTTGCTTACTTGATTGAAAGGTCAAAAGAAAACAACTCTGGAACAGATATTGTCACAACAATTTCAATTTGTTGTAACCAAACCATTGCTAATAACTGAACACATGCTCCAGAAATACCTTCCACATAACCAATGTACAGTAATATTTCAAACAACTTACTCACAAGTAGGCCTGAGTCTGGTAGCAAAAAATTGGAACCGGGTACCCATTATTGTTAGCGGGTCGGGTAACAGGTACCTGAAACTCCAAACCCAACAATCAAGAAAAATTGCGTAACTAGCCAAACAAAATGTGTGTAAATGGCAGATCAGTATGCCACCTTACATTACACCTCCGATTTATACATTTTCATACTCCTGTTGTTATGAACAACTGAATGTCATGTTTTGATGTATAATAATACAAATGCAAAATGAAATATAAAAAAAAAAAATAGTTCCGACTGTTTCTTTTACTACGATCCGGGGTTTGCATTAGCCGCGTGATTGCACGATACCCACAATTTGATTTAAAATCCTGCATGTCAAAAGTTGCCAAGACAGGATTTCCTATAATTAATTTCAGCTCTCAACTTGAATTAAACAGACATTATGGCTGTGACTGCGGGGCGATTCATTGCATTAGGAATAAACATTTAGTAAAAAGCCACTTGCGATTATTTTTTTTTGGTTATCCCTTCTATAATCCATCTTAACATCCCCATAAATTTTCTTGCCAGTCTTTCCTGCTATGAAATATGAAAAAATAATAATTTTGAGAATCTCAATATTTACGGATACACGAGCGTATACAATAGCTACAACTATGAGAGGAAAGCAGTTGCTATGGACTACCAGAGCTAGCTGCTTGATGACAACAAAGACAAGTGCACTCCACAAATTATGTTTGCATAAAATCCCCACAAATCTCTGACCACATGGTAGCCTAAAATCACAAAGAGCCAACATGAAAATCTAGCCTAACCATCTCTTTATTCGACCAAATTGTGTCGCAGTTAGCGAGCACTAAAAATATTCACCGAATCCTTTCGTTATTGCTGCTATCTTTGACCACATGGTAGCATAACACCACACTAAGTGAATGGGGAAATCTAGCCTAACCATCTGTTTATTCGTTAAAATTGTGACGCAGTAGCTGGAACTAAAATATCCATGGAATACTTTCATTATTGCCGCTATCTTCGATCACATGGTAGCCTAACAATACACTAACTTAATGTGGAAATCTAGCCTAACCATCTGTTTATTTGCTCAATTGTGACGCAATTAGCTGGAACTTAAATATCCATGGAATACTTTCAATATTGCTGCTGTCTTCGACCACATGGTAGCCTAACACCACACTAATTTAATGGAAAATTTTGTGGTGAGTGATTTCATCCACACACACGAAAAAAAAAAAATTAAGAATGGCTAAAATTTGTAATAGTAATTAAAACAACCACCTACACTACAAGAAAGTTATTTCATGAAATTAATGTTCCGTATTGCGTGTTTTCGATTCGGGTACCCGAATGTTCGGTCGGGTACCTGGGTATCCGACTCAGGCCTACTCACAAGCATTGTTCAATCATCCTCAATTCATCACTTACTTGAGCAATTTCTTTTTATCCTTGGTTGAAAGAGATTTCAGGAAAGCAGTCTCTGGTACTTCCTCCTCATCACTGGGAATAATTTGCTACAGACAAATGCAAAGCATGTATGATTAAGAACATCTTCTGCTACTCAAGATCAAGGATTGACAATGACTAAACTCTATTACTGCTCTAACACAAATCATTCTTTGTGGGACTCTACTTCAACCACTGTTCCACCTTGTGCAGCATCTCATGATTCAACATTGACACACTTGTGCTCCCAAATTAGGTTCCACATACCATTTATGACGTTCATCAAAAGTTTCCCTTGGAGTTGTCTAGTTTACAAAGTTTTATGACCTCTGTCAGCCTTTACTGACCACAAATGACTTTTGATATCCCAGACTAATATTATTTAACACACTTACCTGGTTTTTGGAGCCATGGTCCACCTTCCTGTCCAGGACATTTTGCTTCAGGACATAACCATCCCGTCTCATATCCTCCAAAAGCTCTGACTTGTCTGTGCTTGGACCTGAAATAGACTCATCCTTGTTGTTGTTGAACAATGGACACTAAATGAAAAGAGGTTAATACCTTGGTCATTTGAAGTACAGCAAAGAACACTCTCTCAAGCAGACCATGCCCAGTGATAACACAGTACCATTAATATTCAGACATATCCCTTAGTCCTAATCACAAAGCTGTATCAACTGTACATGGAAATTACCAGAAAAAAGGCTTACTCAGATAAAATTCTCATGTGCAAATTGGTATGAGTGAGGTTAAGGCTGGATCACCAATGATTTCAGGTGTAATGGTTTGCCACCATTATATATCAACCTTATGGAGTCACATAAAATACTATTACCTCTCTGTCTGTGTTGACATGCCCTTACTTTGTAATTGTATGGAGACACATAAAATACTCTTACCTCTCTGTCTGTGTTGACATGCCCTTACTTTGTAATTGTATGGAGTCACATAAAATACTATTACCTCTCTGTCTGTGTTGACATGCCCTGACTTTGTAATTGTATGGAGTCACATAAAATACTATTACCTCTCTGTCTGTGTTGACATGCCCTGACTTTGTAATTGTATGGAGTCACATAAAATACTATTACCTCTCTGTCTGTGTTGACATGCCCTGACTTTGTAATTGTATGGAGTCACATAAAATACTATTACCTCTCTGTCTGTGTTGACATGCCCTGACTTTGTAATTGTATGGAGTCACATAAAATACTATTACCTCTCTGTCTGTGTTGACATGCCCTGACTTTGTAATTGTATGGAGACACATAAAATACTATTACCTCTCTGTCTGTGTTGACATGCCCTGACTTTGTAATTGTATGGAGTCACATAAAATACTCTTACCTCTCTGTCTGTGTTGACATGCCCTGACTTTGTAATTGTATGGAGACACATAAAATACTCTTACCTCTCTGTCTGTGTTGACATGCCCTGACTTTGTAATTGTATGGAGACACATAAAGTACTCTTACCTCTCTGTCTGTGTTGACATGCCCTGACTTTGTAATTGTATGGAGTCACATAAAGTACTCTTACCTCTCTGTCTGTGTTGACATGCCCTGACTTTGTAATTGTATGGAGACACATAAAGTACTCTTACCTCTCTGTCTGTGTTGACATGCCCTGACTTTGTAATTGTATGGAGTCACATAAAATACTATTACCTCTCTGTCTGTGTTGACATGCCCTGACTTTGTAATTGTATGGAGTCACATAAAATACTATTACCTCTCTGTCTGTGTTGACATGCCCTGACTTTGTAATTGCATGGAGTCACATAAAATACTATTACCTCTCTGTCTGTGTTGACATGCCCTTACTTTGTAATTGCATGGAGACACATAAAATACTCTTACCTCTCTGTCTGTGTTGACATGCCCTGACTTTGTAATTGTATGGAGTCACATAAAATACTCTTACCTCTCTGTCTGTGTTGACATGCCCTGACTTTGTAATTGTATGGAGTCACATAAAATACTCTTACCTCTCTGTCTGTGTTGACATGCCCTGACTTTGTAATTGTATTGAGTCACATAAAATACTCTTACCTCTCTGTCTGTGTTGACATGCCCTGACTTTGTAATTGTATGGAGTCACATAAAATACTCTTACCTCTCTGTCTGTGTTGACATGCCCTGACTTTGTAATGTATGGAGTCACATAAAATACTCTTACCTCTCTGTCTGTGTTGACATGCCCTGACTTTGTAATGTATGGAGTCACATAAAATACTCTTACCTCTCTGTCTGTGTTGACATGCCCTGACTTTGTAATTGTATGGAGTCACATAAAACACTCTTACCTCTCTGTCTGTGTTGACATGCCCTGACTTTGTAATTGTATGGAGTCACATAAAATACTATTACCTCTCTGTATGTGTTGACATGCCCTGACTTTGTAATTGTATGGAGTCACATAAAATACTATTACCTCTCTGTCTGTGTTGACATGCCCTGACTTTGTAATTGTATGGAGACACATAAAATACTATAACCTCTCTGTCTGTGTTGACATGCCCTGACTTTGTAATTGTATGGAGTCACATAAAATACTATAATTACCTCTCTGTCTGTGTTGACATGCCCTGACTTTGTAATTGTATGGAGACACATAAAATACTATTACCTATCTGTCTGTGTTGACATGCCCTTACTTTGTAATTGTATGGAGTCACATAAAATACTATTACCTCTCTGTCTGTGTTGACATGCCCTTAATTTGTAATTGTATGGAGTCACATAAAATACTATTACCTCTCTGTCTGTGTTGACATGCCCTGACTTTGTAATTGTATGGAGTCACATAAAATACTATTACCTCTCTGTCTGTGTTGACATGCCCTGACTTTGTAATTGTATGGAGTCACATAAAATACTCTTACCTCTCTGTCTGTGTTGACATGCCCTGACTTTGTAATTGTATGGAGTCACATAAAATACTATTACCTCTCTGTCTGTGTTGACATGCCCTGACTTTGTAATGTATGGAGTCACATAAAATACTATTACCTCTCTGTCTGTGTTGACATGCCCTGACTTTGTAATTGTATGGAGTCACATAAAATACTCTTACCTCTCTGTCTGTGTTGACATGCCCTGACTTTGTAATTGTATGGAGTCACATAAAATACTCTTACCTCTCTGTCTGTGTTGACATGCCCTTACTTTGTAATTGTATGGAGTCACATAAAATACTATTACCTCTCTGTCTGTGTTGACATGCCCTGACTTTGTAATTGTATGGAGTCACATAAAATACTATTACCTCTCTGTCTGTGTTGACATGCCCTGACTTTGTAATTGTATGGAGTCACATAAAATACTATTACCTCTCTGTCTGTGTTGACATGCCCTGACTTTGTAATTGTATGGAGACACATAAAATACTATAATTACCTCTCTGTCTGTGTTGACATGCCCTGACTTTGTAATTGTATGGAGACACATAAAATACTATAATTACCTCTCTGTCTGTGTTGACATGCCCTTACTTTGTAATTGTATGGAGACACATAAAATACTATAATTACCTCTCTGTCTGTGTTGACATGCCCTTACTTTGTAATTGTATGGAGTCACATAAAATACTATTACCTCTCTGTCTGTGTTGACATGCCCTTAATTTGTAATTGTATGGAGTCACATAAAATACTATTACCTCTCTGTCTGTGTTGACATGCCCTTAATTTGTAATTGTATGGAGTCACATAAAATACTATTACCTCTCTGTCTGTGTTGACATGCCCTTAATTTGTAATTGTATGGAGTCACATAAAATACTATTACCTCTCTGTCTGTGTTGACATGCCCTTACTTTGTAATTGTATGGAGTCACATAAAATACTATTACCTCTCTGTCTGTGTTGACATGCCCCCAATTGTGACAACGAATGCATTTCACCTTCCTAACAGCAATGCCAAACGGTTGATCAGTAACGTCCATATTTTTGGCATAACCCTCTCTAGGTGCCACTCGCTGCCATTCAAATTTGTACTCCGGCTCTCCATCTTTGTCCTTCTCCTCTGACTTGAATCCTTTTGGAGGTTCGTACATAAAGGTCAGACCATGTTTGACCTTTTCATCACCCATAAGTTGTCTTAGTAGAATTAAAAGAGAGTAAATGTAATTGTTAACAATGTAACCTTGGAGACAGACATGCAGACAGACATATCAGTTTCAGGTTTCCTATACATATGAGTTATTTCATGCATGACACTGCATTCCATTATTATGAACTGTACATATGAATAAGGTTAGCTTGCGTAATTCTGATCTGGAACCTTCTGAACACTTCATCTTAATTTTCTGCATTTCTCCTTTTAGCTTTACTGAATCTATTTCATTCAAGGGAACTAACTACACAAAACATCCAGAAAGCCAGAAGGCTTTGTATCCTGTGCAATGGACTTGTCATGACAGAGCAAGCTATGTTAAATTTGTGCAAAAATAAAGTGAGAACCAGAGAGATCAGAGATTTCCACTTTTCCAATAAACAATTTTAATGCTAACTGTTTTAATATATCGAGAAAACAGTCTTCCAAACTGGATGCTGTTCCAATATATAGAGAAAACAATCTTCCTACAGAATGCTGTTCCAATATATAGAGAAAACCGGACTTTTTCCTACAGAATGCTGTTCCAATATATAGAGAAAACCGGACTTTCCTACAGAATGTTGTTCCAATATATAGAGAAAACAGTCTTCCTACTGGATGCTGTTCCAATATATAGAGGAAACAGATTTTCATCTTCTGACTGACTGTATTCACTGTTCAAGAGCATTGCAGACCAAATGTGTACGGTACATTGAGTCCCTCAAAAACATTCAAGAGCATTTCAGACCTAAAGTGTATGGTACATTGAGCCCCCTCACAAACGTTCAAGAGCATTTCAGACCTAATGTGTATGGAATATTGAGCCCCTCACAAACGTTCAAGAGCATTTCAGACCTAATGTGTATGGAATATTGAGCCCCTCAGAAATGTTCAAGAGCATTTCAGACCTAATGTGTATGGAATATTGAGCCCCTCAGAAACGTTCAAGAGCATTTCAGACCTAATGTGTATGGAATATTGAGCCCCTCAGAAACTTTCAAGAGCATTTCAGACTTACCTGAACTGAAGTTGACCCAAATATATTCACCAACAGAAAATTACTAGGTTCATCCAAGCTTTACTTTGAGGTCATGTTTAAATGCTTTCAGACATTTGACCTATACTGAAATTGGCCCCTTCAAGAAACAATACAGTTCTTGTACTTACTACCTAGGCTGCACATTCAGAGTATGAGGTTCACTGCAGCTTAACTTAGTATCTAGTAAATCAAAGCAAGAAAAGTTTAATCATGTGACCTAGTAAATCATAGCCACGAAGGTTTAATTATGTGGCATACAAGTATATCATAACCAGGATGGTTAGGTAAATGTGACCCATTTTATCTTCATACAAGTTTAAATTTTGATTTTGTACTCTCTGGGTGTTCGGTAAGAAGAATATTTGTAGTTTGTGGCAGCATTTTGTGATTTGTTGGTTTTGTGGAACTGGACTGTGGAAATTGTTTTATTTGTTGAAGGTAAGTATAACTCTTTTTGTCCATATCAGGACAGATGACAAAGTTTTTCATACAATCAGTAGAAAGTGCATCACAACTTGATGAAAAATTCAAAATAGTTTTGGTGCCTCAGATTTAAAGAAATAAGAGACAAGACGGTCAGCATGATTCAGACTGGGAAATAAGTATGAGAGGATTCCAACAGGAACTAGACAACCACCAGTTCGCCCAGATATCAGAAAGACTTACTACACTGGATCTGCTTACTGAGTACCATGTTCATACAAGCTTTACTCCTGCAGTTGGACGGTCAGCATGAATCAGACTGGGAAATAAGTATGAGAGGATTCCAACAGGAACTAGACAACCACCAGTTCGCCCAGATATCAGAAAGACTTACTACACTGGATCTGCTTACTGAGTACCATGTTCATACAAGCTTTACTCCTGCAGTTGGACGGTCAGCATGAATCAGACTGGGAAATAAGTATGAGAGGATTCCAACAGGAACTAGACAACCACCAGTTCGCCCAGATATCAGAAAGACTTACTACACTGGATCTGCTTACTGAGTACCATGTTCATACAAGCTTTACTCCTGCAGTTGGACGGTCAGCATGATTCAGACTGGGAAATAAGTATGAGAGGATTCCAACAGGAACTAGACAACCACCAGTTCGCCCAGATATCAGAAAGACTTACTACACTGGATCTGCTTACTGAGTACCATGTTCATACAAGCTTTACTGTTGCAGTTGGACAGTCAGCATGATTCAGACTGGGTAATAAGTATGAGAGGATTCCAACAGGAACTAGACAACCACCAGTTTGCCCAGATATCAGAAAGACTTACTACACTGGATCTGCTTACTGAGTACCATGTTCATACAAGCTTTACTGTTGCAGTTGGACGGTCAGCATGATTCAGACTGGGAAATAAGTATGAGAGGATTCCAACAGGAACTAGACAACCACCAGTTCGCCCAGATATCAGAAAGACTTACTACACTGGATCTGCTTACTGAGTACCATGTTCATACAAGCTTTACTCCTGCAGTTGGACGGTCAGCATGATTCAGACTAGGTAATAAGTATGAGAGGATTCCAATAGGAACTAGACAACCACCAGTTCGCCCAGATATCAGAAAGACTTACTACACTGGATCTGCTTACTGAGTACCATGTTCATACAAGCTTTACTCCTGCAGTTGGACGGTCAGCATGATTCAGACTGGGTAATAAGTATGAGAGGATTCCAACAGGAACTAGACAACCACCAGTTCGCCCAGATATCAGAAAGACTTACTACACTGGATCTGCTTACTGAGTACCATGTTCATACAAGCTTTACTCCTGCAGTTGGACGGTCAGCATGATTCAGACTAGGTAATAAGTATGAGAGGATTCCAATAGGAACTAGACAACCACCAGTTCGCCCAGATATCAGAAAGACTTACTACACTGGATCTGCTTACTGAGTACCATGTTCATACAAGCTTTACTCCTGCAGTTGGACGGTCAGCATGATTCAGACTGGGTAATAAGTATGAGAGGATTCCAACAGGAACTAGACAACCACCAGTTCGCCCAGATATCAGAAAGACTTACTACACTGGATCTGCTTACTGAGTACCATGTTCATACAAGCTTTACTGTTGCAGTTGGACGGTCAGCATGATTCAGACTGGGTAATAAGTATGAGAGGATTCCAACAGGAACTAGACAACCACCAGTTCGCCCAGATATCAGAAAGACTTACTACACTGGATCTGCTTACTGAGTACCATGTTCATACAAGCTTTACTGTTGCAGTTGGACGGTCAGCATGATTCAGACTGGGAAATAAGTATGAGAGGATTCCAACAGGAACTAGACAACCACCAGTTCGCCCAGATATCAGAAAGACTTACTACACTGGATCTGCTTACTGAGTACCATGTTCATACAAGCTTTACTCCTGCAGTTGGACGGTCAGCATGATTCAGACTGGGTAATAAGTATGAGAGGATTCCAACAGGAACTAGACAACCACCAGTTCGCCCAGATATCAGAAAGACTTACTACACTGGATCTGCTTACTGAGTACCATGTTCATACAAGCTTTACTCCTGCAGTTGGACGGTCAGCATGAATCAGACTGGGTAATAAGTATGAGAGGATTCCAACAGAAAGTAGACAACCACCAGTTCGCCCAGATATCAGAAAGACTTACTACACTGGATCTGCTTACTGAGTACCATGTTCATACAAGCTTTACTCCTGCAGTTGGACGGTCAGCATGAATCAGACTGGGAAATAAGTATGAGAGGATTCCAACAGGAACTAGGCAACCACCAGTTCGCCCAGATATCAGAAAGACTTACTACACTGGATCTGCTTACTGAGTACCATGTTCATACAAGCTTTACTCCTGCAGTTGTCGTGTTTGCAAGTTTTCAGACTTTGACATCTGCTGACTTTAAATGAGCTTTAATCTCATCCAATGTTAAGACTCAATACTGTTGTAATACTCACCAGATTGGATATACAAATCAACAAGCACGTTCAACAAAGCTGCACCTTTTGAAATATCTTGTTTAAAAGGAAGAAAACAACAACAAATACCTATTGACATAAGTTTCTTGCTCTCTTTCATATTCTGATCTGAGTGATTCCTGTCTGGATTTTTCTGCATCTGTTCTCTGTTGAGCCATCCATACCTGATAAAAGTAATGAATAAACTCATTTTGATGATATGTACTGTCAAACGGTACCAATCTGATTATCATTTAAGCAATATGGGCTTACCAACTAATGCAACAAATACCTGCAGTTTACTTGTAGACTTTTTACCTTCTAATGCACAGTTCTTTCTCAAACAAAACAGTAACTTGTCAGTTGTTTTGTCAAGCAGGAAGTTCAAACCAGAAAGCCAGAAGGCTTTTCGATTCCTTGTCAAATAAGATCAAATATATTCAAACACTTGATTGTTATGAGCAACTGAGATAAATGTTTCTTAAGTCAAGTAACATCAGAAAAAAGTTCCAGATAACTTGATCACTGCAAGGTACCACCCTTCTGAAGTCAATGAAGCATGGTCATTAGTAGAAGTCAAACACCCTCATGGCTAAGAGCAGCGATCAAATCCTGTGACAGTTAGTGACATAGAAAAGCCATTCATCAAAGAAATGCTTCTCAAAGTTTTAAAATAAAGATCTGAGGGTTATTTTTGAGTATTAGTCAACAATGTGTTGTCCCTTTGTATGATTTTTTCTCTACAAGGACAGGAATGTGCCCATAGTTCATGCCATACATTAATTCTGGTGAATGGATTAAATATAAGTTTGAATTCTTCCCATCTTCCACAAATTATTGACATTTTCATTGGGACTGGGTGGATTAATACTGCGTTCAAAAATGGTTACAATTTGACTTACAAAAATGGGAGCACAGCCCACACGAACAAAATGATTTTCATGGACATGTTGCTACAACTTTACTTTCCACAGTTTCAGTTAAAGAAATTGAGATCAGTCATGGAGCTACTTACAACACATCATATTGCCTCTAGAGTGTCACCAATTTGAGTCTGACTCCAACATGATACTTGATAGGGCATAGGCTAGATGTACAGTAACTAGATAGTGTTAACTAGCTAGTAACAAGGCCATATCATCAACTATATCCTTATAATTATGTATATAAAACTGATTCCCATATTCTCCACAAGCCACTACATGGCAACCTAAATGTGAGTAGAAATCAATTTTACAAACATACTAAGTCATCATTGTAGGCTGGCCAGATGTCCAGACAGTCCGGCATATTTATAAGCACTCGGTCCTCCTCTTTGGGGTCTGACATACATTAAATCAGGTAAACATATAACAAGGGGAACGGAAGGCCATAATAATATATTTTTGTCATTAAGCCTATGAAGAAGATCCTGTTAGGATCGAAACGACAGGCCAACTTACTTTTACACAATATATTTTTTTATTACATTCTTTTGCTAGATTTCTATAGGCCAAGAAAAAAGAAAGTTTGGTCCCCCTGGGACCTTCATCAGCAATACTTGGCAGTGGAATGAAAAGTACAAAATGTAACACAATGAAATTATTATGCTACTGTATATTAAGTGTGACTGTGAGTGGCACTGATGGAATTGGTAAGAAATAAACCATTTGGTACTAATTCCATTACTACTAGTACTACTAGTGCCAGTCACACTTATCTAGCGTCATACTTGCAAATTCCATTATATTTTCTAAAACAGTAGACCTAGATGAGTCATATCTTGTTTCTCTGCTTTTGTCTAATGATAGATATTCTTACCATGTATATATGCAATGTCCCCTTGTTTGGAAATGGCGTCCCTAACTTTAACATATTGGGCATAGCTGTCGAATACCCCGCATTATTGAAACTTAACCAAAATAGGTGCTACGGGCTACGAGGTAAAAGTGGATAAGTGATAGATAGCATTAACTTATTTACGGAAACATGTGTATACTTTACTATAAAGAATGACTTCGTAGCCCGTTGGCTCGTAGCCAATGAATTCTTCCAAATTTAGGGTTAGGGGTTAAATTTAGGGTTAGGGTTATAGCCACTAAATTCTTCAACCCCCATTCCACAACTTCTGACTTCGCAGCCCGTTGGTTCGTCGCCACTAAAAACTTCAACCCCCATTCCACCACTTCTGACTTCGTAGCCCGTTGGGTTTACTTAAACAAAGTGGCTATTGTTACGACTAGTCGTAAGAATAATTCCCGACTACGCATGCGCAGTTGCTATTTTCATGACCAGGAGTACTATTTTTACGACGAGGAGAAACAATAATTTCCGGTTAGGGTTAGGGTAAGGGTTAGGATTGAGATTTAGGGTTATGTTTAGGGTTACCCCTACTACATGCGCAATTGCTTTATTTACTTTACTGCGCTTGAATTTGCCTTTGTCGTAAGAATAGTTTATAAATAATTGTTACGACTCGTCGTAAGAATAGCCACGGCCTTACTTAAAACAATTAAAGCTCGACCCAGTAGCCCGTTGGATGTCACCACAGATCCCCATGTTCCCGTTGGATGTCACCCCACATCTTCAGGCTTTACTTTCCTTTACAGAATGACTGCATAGCCTGTTGGTTCGTTGGCAACAGAAACAAAAACGGACCACGTACTCCGTTGATTATACCCCGTTTTACAAGTAGGCTATATGCATTGTACATTCGAAAAAACAGAAAAAATCCAAAAAGTCCAATCATCTTAAAACTACATTAATAGCGCCATCTACTCAAGCACAATATAAGACTGCGTTGGACGTTGTTCGTCTCCGTCAAAACCGCAATCTCAGATCCAGCGGGGTATTCTGTAGTTACTCCACATATTGAATGGAATATGCTACTTGCTAGGCCTACACCGTTGCCTATACAATTCACTAGTAATACAGCATGCCTAACGTACGATCGGAGCGTACTAACCCTGTGTACTATTATTGTACTAAGTATAGTATTACTACTACTAGGCCTACTAGTACTACTAGTGTCATGTAATTTAAAGAAACATAAGAATATTAACAAACCCTTTTGATGTTGTCGTATGAAGCAGGGTGGAAGAACTTTTTACACATAAAATTGGCATAGGATTTGCCCATTCTGTTAAGATAGTCCGTCTGCCTTCTAGTATACTATAAGCCTAGCTATTCAGTATACTGTTTGTGAAAATAGTGTACGCTACCTGCTTTACGTTACGTGACAGTACACGGTAATACTATGAGCAGTACATGTACGTATCACAGAAATACGAAAGTTTATTTTATACAAAATACGATAGCTGCGCCAGAGAAAGAGGGATGGACGAGCGCCATCACTTCACATCACAGTGACAGAGTTTGCCATTTGTTCGAGATTGACAAAGCACACAAATGGGTGTTTAGTATTTCTTCGAAAAGCTCACAAGAGGTGTCATTGAATATTAAGAAAAATAAACTGAAAAATTGCTATAGTAACATTAATCTCTTGGACTCAAATTCTGCCTAAAGTCACCCTTTACCGTTACCCACCTGGAACGTAAACTTTACAACCAAAGGGCGCTAGCCGCCAAAGTAGGGGCAGGGGACAGCCTGGAAGTTTATACTATTTTGCTTTTACTCTGTAAATAGAAAATAGTAAAGTTGTACCTATCGTGGACATTTCGTTTCCTTTAGTTTGCTATCCTAGCTTAGGCTTACTTATGTCACCACACTTATAGTAGACCTACCAGCAAACTGGTTCTAAATTTCAACAAGGACATTGTTATTCTGAAATTAAATAGTAACAAATTTTCCCAAGGGCGTAGGAACCGGGGGGGCTGGGGGCGCCAGCTCCCCAGTGAAAAATGTGGAGGGGCGGAAGTATCATTCCGCCCCCCCGGTTCGCAAGTCAGAAAACCCATTTTTCATTTCCAAATGAGAAAAAAAATCTCATTTGGAGCACCAAATTGCATCTAAGGCCAGGTGAAAATACAAAATTAAGTTTACAAAATGGAGTGGGTGTTGAAGTGTGCTATATTGCACCAAAATGCATCTGAGGCCACCTGGAAATGCAAAAAATTCCAAAGGGGAGGGGGACACCCCCTCCACTTAGACCCCTCCCCAGGCCGGCCATCAGTCTTCAGCCCCCCCACTCAAAAGTACCTTCCTACGCCACTGAATTTTCCACTGATAAAAGCTAAGATTCCATAAAGGAATAATTTGAAACATCCATATTGAAAACTTGTAGGATATAGTCGAAATTCAAAATTCCCCGACCTGCTCTGGGGTCATGGAAGCCATCTACCATGTAGGGACTCACATGCATAGGCGTACGAGGCGGGGGGAGGGGCAGGGGGGAAGACTCCCCCCCCCCAAATTTCCAGAGGACAAGAAATTCGGGCAAAAGTCCTGAAAAATTCGGGCAGCCTAAGAGGAGAAATATATATATATATATATATATATATATATATATATATATATATATATATATATATATATATATATATATATAAGTATATAGTAGCTTGCCCGAATCTTTTCATATTTTTGCCCGAAAATTCCGTGGAAAGCGTTCTGTGTTATTTGTTTTGTGACATTAATATTAATATAGGCCTAATGATTTTCTTTATTTAGCATCATGATGCCCGAATATTTCCGTGTAATGCCACCGTAAGCGCAGCTCATCTGGGCTAACACGCTTTTTGCACTATCGCCCAAACTTATTAACAGGGAACGCCGCTCACAATCGTGGTGACAAGCATGCATGGAGATTAGCAGTCTCTGAAGTGAAAAAACGCAGTAAACATTTTTTTCTAACTAGTCAACTGTATACCTGGACATCCCAGACATGAGTGTAGGCCCCTATATAAGAAACATTTTCTTTTTCATGGATGGTCGGTGGGGGGAGTGCCTACAAGCCTAAAAGTACAGGTTTATCCACTGGCGGAGCGTCCATATAGTCAGGGGGCGAATGCCCCCCCCCCCCCCTGACGGACTCAAATGTACTGCTGGCGCCCTTTTCAGCTTTTTACGACTTTTTACTTATTCGCGATTATTGACTTTTTTATTGCGCTCCTCATCTAAGTATTGACATTTGTCACATTTCCTTGCTGTAATTTACTGACAAAATATCTCTAAAGGCCATTTATTCTTCGTTTATCTGCAAACTAGCAAGGTCTGGAAAGGGTCATTTCCGGCGATCTATAGGGAGTATCTTTACTCAAAAAAGTTCTGTACGCTCCGCGCCAACCTGTGGTGGCGCTCCGCTTAGATAGTGTCAAAAGAGCCCTATACAGAAAATTCTCGCCCCCTCTGACCAATACCCCTAGCTCCGCCACTGGGTTTATCATATTCTTTGTTATTTTTTATATACGTTTTTGTGAGACAAATTGCAGTCTCACCCGACACAGCGATATTTTCCTTCCTACGTGTCGTTGAACAATGTATGTTTTTTTTCTGGGGGTAGCTGAGTACTGTGTTAAAATAATAAATACCGTAACTACAGGAGTTAAAAAATATACTGTCCTAGTTTTCCCCGTCAATGTGATGTTATCATTTTTTCCTTCTTCTAATTTACCAAAATTTTGGGGAAGTGTTAATTTCTAAACGTGAGATTATAAAATAAAGAATGTTTAGATGCAACTTGAAAGGCCTCAAAAGTGCCATTTCCGGCAATCTGAGAGGGATATTTTGCCCAAAAAATTCTTGTACGCTACGCGCCAACCGATGGTGGCGCTCCGCTTAGATAGTGTCCCGGGAAATTTCGGGCACAAAAGTTTCTGCCCCCCAAACCGAAATGGTCCCGTACGCTTATGCTCACATGTAGGGGGGGGGGCGTCTTGGTCCTCCCCAGAAAACGTAAACTTCAAATGGTGCATCCTGGCGCATAATAAGGTCTACATTATATGTCTCTACGCAAGGTTGTGCTAATAAATACTTTTTGCGAGGTTTTATTTCTTCCGCGGCTGTAAGCAAAAACTTTCCGACTGAACCAGTTCCACCAGGACCGACGATGGGAGGTGGAGGGGGGTGCCTCCTCCTTGTGCATGCCACTAGTGGTACTTTTCAGTGGCAGCTGCACTGAAAAGTAAAGCTCTAGATAAACAGCGTGTGTAGTTGACCATAGTTGACGAAGTTCAATTTGTTGACCTGATGTACCATTTTAGTCAATAAAACGTCACAACATAACATTTTTTACTTGTCAAATTGCATATTCGTGACGTCAAAACATGAATGTAAAATGTTTGTATCACACCTAATAACACTATATGCTAAAACAATGCAAGACACGTAAATTGGTAGCTGACTTACGCGGAAGATGGGGTTGAGTGGTCGAATTTATGTATACAGCCTGTTCCAACAAGTTCCGGTATATCATCCTACATGTGCCATTTCATGCTTGATTTGTCATTGTTCGCTTACCTTATAATGTAAGCAGCATGCCCTGTAAAACACGAGATTAGTCGATATGCTTTGCACAGTACGATAAGTGCAAACCTATAGGGCCCATAGGCCAACCTTATGCGACCGTATGGACCAGTTCCATCTATTACACATTGCTTTCATCGTGATTTACGTGTTGAGTCATCGAGCATTACTCGCTATATCCCTTTCCTTTCCCTGTCGCGGCCTTCACAACTTGGCATTCGTCGATGCTGCCATGGTATAGCTATATGTCATGTTATGAAATTCTACGGAACGAAAAAATTGTATCAAAGTGGCTGCCTTTCAGACGGGACGCTGCAGCGCTATGGTATATCTCTACTCTTGCTATATATATATAAAATGACAGCGTTCTGTACATTCTGAAACGCGCGGTGTTTGCGTATATGAAGGTGCGCGCATTTAGACAGTATTAGGCAATTGTAGTCACAAGTAATTTCTCACGCCTTAGTTGATATTACGTCATAAATAAATAAATTTGTTAAAGTGTTTATGCAATAACTGCAGTGTACAGTAATGCAACAGTTAATGGAGTCCATCGAAGTTTGTACATCATAAAATGGCCTACCCAGGAAATGGACAACGAATGTCCAACTATGGACTAAAAACTCCAACACCAGAGGAATCCAAGCTTCTCTGGATTGAAATAGTCGCGGTTAGTCTGTTGATTCAATCAGAATACGTGTCTGCTGTATGATGGGAACTTTCTTATAACGCAATAGGCCAGTAAGATCGAGTTAACGATAACGTGGTCAATTAAAGGCTAGGCCCATATGCGACTTCAGCTAATATGATAATGAACTTTCCATTGTGTAACAGTTGAAGTAGAATGTTAGGCGGGATTTTTAAATTTGAAATTAATTTTCCAAAGCACTGGTTGTCGGAAATTTTGTCAGTACAATAATATCCTTTGTTGGGATAAACAATAACTTAACCATGTCTTGCATTCGATATAGATTGAACTCTTTAATCTGCAGTAAAACACCTTTATCCGGGCTGGTTGGAACCACCGATAGCTTTGACGCTGGAAATTTAACTATTGAGCGCTCTCTTGCCAACCACTTCTAGTTGTGTACAGTGTATTGAAGCAGTTAATGTGAACCGTTATTCTTGATACAATCAAAGAGTTGAAATACCGTCAGGTCAGGTTAATTTCATTATTTGTGTCTGAGATAGTGATGTACGTGTGAAAGGCTTGAAAGCCAGCGATGGTCTCGCTCCCCGCAGTGGCGGAGAAACAGGGGGGTTGGGGGGTTTTAACCCCCCCACTTTTTGAAGAGGGGGGGGTTGGCCCACACAATCAACCCCCCTAGTTTTTGCCAGTAATGTTCTGTTATAGCCTATGTTATGTGCTCCAAATGGCATAATAAATCAATTATTAAATTTGAAATTGTTAAAGTCATTTCAACCTTTTACCTGGTAGGCTACATCAACAATTAACGACCGAAAACCGAGTTAGAATTGACCCACACATTATTTCTAGCCCCTTTCCCCCACCTTGCGCATTGGAACTTGTAGCTCATAGCACTAACTTCACCCCACAACAGACATACACAAAATAACGTTTTGTTGCTGTTGAATAGCTTTGGAACTGTATACACTTGCCAACTTCAACGAGGTGAAGGAAGGAAAAGAAAAAGAAGAAAGAGAGAAAAGGAGAAAAGGATGGAGTAGAAAATACGGCAAGAAAACGGGAAGAGAAAGAGGAACAGTGACAAAATTATTCGAATTTGTAAAGCAAACAGCAGATATCACATCATATCAGTGAGCATGAAAATGGCGTTCCACGATAAACAGCCTCCAAACCTTGGGCGCAGATCCTGGTGAGGACAGCGGGACGCGTCCCCACCAACTTTTTCAGTAGTGGGGACATGATATACCGTGTCCCCACCAATTTGTCTTGACCAATAGCTGCATTTCAAGTTCCCCTGTATTGAACTTTGGCGCAGTTTGATCCAGCATTGTGCAAATGACATACAGCAGTTCTCATTTTATTGTATTTTATCCACAGTTGTTAAATATAGGACGGAAATCGCATTTGCGGCAGTCTATATTTGTATTCTGGGAGAGGACCCCAGACCCATCGTATATACAAAAGTCTACTTGGATTATTTGTCACCTGATGTTCTTTCTGCAGACGCCCATGTATTTCTCCAAACTAAATTTCTAAGCCATGAGATCTAAAACTTAAGGAGGTTTAGGAGCATCATTAGGTCTGGGAAGTGTTATTTCCGGCGATCTGGGAGGTATATTTGCCCAAAAAAATCGTACGCTACGCGCGAACCCATGGTCGCGCTCCGCTTAGATAGTGTCATAGAACAGACACGCATCCCCACCATTATCCAAGACTGATCTGCGCCCATGCTCAAAACTGTCGATGTGTGTAGTGTTCGGTTTCGGAAATATCTGGTATATTTTTATTTCCTTCAACGAAATTTTTTAGTAGCCGTCTGAATTTTCGAAAATTCCCTAACCAACATTCTTCATCATACTTCTTCATACTCGTGCAATTTTGACCCGTCTGTTAGGGTTTGAAAGAGGTTTTTCTATATCGGTTGTCCATAGATGATATTTTGTGCAACATTATGGGTATGTTTTGAAGTGAATTTATTCACGAGAATTGTGAATTTTCAAATTCTGATCAGTGGGGCTGACGGATATTGTGGGCCGCGATGAAGAATCACCTACAAAGCAATGATCCACAGGATATGTGATGAAGTCGAACATGATGTGTGACTGGTGACAATCTTCAAAAAGGTTATAGATGAGAAAAAAGGTATTTGGAAAAAACTTGGTTCTCAGGCAAAAGTGTACATATGGTTGGTCAGTTTCAAGCCCGAGAAGTGCCATTTCCGGTGATCTGGGGTACCAAAACCAGAAATTTGCTTGTACGCTGCGCGCCAACCAATGGTGGCGCTCCGCTTAGATAGTAATACGCGCCCCCGGGTTAGAAAATCCTGCATACGCCACTGGTTAAATGCAGCTTCTCAAGGCCTGAGCAGTGCCATTTACTGCAATCTGGGAGGCAATATTTGCCAAAAAATTCTTGTGCACTTCGCGCCAACTTATGGTGGCGCTCCACTTAGATAGTGAGCCAGCAGTTATGACTTTTTATTTCAGCAATGGCCTGCAACCCCCCCCCCCCCCCACTTCTGACAAGAAATCTCCGCCACTGGCTCCCCGGAAGAATTTCATTTAGGTGCTTACGCGTAGCTTGACTTCTTCTTTTAAAGAGAACCAAAGCTTCTTTAGGGCGGCAGGTAGAACCAGTTTAGCCTGAGCCAGACAAATACAAACAAGGGGTTGAAGGGGGCGGCACATCGCCACAATTTCATGCTTGGATAGATGCTACTGTATTATCTGGAAATTGTGACGTTTCATTTCGAAGTTTCGTCGTTTCCATGAGTACACATTGTTAACGTTTGTTATATCGAGAAAGTTCGATGTTTCTCACAATTTCGACGTTTTATCATTACACTTTGAGCTTCCAACCCGAGATAGGAAACTATTTTCAGGAAATTTCGACGTTTCTATCTCCAAATTTGGACCTCTTTTCTCCATTGACGTTTTATCTATGCATTTCGGTGACGCATCCCAAAATGTCAAGAGTTTACCTCGCAATAAGGGACCCTCTCGAAAATTATTATCAACATAATGCAGCCATGAAGACAATAAATAGTTTTCCCAGATCATGCCACATTAATAATGAAACCTAAGCTGTGGTAACTAAGAACTATTCTAGCTTTATGATTTATAATTGTTTATCCAGTAAAGGCTGTTTCAAAACTTGTTGATGAATTAATTATTCTTGGCTCAATGGAATTCCAAAACGTCCGAACTTGAAATATAACATTATAGACCAGAGAATGTAATTGTTTTAACACGTGTATCCTAGATACACAACTTTGATGTATTTTTTGTATAACAATTATGAAATTTACAGAAGCAAATAATATAGGGTGAAGCTAAATGATCGTTTTTCCATTTATACATAAACTTATATAGGCCCACTCTTATTTACAAACCCACCTTAACTAGCCCACCACCCATGCCATTGGTTATGTTTTGTATTTTCTTCAGTCAACCTGTAATTCTATCCCCCCCCCCCAATAGTTTGTATTGATTTGTATTTTACACAAGCAGAGTATATTGATCTCTATGTCTTTCATTTCCCATCCAGAGAGAGAAGAAAATCCGAGCGAATCATTTAGCAACGAAAGGCAACAATTCAGCAGAATGGCCAGGAATCCAACATCAGCTTCCGTCTAAAGAAGAAATGGCGACACACCATAATTATTTTAATAATGAAAAACGCGTAAGTATTCTACTTTAAATATATTACGTTTCTACGTGATATCTGGTATTAGAAAGCGTCTTTGGCACTACATATAGCGACTACTTGTTCCACTAAACATATAGCCCTATCCTGATCGCACACGTACACGCTGTGCTTACACAGCCCTAGAAAACGTCAGATAAGAGGTCGCGTGAGCAAGATTTACTCAGCGTCCAGTCACCGAATATTCATTACCCACATTAACTCAGTAGTGGTTTCGCTAGGAATCTTGATTGTATTCTTGTGAGTTAACCGTCAGAATCTTATTTTATTTCAATCAATGAAATGACTATTAGTTAAATGGACCGTAACAAATATTATGTCACAGACATGTTGCCAGTTTGCCACCGAGTTGCATTAAACTTGTTTCGCCTTCAAACCAGGACCGACCAGGATGGATCACGAGGGGTTTCAACCTTGGGGTCAATTAGGGGGCTCAGGCAAATGTGGGAGAACGTGTAATGCATTCTCAGTCCATGAATTTATGAAGACTTCATAAACCAAAATGAGGGGGCAGGGCGGGATTTGAGTTGTGAAAGTGGGGGGGGGGGGCAAACCTGTCAGCAAGACTATCTAAGCGGAGCGCCACCATCGGTGGCGCGGAGCGTACAAGCAATTTTTGGGCTTTACAAACCCTCCAGATGGCCGGAAACGGCACTTCCCGAGTGCTCTAAGCTGCATGTACCCATCCTTGAAATATCTCATGTCTGCAATTGTATCTAGTTAGTTAATTATCGTTTAAAAATTTGAAGAGGATTGATAGTAGAGCATATGGTCAGATGGTGATGTGCAACTTTTGTTATACGTCACTATCTAAGCGGAGCGCCATCATCGGTTGGCAAGGAGCCTCGAAATTTTCGATGAAAGGTACCCTTAGATCGGTAAAATTAACACCCATATAGGCTTTAAATTGCATCTAAACAATTAATGAACGTGTGTAAAGTTAGGGAGGACAGATAGAAGAACTTATATGGTGATGTACAACTGAAGCTTATACGTCACTATTTCGACGGTGCACCACCATCAGTTGGCGCGGCGCGTCGAAATTTAAGCAAAAAGGAAATCCTAGATCAGCAAAAATGACACTTCTGGTAACAATAAATCGCATCTAGACAGTTCTTTCCCCCTAAAATTATTAGTATATTGTGCATTGGACCGATCAAGAATATGTTCAGCACCCACTTCGAAATTCTCCCCGCGGTCCCCACTTCTTGGAGAACTTGGCAAATATTGGGGGCTGAACATACCTTTACCCCCCCCCACTTTTTTCATGGGGGATAAGCCCCTCAAGTCCACCGGTTCCGTCGCCACTGAAGTCGAGGCGGGGTGACTTTTTGGATTTTACAATGCGACTAGGTGCAACATGGAGCAATATATTTACGGGTCATTTCATAGTACTGGCTGAGATTTGAAAATGAAATTATTACCTGGCAGTACCAGCATTATTTTTGAACTATTGCCAGATTATCAGGCAACATAGAAATTCATAATAAATACTTGAATGTTACTTACTGTTAATGAAGGGCTAGACCACTGGGGTTGGGATGGGGGGTGTGTCATATGTCAGTGTATTGAATTTAATTATTGATAAAAACCCAATATGCAATTCTGGCTTTTGAAAATCGTTTCTCTGGATTTAGTTATTCCAGTGGCATAGGAAGGTACTTTTGAGTGGGGGGGGGGGCTGAAGACTGATGGCCGGCCTGGGGGAGGGGTCTAAGGGGAGGGGGGTGTCCCCCTCCCCTTTGGATTTTTTTTTTGCATTTCCAGGTGGCCTCAGATGCAATTTGGTGCAATATAGCACACTTCAACCTACCCACTCCATTTTGTATATAATTTTGCATTTTCACCTGGCCTTAGATGCAATTTGGTGCTCCAAATGAGATTTTTTTTCTCATTTGGAAATGAAAATGGGGTTTTCTGACTTGCGAAGCGGGGGGGGGGGCGGAATGATACTTCCGCCCCTCCACATTTTTCACTGGGGGGATGGCACCCACAGCCCCCCCCCCGGTTCCTACGCCCTTGAGTTATTCAACGCATTCAGTAGAGCAGCAACGTTGAAAATCAATTCCTGAAGCTTCTGTAGCACTGTAGCACATGCCGCGGATTCATCACATGCAGAATTGAATCGCTAGTGTGTTAGCTCCAGGATTCGTAACCTGTGCTGCGAACAATGTGCTAGCTCCAGCTTCAGTTATTCATGCTACATGTTACGATGTTAAACACAAATTCGACTTAGATTCGAAACAAATAGGCCTATTTGATAGTGAATAATTTCGATTAGGGTTGTGCACATTTGGCTGCAAAAACGACAAAAAAAGTGAACTAAGGTTTGGGAAAAAGTGGGGGGAAAATGCCCCCTCTTTCCCCCCGTAATCCCGCCCATGTGAGGGGGAGGGGAGGGGTGGGGTTTGGTAGCATAATTGGCTCTTGAAATTCCTGCTTCAAACGATTATATCTAGATTTCGAAATAAGAAGTTGAGATGATTTCAATTGAAAGTGTGGATATTTTGTCTCCCGGCATGAGAACCATTTTACATTCTGCCATTACTGTCCCCTTTCTAATCCAGCATCAACCAAATTCGACCTACGACCGACTGTTCCATGTGAAGCAGGGATACCAATGCAAGCTACACCGGGATGATCGGGAACATACCATAGGGTTGGACGTACATGGAGAAGAGTCACAAAAGGTCATACCAGTTCTGTCGTCATCGGCATATGGTCACCGCGAAGCTCTAGAGGGGCCATGTCGCCAACATGCTCGGATTGAGAGGGTAATGAAGGGTTTCTATAGAACAAGAGGAACCAATCTACCAGCATATGGCATGGATGACAAGAAAGATTGCTCCCAGTGACAATTTACACAAAAGATGCCTGTGCAGCATATATCAAATCTTTAGAAATCACTTATTTAGATCAATTTAGCATATTGTTTATAGTAGTCGTCAAAATACAATAATTTCACAGCTAAACAAAAAATCTGCATTAATTAAAAGTTGTCAGTCTCTGCTCTTTTCATGCACTATGTTTTTACTGAGTGCAGCTTATAGGGTCCAGTTTATTTCTTTGGAGTCATGAATGGGTAAGAAAAGGAAGAGCATTTGTAAACTCCTGAGGGAATAAGGCAGATCAGATGTAGGTAACATTGGCAATGGAAACCATCTGGCAAGAAACCATACCATGAATAATGGCATTTTGAAAATGGAAGAATCTGAAATATGTAGGCCCATATCATTCCGATTTCAATTTGAAATGTAACTGCTTATCATGTACTTTTATAATGGTTATCCACAACTGTAGGTAGTTGTTATCAATTAAGCCGAGGGAGCAGTCTTTGGTCATCCACCCCAGTGGGTATCAAAATGAGGGAGCATATATGGTCATCCCCCCTAGACTATGTCCCTGTTGTTTGCGTTATCAAGCCAAGGGAGCAGTCTATGGTCATCCCCCCAGTGGGTATCAAGAGTTCAAGACGAGGGAGCAGTTTATGGTCATCCCCCCAGTGGGTATCAAGATGAGGGAGCAGTCTATGGTCATCCCCCCAGAGGGTATCAAGACGAGGGAGCAGTTTATGGTCACCCCCCCGTGGGTATCAAGATGAGGAAGCAGTATATGGTCATCCCCCAGTGGTTATCAAGCCAAGGGAGCAGTCTATGGTCATCCCCCAGTGGGTATCAAGACGAGGGAGCAGTCTATGGTCATCCCCCAGTGGGTATCAAGATGAGGGAGCAGTCTATGCATGGTCATCCCCCAGTGGATATCAAGCCGAGGGAGCAGTATATGGTCATCCCCCCAGTGGGTATCAATCTGAGGGAGCAGTCTATGGTCCTCCCCCCAAGTGGGTATCAAGACGAGGGAGCAGTCTATGGTCATCCCCCCAGTCCGTACCAAGATGCGGGAGCAGTCTATGTTCATCCCCCCAGTGGGTATCAAGATGAGGGAGCAGCCTATGGTCACCCCCCCTGGGTCCCAAGCGGAGGGAGCAGTCTATGGTCATCCCCCTCCAGTGGGTATCAAGGCGAGGGAGCAGTCTATGGTCATCCCCCCCCCCCTAGACTATGTCCCTGTTGTTTGCGTTATCAAGCCGAGGGAGCAGTCTATGGTCATCACCCCAGTGTATCAAGATGAGGGAGCAGTTATGGTCATCCCCCTTAGACTATGTCCCTGTTGTTAGCGGTATCAAGCCGAGGGAGCAGTCTATGGTTATCCCACCCAAAGTGGGTATCAAGACGAGGGAGCAGTCTATGGTCATCCCCCCCCCAGTGGCTATCAAGCCGAGGGAGCAGTCTATGGTCATCCCCCAGTGGGTATCAAGATGAGGGAGCAGTCTATGGTCATCCCCCAGTGGGTATCAAGACGCGGGAGCAGTCTATGGTCATCCACCCCCCCAGTGGGTATCAAGACGAGGGAGCAGTCTATGGTCATCCCCCCAGTGGGTATCAAGATGAGGGAGCAGTCTATGGTCATCCCCCCAGTGGGTATTAAGACGAGGGAGCAGTCTATGGTCACCCCCCAGTGGGTATCAAGACGCGGGAGCAGTCTATGGTCATCCGCCCCCCCCAGTGGGTATCAAGACGAGGGAGCAGTCTATGGTCATCCCCCAGTGGGTATCAAGACGAGGGAGCAGTCCATGGTCATCCCCCCAGTGGGTATCAAGATGAGGGAGCAGTCTATGGTCATCCCCCCAGTGGGTATTAAGACGAGGGAGCAGTCTATGGTCACCCCCCAGTGGGTATCAAGACGCGGGAGCAGTCTATGGTCATCCGCCCCCCCCCAGTGGGTATCAAGACGCGGGAGCAGTCTATGGTCATCCACCCCCCCAGTGGGTATCAAGACGAGGGAGCAGTCTATGGTCATCCCCCTCCAGTGGGTATCAAGGCGAGGGAGCAGTCTATGGTCATCCCCCCCCCCCCTAGACTATGTCCCTGTTGTTTGCATTATCAAGCCGAGGGAGCAGTCTATGGTCATCCCCCCAGTGGGTATCAAGATGAGGGAGCAGTTATGGTCATCCCCTTAGACTATGTCCCTGTTGTTAGCGGTATCAAGCCGAGGGAGCAGTCTATGGTTATCCCACCCAAAGTGGCTATCAAGCCGAGGGAGCAGTCTATGGTCATCCCCCAGTGGGTATCAAGACGAGGGAGCAGTCTATGGTCATCCCCCAGTGGGTATCAAGACGCGGGAGCAGTCTATGGTCATCCACCCCCCCCAGTGGGTATCAAGACGAGGGAGCAGTCTATGGTCATCCCCCCAGTGGGTATCAAGATGAGGGAGCAGTCTATGGTCATCCCCCCAGTGGGTATTAAGACGAGGGAGCAGTCTATGGTCACCCCCCAGTGGGTATCAAGATGCGGGAGCAGTCTATGGTCATCCGCCCCCCCCCCCAGTGGGTATCAAGACGAGGGAGCAGTCTATGGTCATCCCCCCAGTGGGTATCAAGATGAGGGAGCAGTCTATGGTCATTGCCCCAGTGGGTATCAAGATGAGGGAGCAGTCAAAGCTTTTTTCCCTTCCGGACTATGTCCCTGTTGTTCTTTTTCTGTTAGTTCATGTCATTTGGTAATATTTTGTGAATGCTCCTGGCTAGAGCAGAGGGAATTGTCACCATGGTAAATGAAAGAAAACGTAATTGTCTTTCTTTTTAACATTGAAATCATTTATCCAGAGGATAATCTTACAAAAAAAGGCCACTTTCCAAGAAAGAAAGAAACAGCCATCATGGCATCTAACAAAACAATGCAAGATATCATATTCCAGAATAAATCAAGAAGACTGGGATATGAATGTAATGGTTTTGTAAAGCATCTAGCATTATGACATCACAGACTACCTTACTTTTAGCCAGTCAAAATATGCCAGATTCTATCAACCATATAGTTGGGGATTCTATCAACCTTGAGTTGGGGCCAACTATTGTTAGTTTTCACCTAACAGGGTGGAATGTATTTAGTGTTTCATTGTCTGCCACCAGTATATGATATGAATCCATTATATGGTCTGTTGTAATACAGCAAGCTTGGAACAAAGACAAGAAGAACTACAAGAAATACATCAAAAATGATTCCAACTGTTAAGTTTTAATTATGATAAATGCTTTTATAAAAAAAAAATATTAAAAGTTGTTCTGATATTGCTTTTGAAAGATGTTGCATCTTGAGTTATGAACAACTTAAGAATTAAAAAAATACAAAATCAAACAATATTGTTTTTGAATGAAAATGGTTGGCGGTGACTCACACCATAAAACCATTGAAAAAAAAAGGAGAGAGAGAAGAAGAACAAACAGGGAAGGATAAGGAAATGAGTCAAAGAACTAGAAATAGACAAGAATGAAAGTATGTAACTATCATAACACTATATGTTAAAGAATTCACTTTGATAGGGGTTGTAGAACCTTACAAATCATGTAATTATCATAACACTATATGTTAAAGAATTCACTTTGATAGGGGTTGTAGAACCTTACAAATC
Source organism: Apostichopus japonicus (assembly GCF_037975245.1). Lineage (NCBI taxonomy): Eukaryota > Metazoa > Echinodermata > Holothuroidea > Aspidochirotida > Stichopodidae > Apostichopus > Apostichopus japonicus. Next base: position 20,228,397 of record NC_092578.1, on the reverse strand, counting down.
ATGTAATTATCATAACACTATATGTTAAAGAATTCACTTTGATAGGGGTTGTAGAACCTTACAAATCATGTAATTATCATAACACTATATGTTAAAGAATTCACTTTGATAGGGGTTGTAGAACCTTACAAATCATGTAATTATCATAACACTATATATTAAAGAATTCACTTTGATAGGGGTTGTAGAACCTTACAAATCATGTAATTATCATAACACTATATGTTAAAGAATTCATTTTGATAGAGGTTGTAGAACCTTACAAATCACTGCTATTCATCCAGATTGCAATTCTATAACACTGAGAAATGACCCTTTAATTAAACATCTGAGGGTCAAGAATTAAAATCCATAACACAGACCTTTTTCTTCAGATTAATAGATGTAACACAAAACTCAATTGAATCACATTATATTACCTCAGATATCATGTTCACAATGCACTAGGAATATTTCAAAGACAACTGGTGTTGGATGTAATCCCAGGGTGCTCTGCTGTTTACATGATATCAAATTGACATGATTAATGTTAACATTTATGTCTGCACTCTGGAGCCGCGTCATTGTTGATTCAGCTGTAAAAGGAGCATTCCAGAGAGCTACTGTAAATATCTTGAAAACAGGAATGGTTATAGGAAACGTAACAAGCACTTCAATGTTTCTATTGTCTTAAACTTTAAGATATCAAGTCTTATATTCTGCCTAAAGTCTTCCTTCAGTGGTCTCAGAATGGCCTCAAAGTATCTCAAATAACATCCTCATCAAACTAAGACACTGCTATCTCAAGAATATTTTACCTTTTGAAAAGCTTAACTGTCTAATTTGATGATTTCAAGAGTCTGGATGTATATATATGCATCAATGATTTCTTACCTGGTATATTTCTTAATTGCTCTTATCCATATGTAATAGACAGATACTGTACCATCTTGCCATAGATTAATAATTGTCAAGTCAGGTTGTACAGTATATACTACACTGTGTTACATTAATCAGAAGTACAGTAGGTCAAAGTACAATAATTGGGTCAAAAGCACATGATCACCTCATATATATATATGTTCTATGAGACTATGACCCTTCTGTTTGCTACATATTACATCTGGGCGAGAAAAGACAGCTGTTCCATATTGTCAGTGTTTTCTTGTGATATTACTTCTCAATTATTATGCATCTGACCAAACTAAGACCTCTCATTCCTCTCAACTCATTTCTTTCAGAACATATTATCTGACTAGTATTAGTCAAATGAAAATGGTAAATAATAGTCTCAGTTTTAATGATTCTTTACCTTACTGAAATTTAATGGTCATTAGTCAAGTTGATCACATGCAGTGTTAAGTTAATCATATGCAGTGTTACAGAATCTAAGGGGCTTTGTGATATGGTCACCAGCACTAAAGTTGAGATGTGTTGGAATTGGTCCTACTTTGAAGTTCTTTCCAAGCCTTCTCCACCTGAAGGAAAAATGAAAAAAAAAATGAGAAAACAGGCTTCCAGGGAGAATGATAATTCAAATTTTCATCATGTCTTTGTAGCAACAAGAAACAGGAAGTTTTCCTGATGTGTCCCTCATCCAGGTACAGATCACCAATCCTGAAATCACTGTTTATAACCCATTCTTGACCACTGTAAAAACAATAGCAGGCTCACACTGATTATAATGGATAAACAAACCCAGAAAGACACTTAGCTTTACAATTCCTTTATAACCCATTCTTGACCACTGTAAAAGACAATAGCAGGCTCACACTGATTATAATGGATAAACAAACCCAGAAAGACACTTAGCTTTGCAATTCCTTTATAACCCATTCTTGACCACTGTAAAAACAATAGCAGGCTCACACTGATTATAATGGATAAACAAACCCAGAAAGACACTTAGCTTTACAATTCCTTTATAACCCATTCTTGACCACTGTAAAAAACAATAGCAGGCTCACACTGATTATAATGGATAAACAAACCCAGAAAGACACTTAGCTTTGCAATTCCTTTATAACCCATTCTTGACCACTGTAAAAAACAATAGCAGGCTCACACTGATTATAATGGATAAACAAACCCAGAAATACACTTAGCTTTGCGATTCCTTTATAACTCATTCTTGACCACTGTAAAACACAATAGCAGGCTCACACTGATTATAATGGATAAACAAACCCAGAAAGACACTTAGCTTTGCAATTCCTTTATAACCCATTCTTGACCACTGTAAAAAACAATAGCAAGCTCACACTGATTATAATGGATAAACAAACCCAGAAAGACACTTAGCTTTGCAATTCCTTTATAACCCATTCTTGACCACTGTAAAACACAATAGCAGGCTCACACTGATTATAATGGATAAACAAACCCAGAAAGACACTTAGCTTTGCAATTCCTTTATAACCCATTCTTGACCACTGTAAAAAACAATAGCAAGCTAACACTGATTATAATGGATAAACAAACCCAGAAAGACACTTAGCTTTGCAATTCCTTTATAACCCATTCTTGACCACTGTAAAAAACAATAGCAGGCTCACACTGATTATAATGGATAAACAAACCCAGAAAGACACTTAGCTTTGCGATTCCTTTATAACCCATTCTTGACCACTGTAAAAAACAATAGCAGGCTCACACTGATTATAATGGATAAACAAACCCAGAAAGACACTTAGCTTTGCAATTCCATAATAACCCATTCTTGACCACTGTAAAAAACAATAGCAGGCTCACACTGATTATAATGGATAAACAAACCCAGAAAGACACTTAGCTTTGCGATTCCTTTATAACCCATTCTTGACCACTGTCAAAAACAATAGCAGGCTCACACTGATTATAATGGATAAACAAACCCAGAAAGACACTTAGCTTTGCAATTCCTTTATAACCCATTCTTGACCACTGTAAAACACAATAGCAGGCTCACACTGATTATAATGGATAAACAAACCCAGAAAGACACTTAGCTTTGCAATTCCTTTATAACCCATTCTTGACCACTGTAAAAAACAATAGCAAGCTAACACTGATTATAATGGATAAACAAACCCAGAAAGACACTTAGCTTTGCAATTCCTTTATAACCCATTCTTGACCACTGTAAAAAACAACAGCAGGCTCACACTGATTATAATGGATAAACAAACCCAGAAAGACACTTAGCTTTGCAATTCCTTTATAAACCATTCTTGACCACTGTAAAAAACAATAGCAGGCTCACACTGATTATAATGGATAAACAAACCCAGAAAGACACTTAGCTTTGCAATTCCATAATAACCCATTCTTGACCACTGTAAAAAACAATAGCAGGCTCACACTGATTATAATGGATAAACAAACCCAGAAAGACACTTAGCTTTGCGATTCCTTTATAACCCATTCTTGACCACTGTAAAAAACAATAGCAGGCTCACACTGATGATAATGGATAAACAAACCCAGAAAGACACTTAGCTTTGCAATTCCTTTATAACCCATTCTTGACCACTGTAAAAAACAATAGCAGGCTCACACTGATTATAATGGATAAACAAACCCAGAAATACACTTAGCTTTGCGATTCCTTTATAACTCATTCTTGACCACTGTAAAACACAATAGCAGGCTCACACTGATTATAATGGATAAACAAACCCAGAAATACACTTAGCTTTGCGATTCCTTTATATCTCATTCTTGACCACTGTAAAAAACAATAGCAGGCTCACACTGATTATAATGGATAAACAAACCCAGAAAGACACTTAGCTTTGCGATTCCTTTATAACTCATTCTTGACCACTGTAAAACACAATAGCAGGCTCACACTGATTATAATGGATAAACAAACCCAGAAAGACACTTAGCTTTGCAATTCCTTGCCAGACAGTTTGCTCAAAATAACTATCTGACTAATGTAGAGCAAGTGAGCTAACTTTGTCCAAGAAATGAGTGAGAACCAGAAACGATTTGTAGCAATCCCTTATGGGCATCAACCATGTCATTCACTCATAAGGATTGTACAGTAAAGAAATTTAAACCAAAATGTTTCAATATCCAGAAAGACCAGTCTTCCTATGTGAAATAAAGACACAAGTTACCATTTGAGCTAGCAATTCCCTTTAATAATTATTGAGAGTTACATGACATTGTTTATACATTGTGAAATAGTTTTGAGAAAATGGTCAATTTTTCCACCATTTAAGATAACCTTTAGACCCCTTGAGCCACTTTGTGCCCATTTGATATAATCTGTTGGCTCCTTGAAGCTCAGGAGGTGATAACCATAGGAGGTTTGAGTGCACATTTAAAGCAAGAGTATGAACTCTGAAGCAGATTTCATTACCTGGATGTAAGGTACGTTTCATTGAAGACCTACAGTATAGAGCCCTTCACAAAACTAAACTGACAAATTGTTTACCAAAGATAATCATAGCATTGGAGAATTCACAGATTAATTTAAAATCATAGCATTGGAGAATTCACAGATTAATTTAAAATCATAGCATTGGAGAATTCACGGATTAAATGTAGCTTTAATTTAGGAGTAATCAAGGGTTCGGTTAGGTTTACAAGATTTTCAGACTTTGATGCCTAGTGACCTCATGTGACCTTTCAGTAGGATTCTTGCATTCACTTAGCTGGATCTACATACTAAGATGAAGGTCAAGAAAGATGTACTTTATGTGTTTTCAAGATTTTCAAGCTATCACTTCAAAGTTGTCCTCAGATGAACTACGATGTCCACCAATTTCAATAGGGTTGTTGAACTCAACATGCTGAATCTGCATACCATGTATAAATTTCAACAAAGATGTACTTTTAGACCCCAAATGACCATTGAATTTGAAGTTAATCCACCATTAACATTTTGAGTTGCTGTGTTTACAAGCAAGTGTCACAAACATACACAAATACACCACCAAGGGATCAAAAACGACCCACTGGTTGGAAATCATCTTGTCATTTTCAACAAAATCCATGAAAGAATGTTTCACATTCAACAGTTTGTGCCCTTTGGAACTGTAAGATAGAAGAGGGGGTGGGCCCCAGTCATATTATAATTTATACAAGCTGAAATGAATCGGGTTTGCCAGTTTTTCTGTGACACAACCAGCCAGATTGGGTTGAAACAAAGCTGAATACAAAGTTAATGTAACTCTATGACAATCCACAATGCAGTATATGGGTAGGAATTGTGTGGGTAAGCTATGACAATCCACAATGCAGTATATGGGTAGGAATTGTGTGGGTAAGCTATGACAATCCACAACGCAGTATATGGGTAGGAATTGTGTGGGTAAGCTATGACAATCCACAATGCAGTACATGGGTAGGAATTGTGTGGGTAAGCTATGACAATCCACAACGCAGTATATGGGTAGGAATTGTGTGGGTAAGCTATGACAATCCACAATGCAGTATATGGGTAGGAATTGTGTGGGTAAGCTATGACAATCCACAATGCAGTATATGGGTAGGAATTGTGTGGGTGAGCTATGACAATCCACAACGCAGTATATGGGTAGGAATTGTGTGGGTAAGCTATGACAATCCACAATGCAGTACATGGGTAGGAATTGTGTGGGTAAGCTATGACAATCCACAATGCAGTATATGGGTAGGAATTGTGTGGGTAAGCTATGACAATCCACAATGCAGTATATGGGTAGGAATTGTGTGGGTAAGCTATGACAATCCACAATGCAGTACATGGGTAGGAATTGTGTGGGTAAGCTATGACAATCCACAATGCAGTACATGGGTAGGAATTGTGTGGGTAAGCTATGACAATCCACAATGCAGTATATGGGTAGGAATTGTGTGGGTAAGCTATGACAATCCACAATGCAGTACATGGGTAGGAATTGTGTGGGTAAGCTATGACAATCCACAATGCAGTATATGGGTAGGAATTGTGTGGGTAAGCTATGACAATCCACAACGCAGTATATGGGTAGGAATTGTGTGGGTAAGCTATGACAATCCACAATGCAGTACATGGGTAGGAATTGTGTGGGTAAGCTATGACAATCCACAATGCAGTATATGGGTAGGAATTGTGTGGGTAAGCTATGACAATCCACAATGCAGTATATGGGTAGGAATTGTGTGGGTAAGCAAATCATTGCAATTGGGTTCTCTTCAATGCACATTAGGGAGTGAAAATGTGGTCAAAAATTCCAATGTTTTTCACAGAGGCTTAGGCCCTGACTCCAACTGAACAAAATGAAATGCATGAAATCAATGTTCTTTGGGGAATTAAAAAAAAATTCAGCTATTATTTCTCTCATATTGGTAGACCATCAGAAAATGTCAAAATGGCAACACTGAAAAGCATGATGTATAATATACTTTGATTTTAGGGCTGATGCCATAGGCTCTCTTTCATGTAAAGATAAGAGATTTATTGGATATCTAAGTGATCAATGTAAGTGATCAATGTAATGTTACCTGTTGTTGAGTGTATTCTGGTTGCCAGTAGGTACACAGAACTACATGTGATCTCTGCACCCTGTCTTCATTGCTCATTTGTGATTCAATTCTCTGCAATGCTGTATCCTCACTCAACTTATCTCGGTCCATAATTCTTTGCATTGCCTACCATTCATAGAGACAAAGGACAACAAATCATTTCAATGAAGTACACATTGTATACCCAAAGCAAGAGGTTATTCTGTATTCCATTGCAAGAAATTCTGTTAAAGTATAAAACCAACAGACTTAGTGATTCCTTGCCAAATTTAACATGACTACATTCAATGCAAACTCCACACTAGGTACTTGAACTTAATAAAGTGGTTTAAAAAACCAGCATGAAGTACATTCATCCAAGTTGTACATTTGGAGTTACTCTGATTACAAGGTTTTCAGACTTTGACCTCTGTATATCTCAACTAACCTTTGACCACAAAAACTATGTTATTGTTGTACTCTATAATGTGTACCCACATATCAAGTACTGTAACTTAATCAAGTGTATCTATCCACATACCAAGCATGAAGCTCACCCAAGCATTGCCTTCACATGGTTTTCAGAGTTTTTCCTCTGTTGACCTCAAATGACCTTTGACTTCCACACAAAAAACATAGTATTTTTGCACTCAAGTTCAATCCACATACTAGGTTTAAAGCAATTTACATTTTATTAGTTTGTTATTCACAGAGCTGTTAGAGTTTGACCTAGCCCTCAAATGACAGCTAATGACAGATATCAATTTAAGGGTTCTTGTGCGCAATAAAGTGCATCTATATACCAAATACGAAGTTCATCCACTATGTTCCTCTGAGTTATCTTGTTTATAAGCCAAGGCTTCAAAACACATCATCAACCATTGCTGTTGGCAAGGAATCAAAGAGCTTAGTAATGATGCTGGGACATACAACAAGTTTACCACCTCATAGTACCTACCCTATCTTGCTGCAATATCACTGATACCTGCTCTAAAATGTGACTTCCTGACTAAAATGTCAATAAATAAACCAGGGTATCTGATGTGCTAACAAGACCAGAGAGTGCATATCAAAGTGTTAATAAGCATGCCAATGGTAAAAGACAATTTTAAAGGACATGTTTCCTCCATTTTTATGAAGCACATTTTAGGAGAGAGGTTGCAATATTTTTATGATCATTACATGAGGGCAATCCTAAGTCCTTTGTCAGTGCCTTATATTACTTAGAGAGTCAGGTTGATGACATGGGGAAGAGGGTCTATTTTTAAATGCTTCTGTTCTTTTCAGCATATAATTATTTCACTTTGTAGCTTAAAATGTACATCACTTCCAAAATAACCATTACAAAGGGTGATAGCTTCAGAATTACTTTTCTGTTAAGAAAAACGATTAGCACCTCTGACACTCACTTCCTTCTTTGGGATGATGCAGGACCATATTTCGTGAGTGAAATCATCCCAGTGAGCTTCTAGCAACACTGCTGCATCCAATATACAAACAGATCTTCCTGTTTCAGGGAAATGAGGACAAAATAGTGGTGAAAAGGTGGAGCAGAACATGGTATTCTCTGTTTGAACACTAAAACTGATCAGTCTGAGGACAAAATTTTCTTATGACTCAATCTGTTTGTTAGCCAGATGTGAAAAGTTGATGTTCATAAACAAGATAAACTTTCATAAATGATGGGATAAGAAAAGAAGCCTTTGTTATAATTTCTGGTTAAATGCATGACCTAATGGGTAAAGTAGTTTGCAGGTAAGAATGCAATTTGAAGTCACCCTGGAAAGGCGACTTGTAAACTGTAATGCTACTTAATCAGCATGTAAATTTCTTAAGTTTACCTTCATTTGCATATTGTGATATGAGTTCTCGAGCCTTGCAGGCTATTGCAGGCCATACAATTTGATTTAATACTGTCAGACGACCCTTATCTGCAAAGACCTTTGCACCCAATGCCTTTCGGTTTATATGACCGTCATCTCCAACAATATCTATCGACAAAACAGGAAAGGATTTCAAATATCTTCAAACAAAGTGTGTAAAGAGGACACTGACCCAGCATCCATTCCAGCATTACAAATGTTTAAAACATGTTAGAAAGTGTGGAAGTTGATAAGAACAAATGAAAAGATTGGATAGTGAAACAATGCTACAATCAAAAGTAGAAAGATTTCTTTCAAAAGGCTAAATAGATGTTATGTATTATTTGAAAATGGCTTTGGTTGGTTATAAGTGAAATTACAACAAAATAAAAGTAATACTATATTAGGACAACATCTCAGACCTGCTTTCAACCTATGAACCAGAAGGAAACCCCTTCCAGCAATTACTTGCCTTTAAATACATTACATATGCAGCACAAGAGAAGTTTGCAAGCTAACCCTGGCTGAAGTTCATACTGCATGTACCTAAGCCTTTATCCTCCACCTAAAACAGCAAGGAGCAGGAGGTTCTCCTACTTTCACATCTTCGTTGATAACTGACCTTTAGAAATTATATGAGCTTTCACCTGTACATTTGGGTATCTACCATGCATATATAATATCTTTTTGGGTAAAGTTCTCAAGATACCTTGGATATTTTTGACCATTTTGAACTCTGTAGACCCCAAATAACCATTGACCTCCACACAAATAATAGGGCTCATGTACTCACTATAAGATATGCCAAATATGAGCTATGTGATGTAACCTATCTTGGTATATCATGGTTATTAGGTCAGTGTATTCGGCTTTACAGAGTGTGACCATTTATGACCCCAAATGACCTTTGACTTTGACATAAAATACAATAAGGCTTGTTTACCCACTAAAGGTAAGCCACATGCAAATTATGAGAGCCCATAAAGTTTCTTATCTGGAGATATTATGTTTAAATGGTTTCAAGTTTTGACCCCTAGTTACTTAAATGAATTCTGAACTACACCAAACTGCATAAAAACTTAACACTTCATAAGGCTATGCTACCATGCATATATGAGCTCCTAAAAAGCACCTCAAACTGAGTTCCATGTTATTCAGGCTAATGGTCTGATTCTTACCATCGGAGGTCACTTTCCCGATGTGGAGGTAGGAATAATCAGCCTGTATAGCAGAGTGCATGATTGTCAACCATTCTACTTGTCCGACTCAATCTTGTATTTTCACATGTAAACAGCATGATTCTGTGCATTTGATTAACTGTTGCTTTACCTGTTCCAAATTCTTTGACAACATCTTGAAAGGCATCTGTTCCTGGTAAGTATGCCAGATGGCCAAGTTTATCACAGTCAATGACTCCTGCTCCTAATTTTTCCAGTCTCCTGCAGACTGATGTCTTACCACTTGCAATACCACCAGTCAAACCAATCACATAAGGCACTTTTGGCAACTTTGGATCTGGCTGGAAATTGATAATCAACATAAACAACATAACAATAGAGATATGTCTTTAATGAAGCTACATGGTTTGTTTGTGAAAAAAGTGATGACAGAAGCAGTATTCTTGATTTCTTGCCAGCACTACATACATTGTATCAGGACAATTCCCCCCTGGACAATTCTCCCCGGACAATTGCCCCACCCCCCCTGGACAATTTCCCCCCTGCAAATTGCCCCCCGTTCAATTTCCCCCAGGACAACTGCCCCTTGCACTATTACCCCCAGGACAATTACCCCAGACAACTCCCACCCAGACATTTGCCGGCATAATATTACCCCCAGGTGCAAGGACAATTTCCCCCCAGACTACTAGACTAGTATGTCTAGTGATTCTAATTTAGCGGAACTATTACTTTTAATGTTCCAAGCCCAGATTCTGCAGGTGTGTCCCAGGGTTGGCGCCAAGCCTATTTTTTGTGGCTGGGTGCTGTGGATTTTTTGGGGGTAAAAAGGGTTTGCCGACCACAGCGCTGACCCATTAACCTCCATGTCAGAAACTGTTTCCGATTTTGAACTGTCCCTTTTAAAAAAATCATAAGACAAGATAGCAACACACCACATAAATTATGTGGAACTTGCTGTTTTCAATAGAGGATGCAGAGACTTATGTGTGTGAGTCCAGGGGGTAAAAGTCCGGGGGGGGAGGGCAATTGTCCGGGGGGAAATTGCAGGGGGCAATTGTCCAGGGTGCAGTTGTCCAGGGTGGAATTGTGAAAGAACCACATGCATTACCTAAATAGAAAAATATCTGAACATAACACCTTAAGTTTCTTTGACACATTTCACTCACATTTCACTTATTATGTAAGCTGAATGTAAAGTGAGTGCAACTTTCAGTAGAGTGAAAATTTGAAAGGGGATTTGTAGGTTACTTTTAGCAATGTAATCCTAACTGTGGAATGAAAATTGTCAAGATAATTCTGTAGATGTTGTGAAATAAGAAGAAATTACCTCAGGGGGACAGAGCAGAGATCCTAATAATCTCATTCGTTGACTAGATGAGCTGATTTTATCTTCTTCATGTGCACCATGATGGTCATCAGATATGATCTGGATCTCATGGATATCCAGTTCATTCAAATCCTTTGAAAAGTAGATTTCAATGAGTGTTAAAGTAAGAAGTTTACCTGGAATTTATGGAATATATAAGATTCCGAGATAGCAAATTTGAACCAGAATGCAAAATGGTTTTGATGATGTAACAAGCAGCTTTCTTCATGAATCTGACGTATTGTATAAAGAGGGTTTACATGTTTACAAGGTTTTCATGATTTGACCTCTGATGACCCCAAATGATCTTTGACCTTCACCAAAACGAATAGGCTTCTTTAAATCAATTTGGTACTTCTACACACTAAATGAGAGGTCTGCCACAGCTTCCAGTATTGAGATATCATGACTACAAGGTTTTCACAATTTGACCCCTGGTGACCCCAAATGACCTTTGTCCTCCACCAAAATGGATAGCCTATTAAGACTTGACATGGTGCTTCTACATACTAAATATGAGGTCCTCCTAAGTATTCCTTCTTGAGATATCGTGTTTACAAGGTTTTCACAATTTCACCCCTGACGACCCCAAATGACCTTTGACCTCCACCAAAAACAAGAGGCTTCTTGTTCTGATATTGCACTTCTACACACTATCTATGAAGTTGGTTCGATCTTCCCTTCTGGAAATATCATGTTTACAAGGTTTATACAATTTGACCCCTGGTGAGCCCAAATGGCCTTTAACCTCCACCAAAAACAATAGGCTTCTTGTACTCAATGTGGTACTTCTACACACTAAATAAAAAAAATTGGTCTGACATTCACTTCTTGAGATATCGTGTTTACAATCTGGGCGTCACAAACACACACACACACACACATCATACCCCATAATGAATGCAAAGGTTATGTTTATCATCGAAACCAAAAATGGTAATTATTCAAAGAGAGTTGTGGAATGCATAACGAAATATTAATTTTGGCTTGAGTAGACTAAATTAGCTGAGTTGTTAAGTGTTCCAGCAAAGTGCAGCAAATGCTGCATGGAATCACTACAGCCAAGTTGTTAGGTGTTCTAGCACAGTGAAGCACATGCTGCATGGAATCACTACAGCCAAGTTGTTAGATGTTCTAGCATTGTGCAGCAAATGCTGCATGGATCAATACAGCCAAGTTGTTAGGTGTTCTAGCATAGTGAAGCACATGCTGCATGGATCAATACAGCCAAGTTGTTAGGTGTTCTAGCATAGTGCAGCAAATGCTGCATGGATCAATACAGCCAAGTTGTTAGGTGTTCTAGCATAGTGAAGCACATGCTGCATGGATCAATACAGCCAAGTTGTTAGGTGTTCTAGCATAGTGAAGCAAATGCTGCATGGATCAATACAGCCAAGTTGTTAGGTGTTCTAGCACAGTGAAGCACATGCTGCATGGATCAATACAGCCAAGTTGTTATGTGTTCTAACACAGTGAAGCACATGCTGCATGGATCAATACAGCCAAGTTGTTATGTGTTCTAGCACAGTGAAGCACATGCTGAATGGAATCACTACAGCCAAGTTGTTATGTGTTCTAGCAGGCACTGCATGGCATCACACTAGCCCAGTCTGTATATGTTCCAGGGTGTTATTTCTTGTTTTCCCTCTTGTCCAAAACAAATGACTGTAGTAACACTATAAGCCTTAATATATCTGTTGAATGCACCTTTTCTAGCCGCCTTTTGTTGACTGCTGCACCTCCTTTTCGTGTTTCCTGGCTGACAACGATGCAACCCATGTCTGCCTCAGTGATACTTGGTCCAAAAGGATCAGTGATTGGTACAATGATGTCCTTATGTGCTACCCAAGGTTTCACATCATGTAGAAATTCATAAACATCCTGAATCCGGTTTCCACATGGTTGAAGCAGTTCAGGTAATGTTTTCTCTGCAAAAAAAAGGACTTATTGGTTAGGCAAGTGAACATTATTGAATGAGACAACAGAAAGTATCTTCTTCTTGTTATGATGCAGCATTTACTTACACGAGTTTGCCACTCCAATTGCTGTTATACATGTACGTTTTAAGTGGTTATGTATTATGAGGCTAATTTGGAAGCATAGAGAAAAATCAGTGCAGTTTCAAATTACGATTAACCTTATAGAAAGTTATAAATAAACTTCCAAGGGGTGGCTTGCTCTCTTCTCCAAATGGCACCAGCCTGTTTGTCACGCAGTAATACAACTATGAAGTCTGCCTACCACTGAAGATCCACCTTTCTGTCCCAGCCTGTCTTTACAATACCAACCCATCTGTGTTTGACTATACTTCTCTTTTGCTACCACCATGGTCCTGTTTTCTTCCTGAACTTTTATTTACTTTATACCTTCCTGAAACTTCCTGACACACTGTCTCTGTTTACTTTAGAGAGTGCAGACTTCCCTGGGATGTTAACCCCTGACGAAGAACCAAGCGGCATTCGGCCAACCGGGGTACTGCGCTAATTAATTGTTAAAGTACCATTACGTAATGTATTTCTGTAAAAAAAAATTTCCACCAAGAAAAACTGATTCATTTTTAAAGAGTATCTCTCTAACCTACTTCATTGTGTTCGTCTCCCAAATACATAATACCTGAACTTTGTAACCATCTGGCTATGAGTAACTTTAGCCTATTCCATCTGCACACATCATATACCTCAGATCTCACTCCTTTTACTGTAGACACAAACATTTCATTATTTACAATCCAAAGTTGTGAAACTTATAAATCAACATGAACATGGTCAAATTTTCATTACATCAAATGGTAAGCCACACAAACTTACTATGATTCATGTGTCCATCAGTGACTCCCACAGTAACTTTTGCATTAGCTCTCATAGCAGATTCCGTAAGTAAAACTTTGTGTCCCACATGTAAACGATCAAATGTACCTCCAAGTACTACATGATGGTATGTATTGAGAACATCTGTTATGCTAGGTGATTGAAGTACACTTTCCTGACTCCATGAATTAGCCATCAAACTGTATGGTAACTGATGCATTACAGGTTCTGATGGAAACAAAATCCAGTTTTTCAAATAAGATGTAACATCTGCAAATGGGAGGCCTGAGTCTGTGTAAATTTCTTGGACAGAGTGCAGAAGAGGAACATCATGACTTGAGCTTCGGCCTCCTGTATTCCGTAAAAGAATCCTGGTGTCTGGAAAATTCTTTATCTTGGATGATTCTACATAAACTTTTGTTGCAAAATCTAGGAAGCTCCTGGATGGTGGAATGCACACATTTTTATCAATGCCATGCTGGTTCTGCAGGCATTCCTCAAGGTCTGGATGTAGATGGATATACAACACTTGAGTTATCTTTTGGCTAACATAATGAAGAATCCTAGGAACTTTGTGGAAGAGTTGATGAGAGGGAGATGTCAACAACAACAGTCCAGTCGGAGCTGCCATGGTTAGTTAAGCCTGTTGTTGAAATTTGGAGGTGGTCACATACTTCTTACTACACTCAGAGAATTTATTTTTCAGAGTAAACTTCAGGATATATCTGTTGATACAAACAAGAAAACAGGTCTAGTTCTAACTCCACATATTATGGGATAGTTTAATTTAATCAAAACTTGTAAACCTGTCCACTCAGACTACCAAGTCTCCCTCCCACCAGTCATAGGCAATTCTTACATCTAGCAACAGTTTTCAAAGGGCTTGAAAATTGTATCCCTTAAAGGCACATAAATGCATATGGTCTGGTAACTGGTTCCACAGATACAAGGAGCAGGGTAGGCAAAACATTGGTACCCATATGTTTTAATCGTGGGTTGGAGAGAAAGGTCGGCCTTGGCAGAGAAATCAAGACAAATGGCAGGAGCATTGGAGAAAAGTAATTCATATATATTTTCAGGCTGTTCCAAGCTATGAGGACAGAAAGTGTGTAGGAGTATTTTAAATTGAATTCGGTCGCTAATAGGAAGCCAGTGAAGTTCCTTTAAGAGTGGAGTTGTATGGCAACGTTTCTTCTTCCTTTTCACAATGGGTGCCGCAGAGTTTTCAATTTTCTGAAGTATCTTAATGGATGGATCTGACAGGCCAAAAAGTAAAGAATTTAGAAAGTCAAGCCTGGAGATTTCACAGGTTTAATCATCAAGATCTTTCCTTAATAAACTGATGGTCCTCAATTGGCAGAACAACAAAGATACTCAATACTGTATGTTTCTAACTTGTCATGTTTTAGTGTTTGCACGGGGTATCCCGGGTACTCACCTGACGGGATACTACCTAGTCCCAAATCCTACGCAAAGTGTGATCTTTTTCTTGCAAACCGTTGGTTAGGCTAGATTTCCCATTGGCTTAGTGTGGTTTTAGGCTACTATTGAAAGAATTCTCACAATTATTTATTTCTTCATTCATTTATTTCATAGAAGGAAAGACTGACAAGGAAATTTATATGTTAAATGGATTATAAATAAATATAAAAAATAATAATCACAAGTGGCTTTTTACTAAATATTTATGCTAAATGCGATCAAATTGCTGGAATCGCCCAATCCCCCAGCAAATGTGAACCCTGGGCCTGCATAGTGTAGTAAAAACTGTTTAAGAGCTGAGCCTGATGCAGATTTTATCTTACCGACTATTGGTCGAACACTAATAATGAACAATTTGGAAAAGTTCCCTTGGGTTGGAAGCATTGGTAATCCTTTCAGAAAAGTATTTCTTCCTCGTATTAGTTTAATTATGCATGACTTTACATTGATGAATGAATTAATAAATCCCTATGTACAGTTTCAGTTTTATGCCAACAGCGTTCATGCTGTTTTCTGACTTTTTTAGCACTTACAAGGTTAGGAATAAACCACTGCCCTTTTTTCTTGTGAATTTTGATAATCTTTGTTATGACTTGAGCATGTTTATCAAGTAAAGATTCAATTGAGTCATTGGTTTCCTGGAGGTCCGAGAGAAAAGATAATTTGGTAGAAATGCAAACTGGGCTATCATGAAGGTCTAGTCTAAAGTCATCCAGGTCAATATTATTAGTCTTCCGGAAAGTTATTGAAGCCTTCTTCGTTACAGGTGTATCACTTTATACTTAATTTGCAAGAGACAAGCATATGATCAGAAAAATTGGAAGGCTCAGAAATGAAGATGTCATTCCCAACTTGTTCTGAAGAATGAGAAATAGCCAGGTTCAAGATGTGACCAACTTTACTGTATGTGTAGGCGAGTTAATATGCTGTTACAAGTTTCCATAATGAAGTGAGAAAATATTTTGACATTTGTATGCAGAGCAATCCATGAAATTAAAATCACCAATTGAATGACTGTGATTACTGCATTCCATGCAGTTCAAATATTAGGTTACTTTGCAACGGTACTGTAGCAGACCCGTCAACTCTCCTGGTTTTACCGGGAGACTCCCAGTTTTTACCCGAATCTCCTGGCCTCGCGGAGTAATATTCTATTCTCCCGTTTTTTTAATGTTTCATCACTTGCGACATTTCTGAAAATAGCAAACAATTAGTCCTATGTAACGCTGAACAGGAAAGGCTATTCAGTGTAGTTGGCAAGAACAAGACTGACAGTCGGTCAAGTCTCAAGCTTCATGGGACTCTTATCTAGCATATTAGCCATGAAGTCAGAGTACCCAGAGTCCACTGTTCCCTGTTTCGAATGGAAGCCTACTAAAGAAACCCTGTAGAAAGCGAAGCAAGCTGCTGTAAACTACAACAAGAAACACTGATTAGATGATTCTCTCACTGTATTGTATACTGTAAGTAGACTACAGTACCGCTCACGTATAACTCGCGTAGACGTATACTCTACGTTTATCTACGCGATTATACGCGATTATACGATGTTATACGTTTCTGTACGCGACTTTCTACGCGGTGTCTACGCGGCGTCTACGCCGTGTCTACGCGGCTTAAGGCTTCGCTTCAGTGCACCTGAATAGGGATTATACGCGCGTAAAGACGTACAATCTCGTATAATCTGTAAACGTAGCATATTCTCAGCCGCTTTATATAGCAGAGCTTCTATGGGTTACAATAAACTGTGATGCAGAAAAGAGTCGGTAAACTCAACATCAAGTAATGTCTTCTAAGCCTTTCCAAAATATTCAACCACAGAGTAAGCATATACTTAAGCCGTTAAGAATAAGAGTAACAAAGAAAACAGCGCTACTAGAAGTACAAACGATCGATACAATCAGTGCAGGAAAACTTCAGCAAGGAAACTTTATCAATTACAATGTGCACCAGTCTGTTAATATTTATACGAGTTCCTCCCGTTGGGCATTAAATTGAATGTATAGGTAACAATTAATGAGAACATGGTAGGCCTTGGCCTATCCTACCTTTTAGCCTTCATCGAAAGTTACGCCGTATATACCTCGCAAGAAAACCACGATAACCGTTTAACGAAAAAAAAAAAACAATATTTGAACTTGAAGATCTGACTTCCAACAAAAGCAATGACAAGGTTTTGGTTTGGCCTACTATTAAAAAATATTTTCAGAAGAAAACCCTTACGATTTTTTTTCCACAAATATTGAGGCTTATGTTGTATTAGTGCTTCCTCACAATCAAGGCGCCTCCAAAAATTTCGCTCCGCTTACGTAAAACTTCAATATATATATATAACACGTGGAAAGACCCGATTACACACATAATTCCCATTGACATTAGTCACGGAACATAAATTGGTCATCGACATTCGAACTTGCCCAGGTTCACTTCACCATGGGAACGAAAGAAGTTTTATCAGTCGAAATTTATGATTGGTTGCCTTTTTAATAAAATGTTATCGTAAACACAAACATAAGCGACTTTGGATACTTTTCCTACTGTATATGTAGCGTTTCTATTTTGCACTCCTGGCACGATGCCAAACTAAATATTTCGAAATGCAGTGTATTGCTTTTTCCACAAGGGCCATTGCTGGTATGTTATATTGAAAGTACATAGGCCTGGCCATTCAGAAAGTGTTGAAAAATCGTGTAAGGTGAATTAATGATTTGAGCAAAGTCAAAGGTGATACAACTTTGAACACAAAATTGCTGCGAAGAAATATATTGAAGTAACGTCATGTTTTGACAAAAGCATTCAATGTACAATAACTATTTACTAACCTTTTGAAACAAAAATTCAAGCAGAAGGAGTGGGGAACAGTAACACGAAATAAGAGAAATATCGACATATTGATGATAATGGCCATCGGTGTCGGGCGACAACCAACCATTCCCACTATATCTTATCCTGGTTCTAAGTGGCTTCCGTTCAACAAAAATATCGTTTTACCTAGGCTCAAAACGTCGCACAAAATATTTTCAAAACAACGGTACACATGAAGTAATCCAATAAATCCCAGACTGAACAACGAATATAAATACGGGTACACTACAGCATCGTTACTTTAATGTTTACCTCCTGCCGACACAACCGAAAATTTTTTAATGTTTAATATGTAACACGGAGATACGTATTGAATTTTTTTTAAAAAATAATTTCAATGTTTTAACATGTCACTCCCGTAGCTCCTTAAAAGTTGCTAAGCTTTTTATTGATAACGCCGAACGTACCGCCATTACCAGACACACAAGGCGCCACGAAATGTAACAGTTTAAAAAGTCGGAAACATCTGAAAGTACTAGTAATATGCAAATGTTACGAACGTTTTACCCCTACGTTAAGTGTATTTTTTCTCACCGTTCAATCGTCCGGTTATTTTCCTTTTTTTATCTTCAATGGTTATCGAAGTTTGTTTTTGACAATGAGGAAATGTTATTCGCAAAATTTGAACATATTGAGAAACAAATCCCAGGGCGTAAAATCTCACGAACATACTTGTACTTCCAGGAATCCAGGGTAAGGCTCGTTGCTGCAAAGGTTGAGCTCACACGCGCTAAGCAAGGTACCTGGGAGACTGCTTGGGCCACCCCTCCTCTCTTACGAGACAGGTTAATATAGTGTTGCACGTTTTTGGCAGTTTGCCAGGGTTGTAACAACTCCTTGTTAGGTCAGAATGGAATGCAAATTAACAGGTGTCAGGCTTGTGAGCAGAAACCAGGACATGACCTAGATTTCCAGGGTAGTCAATATTCCGCGCGCGCACCTGCAGTTGGGATATTTGGTGATCACGTTTTAGTACGCATGACATGGGAAAACGAAAACCTCAAATGAAACTTACTGTTGGAATACGTGGAGTTTACTATTCTGATGTTCGGTTACAACTGGTTCTTATAATGTCAAGTTGAATGGAGCTGGTAAGCATCTTAGCGCCATTTTAAATTGTGCTCGAACACTTTTGTCATGGCCAATCAGTCTGTGGATCCTAAATGTTTTTTATTTGGCAAACGGACATTCAAGGGAAAAAGTCATGCAATTGGAAACTGTTTTCCTACATTCTAAGAAGTATAAGTTTTTTACGTAACACCTTTTTTTGTTCAAAGTTTTATGTTTTAGCATAGGCCTACTCAAATCAACTGAGGGAGAACAGGATGTTCAATGAAGGTTTACATATTTTCATATGAAAGGTTCGCCGTTTTGCGGCAAATTCTCTGCCTCTTTCAATACATATTTTCCAATAACACACTTCTTGCGACAAAGAATTACCATACGTTGAGTTGTTCTTTTTTTTTCAAATAAAATAATGTTTCTCGTACGAAATCTGAAAAAAAACGGGCGGCCATTATTTTTTCTTTTCATTGCTTTAATACTAGTTCGGAATACGTGGCTTCCTTTACAAAATATTATTTAATGATAGTTTAGATTGCTTGTAATCCGAATAGACACCCGGGGATTCAGGAAAAAGGGGGCCCCTTGTGCGGGCGAAAAACTGTTTTGTTTTTAACCGGCCCTGCTTCAAGTTGTTCGGTGGAAGTTTTTCTTTTCATTCCAACGAACCAACGGTAAATTAAATAAAAATTGACAAAGAAACGCTTAGTAATACTTTATTATTTCTTCAAAATGTTGACAACTATTCAAAGTAAACTAATCCTCCGTGGAACAGAACCTCTACAACTGAAAAATAAAGTCGGGGAAAGAAACACTGAATAGAAACCCAATTAACGAAAAACATTCTATGCCATCAAACACTTTACCTTCGTCCCCTTCGCTGCAAAGTGAATATCACCTCTTAAACTACGATGTAAGAAACGGCTGTTTTAAACATTTCACTAACTCTTTCGGCGATTTTAATCCCTATTCATTGAGCACAATAGCATTTCCTGCGTATAAACTCGTAGAGGGATTATACGCGGTGTCTACGCGGCCTCTACGCGGCAATTTCTTTGTCAACGAGTTTATACGCGAGTGTACGTGTTTATACGTGTTTATACGATTCTGTGTGCGTACACATGTCCAGTTATACGTGAGCGGTACTGTATACTAATTTAGGAGTTTTTATATCATTTCAGTTGAAAATTACCAACATCCCTATTTTCCCCTTGTTCTCCCTACTTTTAGGCCCTGAAAAATGTTATTCTCCCTATTTTGGTGTCAAACAGGTTGACAGGTCTGCTGTAGGTCCTGTGACCTGTTCATAATGCGTCTCTTGACTATAGACCTGTACTACAAAACTAAATTAGGCTAAAAATAACATTTATTATGTTAATAAAAGGCAATATGAATGCAGGACAAAACTAATCAGAGAATGACAACACAACTCTTGTCAGTGTAACAAAACCCTAGAGTTAGGGCCTAGTAAATAAATGGCACAATACAACCAGTGAAGGATGGGTCTTGGTCTTGGTGTGATACTGCACAAATCGCCCCTGATGTGGCTGTTGACGTGCAGTCCTTCAACTTTTGCTAAGGTGCTGCTGACTTCCCATGGGTCTTAGCCACAGCCTACAAATTAGAAACATGGGCCTACACTACAGTTACTAGTTAGACCTTGTAACCGTTGGGCCCTGTGCTGAGACTGGCCTTACCAACTGTAGTGCTAGGACTCGGCTAAGTTCTAATTTTGTTAGGCCTACTTGTTATGCCTAACCTAACTAGGCTATGTACTGTAGACCTACGGTAGGTAATAGAAAAGCGTTTGTGCAGAAAAGAAGTACACTTAATTAAATTGCGTCATTCCAATTTTCATGGAATGAGGAATACTGAAAACTTTTCTTACAAAATAAAGGTAGTAAGGTACTTTTGGTTTGTGATCATATGATTTCCATAGCTCGTTCATTTCATACCTGGGCCCAGGGACGAGGGAGTCTGCTTTATCAAGCGTTGAAAATACAGTTTACAGTATGGGCAAGTATTAGAAACTATAATGAACGTGCGTGACCTCAGCCAAAGGTCACCACAAACCAATCAAACGTCGCGTGTTAAGCTTAATGGCAGCGTACTACAGAGACGATATACGACAAATTTGAGACGACGGGCTGACACACCGCTGAAATCTGGCTTTACGTGTCTATTCACAGGGGACGTTTCCCTTGGCAAATATGGTCATGCAGCAACTCGATCATGAGGTCTGTATTTAATCGTAATATCTCATCGGCGGGTTGATCAGAGATACCAAAAAGTTTTCGTTTCTTCGAACACACCCCATCATATGCTATACAATTTTTAACGCAAAATTTGACCTAACACACTTTTCCTTATAACTCAATGGGCCTAATGTTATAATAAGTTGGAGAATGTTGTTATGCCTGTACAGGTTGTAGCCAAATAGCCTAGTTTAACTGTTATAATGTTAACTTTATATGTTAAAGTATGTGCATAAGTTTTTGTAACTCGGTAGCCTTGCTAGCTGGCTAGGCTACCGCATTAATGTTCTTTTAAGCTGATATTGCTCAGTGGTTCAGTTCTATCCTATCTGTCAGCTATGATTCCACCAATGGTTTGACCAAATTTCACCAGAAATAGAAAGTATGGTGGTACATGATAACTGTTCGTGTCCTCAAAGTCTTAATTTACGTAGTGTGCTATACATATGTACCTGCACCGTTAAACACTGTAATTGCTGTGTAACCACTTCAATCGCAACGTTAATCTTCTTCAAAGCTCTAACAGAAATGGGCAAAATTGCCACAGTAAACAAGAAACCAACAATTTGCATTGACACTGTTTGTAAATTATTACCATGTTAAGCCGAATTATATTTACAGTGGAATTTGGCCAAACCACTGATCAAATCACAGACAGTAGCTGAAGGATAGGGTTTACTAAACCACTGAGCAAAATCAGCAAGATCATTAACACTATCCTTTGAAAGGACATTATTGCCCTTACTATTGCAAATTTATCATAGGCCTAGGCCTATACCATCATACTTGTAATGGCTGAGAGTCAAACTGCCAGGAGCAAGGAAAATTTCCCTAACATTGCACATGCATTGAAGTTCATCGTGAAATTTTTCTAAACAGGTGGAGCAAGCCACAAAAGTTTCTCCAAACAAATTTGATGTTTCACTGTGGCATAAAGGCCTACAGTATGTGTTAAAATTGTGATAGTTTAAGCAGTAACAATTTAACTTTGGAACATGTACAGCAACTACAGTGTCTACTAGTGCAGCTACATATATGTATACAACAGTATGCCAATTTTGTTCGTTCCACTGGTATGACATTAAAAAAAGCAGGTAATGGCCATGCAAGCCATTCCAGCACGAGGGTACCAGACTATAGGAAAATATTGACAAATTTCACTATTGCACGAATGTCAATGAACAATTACACACAAAGAAAGCATATAACTTATTATGTATAAGCACCAACATATCTCTTTTTGCCCTTTAAACATCAAGAACATCAAAAACCAATCCAACTGGTCCCTATTACAAACAGTAATACTTGTGTAAATCTAACCATTTCACAAGATACAAGTAATTTAAGTCTGGCATGTAAAATATACTACGCAACCAACGCCAGTAGTCCTTTTTTCGTGTGCGCCCAATATATGGACACTGGAAAGGACTAATTACCTAACACAAATCACGTGGGTTCAACAAGCCAATTACGTAAGGACTTTGTTCAAACGTGGATGAATAAATAAGTAGCTGAAGCTGAACAATTTGAAGTATGGCCAAACAAAGTTACAGCAAATATTGCGTAATAGATAATACTACGGAAACTCATAAAATACATTTCACGATACACTTAAAAACGTTAATCCTTTGAGGTGAAGGGGAACATTTGGCTAGCTAACATGCCTAGCTTATATGTACAGTAATTATGTAGTTCGCACTTGGTAGTATGCTCAAACTGTACAAAAAGTCAATGCTTAAATTAAAGGAGAAATATAGCCTAAACTTTTTACTAAGAGAATACCATTTTGCAGTACTCTCCTTTCGACTGAGCAACACAAACCTTAATACCTTAAAAATTGATGAAATTGTCACCTTTGGCATTCGCCATTTTGTTTGAATTACGACAGTTCCAGCTGATTTCATGACGTAAGTGAGCCACATGTCACACTTCAACACATACATTTCCTGTGCAGAGTAACAAAAGATTGTTTCCCCTTCCCCGCTCCTTCTTCCCCTCTCCTGTTTACACAACCAAATGCTTGGTACTCTGTCATTTTGCACCAATGCTACTATGAGGTCACTACAAAACCATAGAGGGCTTACATCTCTTTAAAGTCTCAATGTGTGTTTGCCAAATTTTAACCACAATCTTTTCTAGCTTACTGCCCTAAAAGCTCAGTCAAAATAACACCGTTCTACGCAATTTTTATATTAATAATCGTTATTTTTATTGAGTTATCTGTCGTTACACAATTTGAGCCGAATAAAATTCGCCAGATTTTTATCGAGTCCGTAGGTTCTACAAGCTTCACTAAAAATTTGCAAGCCCCACCCAACAGATCACGCGCCAATCAATTCTTTCTGTTTTGTTTACGTCCGTTAGGCAATGGACTTACAAGTGGACAATACAAGTATATTTTCGGTAACATTTGTGTAATGAACATGCTGATATGGGCAATCACAGTGATTTTACGGTAAATTGTTCGCACCATAAGGGTAACAGAATAAATTTCTTTTTTTTTCCGATTGCGGCAGCTTTTCTCCATTAAACCCACCTGGTCAGAGTTCATTTAGAATAAAAAACATTGAATCTGCTTCTGCAGTTTGTTTTCCGAGATTCATCAGCAAACATGTATTGAGACTTTGGGCCTAATCTGGTTCTGCTTGTATCGCACTACTCTGCTCATGACTGATAAGTCTCACATTCATGATCATTTTGAACTGAGCAGCAATGGTAGGTTTTAACAGCCATTGAGTGTATGTAAAAGCAGGACAAGCTAAAGGTCAGGATGGCATTTTTGGAGAGCAGGATAGTACTTTGTCTAAAACAGGGAACAACAGCAAAAATCTTTGGTGTCATCAGTTTTGTCAAGTCCTGACCCTCTCCCAGTCGTTTTTTCAATGATGCCTCTTTATCAAGGTTAAAACTTGTACAGGGAATATTTTATCCAGTATCACATCGCAAAATGCTGTACAAAATGGTCAAGGTACACTTGCAAGTGTAAATTGTGTAGCAGTTTTCTTCACAGGAATTAAATATGTAGGCCTATAGCAAGTTTTTCACAAAAAGTACAATTTCCACTGAGAGGAAAACTTCAGAACCTTTCGAAAATCTTTCAATACTAAATTATTCCCTGTTGTTATTGAAAAACTTGTTTCTGCATGATATTGTTTCTGCATGATATTTTGCACTGATCAAAAGACCTGTGACTTTGAAGTAAATATACAGTACTTGCAAACTGTGCTTTCCAATTCGAATAGACAAATGTCATTCTTTCACAGCATATTAGTATAAATTTCCCAAATTTATTTTTTTCTGTTACATGAATGTATGAATTGCACAAACTAGAAAATTCGAACAGAACAGTATTGTACGTTTGCAAGACCCGCCAACCTACTTTCACAAAAAAGACAGATTTACCTACTTTCACAACAAAGACAGATTTAGAAATTTCCGTCCCCAAAATCTTGGGCGATGATTGAACATTATGGTGAAATGGCAAAATCCGACTACAACAATAAGAGCAATATGAAGAGTGACATACATAAACAGTTTTGGTTTTTCATGGCACCTCTTCATAAGTTGATTGAAGGGGTAATGTTAGCGCAGCAGAACGCAAGGATTATTAAACAATTGTATCTCTAAAAGAGAAATGGATTATGTTTTTAAGGGAGATCCACAAGGACACAACCAGGAAAGTCAACACTCAACAGGTCTGTGTCAATATGAATGTTGAAGTAAAGTTTGGTGGTTATCGTGGTGGCTTCCCCTATTTCAATTCCCCTGCTTAGGTTGTCCGACGGACGACTAGCTTATTTGCCATTTGTGTCAAACACTTCGAACAAAACTTGGAAATCCCTATTCTTTAAAATTCGCCCATAGTAGCTAATGTAAGAAATAAATCACATTTTGGTGCGTTCCATAATGTGGGGAAATCCTACACTTTAGCTGTTATGTGCATACTGTTCATATGAACTAATGGTTATATACAGTACCATATACTGCGTACATTACAGAGTATAGACCCTGGTGGCCCGAACACGCTTGCTTTCTACCTAACAGCCGCACGCACAGATGACAAGCTACAGTAGCTGGAGTACAACGTACAACTTGTATGTAGTACTATACTATACATGTGGGCATGCCACAGTAAAAGTGCTTTCATTTGGATAACCAAAAAATCCTTCGGACAACCAAATATGAAAACAAGGTCGTCCCAAGGACAACCTTAACATTTTCTTAAAAATGAGCCCTGATATCTATGTTCAACAAACTTTTTATTGGTTTAGAAATGAATATGAACATAAAATGTATGAATGCCTTTAAATCTTACTTCATATGCTCAAATCTTTCCTTGTAATAAATTTTTTATGATATATTAAATGATGATTTCTCTTTATGTTTATAAATGCTTGGTGAAGTTTGTGAGCAACCTCCGCACATCAAAGAGTCCCGTACATAATGCATGTGCAGATAGCAAACCATTGTAATAAGTTAATTGGCATTGAGATTTGTCATTGACAAAATCAGTTAACAACTTTAACTTGCTTTGCCAAGGTACTGCCTTTATCATTGTGTAATATGTTTGTAGAGATAGTCTTGCAAATATTGGGGTTTGACTAGCCCACAAGTCACTCGCCAAAATGTCGAGCGTAGTTCATTTTCTATTCACCAAAGCTAAAATTCTACGATCCTGTGGTGAGTGGCGACCCTATTTGTCTAGGCCCGAGATTTATACGAAAATACGGAAACCTAATTATACATGGAAAATGGTCACAGGTCACACTCAAGTGGCCTCTGGTTACAATCAGGTGACTCCTGATTCCCCTGAAAGTCATGTGGACCAGGTGCCACTTTTCAAAGGATGTGGTTCCTGGTCCTCAAAAGCTTACTTCACATCTCATTGATAATTACACAATTCCAGCCTTTGAAATTTGCTCAAAATATAAATTACAAACTGGTCCAGGTTCCAGCCTTTGAAATTGCTTAAATCATAAATTAAAACTTGTCCAGGTTCCCATCAAGTAACCCATGGTTCCACCAAAAAGCCTGTGACCTGGGAGTCACTCTTCAAAGAATATGGCTTTTTGTCCATTCAGTTGTTCAAGTACAGTACACATGTACTATACTGGTGGTATTGGCATTGCACATAGTAAAAATTCCCTTGGAGTACAGTATCTTTCTGTAGTACTGTAAACTGGTATCGCTCCCTCTATTATTCTCTGTAATATATAGTATCTCAAGATTGGATTCATTCAGCCAGGATGGATCCAATTTTGTTGATATTTGTTTGTGAGCGCCATTAATGAAAGTACAGTGAATATCGATTGTCTACTTTCAGGATGTGCTTAATTTTCTCCCAACGTGACTCAGTGTAGTGTGTTGGTGCCCATGTAGGATTTTGAAGTATCTGCGACTAACGAGGGTCCAAGTTTGTTGTTGCAATATGGATAGAAATACTTTCTAATGAATCTTACTGGTAACAACTGTTTGTGCTCACACCTACTGTTATCCATACAAGTCTGCTTTGGATTCAAAGTACAAATTCTGAGCACCCAATCATTTTTACAACATGGTGGATGTTTGTGGTTTTTATACTACTGTATATGTGGGGTGTGTACTTGGATTGAATTCACTTGGCATATTTTGAATTTATAACATCACTTTACTGTTACATCAGACATTATCTTAAGTGGGATGTCTCTGTTGCTGATATTCCTAACTTCTCTAGTGTTTCGTATTCCACTGTAGGATACCTAACAAGAGTTGTGCTTCTATTGCACTCTTGCACACAACACTGAATTCTACAGTAATGTAGTTGTGTGATATGTTGGTTACTTGAGAATCGTTCTAACTTCCACAATTTCCATCTAATTTGTTCAATTCTGTTTGATTTCCCTACAACTCAGTTTGTCTTTCCTATTGGCTTTTGCATCATTGTTCTTTACCTTTGGAGTAAGTTTAAGCATCTGTGACTGTCCAGTCTGGAACAAACTGCTATCAAAGAGGAAGCATTATGTGCTGTGTTCGCTAGTTTTGAGTTTGTTCTACTCTGTAAAATATCCAGTCTTTACATAATACATTGCTTTGCTGGTAATCGTTTATCTTTTAGAAGATATGAGCACTAATGTACTGATGCATTTATAGACCTTTTTACTGTTTGTGATATACTTAAGTATAATAGGATTATGGATCCCTTTTGGCAAACAAAAGATGATCCATTTTCATTCATGGATCCATCTGCCATGTTTGGAGAATTACTGTTTGCAAACCAAATGACAAGAGCACACTGTGTAAGTATACTGGAGGTCCTATACTGTGCAATTGTAGTACTTATAAATACAGCAGCCCATGGCTACTATAACTATATGACCACCACTGATGGGGTTTGTTTCTGAGTAGCTAGTTGATATTTTCTCATTATTTGATTGGCTGTCTCCTAGGAACTATCTTAAAATACTCTGTACTCATAGTACTCTTGGATCACTCTTAATGTTACTCTTACATTTTAGGCTGTGACCAGCCTTTCATATGGTTAATGTGCACAAATTATGCCATTAAAATGTTTTGTCACATTTCCTTAATTGACTTATGCACCAGTGGTCATAAGGAATTTAATAGGATAATTGCATTTCTCTGATACTGTCAGTTTTTGCAGTGCTTCTTTGACTTTTTTGGAGAACAATTACATGCCTAAGGTCTATCTTGGATTATGTATTATCCCTCCCATCTGTGTGCTGTTCATTCAGAAATGAAGATTTGGTGTATCTTTCTTTGATAACAAATTAAGATGAAATAAGAAGGTGATACAAACTAATGACTATTTATGTAGAGCATTGCTGACATAAGGAACTGTAGGGCTTTCCCTTCATGCTGCTCCAATAGTAGTTCATATGGAACACTAACAGCATGGTACCATTTCTAATCACAAAAGCCTTCACTCATATACACTGTACATTGTCCTGCTTGCAGTCTTGATCCCAAGTCATGCTTGCCAAAGGATCAAACGACCAAAGAATGCATTCAGTACGATAAGTTATTCTAATTACAGCTTCAAGGAAAGCTTAAAATCTGATGTAAATTCATCCCTGAGCAATGGTTAGCATTGTTAAAAAATTAAACATACTTGCAGTTACTGTAAGTTGACTGTTGGGAATCATTCAATATGCATATATACGTATTGCAACCATACCAATGGTTTATTGTGTACATGTTGTTCAAGGTACCATGTCTGTCTTTCTTGCAGCCCTTACTTGTGCAGGCAGTTTTTTATGGTGACAAAGAAGAAGTGAAGCTACTAATTGACCGTAATGAAGATATTAATTGTACAGTAAGTTGCCAGTTATGAGCAATCCATCTTTCACAGATTTTTTTTGGATGTATTTTGGGTGGGGAAATAAATAATGTTCATTGAATATAAAACCCAGGTCAGGTTCTCATGGTTCTACCTGGTTCTGAAATCACTACCAGGTGCAATAAAAAAGAACCAACTTCAGTAAAAATATATATTTATAAGCCAAATGCTATGCTCAGCTGCGTGTAGGCAGAGATGAAACTAAGATTTTGAGATTGAAATTTATCTCTGTGAAAGAAAGTGATGAACAATGTAAAATATTTCACAGAATCATTGAAATGCTGGATTCGAATGTATTTGTATTCTGACCCCAAACTTTTTACTTCTTCACTTTTTTAATAAATACCAAACCAAATTGGATGTTAATGTTGTTAGTGAATGTCACAATGCAGTCTAACCATCTCAGCATCTTCATATGCTTCGTTAGTGACTTTTTTTACAATGGTAAATGATCATTGTGAACACTGATTTTGATTATAATCATCTCAACTCTAAAGACTCTTTTGTCAGTAAGTCTTAGAGTTCAATCAGCCAAAACTCAGAATATAGTGATTACAACTTGTTACAAACAATTCATAATTTTTGGTAATATTTTGCTCTTAGCCAATATCTGTAAGTAGGCCAACATCAAGGAATTTTCACATGTTATAAAAAGTAGACTAGTAGAGCTGATACTGCTATACCTGCTGAATTGTTCTGTGCGCCAAGCAAAGTCCGTCTGACATACTGTACAGTGTAAGAATTGACATAGCTGTAACAGGGTGCTGCTATGATTATAAGTACCAGACTAAACAGCTTACTGTACATCATGCCTTATGAACAGTTTGCAAATCAAAGATTGATGTTAAAGTTTACCAAAGAATTTTATCCAAATTGTGTGTGATTGTAAATCTTTACATTGGGAAGTTACAGGCGCTTTTCGGCGCCTGCTTACTTCCATCCCTGTATGTACTTATATGTACATATTTGGTATTAAGGTGTAAAACATTGAATAAAAAAAGTAGCTTATTAATTTTGGTGGAAGTCAAAGGTCATATGGGGACATCAGGTCAAATCGTGAAAGCCTTGTAAACATGTACACCCTCACTATACATTACATTAGATTTTTGAAGAAAACTGCTCATGTTACATCATTGAAACCACAATGCATTTTTGCATTCTGGTTGAGTTATCTGTGAAATAGTTTCTTAATCTGCAAGTCTTCATCTCTATGGTTCTACTCACCTATCGGTGCAATGTCCCATTGAATGAACTAGTCATGAAAATAACCTGTATGGTTTGTTGGTTATCGATATGTAATGGGAATTGTTGTACCATTTCTCAGATGAACCGCAGCATCACTTTCAAAGTGCATTTTGATTGCAGATATGTTCTTTCCTATACACTGGGTGATATAGTGCCATATTCTTTGACTACCTCTTATAAATTTAGGAATGAAGGAAAGGCTTAGACATAAGAATGTAGCTTACCATGTTTAGTAGTCACCATATCTTGTGAAATTGCAAATGGAAAACATTGTACTATTGTGTTTGCAACAGAATAAATTGACCTTGGTAGTTTTCATTTCTATTTCTCAGGACATGGAGAGGAGGACCCCAATACATGCAGCTGCATTTCGTGGGGAGTCTGAGATTGTTGCAATTTTAGCAGACAAAGGTGAATCCACCTATAACCATTTTTGGCAGCTCCTTTCATATAATTTGCATGGGTTAAGTGGCAAGAGAGGGAGTGGATCACATCCTTGGAGATAACTTAATGGCACAGTTTTTGCAGTTTTGTTTTATTTTATCCAATACTGTTTTATTTTGTTCTATTGTATCTATGTCTTTAAGGTGCTCGTGTGAACACCAAGGATAGTAGGTGGCTGACTCCTCTACACAGGGCAGTGGCATCTAAAAGCCTGGTAAGTTTCACTTAAAAATATGCATTATATGGTTCCTTTGGACACTTCACATTCTGTGATGTTTGCCTTCAAATATACAGTACCATCTTGTCCATTTTGACACTCGGCCTCGTCCTAATTGACCAAACTCGTCCAAAACTTGTCCGCAACTCGTCCCCTCAAAACCCCCCTACTTTACTGCTTAATTGGCACAAACAAACTCTTCCGCTAATCTGGTAACAACGGAAACTAGTCCGCCGCAAAACCAATCGGATAATTCGGAGTAGCGACAGCCATTCAGTAACTTTGTGGAGTAGTAATCAACAAAACTCAAAGTTTTCTGAATGCAGTTATACTTACAAATTAAAATAAGGGGTCACTGCAAAACTCATTGGCATACACTCACTGCAACTCGGCATATGCGACGAAAAAGAGATAAAGCTTGTAAATCCAGGCTGTGAATATTCTCAATGTCATCACACAGCCCTAGCCAAGTAGTTAAACGAGAAAGTCACCTGTATGGGCTATTGTGTTGAAGACAATAGTTTCACTACAGTTTGGTGTACAAATGAAACAGATTAAAGTGTGTGGTGAATGGAGGTCATTGGTGTTTGTTCGTACTATGACAAGGCATAGTAGGCCTCAGTTTATTTCATGTTTACGACCTTTACGCATAGGTTACAAATATCAAGAAAAGTCGAACACAAAGCCCCAACATGACTGAAGAACTGTCAAATTCGTGCTAAAATGGAGATGAAAGTAGAAATGTCACTGACAGTCACTGACATTTGTGCAATGCTCCACCCCCCCCCCACCCTCCAACACACCCACCCTCCCCGCTACCGTGGGAAGGTACACATCATGGCAGACAAGAAAGTCCTTTCACGTTATGTCTCTATACCTTTTGTATTAAATGACATGATTACCCCCCCCCCCCCCCCCACCACCTACTCCTCCCGGTTTGAACTGTAACATAAAGCGAGTTAGATAAGAAAAAACAAGGTCAAGAATAAGATATGGTAGTACCAGTGTTTTTGCTTTTGAAGTTCTATTGACTAACTGGGAAGTACATGAGGCAGCTGATTCTTTCATGTAAACCAAAGCATCCCTTTGCAATAATTTAAAGACTCAATTGTTCTGATTTTCTTTAGTAAGTTAAATCAAGCACAGGACACAAAGTCAATAGCTTAGAGTTTGATTGTGAGAATGGGGTAAAACTTTCATGCTTCGCATAGCAAGCGCATCTCCAATAAATCATGACTGCAGAACAATAATTTTGTAAAGCAACAAAAGCCTTTTGAAGTTTTATACATTTAGCGTTTGCAATACTTTGGTATATCGATAATTATATAATGCTCTGCTGTAAAACACACCTAAATGAAGGAAACACAGTGTTTCTAAGAGGAATCATCTCTGGGTATCGTATAAATGGAATGAGGCTGTCGTTACTCGATCAAGCACAAGTATATATGTGTTCATTTGGAAATTTTCAATTTGTTTTAGCCAGAAGATTTGGGGAGGGGTAAGAAATGTTCCTCTGATCCCACTAACAAGTCACCATCACACTTCCCACAAGGCAGAAATACCACCCTATTATCCTCCCCTCTCTCCACCCCTCCTCTCATATTCCCCACCCCCTATCTTCTCATGTCGTTCTCTGGCGCCAGAAAGAAAACTCCACGTTGCAGGTTTTCCTGGCAGTTTGTCAAGGTGGTAATAACTATTAACAGGTGTCAGGCCTGTGAGAAGAAATCATGACATGACCTAGATTGCCAGGGCTGTTAATTCTGCCAGCATTTTTAGCTTTATTTCCAACTCGTCCACTTCGTCCGTTTTGGGAAAAGTCGTCTTGTCCACGTCGCTTGTCAAAATAGGCGAGAGGGTACTGTACCAAAGAATGATGAATAGTATTTGAGTATTTAATTTACAACTAGCTGCTCTGAAGTTTCAGAATACTCATGCTTATGATAATTGATGTATATCTTGGAATCTCACTGATAGAATTCTAAATTGTCATCAATTTTCATCAACCGTGGATTAGTATTCAGTAAATACTTGGTGACCACAGTTGTCAATTAATTCTGACATTTCATTGTTTGAACATGTCAAATTTCAGAGTAGCCTTAGTTTCATCTGAATTGTACTTCTGTTTTGAGGTTGGCTCATTTTTTGCTTTTCTTTCTTCTAATTTAATATGAGATATATGGAGCCAAAGTCAGTCACCATGTTTGTCATGGTAGACAGGTTGTATTATTATCATTTATTGCACTCCTCCGTTACCTGTGTTGACTCTACTAATGTACTTCCCCATCTACCTAGCCTATTTACTGGTAACAATGTAGCTTCCCCATTGACCCTCTTCTAGCTCAGCACCCTCAGGATGTGTGCATATTGAATATACAGATTGATTCCAGCACTTGCTTATAATTGGCTGAGATTCTGTAATCTAACATGTTTCTTGTCTGCAGCATACATTTGCAGTGCCTCACCTGTAAACCTGAATTTTCTGGAAATGCACTTGTTTGATTAAATCAGCTGGTTGTGAATATAACATGTCAGTATATATTTTTTTCTTGTTGTAGAATACAGTGAATGTTCTACTGAAACACAATGCAGATGTTAACGCAAGGGACAAGAACTGGCAGACTCCTCTTCATGTAGCAGCTGCCAATGATACATTGGACATAGCAAATACTTTGATTCCGTCCTTATCTACAGTTAATGTTACAGACAGAGCAGGCCGTACTAGCCTGCATCATGCATCCTTTAACGGACATTTAGAGGTATTACTTCTTGGAAAAGTCTTACTCATGGAAAACAAAAGTAAAAGATTATAACATTCTCACTCAAATTTTACACGGTAATGCAGAATAAAAGCTAGTGAACCATGGCCAGAATATTGTTTTGTAGTTGGGATCAAATTGGTCATCAAATTAGTTATGGATATATTTCATGCAATTGGAAATCATGCAGTGAATCTTATACTCTGTTATTTACTAAGTAAGGTGTAACAAAAGTTTATACTGTACTATAACTGAGATATTAAATATAATCAGAAAGCCAAACTTTGTATTTTTGTCAGTTAGGTAATGGGTGGCTTAATAAATATGAGTAAACTGACTTCACATCAGCTCAATCAAACACCTGTTAACATTTATAATAAGTTGCTGTTATCAAGCATTTATATGCATCTTTTGAGATGTGTGGCACAAGTAATGTTACTCTTTGAACAAATAATGTGAAAATATTGTTTTCAAGCCATTCCAAACTATTGCTTGTTAGAAGCTGCCAACACATATCACAACTTACATGATATATATGCTTTCTAAATGTTTTTGCTTTACAGATGGTCAAGTTACTTATATCAAAAGGAGCATCTATCAATGCACAGGATAAGAAAGATCGGAGACCGCTTCATTGGGCAGCATACATGGGTAATTATCCATTAAGCGAATTAGCCCTCAAATGCTCATGTGTACTCTTTACCTAACTGATATGTGTTAATTCTTGGACTGGTCGTGGTAATCTTGATATCGTTATATATCGCTATATTCTGTACAGAAACTAATATAACCAAGGGACGAAATAGTTTTAGAGAATTGATTAGCAGTAATTGCTCGACAATTCTTGGAAATAGCAATTAGCATTAGCAGGTACTGCATCTTTTGCTAATCAAAAGTAATATTGATTAGCAACTGGCAATTCTTGGGTAGCAAATTGCTATGCGAACCCAGTTATTTCGTCCCTTGATAACCATTGTAGACCTGGCATTTTGTTACCACTAGTCAGTAATATCAGCCCAGCATAATGTTTGCAATTTATTGTGCCATCAGCGTATCTTCTATAGTAGACCTTGGCTATGTGGTGATACTTGTTTTGAAAGTTAACCTGAGCTTTTTACGAATCAAGCATCTCTTTTCATGATGCATTGTTTGCTCAGTGCTCCTGCAACAAGTTACTTTAATCAGGTGCATTGCCATAAATTAAATTATAGTTTTTCTGTTGAACAAGACACCCAGGTAACATGCTTAGCAGATTTTTTTATTTTCAATTATTCGAAAAACATTGAGCATGGGGGCAGTTAGGAATTAAACACATCCAGCTGCTTAAACATGGAAGGTAGGACACAATTGCATATCTTGTAGAAATGAAGTATTTTGTTCTCATGCTGCAGGTCATGTTGAGGTCGTCCAGGAATTGATTGATAATGATGCAGATGTAAACTGTAAAGATAAAAATCTGTTTACTCCACTTCATTCGGCTGCTGCGAGTGGTCAAGTCAGTGTTGTCAAAATTCTACTTGACCATTGTGCTAAGGTGAGAAGTTACAGTGATGTAGTACCTGGTACACAGATTGGCTGTTATCTGCAATGCCTGAAATTTTAACTTCATTATGGGATAGTCATCTAGAGCAGTGGAAATTTTTAGAAGCAATTAAACCCATAAGATCTTCACATTCAGGTTTTTACTCCCAATCTCAAATTAATCTAAACATATGCAAGAAGTAACCTATGAAATACCATTAGTGCCCATTGATTGCCTCAAATTATCTGTGTAAATTGATATGATCCCAATTTCAGTTGTGTGCTTGCTTGTCCCTCACAAGGTATCAAGATAACCCCTTACTATTTCCTACTGTTTTTCACATATCCTGCAAGATTCTTAGCTTTGGAATACATAATATATTGTTGTTTGATTTGGTCATTGCTGTGCAAGCATGATTCTTGAAGATGATTGCAACCTAGAATTTCTCTTTCAACATTGCCAAATGATTTGTTTGGAATGCACAAAACCAATTAAGAAAGCATATCAATTTGGCATCTGCATATTTATGTCCTTCATCTGATGAAAGGGAGAAAGTTTGGTGCAAAGTAAAGCTGATGACTAATTACTTAGGTGGGCTAAGAATAATGTGTGATGAGTAATATTATGCTCTCTAAGGTTACTAGATGTACTCATGTCTGCTCTCTTAGTATTTTAGCATGTTTAATGTTGACCTGCTGCTGTGGTTAATATTAGTGTTGTCTTATTTGTCCTGTAGATTGATTCACCAAATGCCAGCGGTAATACTCCTTTGCACATAGCTGCTCTGAATGGAAATGATTTAGTTCTTAGAGAACTTCTGGTTAATAAAGCCCAATGCAATGTATCCAATAAGAAAGGACAGGTAAGTTACCCATCATATGACTGCCTCATTGACAGCTCATGAATTATTCAGTGGATAGTTTGGCTGGAAAGCTTAACAACTCATGAATTATTCAGTGGATAGTTTGGCTAGAAAGCTTAACAACTTTGCTGTGTTTTCAGAATGCTACCATAAACACATTGGAATCAGCAGGCTATATATACTATTATAGGTGTCGTCCTATCATTTATCTGTTTATATTAAACTCTCGTATAGCAAGGTCAACTGGTTATCTGTCTCAACACACTATTTCAATAAATAAAAGGACACATGGTACGTTGTTAAGATAAAAATTTGAGAGACTGGCAATACATTTCAGTGGGACTCTCTGTCACCTAGAGGTGTCAGAGACTGGCAATACATTTCAGTGGGACTCTCTGGCACCTATAGGTGTCAGAGACAAACAATACATTTCAGTGGGACTCTCTGTCACCTAGAGGTATCAGAGACAAACAATACATTTCAGTGGGACTCTCGGTCACCTAGAGGTATCAGAGACAAACAATACATTTCAGTGGGACTCTCTGTCACCTAGAGGTGTCAGAGACAAACAATACATTTCAGTGGGACTCTCTGTCACCTAGAGGTGTCAGAGACAAACAATACATTTCAGTGGGACTCTCTGTCACCTAGAGGTGTCAGGGACAAACAATACATTTCAGTGGGACTCTCTGTCACCTAGAAGGTACAGAGACTGGCAATACATTTCAGTGGGACTCTCTGTCACCTAGAGGTGTCAGAGACAAACAATACATTTCAGTGGGACTCTCTGTCACCTAGAGGTATCAGAGACAAACAATACATTTCAGTGGGACTCTCTGTCACCTAGAGGTGTCAGGGACAAACAATACATTTCAGTGGGACTCTCTGTCACCTAGAGATATCAGAGACAAACAATACATTTCAGTGGGACTCTCTGTCACCTAGAGGTATCAGAGACAAACAATACATTTCAGTGGGACTCTCTGTCACCTAGAGGTGTCAGGGACAAACAATACATTTCAGTGGGACTCTCTGTCACCTAGAAGGTACAGAGACTGGCAATACATTTCAGTGGGACTCTCTGTCACCTAGAAGTATCAGAGACAAACAATACATTTCAGTGGGACTCTCTGTCACCTAGAGGTATCAGAGACAAACAATACATTTCAGTGGGACTCTCTGTCACCTAGAGGTATCAGAGACAAACAATACATTTCAGTGGGACTCTCTGTCACCTAGAAGTTTAAAAAAGTCATAATGTCATGCTTGTTTAGAGTGTCTTAACATATGTAGAATATTTCAGACGGGTAAAGATTTGTTTTAATGAAGAAACTTCTTTCACAGACCCCACTTCACCTTGCTGCTGTATCTCCTCATGGGGGGATCTGTCTTGAAGTCCTCTTAAATGAAGGAGCTGAGGTTCAGGTTCAGTGTAAGGAGGGAAGGACTCCGCTACATATGATAGCTCTGCAAGGACAGTTTACCAGAGCCAGCAGTGTAATAGAACATGGTGAGTTTTTTGTCAGAAATACAATTGGGATGGGACAATGAACATTTTGAACAGGATTAATAGAATTTGTGTTGTGAGTTGTATGTATGTGACAGTGAAAAACGTTTTCAGGAAGGACAGTTGTGTCACTTAATATGTCCTCAGTTGGCTTGGAACCCCACAAGTTATCCTTTTCGATAAAAAAGTTTACTATTGTAAGAAAATGAATTTAGAGATCAATTTGAGGATATGATGAGGTTCTAGAAGTCTGTGGGTCTTAAGTTAAACTATTCCAAGTATGACTCGACTACACACTTATATGTCAACATTCCTATCTCTTACCCACGTAGAAGAATAATAATGATGACAGGGATTCAATGTATGTTTTCAATGACAAATGGAAGAGAATGCAATTGGAAAGGAAAACAACATAGGACAAGACAGGTTTATTTCTTCACTAGGCTTCATTGTTATCTTTGTAATGACACAGAAATTTAATATATGATTGCTCACTCCAAAGTGAAGTTTAATGGTTGTTATGATGTTTTTTTTTAACGTTGGTATATACGTTATATATTCGTTTCTTTTAAATTGCAGTCACTCAAGTTTTATTAGAAAGAGGTGAGTCACTTCATATCTTGTACAAGTAAAACCACTTGTCAGTAGTTTTCTTAGAAGCAGCACCATGTCTAGCATAAATTGCACTGTTAAGTTATTTTTAGCCATTCTTATTTTTTTAAATTCTAGAGTCTGATTGGGAAAATAAATCACAAGTATGCAACGAGCTGAAGCAGATGAAATGATGAAATGGGGGGCGAGTGTTGGGGGATCGGTGATGTTATCATGGTAGATGTTCTTCAAGAGTCTTTCTTTAATAATCTAACATATTTTATCTTGAAATGTGGTATATATGGAATATTGCTTAATTTTCAATGTTTTCTTCATTTAGAATTTCATCAGTGTGTAAAATTTTTGTAAGAATATTATTTTCCTCGGTGGATAAATAATGCTGACAGTTGCAAGAAAACTAAAATCTTTTTCAGGTCCATTGCTATAATGATATAACTGTTGTTATCAGGTGTCTTACTATTATGATTTTGTGCTAAAAATTAACTTCAGCAATTTCCCATTTATGCCCTTAATCCATATAAAGAGCACAACCTTCCCTCTTATTTGATCCCACGTCCACCTAACCCCCTTATCCTAGATTTGGTGAGCACAACTTACCATAGATATAATGAGCACAACCTACCTTAGATATGGAGAGCACAACCTACCTTATTGTGAGCACAACATACCTTAAATATGGTGAGCACAACCTACCTTGGAGATATGGTGATATGGTGAGCACATCTTACCATAGATATAATGAGCACAACCTACCTTAGATATGGAGAGCACAACCTACCTTATTGTGAGCACATCATACCTTAAATATGGTGAGCACAACCTACCTTAGATATGGTGAGCACAACATACCTTAGATATGGTGAGCACAACCTACCTTAGATATGGTGAGCACAACATACCTTAAATATGGTGAGCACAACATACCTTAGATATGGTGAGCACAACCTACCTTAGATATGGTGAGCACAACCTACCTTAGATATGGTGAGCACAACCTACCTTAGATATGGTGAGCACAACCTACCTTAGATATGGTGAGCACAACCTACCTTAGATATGGTGAGCACAACCTACCTTAAATATGGTGAGCACAACATACCTTAGATATGGTGAGCACAACCTACCTTAGATATGGTGAGCACAACCTACCTTAGATATGGTGAGCACAACCTACCTTAGATATGGTGAGCACAACCTACCTTAGATATGGTGAGCACAACCTACCTTAGATATGGTGAGCACAACCTACCTTAAATATGGTGAGCACAACATACCTTAGATATGGTGAGCACAACCTACCTTAGATATGGTGAGCACAACCTACCTTAGATATGGTGAGCACAACCTACCTTAGATATGGTGAGCACAACCTACCTTAAATATGGTGAGCACAACATACCTTAGATATGGTGAGCACAACCTACCTTAGATATGGTGAGCACAACCTACCTTAGGTATGGTGAGCACAACCTACCTTAGATATGGTGAGCACATCTTACCATAGATATAATGAGCACAACCTACCTTAGATATGGAGAGCACAACCTACCTTATTGTGAGCACATCATACCTTAAATATGGTGAGCACAATCTACCTTAGATATGGTGAGCACAACATACCTTAGATATGGTGAGCACAACATACCTTAGATATGGTGAGCACAACATACCTTAGATATGGTAAGCACAACATACCTTAGATATGGTGAGCACATCCTAACTTAGATATGGTGAGCACAACCTACCTTAGATATGGTGAGCACAACCTACCTTAGATATGGTGAGCACAACATACCTTAGATATGGTGAGCACAACATACCTTAGATATGGTGAGCACAACCTACCTTAGATATGGTGAGCACAACATACCTTAGATATGGTGAGCACAACCTACCTTAGATATGGTGAGCACAACCTACCTTAGATATGGTGAGCACAACCTACCTTAGATATGGTGAGCACATCTTACCATAGATATAATGAGCACAACCTACCTTAGATATGGAGAGCACAACCTACCTTATTGTGAGCACATCATACCTTAAATATGGTGAGCACAACCTACCTTAGATATGGTGAGCACAACATACCTTAGATATGGTGAGCACAACATACCTTAGATATGGTGAGCACAACATACCTTAGATATGGTAAGCACAACATACCTTAGATATGGTGAGCACATCCTAACTTAGATATGGTGAGCACAACCTACCTTAGATATGGTGAGCACAACCTACCTTAGATATGGTGAGCACAACCTACCTTAGATATGGTAAGCACAACATACCTTAGATATGGTGAGCACAACTTACCTTAGCTATGGTGAGCACAACATACCTTAGATATAGTGAGGACAACCTACCTTAGATATGGTGAGCACAACATACCTTAGATATGGTGAGCACAACCTACCTTAGCTATGGTGAGCACAACATACCTTAGATATAGTGAGGACAACATACCTTAGATATGGTGAGCACAACATACCTTAGATATGGTGAGGACAACATACCTTAGACATGGTGAGCACAACCTACCTTAGATATGGTGAGCACAACATACCTTAGATATAGTGAGCACAACATACCTTAGATATGGTAAGCACAATATACCTTTGATATAGTGAGGACAACATGCCATGAATAGGCATTTGAACTTCAATAATATCTTAGCTATACAGACAATAGGAAAAGCATTAATCGTAAAGAGGCAAATGCACAGGCTTTTCACTATCTCTTGTTCAGAAATTTGATGCATTAATATAGTTTAAATAGAATATTGGCAACAGTGTTAAATTCATCATTGTAATAACTTTGTACTGTACAACTGTAGATTTGCAACAAAATAGCACATCTATAATGAAATGATTTCAGCTTTCTTTTTGTTTGATCTCTGTGCAGGAGCTATTATTGACTGTGCTGACTCTGTTGGTAATACACCAGTTCATTTAGCAGCCCAACATGGACAACAAGAACTGTTAGCTACTCTCCTAGAGAATGAAGCTGATGCTTCTCTGTAAGTACCACATTTCACCCTTACCATTTTTCTAGAAAGGAATCGAATGTTCATGATTCTAACTTAATGAGTGATGTTATGGCAGAGAGTACATAGAGACTCATCAATAAAGTCAACATTAAGATGCTGACTGAGATCCTGAAGTTTGGTCTTAAATTATTGGAAAGTCTCTTATGTTGGTTTCGATGATAAACGTAACCTATGCATTCATGATGGCGTATGTATGTGTGTGTGTATGTGTGTGGTGTCACCCAGGGGTCAAAATTGTGAAAACCTTGTGAACACGATATCTCAAGAAAGGAAGGTCGTAACAACTTCATAGGTAGTGTATAGAAGTACCACATTAAGTACAAGAAACCTATTGTTTTGGTGGAGGTCAAAGGTCATTTGGGGTAACCAGGGGTCAAATTGTGAAAACCTTGTAAACATGATATCTCAAGAAGGGAAGGTGGGACCAACTTCATAGTTTGTGTGTAGAAGTACCACATTAAGTACAAAAAGTCTATTATTTTTGGCGGAGGTCAATGTCATTTGGGGTCACCAGGGGTCAAATTGTGAAAACCTCGTAACACGATATCTCAAGAAGGGAATCATGGGCAGACCTCATATTTAGTGTGTAGGAGTACCACATTGTTTGAAAGATGCCTATTGCTTTTGGTGGAGGTCAAAGGTCATTTGGGTCACCAGGTCAAATTGTGAACCCCTTGTTATCACGATATCTCAATACTGGAAGCTTGGGCCGACCTAATTTAGTGTGTAGAAGTACCACATTGAGTTTTAGAAGCCAATTGGTGTACCAATCAAAGATATCCATCTTAGAGGATGGTGTCCCTTATGTAAGACATCTTTGCAGTCGGTAATTGATTGTTCTCACACCCATTGGATTTTTTGTTCCAATTTGAAAAGTTTTGTTCATCACACATCACTCGGTGTGTAGTTTAATTAGTTAGGGATGTACCCTACTGTCTGATTAAAGTGCCCCTCTCACCTAACTTAACTTTTGCTTTTGTACCACAGAAGGGGAATACATGGCATGCTGCCTCTGCACCTTGCTGCATTAAATGGGTACACCCTCTGCTGTAAGAAATTATTAGATTCAGGTGAGTATGATAGACTACATTATAAGAGTGTTATCATCTAGCTTGTCTCAACTGACTAACTCTCTCAAACTACTGAAGACTCCCTTACTGGCCATTTATCACTGTCAAGTATCACTGCAATTACTAACCCCTAGCCACTTCACAATAATTACTGCTTAACATTCAAATGTGTCAGGGAATAATGAATTAACAGTACACTGATGAAAGGCACTACAGTACTGTGGGCTAAAAAAATGTTATTTGTCCTGAATACAGTATTATATTTTCCAGCTAACTTTGAACACAACCATATGGCAAAGAAAAAATTGTAAAGAAAATTCAAATTTCAGCTACGTCTATCATGATGGCTACACTTTGAAAAGCACTTTCACACCTGATCTTTAATCTGCTGCTTTAGAATTTGAAATCATTAGTCATTTCACAACATACAGCATTACCCTAGTGCACCGTTTTTGCCATTTTCTGATGTATTTTCATTATGTTAAATGACCAAAATCACATGTATTGTTCTTGTAAATCACATATTGTGTTGACAGCACAGTGGAGAACAAAGATACAAGGCCATTTTACTCTACATCATTAACTTAAAAAAGAATGGAGCAGAAGGAGGGGGGGGGGGTGGGGTGAGGGTGGTGTTAATTGAGACAGTGAAGCCAGTTTGAGTGATGATCTCTGTTGTTTTGATATTTTATTTTAATGTCCTAGGATGCTATTTCTCCAACAAAGTACAGTGCTACTTCATTTTGTTTTGTATTGTTATGTTCTTCTATTAATCTTTGGTACTTCACAGGCTGTGATGTTAATTCAGTAGATGTTAATGGAAGGACACCAGTGCATTGTGCAGCCTGCTCTGGGTAAGTTCAATGACAGATTCTGCTTTCTTCTCCAATATTTATGAAAGGAAATAAATAAAACAAGGATTGCTCTTTTTTCATGGCTTTGTTGTTTTGCAACCCTCTTGTGTACCAACATTAAACACAAGAGGAGAAGGTGTGAAAGAAATGTCTAAGAAGTTTCTCTTAATTATATTTTTAATCTATGTCTTCTTCAAAACGTAAAGACGGTCAGTATATCTGTGTCTTAAGGCTCACATTCACAAGAAGAAAAAAACATAAAATATTTTATTGTAAACTTCATAGTCCAACAAACTTTTATCCATGCAGTGGGAAGTTCACATTAGACCAAAATGTCAGGATTCTGTACTCCTGGAGTGATAGAAGCATCATATTTCCTCACATTTGTAGCACAATGCCACACATGCTGCAAAATGAGCCCAAGTTTCGTGTAGTCATGGTACCAATTACTGGGCCAATAGTGCTGCTCTGTTATGACCAGTGGAAGAACAGTTGTAAAGTCTTCTTGTTGTCTCTCCTAAATTTGTAATCTACAGGAATGTGGACTGTCTTGAACTTTTAATAAGCAGTGGGGCATCATTTGATGTTGCAGACAGTCAGGGG
Organism: Apostichopus japonicus; assembly: GCF_037975245.1. Classification (NCBI taxonomy): domain Eukaryota; kingdom Metazoa; phylum Echinodermata; class Holothuroidea; order Aspidochirotida; family Stichopodidae; genus Apostichopus; species Apostichopus japonicus. The sequence continues at coordinate 20,185,002 of NC_092578.1, read as the reverse complement.
CGTATTCCTCTTCACTATGCAGCTGGTAATGCCAACCATCAATGTGTCCTTTCATTGGTTGCAATGGGATCCAATGTCAACCACCTAGACTTTCAGAAATGCACACCTTTGCATTATGCAGCTGCATCTGATTCAGAGGCAGAGTAAGTGTTCTTCAAGTCTCATCCTTGGTTTCATATTACTTCCTTGCACCCTTGTGCTTTGTGTTACTCTCTTTCATGGCATAGATACTTTACACCACACAAACTGTGTGTACAAGTAACCTATTTATTTTAAACCTTAAATAAAATTGGTTTCCCAGGAATCCTGTGACCAAGTCTGTGTTGAGAGCTAGAGAGTAGCCTACGGTGGCCTAGGTTATCAGCAGAAACTTGTTACAAATGGATTATTAGCCAGAAATGTAATCGGGATGAAGAAACATGGATGGCCACAGCTGTAATTCAAATATCTGTTGACTTCCTCACCTTGGATTCTTGAGAAGAGAAGGAAAGGGAGCAATTATTTCTTTGCCTAATGAAAACAAATTTTGTTAATAATTTTAAGTATGAAGCTGAACCTTGTTGTGTCTTTCTTGTTGCTAGGATCTCTGGCTTTATTTACTCTTTCTATCAAAACATTGTGAGCCAGAATCTAGACAGTACATGGTTAGTAAGAGTTGTCATATTTTGGAGAGTTATATTTTTGGTTTCGTTATGTCATATCAGTTGTTTTCAAGTTAAGTATGTTCAGTTTAGGTCATTACTCACTAAAGTGTCCAAGAAGAGAAAATTGCTCTAGAAATGTTTATGTCTTTACAAAGCCAACAATTTCCTAGTCTCAAACAGAGGCTGTCTCCTAGCTGTTTTTGAAGATAAATCAAATTAACTTGCTAACTTAATACTTTATGTTGTATCTTTATCATAACAATACAGTATTTGACAGGTAAATTGCCCTATAGACTTAGTGGAGGCAATGAATTATTTGTTATCTGTATTGATAATGTAATCTTTCTCCCCATAGTTGTGTAGAACATCTTCTTAATAACAAGGCCAATCCATCCTTGCATGATACTCATGGCTACAGGCCACTTCATTATGCGGCTGCTGCAGGGCACCACTTAGTGGCTGAGAAGGTCAGTTTATCAACATTTCTCTGATTTGTAACAAGACATACTTACAGATTTTAGGCTAGTCACCATTTAAATGCAAATAAAGACATGTTAAACAGTTCATGATATAGGGTTATACATTGAAGAAACAAAGGCTGCTATTGTTAAACAATTAATTTCCTTTGACTCTAAGCTATTTAGTATGTATAAATGTAAGACAAAAGTCACTTAAAAGGTGGGAAATGGCATCATATGGCAAGGCTTTGTAACTTTTAGGGTATATGATTTTGTTACTGCATTGTAATTGGTTGATTGTAGTTGATGTGAAATGCCTTTAATGCACTGTTTTCAAATATCACTGGCAAGGTATGATGGTGCATACATATTTGAACAAGATAGTAATGTGATTTTGTAAAACCAAATTAGACTGTGAGAAGTTTGAATGTGTTTGGTATTTCTTCTGGTATTTGGTCAAAGTTGGGCCAAGTTATGACAATAAAATAGACAAGTGTTACCTTTTTGATTCCTTAGCAATAAAGGTTTGAGAATATTTATGGTCGTGGTGGTGTGTATGTAACACTGCTTTTAAGCATGAATACTACTCCAAATGAATACGATGAATGTTGAATAGCCTACTTGATGCATGACTTAACCTCCATTCACTTACTTTACTGTGTTTTTAGGAGTTCCAAGATCATTCTAGTTAATAGGTCAAAGTCTGAAAACCTTGTAAATAATTCCAGTAGAAAAGCTTGAATGCAGTTCATACTTGGCAAGTGGATGTATAGGCATATGAACCCTATTGGTTGTTGTGGAAGTCAAATATCATTGAAGTGAACAGGTCAAAAGAACTCCTAGGATTTCCTTAGTAAGTCAGTCCAAACTTAACAATCTTGTGTATGTTCAGTCTAAAATTAAATGTTCTGCTTTTTATGGCAAAAGAATCCCTAATGCCTGATTCACACCCTGAAACAACCATTGTTGAGTTTGGTCCTGATCAGTCAGGCAGTGTGCATCTGGTTTTACATATTGTTGTGGGGGAGGTAGAAAGAGGGCTGTAAAATACTCTGGTATGCACCAATAGAACTGATCTCTTCCTGTTCAGTTCTTCTGAACACTTCTAATAAACATTTCATTGAAGTATCAAAATTGAAGTTACAAAACTGCACTTTTGTAAAATAATCTATTATATTGATTACTTTAACTGTGTATGGAGTTTTAATATAAGACAGTTCAACATACCCTACCAGTGGCAGATCGGGAGGAGCCTAACTCTAAGGGTCACCTCTACCATGCCAGAGCTCTTTAAAGCCAATGTTGAATTACATTGTTGTAGTATACAATATTTGCAGTTTGAAATAATATCTTTTTGCCATTTCTTGTATTCTTCACACAGTTATGTATGGAAATAATAGTGAGTTGTTTCATGATATTTAATGTCCTGTATTAGTATATGTAGGTGAAGTTTGCATTAGATGGTTCCAGCATTAGAAAGTAATCATCTCTTCTCAGTTTGGCTTTTTCTGAGCAATGGATTTTCATGTCCAGTCCATTTATTAGTCACTACCTGTTAGTATCAATAACATTTTAACTATACTGTTTCTCGTTATGGTGGCATTTCTTAGAGGTGTATTTATAAAGTTAAGAATGAAAGTTTGTAAGGGATCAATAAGCGGAAAGTTGATTTTACTTCCTTATGTCTGGGAAATAAAAGTTACATGAAGTGCATCCTCTCCAAATTCAGATAATTGCAAAAGGAAAAGAGTTCAATTTTTCTAAAGTTTCTAACATTGTTCTAATGTTTTTTGATGTCTAATGCTAAAACACCTGTGACTTCTTAGATTGACTAATCTCTACACTAAAGACCTCACTGCCCCCTATCCCCTGCAGGTAGCATTTGTTGGTTATGATCGACATTGGCTGCATTTAGTTTCTTCAGTGGTGTCGCTATGGTTTCAGGGGCCTTCAGTGGTGTAGCTATGGTTTCAGGGGCCTTCGGTGGTGTAGCTATGGTTTCAGGGGCCTTCGGTGGTGAAGCTATGGTTTCAAGGGCCTCAGGTAGTGTAGCTATGGTTTCAGGGGCCTTCAGTGGTGTAGCTATGGTTTCAGGGGCCTTCAGTGTTGTAGCTATGGTTTCAGGGGCCCAGGCTCAAAAGTGAGAACTGGAGCCATTCACACTTATCTAAACTTGACATAAAGCTATAATTGCAATATTAAAGAATATAAACCATGATAGATATGGTATTGAACTTGGCAGTTAATTTGTCAACTTCATCATGATGTTAATAAAATACACACATGTAGGTGTGTTTTCACTTATTCAGTTATTCATACAAAACTATGACAAGTGGGTGTGATCCAATCCTTTGGGTCCATTTTAATTGGATGCCCCAGTCTTCTTTGTTCTTTGTCACTTTAATTGACTTAGAACCCTCACATGCCCTCTCCAAATCTATGTAAAAAGGAAGCAAGTCATCAACCTGGATCAGATGAAATCTTCACTTGTTTTGTTCATATTTATTAATCCAATTAACCAGCTTCTCATCAATTAATACTGATCACCTGTTTCCTTGGGTACTTCAGAAAGTCACAAGTGGTTGAAATTGAAAACATATCTTATGTTTTTATGATATGTTCCATTTCCTGTAGCCCCCTCCCCTACCATTGGATCAATGTCATTGCAGTTTATTGATAAACATGTTACAAACTTACTCATTCTAATGAAACATTTATTGCAGTCTTTATCATGTATACTAACTCATGTAGTGTTTTCATTAACTTTGATTTCTTGTGCTTGTTGTGAGGTAATTCACTGGTCACGTTAGTCTCACATTTCTAGTCTGGTGACAAGGCTCAAATAAAAGTGCTGCCCTCTTCTACATTAATAGTAAGCATTATACAATGTGTGGAGCATGTTGATGGATGGATTGCTTGACAGAATTTATTCCTATAGTACAGCTCAGCAGAACAATGCCAGACTCCTTACAATCTATTTTTCATTTCATACTTTTATATTACACTGTATTTATATCAAAAGTCACTCGGCAATTGATAACAGTAGATTTGGTACGAATGCGCTTCAAGGGCAAACAGAATGACTGTGGGCTTAAGGGATGAATCAAAAGGACGATTAGAGACATTATGGACCTTCCACAATTCCTTTAGAACCTAAGTGTACTTCACAAAGTGTTTTGGAGAAACATCCTTGTTCCAATGTACAGGAAAAGCTTTCAGAATTATCCCAAACATTTTTTGCTAACATCAGCACTTTAGCAGTTGCATCTCTTGTTAGTTTCTTGCAGGTTTAGGTAAAAGGATTCTTTTTAATATCATGAAGTGCACATGTGTATGTATGTGACCCATAGGCTTGTAACATGACAGCTCAAGAAATATATGATTGTTGAACTTGGTATGTTGATCCACCTTATGTATTACATCAATCAAAATACCAAGTTGTTTTCTTGTAGAGTTCAAAGGCCAGGTCACCAAAGATCAAACTCTGAAAACTTTTTGAACAGGATTACGCCAAGAGTATAGTTTGGATTTACATTACACTTAGTATAGGGATTTATATAAGTGTGTTCAAGAACCATATTGTTTCTTCAAGGGGAAAAGGTGGGTTGAGGTCAACAGATATCAAATTGTCGAAACCTTGTACACAAAATAACTTCAAAGTACATGGTGGTTTGACTTTATACAGCAGGTGGATCCAAACGTGCCTATTATTTTTGTGAGGCCACTTGATTTGATAAAATTCTGCCAATTTATTAAAAATGATTACTCTAAATTTTCAGCTAAGATTAAGTTGAATCCAGAAGATGTGTAGATTCATCTTCGTGTTAACATTTGAGGTCGATAATGGTCAATATCCAAAAAGCTAGTCAATACAATAACCACAAAAGCAATCCTTGCTTGAACTTCATTTGTAGTATGTTGGTCCAACATAAGTACAAGAACTCTGTTGCTTTCTGTGGAGATCATATATTACAAGAGGTTACTAGAGATTAAAGTCAATAAATCTTGTAAACATGAAACCAACAGTTTATTTAAGATCAACCATACACATGAGTGCAAGAACCTTGGTGATCTCTTAAAGTAAGTAATGTTCAAAACTATTTGTGTGCAATGCTACATTAAATGTTCTCATACAAAACATGACAGGGATTCACTAAGCCTGTTAGTTTTCTGGTTTAAGTGGCATTTTTATAGTGTACTGCTTGTCTGTATGAGTGTGTTGATCTAACATCAGTACTACTGCTTACAGATTCATCACTTTCAATTTCTTTCAACCTTATTTGCTTTGCTACAGCTCAGGGAATCCCTTTCAGTGTCAGACATTGCTGGACCTAGCCCTTTAACAGAACCCCTCCATCTAGCGGTAAGCAAGCCTTTGTTGGAATTCACTGTATTTGTCTATTAGAAATTTGACTTGTGCATTTAGGTTTAAATCCAAGTTGAGAATTTCCTGTTCATTTAGGTCATTTGTTAGGTTTGCAGATTTCATGTTTTTTGTTGTGAAGCTCTTCCATTGTTGCTCTTCTGGAGAAGTATTTAGCAATCTTCAATTGTTTTATTTTATGATTCATCCTCAATGGTTTCTGTCAGGAACTGATAACTGAGTAGATTGTTAAGTATGTTACTATATTGCCAGGTAACTTCACCAGTATCTTAAATCTGGTTCCTGATATCTTCATGATTAGTGTATCTAGTCTAAGCCTCTATGATATATTCATGAGTAATATATTAAGTCACAAGCTTGATATCTCCATGAGTAGCATATCAAGTCTGAAGACTGATATCTCCATTAGTAAGAGTATTAAGTCACACGCCCAATATTTCAATGAGTAGTGTATCAATTTACAAGCCTGATATCTCCATTAGTAGTGTATTAAATCATAAATGTGATATGAATGAGTATTGAATATTGTCTTAAGCCTGATATCTCTATGAGTAGTGTATTAAGTCACAAACCTGATATATTCATGAGTAGTGTATTAAGTCACAAGCCTGATATCTTCATGAGTAGTGTATTAAGTCTTAAGCCTGATATCTCCATTAGTAGTGTATTAAGTCACAAACCTGTTATTTTTATTAGTAGTGTATTAAGTCTAAAGCCTGATATCTCCAATAGTAGTGTATTAAGTCACAACCTGATACCTTCATGAGAAGTGTACTAAGTCACAAGCCTGATATCTCCATGAGAAGTGTACTAAATATATAGCCATTAAATCTCCATGACTTGTGTGCTACGTATGATGCCTTTTTTTACATAAATAGTGCTTGAAGTCGAGTACTTTCTCTCTCCATTAGAGGTGCATTCAATCTTGCCTTGATACCTCCATGAGTCCTCAATTAAGTCTCAAGCCTGATATTACAGGAGTAATGTTTTCAGTCCGAAATTTGATATCTCCATGAGTAGTTTATCAAATTGTAATACTTTGCAAATCAGTAGTATATTAAATCTTTTATGATATCTTGTGTTGTTCTGTATTGTGTGTTTTTTTTACCTGTATTTGTTCATTATATCCTGATATTTGACTTACTTTGTGCAGGCATATAATGGTCATGTCAACACCCTTGGTGTTCTAATGCGGTCAGTAATAGCCCTTGATGTGGAAGATGCAAATGGACGAACAGCTCTAGATCTCGCTGCTTTCAAAGGCCATGCAGACTGTGTAGAATCCTTGGTCTTGCAGGGTGCCCCCATCTTGGTACACGACTCTGTCTCTAAAAGGACTCCGTTGCATGCCTCAGGTAAGTGGGTGTAGCAGGAGCAATTCAAAGCTATGCCATGTGATATTCACACATGATTTGTCATTTCACATTCTTCTGCTTACATAACTCCCCCCCACCTCCCAAGTCCAATACAGTACAGTTTGTGTCCCAAAAGTTCTGTTTAATAAACTTGCAGTTGTTGACCAAAACAAAGACATAAAAGGTTGCCAAACAGAAAGATTAATTGTACCAGAAGGTTGCTGAATCATAACATTGGGAATAACTTCATATTACAAAAACTGGTAGTAGTAGTGTTTGTTAAATATCAGTAGCCTAATAAACTGAGCTGTAAGGTTTGACAGGCAGTCAAGTTATATTGAAGGAGGACATGCATAACCAGCTAGTTTGTTTCTTGATTACAGCTTACAATGGACATGCTGAGTGCTTGAGGATTCTTCTAGAAAACGTTGAGAATGAAGATGCTGTCAACTGTATTGATGATCAAGGAAGGACCCCGCTGATGGTGGCAGTCAGTAATGGTCATATTGATGCCACCCTCCTCCTTCTACATTATAGATCAAGACTTAATCTTCAGGATATCCATCACAGAACAGCTCTTCATAGAGGGGTAATACTTTCAAAAACAGACTATTCCATATTGTAGGACAAGATTTAGTCTATAATATATCCATTGTAAGACAGCCTTGTATAAAGCCATAAGTTTACTGCAACTAGAAAATAGGCTTCTCTGCACTTAATTATTGGATGAGGCTGAATCTTTGTGATATGGTTAATGCAACATCCTTGCTTACAAATATAATAAGCATAAGTCAAGAAAGACAGCCACTTTCCTCTGCAATATAATCCAGACTGATAGGTTTGGCAGAAGAAGAAATATAACCCTACATTGTAGGTCAAGATGGAATCTTAAGAGATGCTTGAGAAAACGCACATAAAGAAATAGTCCTACAGTAACTATATTATGGATCATAATCAGCTTCTTTGTGATTTTACCTTAACAGGATAATCTGGTTGCCAGTGAAAACCATAATTTGAAGAAGAAAAGTCTTTATAATATATTTGTTTTGTTGTAGGCGGCTAACGGACATGAAGAATGTGTTGATGCTCTCATTCAGGCTCGCTCAGATACCTCTGTTAGGGATATCAACCATCGCACCCCTCTACACATGGCTGCCACCTGTGGTCATGTTGGTATTCTTGGGACCCTTCTACAAGCTGGTACCAGTAATCATGTTGATAAAAAAGGTTTCACTCCCCTGCATTGGGCTTGTTACAATGGTAAGAATAAACTGTAAAATATGAAATATTGGGCTATCGGTGTATAGAACTTCCCACCCCTACCTGAATTCATGATTGCCGACTGTTGAAATCATTCTTAATAGATGTGTACTTGAATTAAAAAGTTCTGCAATTGTTACAATGGAATATGTGTTAGACTTGAAAGTAGCAGGTGGTCTTATGGTTGTTACAGTATTCATGCACTGTCAGTTTAGGGTATTGTCTTTCAAACACTAGGCAACCTGTGTTATCTCTAGTAACCAGATCATTGTTTTTGACAGGCCTCTATTTTTCTTGGTTTTCCTCACCTCTGGTTTCCTTTAATTCCACAGGTCATGAGAATTGTGTTGAATTGCTCCTAGAGCAGATTCCAGAGATGTTTTCTGAAGGAAATGCATTTACAGCTCTTCACTGTGCAGTGTAAGTCACCCTCCTATATCGTCTTGATTCTATCATGCTGTTGCATTGGATATAAAAACAAATGCTTATGGTATCTTCCACATGTTAAGAGAGATGGAAACATGGTGGAATTACAAGGGGAAGGGGATGGTGAATATAGCAGAATCCCTGGTGGTTTGCTCAATATTTACTTTGTCAGTTTGTTTGCTAATGCTTTTTTAAGTCACCAGTTTCCACTTTTCTTTGGCATTGATGAATGAAAGCCTGAAGCAGCATAGATGGGTTACTGAGTTTGTATAAATAGTAGTTTCTTCTCTTGATAAATGATTTATAATTATATAGAAAAATAAAAACAATTACAGCTCACTCTGCTGCTGGCAGATGCTTTCACAAGTTAAGTTTGCATCTTCGTCTTACAAACTAGAATTGGGGAGTGGTTTTGATATAATGATGCAGACAAATTCAAGCTAGTTTGTGAAGCAACAAACTTCAGTTACTAGAATATCCATGTGGTAAATTGTGTAATTTGTAATATGGTTACCATATTTGTTATAATGTCATGTAGAAATATAACTTCCCTTTCTGTTTCTGTGATCGTTAAGGCCAAGCTAAGTACAATTCCATAGAGAGCTGCACCTATCAGTTGTGTCAGTTATAACAAGATGCTGTAATATTGATTGAAATACCTTCTAATATGTGTTATAAAATCCAGCTACCCTTGACACACAATGCTATGTTCTGTACTTCAAGTTGTGTTGGTTAGTACAATGACTAAAGGTATATGTTAAACTCATGCCTGCACTCAAGACTTCATACTTTTTGTTCACAGTTTAAATGATAATGAATCCTGTGTTGAGATGTTGATAGAAACTCTTGGTGATCACATTGTCAATTTACAAGACTCTAAAGGAAGGTAAGTTTAATGTCAAAACATGAAGTATATAAGGAGAACAGAACATAAATGCAAATGTGGCAATATATGCAAGCAATGCCCTTATCAACCATTTTCATTGCATTAATGTACCTACGCAAACTAATGCCCTAATCAGCCATTTTCATTAACAATAATGTACTTATGCATGCTAATGCCCTTATCAAATATTTTCATTCACATTAATGCCCCTATGCATGCTAATGCCCTTATCAACCATTTTCATTTACATTAACGTCCCTATGCATGCTAATGCCCTTATCAACCATTTTCATTGCATTAATGTACCTATGAAAACTAATGCCCTAATCAGCCATTTTCATTAACAATAATGTACTTATGCATGCTAATGCCGTTATCAAATATTTCATTGCCTTGTATTGTTCACAACTTGCATCAAGAATTGCCTGACATTCACACAGTCTACCTCATTTATAATGGTTGAACTAACCTTTGAAGAAGTGTGCTCAGTACTTGTGGTCTGACAATGTTTCAGATACATTGTAAATGAAGGTTTCAAGTGATCATTTTCACATGTGGTTGGCTTTTCAGGTTCAGTAGTTTCATTTCAGTAGTGACAATAAATGTGCGCATGAGTAGCTGAATCCATGCCTGATAATACTGATAATACTTTAGCTGCATCAACTAACAATATCTAACTATGTTATAATTATGAACAGAAAACTGACTGTGAGTTACATATTTCTGAATAAATGAAGTCACTTGAGCTTCACTTGCTGAAGTATGTAACCGGTTTACAAGAGAAGCTTACATTAATGAACAACATGATCATCATTTATGAGAAGATATTGTAGAAGTTCAAAATTCTGAACCTTTTGCTATTCCTTTTTGTACACCAGACTACATGCCAGATTTATTATCAGAATGCTTCCAAAATGGCATAATTATTAAAATGTTAGTATTTCATATGATTACTGTTAAATTGTAAACTGTGTGAACTGTTTGCAGGCTTTTTAATGGATGCTTACCATGTCATGTAAGCACAGGGCCTGTTCTGTTATGTTGCCTTCAAAGAGTTATTCATTCATGCTTGCTTTTTTTATTTCCAATTAATATTACTTTAATGCTCTTTGCTAGTTGATTGCTGTCATAATTTTGTCTTCCTTCCTGACTCTGAGGCTCATTATTTTTCTTCAGGACACCTCTACATGCTAGCGCTCTGACAGATCAGGTTGAATGTCTTCAGTTAATGCTCAGTCATGGTGGTCAGATTAAGATCTTAGATAATTCAGGGAAAACATGCCTAATGGTGGCAGCCGAAAATGGATCTGCTGGAATAGTGGGTAAGAATTTCATCTAATTTCAATTTTACTCTTGTGTTTTTGTGCAACATTACATTTACCATTAATATTTGGCAAGCCTCAGTTGAACATTTCATTAGGGTGGCCTATGTTGAAATACTTAATAATTAATTTAGCCAGAACGGTTGTAAAGGAGTTAAGGGACAGAATTGTGTTCTCATCATTTGGTGGAAGTTCTATGGTGTATGTAATGGTTTTATCTTGATACTTGTGTAACCCATTATGCAATGTTATGGGTGTGAGTAAAGCTGATCCTTAACTATGAGTGGCTTTCTTTGAGCTTCTACAGTGTAATTTATTATATCGATTTATAGCTGTTTGAATAAAAGAATACCTGTGTTTGCGTTTTGTTGAGTTTATGGTCCAGGGAACCTTTAGTATGTAAGTTGATGTTCTTGATAGATGGATGTTGTTCACAAGTGGTGAAACTTTCCTAAAATCTGATGGAGAAGTTGGTCTAATGCTGATATTTGCTAACATAGTTTGCTTCACTGAGAGTAAAGATGAATTTCATACTAGGTGTGTTGATTGATCTTATTGAGTCCAAGAACACTGATGATTAAATATGATTGAGGTCAACAGAGGTTGATGTTTAAAAACTTAACAAACATGACACCTCTAAAAGTGAAGCTTTGACAAACATACTTGGTGTTTCGGATCCATCTTATTGAGTACTGGAGCTCAACTGACCTGTGTTTTATTTGGAGGTCACAGTTTATGTAAGGTTTACAGATGTCAAAGTCTTAGAACCTATGATTCAACCGTATTGAGAACAGTCTTGACTTGTCCTTGCTTTACATTAATATGTTCTTATCTAAAATTAGGCAAGCTCGTTGGCTGTATGGGTGATAATTATATCATTAATATTTAACAGCTGAAGACCTCAGTTTAGTACTGTGTTGAGTGATTATTAGTTTCATGATGCCAGGCTATGATACACAAGGTAATGGTTAATTGCTGATGAGTTTTAGGTAGCATTAAAGTAGCTACCATGAAGCTTCTTTTTCCTCATAGACTATGTAAGGTGTTAGTTATTAGATAGTGACAGATATCTCACAAAAAGAAGAGATAAGTCCTGATGAGACTAACAGTAACACACCTTGATATGATCCCAAATGCTGCCCCCTAAAGAAATGCTTCAGATGTGGAAATATTTTAATTCGTGGAATATTTGACTGCCAAAGTTTAACAAAGTAACATGAATCTGAAGGTTATATCCACCAAGTATTGTAATGAACAGATGAAGAACAAACTTGTTCTACAGGCCATACAGTAGGCAGTGTATGGAGGCAGTTGCATACTCCTATATTCACAATCTGGAAAAAAAGAGTCCATTACAGCATATATGCATTAGGGCTGGGTGATAGAATGGAAAGATTGCAAATAGTAAAACTACTGTAGATGTAATGGCAGCAAAGACTGATGTGTTTAGTCTTTGCTTGTTTTACTCCATATGAGAGAGAGATTGAGCCATGATGCAAGGAGCTGCTTAGTAATAGCACTGAATTATGTTGATACTGTACGTTACTTCTTATTAAGCTGCTGTGCATACACAGTGCTGAAAATGAAGTCATCATGTATGCATGGTGAGAGGGGAACAGTTAAGTACCTTCTGGAGGTTACTGATATCCATAGTATGTATAGTGTCACAGCTCATTCTTACCGTTATGCATAAATATTTGCAATACCACAAGGCTTTAACAAGTTGGCGTGACGATTGACAATGATGAAGAGAGGACATAGGGTATTTCAGGTTTATCAATTAAGTGTGTGGTAATCTTTGTAAAATATTACTATGCACAGTTGGTTCTGCAAGGTTATTATTTAAGTATTTCTGTATAGTGCAAATCACTCAATACCTTGGCATACCTAACTTAATCTTAAAGGATAGATAGAATGCATGTTGATTTAGACCCAGTATGTAATAAAGACTTGCCTCATCTTCCTTCTTAGCTCTTTTTGATTTTTGTGTGTGTCACCTGTCACGTTCATCACTGTACTCTGATTTATAGCATTCAAGTTGGTTGCTATTTGTTGAAAATCTACCTCAAAAATAATTACTGTACCTCTCGAAAGTGCAAGCCTCATTTCATATGTTTGCAATTTTAGGCAGTGCAGCCACTTTTTTCAAGCCTTATTAGGTTATTTGATTCCCTAATAACTTAGATGGTTAGGACTTCCTGGAAAGTACTTTTGAAATATTTTAGATTCTAAAAATTTGGGGTCAATAGTGCTGATTGTTAAACCTTAAATTCTGCTCAATCAGCTGCATTTTGTGTAGAATTTGTCAGAATCTGGTGGTTTCAATCTCAGCCATTGAAGAAAAGTTAAAGCTTCTGAAAATATGATCTGTTATTCTATTCCATCAACTTTTCTCCAGGAAATCAAATTAAGCTAAACCTTTAAATGAACAAAACAACATGGAAGTTGTTGGTGAAACATTTCTGCAGTGGATTAAATGGTAAAATTAATAATGTCAGTGGAACTTTGATGGAGGGGTACATCCAGTATATATTTCATACTGGATACACTGCATACATAACTCATGAGTGCAACTCATAAATGCAACCAATTACTATGTAAGTTGAGGTTTGAGTATGGAACTTGATGACAAAATCTTACAAACTTTCTTATGGTTTAATCATAGCCACAGTGGAAGAGTGTAGGAGCATCAGGATTACTAAATCTTGCAAAGTGTTGAAGGCTTTCTTATGGTTCAATTTTGACCACCCAAGGAGTGTGTAGGGGCAACATGATTACTAAATCTTGCAAAGTGTTGAAGGCTTTCTTATGGTTCAATTTTGACCACCCAAGGAGTGTGTATGAGCAACATGATTACTAAATCTTGCAAAGTGTTGAAGGCTTTCTTATGGTTTAGATATGGCCACTGAATGAGAGTGTAGGAGCATCATGATTACTAAATCTTGCAAAGTGTTGAAGGCTTTCTTATGGTTCAAGTTTGACCACCCAAGGAGTGTGTAGGGGCAACATGATTACTAAATCTTGCAAAGTGTTGAAGGCTTTCTTATGGTTCAATTTTGACCACCCAAGGAGTGTGTATGGGCAACATGATTACTAAATCTTGCAAAGTGTTGAAGGCTTTCTTATGGTTTAGATATGGCCACTGAATGAGAGTGTAGGAGCAACATGATTACTAAATCTTGCAAAGTGTTGAAGGCTTTCTTATGGTTTAGATATGGCCACTGAACGAGAGTGTAGGAGCATCATGATTACTAAATCTTGAAAAAATGCTGAGGGCTTTCTTATAGTTCAATTTTGACCACCCAAGGAGTGTGTATGGGCAACATGATACTAAATCTGGCAAACTGTTGAAGGCTTTCTTATGGTTTAATCATAGCCACAGTGGGAGAGCATAGAGGCAACATGATTACTGAGTCTTGCAAAATGTCGAAGGCTTTCTGATTGTGTAATCATAAACCCATTGGGAGTTTGTAGGGGCAACATGATGACTAAATCTTGCAAATTGCCTAAGGCAGGTTTATGTTTCTTATGCTGACTGCTGTAGAGACTATGGGTTTCAAATTTTGTCAGAAACATGTTAATGTTGAATTTTTCCTGCTTTTCCTCTGCTGTCTCGCTCAGAGCTGCTCTGTGCCTGTCAGACGGAGCTGGATGCTCCCACTGGTAAGGATATAGCTTTAGTTTCTCTGTTCTCAAATATTTTATCTTTTGGCTTTTTTTAAATTTTTTACAATATATAGAACAAAACGATTTTCAAATCACCATTATTGCCAGTAAACAAAAGGAAAAGAAATAGATTATGCTGCTTTGTCTCTTTATTTTGGTTTCATTTTTTAGATTGCTTTACCTTCTTCTTTGTTAAAAAGTTTGCTGTAGTCATTAATTTCTGTGTTCATTTCTCTTTCATTTAACTTCCCGCCCCTCTCCCCCCTTTTTTTTGCTCAGAAAAAAATCCAATTATTTGGGAGCTAAAAGCTATACAAGTCAAGTGTACATTTGTGGTTGGTCCATTGGTGGGCAATCCAGAACATTTTGTGATGCATCAGAGATAAATGTCTAGGAAACCCAAAGAATGTTGGCATTAAATAAAGTTGTCTAGTGACAGTTCTAGTCTACCCTTTTGTTCTGCTTAGTATCAATTTTTTGTTTTTATTCCATTCATGTGTTAAAATGTGAAGAAGAGGTGGGTGGGGTGTTGGTAGTGGATCATTTCTTTTCATTATCATGAGAAATGTAATTTAAAGTAATTATGGAGTTTCATTGTTGTTTTGTATTTCGTTATTTCTAGAGACCTATTTCTGGCTTTACTGACATAAACTTGTATGTGTCTTCACAAACAGTGAAATGTTGCATAATTTCGTGGTTATAACTTCATGAGTAATTGGAAAAGATATTTACCATTGACTATTTACAATCTGGAACATAATTCTATATTAGTTAACAATTCATTCAATGCACCCTCTCCCTATATATGACCAGAAATTTTATGTTTCATTGACTTGCTTCGCCAATGTTAAAGATGTACATAGTAGATACAGAATAAGGTTGAGTGGTGCAGCATGGTTCAAAACTAAAGCTTGACAGGAGCATGGCAGCAGACTACTAAAAAGCTTTCCTTGATCATTAACCTGAGGAGAGGGTGTTTTTGAGGCAGACTGGGAGAGATCTATGGTTATTTGCCATTATCACTGTGTAGTTTAGTTAATATACAAGCACTTGAGAAAAAGAAAGACAAAGCATGCATGAAGAAAAAAAGCAGTTTAGTAGCTTTTAAAATCACAAATAACTTTAACGATTATGACAGGTAAAGTTGCACACAATTTGCTGTATGCTCATATTAACAGGTGATTGGTTTTAATCCAACTAGTGAGGTTGCTTGTAACCAGCTATAATCTGGTCTCTTTTATAAGCTCTGGATGAAACTGTTGATATAATATTGATAAAGCTAACTGATAGTCCAATAGGAAGGAGTAGCAGTGTCAGGTCAGAAATTTACACACAGGTTGTTGAATGCTGCATGCACTTTCATATTTATCAGTACAATGCTGTTTTTCAAGTTTCAGATTGGAAGGTATATTTAACAAAGGGTAATCTTGTAACTTGAGTTTCAGTATGGATGTGTGTCGGTATAGAAGGATGTGTGGATGGGAGGGTATGGTTTATTTGTTTCTTTTCCAGTATTGAAATTTCATGTGTGGAAACTAAACTATGGTCTTTTGTTTGTTTGTTCATTAGAATCCTGTTTAGTGTCCATACTGCTTGTATGCAGGTTCATGCCAAATACATGTCCATACCACTTACTGGGTCTACCTGTAATAATCCTGTTTAGCGTCCATACTGCTTGTATGCAGGTTCATGCCAAATATATGTCCATACCACTTACTGGGTCTACCTGTTATAATCCTGTTTAGCGTCCATACTGCTTGTATGCAGGTTCATGCCAAATACATGTCCATACCACTTACTGGGTCTACCTGTAATAATCCTGTTTAGCGTCCATACTGCTTGTATGCAGGTTCATGCCAAATATATGTCCATACCACTTACTGGGTCTACCTGTTATAATCCTGTTTAGCGTCCATACTGCTTGTATGCAGGTTCATGCCAAATATATGTCCATACCACTTACTGGGTCTACCTGTTATAATCCTGTTTAGCGTCCATACTGCTTGTATGCAAGTTCATGCCAAATACATGTCCATACCACTTCCAAGCTTTTCACAAACTTAAAGCCTATTGGAAAAGAATCAATATATCTTATATATATTTACTTTCCATTTATAGAAACAATTGAATTGAAGTGCTTAACCTCCCAAACATACATCAATAAAGGGATTGTGCAAATACAGTTATAACAATCATATTTCATTTGTGGTACTCTGACTTATCAGATCTAGATAACCAATACTGATAGATCGGATGAAAAGTAGTATGTAAAAATTTAAATTCCAAAGGAAACGTGTAGCTTAAATGTTGATGTTACTTTCCTCCTCCCTCTCCCCCACCCCCCCCCCCCTCCAAGAGCTCTGTTTATCAACATTGAAGTTGTTTTAAATTTGAATGTTCATAATATTTTAACTATATTTGAATATTTTTACTTGCATGTGTGCATCCAGTACTTTGCTATTTACTCTTGCCTTTGTTGATCTGTTGCTGTGAATTTTTATGTTGCCTAATCTAACTCACTGTTGTTTTGAAGTAATAAAAATTTTTGAATGGAGACTTAGAGTGTGTAATGAAATGTAGTTGTTACTATCGGCTTTTTCCGATATCCGATATTAAAAATCCCACTATCGGTCAATACCGATCCGGTACAATAAAAATAATAACAATGTAGCTCAACATTAGCTCATATCTGTGTAAAGTCCATCATTATAATACCATCTGCTTTCACTTTATCCTGCTCATTCAATGTTCTGTATTACTAATGCATTCTTAACATTACTGAATCTTATTAAATATGAGCTATTGTGTTTTCATTTCATGCTTTTGTTAATTTCTTGTAACCCTTTGTTTGTTGGTAGTAAGACTGCACATTTTGATTGTTATTGTACAATTATAGGCTACTGTACATATCTTACATTTTACACATGTTATACCAACCATTGTTCTCGGTTATAAATTGTTCTTATGGAATGGTGATGCATGAGAATGCAAGTTTATATGTTGTTTTGTCTTCAAACATGCTTTATATTCAGTCTAAATAAATTATTTCATGACAAGTTTCGATTCACTTGTCACATGTAGGTAAATTGTATATAAATTCAACACTGTAAGCATCCCAACCTGTTGTATAGTTAAATAGTTAACTGATCCACCAGTTAGACTAGTGTATAACCGATCCACCAGTGCTTAGACTAGTGTATTGCTAGTGTATAACTGATCCACCATGGTTAGACTAGTGTATAACCGATCCACCATGGTTAGACTAGTGTATTGCTAGTGTATAACCGATCCACCATGGTTAGACTAGTGTATTGCTAGTGTATAACCGATCCACCATGGTTAGACTAGTGTATTGCTAGTGTATAACCGATCCACCAGTGGTTAGACTAGTGTATTGCTAGTGTATAACTGATGCACCAGTAGTTCTAAAGACTAGTGTATTGCTAGTGTATAACCGATCCACCATGGTTAGACTAGTGTGTTGCTAGTGTATAACTGATCCACCATGGTTAGACTAGTGTGTTGCTAGTGTATAACTGATCCACCAGTGGTTAGACTAGTGTATTGCTAGTGTATAACTGATCCACCAGTGGTTAGACTAGTGTGTTGCTAGTGTATAACTGATCCACCATGGTTAGACTAGTGTGTTGCTAGTGTATAACTGATCCACCAGTGCTTAGACTAGTGTGTTGCTACTGTATAACTGATCCACCAGTGGTTAGACTAGTGTGTTGCTAGTGTATAACTGATCCACCAGTGGTTAGACTAGTGTGTTGCTACTGTATAACTGATCCACCAGTGGTTAGACTAGTGTGTTACTAGTGTATTTAACCGATCCACCATGGTTAGACTAGTGTGTTACTAGTGTATTTAACCGATCCACCATGGTTAGACTAGTGTGTTGCTAGTGTATAACTGATCCACCAGTGGTTAGACTAGTGTGTTGCTACTGTATAACTGATCCACCAGTGGTTAGACTAGTGTGTTGCTAGTGTATAACTGATCCACCAGTGGTTAGACTAGTGTGTTGCTACTGTATAACTGATCCACCAGTGGTTAGACTAGTGTGTTGCTACTGTATAACTGATCCACCAGTGGTTAGACTAGTGTGTTGCTACTGTATAACTGATCCACCAGTGGTTAGACTAGTGTGTTGCTAGTGTATAACTGATCCACCAGTGGTTAGACTAGTGTGTTGCTACTGTATAACTGATCCACCAGTGGTTAGACTAGTGTGTTGCTACTGTATAACTGATCCACCAGTGGTTAGACTAGTGTGTTGCTAGTGTATAACTGATCCACCAGTGGTTAGACTAGTGTGTTGCTACTGTATAACTGATCCACCAGTGGTTAGACTAGTGTGTTACTAGTGTATTTAACCGATCCACCATGGTTAGACTAGTGTGTTGCTAGTGTATAACTGATCCACCAGTGGTTAGACTAGTGTGTTGCTACTGTATAACTGATCCACCAGTGGTTAGACTAGTGTGTTGCTAGTGTATAACTGATCCACCAGTGGTTAGACTAGTGTGTTGCTACTGTATAACTGATCCACCAGTGGTTAGACTAGTGTGTTGCTACTGTATAACTGATCCACCAGTGGTTAGACTAGTGTGTTGCTACTGTATAACTGATCCACCAGTGGTTAGACTAGTGTGTTGCTAGTGTATAACTGATCCACCAGTGGTTAGACTAGTGTGTTGCTACTGTATAACTGATCCACCAGTGGTTAGACTAGTGTGTTGCTACTGTATAACTGATCCACCAGTGGTTAGACTAGTGTGTTGCTATTGTATAACTGATCCACCAGTGGTTAGACTAGTGTGTTGCTACTGTATAACTGATCCACCAGTGGTTAGACTAGTGTATTGCTAGTGTATAACTGATCCACCAGTGGTTAGACTAGTGTGTTGCTACTGTATAACTGATCCACCAGTGGTTAGACTAGTGTGTTGCTACTGTATAACTGATCCACCAGTGGTTAGACTAGTGTGTTGCTACTGTATAACTGATCCACCAGTGGTTAGACTAGTGTGTTGCTAGTGTATAACTGATCCACCAGTGGTTAGACTAGTGTGTTGCTAGTGTATAACTGATCCATCAGTGGTTAGACTAGTGTGTTGCTACTGTATAAATGATCCACCATGGTTAGACTAGTGTGTTGCTAGTGTATAACTGATCCACCATGGTTACAGTAGACTAGTGTGTTGCTACTGTATAACTGATCCATCAGTGGTTAGACTAGTGTGTTGCTAGTGTATAACTGATCCATCAGTGGTTAGACTAGTGTGTTGCTACTGTATAACTGATGTTTGCTTCTATGTTAATGTGCCATTGCAAAAGTCAGAGGTCATTTCATGAACATGCAAAACCATTGTGGATTATCTTTCCAGTTTACCTTGGGGCTGTATTCAGGCAGCATGTTTATTTTGATAAAGTTTTGATAATATTTGATATCAAAATCCAAATTTCATTGAGGAATAAATGTAGTAAATTGTAATGTTAGTAAATTTTAATGTAATTAATGTTAGTAAATTTTAATGTAATTAATGTTAGTAAATTTTAATGTAATTAATGTTAGTAAACTGTAATGTAGTTAATGTAAATAAATTATAATGTAATTAAAGTTCCTAATTTATAGTGTAATTAATGTAGATTGTAATGTAATTAATGTTAGTAAATTTTAATTTAATTAATGTTAGTAAGTTGTAATGTAATTAATGTTAGTAAATTATAATGTAATTTATGTTGAAAATTTGTATCCAACTTGAGATGTACCCAAGTGTTATAAAATCAGTCATATTTTATCAAAGAAGTTGTTGCCATTCAACCTAAGCCCACTTCCCAACAAATTCCTTCAAGTTTAATATGTGAACAATGCTCCACAGGAGGTACAGAGAGGCAGTGAGGGGGAAGAAGGTAAGGAGGGCATGGTGAGGAGGAGGAGAAGAAGGTATGGGGGCGACAGTGAGGGGAACACAAAGCCAAGTTGTCTTTCATATCATGTCTCATTATTTATCAATAATTTACTGCAGTGGTTTCTAACTGCTCAGCTTTCTATGTAATTACACAGCACATCTTGGAGTGTTCCAGGCTGCTGTTAATTTCTATTTGGTTTTGCTTATTCTAGTGGTATATATATTAATGGTACAATCTATCAGTGTTAGTCCAGAAACATGATTGAAACAGAAACATGATTATTTTAAATCCTAAGGTAAGGTAAGTACTTTGTTTGAACGTGCCCTAAGTTGAGAGCAGCAAATCAAGTTGACAACTCTGTTCATAATATCTTTAATGGAAATTTTCGAGGGATCAATATCCATGAAACAACTTGAGACCTCTGTTCCTCTTCTTTACCATGATTATACATCTCCTCTCCCAAGATAAGTAATGTATCTTAGTCAACAACACCAATTATGTGAATTGTGTACAGTATTTAACACTCATGTTGCTCCTTCAATGTATGCTTGAAATTGCTTTTAAGCTCAAACTTAGCAGAGCCAACATACGAGGTTAGTGTCGACAATTTCTGCTTATTCCATTTATTACCGCTGCTGCATATTTCATGATTGACTCAATGCACCTAATTCTGTGCCATATGTCATACATGCAGTACAGACATAAGCAGATATAAACCTGGTTCTGTGGCAGCAACCGCTCATAGTGTATTATAATGATAGTGATCAGACCACAGCCTGTCAGAAGGAAAGTTTGACACAGAGATACAGGAAACCAATAGAAAGGAAATATTCAAGGATGTTGTGTTGATGCTGTGAAGAAGCATTGCTGTGTAGAATGATTTGGGCGTGTTTTAGAATCAATAGTCTGCCATGTGTGTAGTAGCTAGGCTATCCTGCAGCTGTGATAGACATAGTGTGTCTGTGTCTGGCTTCTGTGAGTCATATTTCTGCCTTGCACTGTGGATATTTTTGGGTTTTATCATAGCATAATAGTACATAGCCGTTGATATTAGTTAATAAAGGCAGCTCCCAGCAGAGTTGTGTTGAGAGTACTTGCTCATACTGTGAATAACCCTCTGCAGAGGGTATATTGTACTGCGAGGGTCTTACTACATAGTTGGAAGTCACTGGTTATATTGTACTGCGAGGGTCTTACTACATAGTTGGAAGTCACTGGGTATATTGTACTGTGAGGGTCTTACTACATAGTTGGAAGTCACTGTTTGGACAAAATGGCCGAGTGTGTTTCATCTGAAGGAGGTGAGTTTACCTGCAGAACGGAGGGATACATTACTTCACAGGTTTTCATATTTATACAAAGGAAACAAATTATTTATTATTCCAGGGTGTGTTTGCAATCCTATACACCAAAAGGATGATTTGAGAAATTCTGTGTTGGTGAAGGATTTCAATCTGTATTGTCATATGTACCTCTGAGAATACAATGAACGCTGTGTGATATGAATGTAACTTACTCTAGATATGTGGCCACTTTTGTTAAATATTATTTAAATGTAATGAAGATCTGCACTCCCAGCATATACACAATAAGCATGACAACCCTTCAACATTGTTAGGCTATCCTTCACTCAAAGCTGTTGATAATGCACAAGGTACTGTATGCTATCCTTCACTCAAAGATGTTGATAATGCACAAGGTACTGTATGCTATCCTTCACTCAAAGATGTTGATAATGCACAAGGTACTGTATGCTATCCTTCACTCAAAGATGTTGATAATGCACAAGGTACTGTATGCTATCCTTCACTCAAAGCTGTTGATAATGCACAAGGTACTGTATGCTATCCTACTCAAAGATGTTGATAATGCACAAGGTACTGTATGCTATCCTTCACTCAAAGATGTTGATAATGCACAAGGTACTGTATGCTATCCTACTCTAAGATGTTGATAATGCACAAGGTACAGTACTGTATGCTATCCTTCACTCAAAGATGTTGATAACGCACAAGGTACTGTATGCTATCCTTCACTCAAAGATGTTGATAACGCACAAGGTACTGTATGCTATCCTTCACTCAAAGATGTTGATAATGCACAAGGTACTGTATGCTATCCTTCACTCAAAGATGTTGATAACGCACAAGGTACTGTATGCTATCCTTCACTCAAAGATGTTGATAATGCACAAGGTACTGTATGCTATCCTTCACTCAAAGATGTTGATAATGCACAAGGTACTGTATGCTATCCTACACAAAGATGTTGATAATGCACAAGGTACTGTATGCTATCCTTCACTCAAAGATGTTGATAATGCACAAGGTACTGTATGCTACCCAAATGTGATGCATATTTAGGCTGCACAAGGTACTGTATGCTATCCAACTCAAAGATGTTGATAATGCACAAGGTACTGTATGCTATCCTACACAAAGATGTTGATAATGCACAAGGTACTGTATGCTATCCTACACAAAGATGTTGATAATGCACAAGGTACTGTATGCTACCCAAATGTGATGCATGTTTAGGCTGCAGCTGCACCACAATAAAATCCATGGTAGTTTGTCTTTTGAGACGACACAAGATGTTTGATGTTCAATGGATTGGGCATTTGGGCGGTTGTTAAAGTATTACCCATCGTACCTTATAGAAAACTGAATACACAATGCTGAACAGCATATCAATCACTGAATAATGGCAACTATATGCAAATCTGTGGTCTGCAATTGTTAGGTTTAAATGCAATCAGTCCTTGTTCTCTCAATAAGAAACATGGTCCCCTAACATGTCTATTAAAATCATCTAACTTGTATCTGGGCAAAATGGGTACATGTAGTTATTCTAGTATTTTACCAGGCCCATACTGAATTTATACCTTAATATCAAGTCTTAAATATAGTTTTACAGTTTGTCATTTTGTATGATCAAAATCCTAGCACAGCCAATTCTGAAATATAAATAATTAGTTATTTCTCTCTTAGCTTGAGTTGTGAAAATGGGATGCAGTACTTACATCTTAAATAACTCACACAATGGTTGAATGACAAAACTCATGTCCTTCCTTGGTCAAAATTGTGTGGGAAAAATCAACTTTATTCTTCATAATTAAAGTTAATTGGAAGTTTGTAAAGTTGGAAACATTTGACAGTTGTTAAATATTTGAAAGAAAAAAAGTGTATTGATAAACTGTCAAACTTTTTTTCAGTATTTTTAATGTATTATAACCTTGCAATTTCTTGTACAGTTGATCTGAAATTAATAGATTTAGAATTTGGTCACAAAGCAGTACACTACTTAAATCACTTTCCATTTAGTGCTTGAAAGACATTGAATTATTAAACACAAGCTTATTTAACAAATGCTTTAAAGACAGTGGCTTACTTTACCCATTGAAACTGATAGTTTTAGAATTTGGTAAAAAAAGCAGTAGACCATATTAATAATCATCCACTAAATGCTTGAAAGATAAGGCTTCATGAAAGTTAATAATTCTAAATATATCAGCCAGATTTAATGTATCATTAGGAACTGAAATGTATTGTACTGCTTTGAAACTACAATGGTCTAGTACTGTAACTTCAAACTATTGTACGGCTTTGAAACTATGTCTATTATAAAGTACTGTAACATCAAACTATGGAATTACTTGAAACTGCAAAGGTCTATTAAGTACTGTAACATCAAACTATTGTGTTGCTTTGAAACTACAAAGGTCTATTAAGTACTGTAACATCAAACTATTGTTCGGCTTTGAAACTATGTCTATTATAAAGTACTGTAACATCAAACTATTGTACTGCCTTGAAACTACACAGGTCAATTACTGTAACATGAAACTACTGCACTGCTTTGAAACTTGGCCACAAAGGTACATTATGTGCTGTATTAACATCAACTCCAAAACATCACATTCCATTTAATGTTTTCACTATCATACTTATCAATCAGTTCTTTCTTTGCAGTTATTTTCAAAAGTCAAACCCTCATAATGAACAGACTTAGCCAAGCCTGCCTGCCTGTACTTAACTGGAAAAGTTTTGACATTACGCTCTTTAAATTTCTTTTCTCCTTCATTGATGCTGTGGTATTCCGTCTTCATGTTTTCAATTGATTTCTTTCAATGTATAAAAATACCAGTGTGCTGAGCAACATCTCAACCTTTTTTCTTTATGGCCAATTTGTTCCGACTGGATTGTGTCATAATAGAATTAAATTTGAAAGTCTAGTAGACTCTGGCTGTGGTACTACAAGCCCAAGATAACTGATATTTATGATCTCATCATGAGCTGATAACATTTCTGCAAAATGTCTTGAGCGGTAACATAATAGCTGGGAGCAGCCTATTGATGTGTGTGATTGATTTTGGTATTTCATAAGATTTTATGAAGTAAATACATTGATAGTTGACATTAACATGTTGGGATTCAATTTTCTCTATAACTTTCCATTCTTAATACACTCATTCATTTAACAATGGTTTAGCCTCCCAAACAGAAATGAATATTCATTCATTTAACAATGGTTTAGCCTCCCAAACAGAAATGAATATTCATTCATTTAACAATGGTTTAGCCTCCCAAACAGAAATGAATATTCATTCATTTTAAAATGGTTTAGCCTCCCAAACAGAAATGAATATTCATTCATTTAACAATGGTTTAGCCTCCCAAACAGAAATGAATATTCATTCATTTAACAATGGTTTAGCCTCCCAAACAGAAATGAATATTCATTCATTTTAAAATGGTTTAGCCTCCCAAACAGATATGAATATTCATTCATTTAACAATGGTTTAGCCTCCCAAACAGAAATGAATATATGGAAGCGATTAAACAGTTTACGTTATAAACGGACTAAAAGTATCTCAATTGCCATAATCTGTGCTATTTGTACTAGTTCTTACTTCTGCTTAGCTATCCTGTCGGCCTTACATGTTTGGAAGACTCCTTTGTGTGATTTCTTGTCATTCAGATCAGAATGGAAACTTACAAAGAGCAGCCTTTTATCATGAATTGTTTAGAAATTCTTTACCTTTTCTTCACTCTCAGAATTAATAACATCTTCTGAAGTCGACTTGTCAGTTTCAGACAGAGAACTTAACACAGCTCTTCATCTTGCTTGTATGCAGGTAAGCTATTATTCATTAATTGACTTATGCAGGTCACTAGTCTAGCTTTGTACTTTGAAAGTGAATTCAATAAAAATGGCATGTGGTTTGAAAATGTCTGGGTGGTGGTTTATGGTTTCCAAAAGAACCTTAAATTAGGAATAATGATATCCTATAATATCTATATGGATAGTAGGCTGACTGCCGTCAGTAGGACTGGTAGTAACTCATGCCTGAAAACAAAACAGCAATATCTGACATGAAAGTGTGAAAAGCCTGGGACTGCCATATTGTAAGTGAAAAATTAATTCTTGTCAAAAAATGCAGACCAAACAAATCCATGTCTTAATGAGAAATCTGTAATGGTATGTAAAAGTATTATTACCCATGTTAGAATGCTGTTGATTCCTTTTGCAAATAGAACAGACTATATAGTCAGTCAGTATAGTATAGTCAGTCAGTATAGTCAGTCAGACTTTATAGTCAGTCAGTATAGTATAGTCAGTCAGTATAGTATAGTCAGTTAGTATAGTCAGTCAGACTATATAGTCAGTCAGTCAGTATAGTCAGTATAGTATAGTCAGTCAGTATAGTCAGTCAGACTATATAGTCAGTCAGTATAGTATAGTCAGTCAGACTATATAGTCAGTCAGTATAGTATAGTCAGTCAGACTATATAGTCAGTCAGTATAGTATAGTCAGTCAGACTATATAGTCAGTCATCGCATTTATTCCATTCATGTCATAATTATCCAGAAGTAGTGACTACAGGTTTGGATGTGTTTTGGGATGGTAACATGTGTTTGAACAGCATCCTCTCCATAGGCAAGAGAAAAAAGCTTACTGGTGTTGATAGGTTTTGTTCATGCCTTTCTGCCTCAGATTGGGTCATCTGATATGCCATATATATAATGTAAAAATCCACAAATGTGTACAAAATCAACAAATTGTTACAAGAGTGCAACGATATGCACTTATTTTAAAGAGAGTTGTAGTTCTTTGAGTATTTTATTTATCGAATTTGCAAACTTCAGCATTGCTATTTAAAATGTAGCTTTAATAATCCCTGTCATTTGTAGGGATTCTGTTCTGTATACTGAGAGTAGGAAAGGCTAAGGAGAAGTGCTAGCAGGAAAGTGACAAAGAATGAGTTTCTTTCATTGATAGAGAGGAAGGAGTGTGTTTTTTATGTTTATGTGTCATGAATTTTGCACTAATGAGCTTACACAACACAATACAGTTATCTGTTCTTATCATTTCATGCTAATTAGAAGCAGGAAGGATGTGCTCTAAAGATTCTGGAGAAGGCCGAGGTGACAGTACTCAATGTAGCAAATAAAGATGGCAAGACGTAAGTAATCATAAAGATGGAACTGGTAGGGACAGTCCCTAGCCTCAAAAGAAGACTGGTGACCAAATAAGACTACCAAATATGGCTGGGTGATATTATCTGCTATTAAGTCTCTATCAAAGAATACCTTACATTGCTTTAGACATAATTAGAACAGTTGTAAGGAGATAGTGAGCCAACAAATGCACTGTAGTACTGTCCCAACTTCCATTTCATAAATTTATAGTCCACTTGAAGATGTTATTTTAATCTCAATCTGTAAGGAGTTATAGATTTAATATTTAAATGTCCTTATCAAGTTTCTGTAACATTTGGTGACAGGTGGACTCTATAACAAAATATCAGATGGATGATAAGTTTAGGAAGTAGATCTGTCTCTTACACAGTGGTGATGAAACTTTTATGGGGAACAATATCAGATGGATGATAAGTTTAGGAAGTAGATCTGTCTCTTACACAGTGGTGATGAAACTTTTATGGGGAACAATATCAGATGGATGATAAGTTTAGGAAGTAGATCTGTCTCTTACACAGTGGTGATGAAACTTTTATGGGGAACAATATCAGATGGATGATAAGTTTAGGAAGTAGATCTGTCTCTTACACAGTGGTGATGAAACTTTTATGGGGAACAATATCAGATGGATGATAAGTTTAGGAAGTAGATCTGTCTCTTACACAGTGGTGATGAAACTTTTATGGGGAACAATATCAGATGGATGATAAGTTTAGGAAGTAGATCTGTCTCTTACACAGTGGTGATGAAACTTTTATGGGGAACAATAATATCACTTTAAACAATCCGCTGCAATCTTTGATTGTCTTGGCACAGATGCAGAACTAATACTTGTTATTCTTGATGTTGTAATTATTTTGATATTGTAATTTTGTAATGTACAGGAGTCCTTCCGGAAGTAGGAATGCAAACATTCTGAAATTCTTGGCTTTCCACTAACAAACAGAATTAACCAGGTTTGACCTTGAAAAAGGTTTGAGCTCACCATGTTTGACCATTGCATTTGAAATATCAAGTATATTGATAACACTTATTAATTTGGAGTTCTCCTTGATGCACATGTGTATGGGACATGCCTTCTGTTTAATCTGGAAGTATGTTTCTCTTTTCAGACCGCTACATATAGCAGCCAGCAATGGTCTAGTATCTGTTGTGCAGGAGCTTATCACCAAAGGAGCCAGTCTATTAGCTGTGGATAATAAAGGCAAGTTCCAATAATATTATTTACAGCATTCTGTAATAGTCTTACATCAGGATATTGAGAAATGTCATGTTTGTCTGTCCATTATGGATATTAAAATTGGACAAGAGGAAAGGAAGAGGTCTGAGACAATGGTTAAGGAAGTTTAGTAAATATGTTCCTGTCTGTGTACTCTGGCTATCGATTCTTTTTGCTTATCATTTTTGATAATACTAGAAAACCATTTGCTTGATCAAGATATTTTTGAGTGGATGACTGTATCAGTAATTACTACCAAACAGTTGTGTTACCAAGTAAAAATAATGGTAAAACAACATATACAGAATAACACTGCTCAGGAGGGAATTGAACAACAAATTCTCAGAAAAGTTTGTAAACATAAATCTTTTAAAAGCCAAACATCTGCACATAGTTGATTTGCATTACAACATAACCTTATTGTTCTCTCTCACTATGCAGGGTATACTCCAGCACTTAGTTGTGCATCTAATGATAAAGTGGCAGATTGTTTGGCAATTATTCTGGCCCACATGATACCCCTCTCTCCCGAAAATTTCAACTCAAAGTCAAGAATAGCCCTGGCATTGACAGGAGAGTTAAGAAGGTCCCGGACTTCCAATAGTTTAGATCTTACTGATGGCAATCGAAGCAGGGCTGACAGTGCAGCAGATACATCCGACTCGGAAACTTACTGAGCCTAAAACATGGATTTGGTTTCATTGTAGCTGGATAAATGCTTCCATTGCTCTGATATTGGATGTAAGATAGCAACAGAGAAAAAGAGCTGGCTTATCAGAGAAGATAACTCAGGACTTGTGTTAACCAATGAGGTGAATTTAAATGAGCTTTAACACTTCCAATTGCTCAATTGTTCTATAGATATACAGCTATGGACTTGTTGATATAAAACAAGAGACTCATGAAATAAACAAAGACAAGCAAACATCAGTTTTACTGTCTTATCAAAGAAGTCAATCACCACTGCAGCCATGGCTTCTTATGGTGTAAGATTAAGTTGTATCTTAACATATTTAAATAACAAAAGATGAAATATATCGTAGTTGGAAGATAGTCCTCCCATCCTATTGAGTGTTGATTAAAGGTTGATTCTTTTTCATCTTATTGTGAGGTCAAACGTGGTACATTTAATATCATGTCATGCACGTTAAGTATAGCTTGATGCAGTTGAAATTTCAGGTCGTATACAGCGATCTGGTAGTCTTCCATGGTTCGGATTAGATTTCCCAAACAGGTATTTTCAGAATGTATTCTTTATCATTATACATATTTGTCAGTGCAAGAGCTAATGGAGAAATGTTGCTAACAAAATCACACGTAATCTTAGATTCTAAAAAAGTTGTATTGTGAAAACAAGCATTTATTAAATTCAGGGATATCCTAGTGGCAGACCCTGGGACACTTTTATGGAAGAGAAATATATTGCACACTGTTTGTTGAAAACCCAATCTCAATATGTGTCCTTAACTCAAGATATGGTTGATAGCCTCGATTCTTCCCTAATGGGAATCATAGGTGGTCTGTGATGTCCTAATTGCAATTGTTGTTCACACACTTTACCATCCTATTGTAACCTAATTGTTAATATATCCTTGAAGCCTGATACCTTTGTCAAAACTTTCCTAGCTGTCAACATTTTCTGTATCAAGAATTTAATTTGAATGCAACTTATTTGAAGAAATACTATTTCCCTGTGTGAATAAATGAGCTATAACCTATAAAAAGAAAAGCATAAAACATTTTCAGTAGAATTTGTCATGATGACATCATGCTATTGCCAGATGAATTAAAACAATGCTCCCAAATTGAATTGTTCATATCTTACAATACAAAATGCTATGAAGATGTGGGGTTGACCTAAGGATGCAAATGAAAATTCAGCATTATTTATTAAGCAATCAATTCCAGCCAGCATAAGATACCTTTCAAACATTCTAATAGGGTTGGAATGTCTTGATAGTTTAGCCAGAGATCTTTTCCAGGTTGCTTGCTTTTCAATGAGTATGTAAAAACCTGTAAGAAAATACAACCACCTTGAGGTAGCAGTAGCTTTCCTGTTAACAGTTCTGAGTAACTTCAGTAATGAATTAAACTTAGTCTGATTTAGGCCAGTTGATATCGTCAGTGATTTCAGTATATACTGATAGGAGATTTCTTCTTCAGAGGTTAAATCTGTCAAAATGTTGATATGCCAGCCCTTAAATCAAGCACAAATGCATATGTGTGGATGGCAATGCTTATGCTAGTGAACATTGCTTATTTGGAGAGAGAGAGTAGGGGTGCTGGTGTAAAGACACATCAAATATGTTATGCTTAGTGAACAATTTATTTAGAAAGAGAAAGAGAGAAGGGGTGCTGAAAGACACATGTGGAATTAAATTTATCAGGCACGAGATGAGGTTAAAATATCAGTGACAGAACAAGAGATAACTTTGACCCAACCTCTAAAATTGTTTGAAAAATTTAAAATGTATTTGCTATGTTTTCTTGTAAACAATGAACTGACTTCAATGAGAGATCCTTGTTTTATGCAAACGTCTTGGTCACTTGATAGAGAATTTTTAGTGTAAAATCAGAGTCCTTGTCAGCTTCAGAAAACTTTCATTCTCTTGGGCAAGATTATAAGCATGGGTACAGACGAAGAACGGGGAATGTCCAACAACTGTATTTTATTCTGATTTACTAGCTATCTTAAGGCCCAACATTCAAGTTATATATGAAGTGGGTACCAGCAGTATGTTTATATTGCTTTGGAGATATGTTAATAAGTGCATGGCCATGGATGTCAAGAGTAGTATTTAACTTATTAAATTATTTTAAGCAGTTTCTTTGAGTGCTTGGAGGGGGGGGGGGGGGGTGTAGCCACTGATGACAAACTTGATTACCAAGAGAAACCCCACAGCTAGTAATTGATATTGAACACATTACTAGGTCATGGCCTGATATTCCAGCAGCTCAGTGAACATACAGTAGCAGTGAGGGAAATGGTAACAGACTTCCAGGGCACTATAGAAGTTGAGGGAGAACATTGGTGTCTCTAACATGCCTTGTCTAATGTTATCGCAAACATATTCATCATTTCTCAGAAGGGGTTGACTATGGACTCTAAATTTGTTTCATCCTTATGTTTTTTTTTGCTGATTGCACCACTTAGTTATTTGTCACATGTTTAGGCAAATTTCTTTGGTTGAGAAATGGTCAACATGGAGAAGGAAAGGTGTGTGTATATGTTTGGGACTATTGAAGGTTATGCACATGTATCAGAGGTGTTACATGTATCGTTGGATAGTAGTGATTGGTGCTTCCATATCTTTTTGTTTCCTTTATCATTGTGTTCAAAGCCTTGCAATGAAACTGTGGTAAGTGACCTTGTAACTGTAAAGATCAGTCATATTTTCATGCCTGTATATAGAGTTGTCAAAGTTTTATCTCAGACTTCTAGTAAAGAAGATAAACTATTCTTAAAAGAAAGAAAAATGTTGGAAAACTTGTGGCTGTACATATAATAAAAAAAACTAGTTGACAACTTATTGCAGTTTAGAATGCTGATCAGTAACTGATATGTGTTTGTTTTTCTTAACCATCTATGCACCAAAAAAATGAAGTGTGTGTGTGTGCTAGTGCTACTATATATAATTGGCATAACAGATGCATAAATTACCTAAACTAAGTTCTTGTAGCATTGCATTTAAAAAATAATATCAATAAAATAAAAAACATAAGAACCAAAAATATCAGGCTTTAGTAAAAGTGCATACTAAGATTTAATTGTTCCAACTGTTGTTTCTTCATTTCTGAACTATAAAACATAACAATGACATATTTTCTTTTTAACCCACCAAATGGAGAACTGTCTTTACGTTTGCACCTATTTAAAATCTTATTCATTTTAAAATATTTCAGTCTCCTTCCAGGATCTCTTTCCAAGATATTTCAAAGACATTTTCAAACTTTGTTGATATCCTTGTACAATTGCTTAAAGAATCTTTTGAAGTGCATCAGGTTTGTCTATAGTTTATGTTGACTGAGTTTGTTGTTGTCATCTCCTATTACATAGAAGAATTGATTCATATCTATTATTTATTTAGCATAACTCATCATTGGGTATGACACCCTTTGTATGGCTATCAATTCCAAGTTTATTGTAGTCCCATTGTGCAAACTTTATGATGTTTTTGAATAGTTAACCAAAGACTAGTATAGAGACAATATATAGTGATGGACCATGTTTTATTGATATATAGTAGGACATTATTATTGCAGTACAGTATGTAGGCTGACATTTGCTTTCCAATTCGAGGGTCAGGATACTCTTTTAGAATTTGAAATTTGACATGAGCGAAGGTTTAAAACCTTGTACTCCATACGAACTGTAGTAATACATGCATTTCTGGTTCTACTTATAAACATAAACATGATAAGGTTTCACTTCTCTACATTAAACTCTTTCTCCAAATTACATTGTGAGTCACTTTTAATAATATTTCTGCATTTATCAATACATCCCAACATTTTAAATTGAGAATAAGTAAGAGTGCCTTGTTATTATTGGCTGAATAGATCTGTGTACAGAAACAATTTATGATAAAGAAAAAAACTAAATGTTTTATATATTTAGTCCAAAAAAAATGTCAGTATTAATATCTATTTGTGTTGTTTAAGGTAATCCATGAAATGAAATAAAGAGTATTCTACTTATTTAATGATTAGGGTTGCATGGAGCAGAATATCATTGTACTACCTCTACTCTTTGTTATGTATGTGATAGACATGCATCACCCTTCCCAACCCTTCCCAACCCCATCAGACAGGCTAAAGAGTACAGACAGTATTGCTCTTGTATTTCCATGTCATAGAACTTTTTCCCTGTACATTTCTATGCGTCTGACATTCCAAACTTGCTACATAGGGAATGTGTGGAAAATGTTGAAATACAAAATTTGAATAGATAACATTTGCAATACTATATATCCTGGATGATGGTGTCACTTTATTTATCCTCCCCCCCCCCCCCCCACCACCACCTTCGTGAAGATGTCCATGGGAACAGGTATATTATCCAACAGATGAAAGCACAAGAATGAAAATTTAATAAACATATACAAAAGTACTGATGCACTGAAAGTCATCAATCATGAGGTGTTTGAGCAGTCTTCAGTAGTCCCTCTGGAATCAGTAACAGCCAAGGAAGGGGGTGTAGCCAAGGAAGGAGGTGTAGCCAGGGAAGGAGGTGTAGCCAAGGAAGGGGGTGTAGCCAGGGAAGGGGGTGTAGCCAAGGAGGGAGGTGTAGCCAAGGAAGGAGGTGTAGCCAAGGAAGGAGGTGTAGCCAAGGAAGGAGGTGTAGCCAAGGAAGGGGGCATGTCCTTGACAAACTTTGCAATGAAGAAGCCGATTGTATCATTGTCACAATTTGCTTCAATATTACTGGCGAGACTAGAAGACGGCCAAAATCGCTGAAGTTTGTTTGCTTGATCATCTGTGAGTCCATGGCACCGAATTCCAGGTTTACCCAGACGAGGAGTCTGTAAGATATAATTTTCAACAACTCAAATCTGAATTATATTCACCAGCTTTACCTTTTTTCAATCTTTTATGTTCAGAACTTTCTTTGTGTATGGTAAGTCATTTGGTTTTGACTGTAAATAATTAGGATGAAGTAAAGGTGAATCTCAATGCAAGGCTGTTGCCTAACTGAAAGCATATATGCTATAAGACGTGTGAGTCATAACAATCTCTAGTCAGGGTCTTGGGAGATTCAACCTAGGATATTAACTTTCCTTCCATTTAAACATACTTTAACAGGTGTACAGGGCAGTGGAGTAATATTGTGCTTTTATCTTTGACACTTCTCAGCCAGTCAGCAGGAAGATGATTGACTAAATTTACTTTCAGCTGGCTGTGATATTTTCATACAACTGGTAAAATTGTGTATGCAGTCAGCAGTATTAGGGTACTTCAAGTGCCAGACTTCCACTTTCCTAAATGAACAACTTAAGCCATCCCTGATAGTGAACAAGTCTGAAATATTACAGAAGCTTTTTACCTGTTCCTCCAGCTTAATTTCCGGAAACGTCTTTAGAGCCCAAACAACTATGGCTTCATTCTCTGATGTTGTTAGAGAACATGTGCTGTAGACTATTGTACCACCAGGTTTAACAGCCTCCACTGCCTGTGGTATTTGAAAACAACAATATTATATTAATGGATGTCACCAGCTGTACGGCTGGCAATTTGTGCCAGTTTGGTAACTACTTGTTACCAAAGGTTCTAGCCCTCAATTAGTTTCTCAGACACACCAATAAAGTGTTTCATGCAGAAAAGTGACAGAACCAGAGTGACTGTCCTCCCAGCAATCACTTGACTTATTGGTTAAACTATAGTCAATATCTCAGTTATTGTGATCAAAGCACTTTCATGTCTCACATCTCAAGGTAATAGTTTTTCAGTTTTAACCAGATTTCCTTCTGTGAAATTTAATATTCTTCATTTTGCACCACAGCACATGATTATAATGCCATAACAGCATATTAAAGGGAGGGGAAGACTCTTGCACAAAGAAACATCTGATGCCGGTAATCTGACCTAATTTCTAATGAGGTGTAACAGAAGTGTTAGACACCACCATCGATCCCAGAAAATACACACACAGCTTGCTACCGGGGGTAATAGACAGTAGTGTACAGTCGATACATGCAGCTACTGTCAATACCCACAACACAGTGTACATAGCAGCGATGGACATCTCAGGTCCAGCTAAAGATAACAAGGTATCACATTTCATTACTGTCTGCATTTTGTAGCGACAAGAGAAAAACTTCACTTGCAAGCAACAGAAATTTAACTTTCCTGGAGGGCGGCGAGCGGTTTGGGGCGAGTCTTCAAAGCCTTTAAGGATTCATTTTGGTAAAGTCTCAACATGATTGGGTACTATGTCTTAGAATGAAGTTATATGCACCCTGTAGGCAAGCTGTATCCAATACATATACCACTCATCACTATTCCTTTATAGTTGTTTCATGTTTACAATATTTGCATAATTTGATCTCTGTTGACCTTTGCATTCTGCCAGAAACAATAGGGACAGTATTATCATTACAGGTAATGTCAGCATTCTCCTTCATGAAAGCCTGATTACTACAAGCTATGGCATCACACATATACACATACATATACATATATACACACCCAAACTGACCAAATACTTGCTTGCCTATGACAAGTAGCCCAAAAGGCTCGGGAATATTGAGTTGACCACATCATACCAGTAGATCTTTCCTTTAAAGAACAATGTCAAGCCACATATTTGGAGTAATAAAAACGACCCCCAGAGGTTACACAAGTCTTACTTTGTGTGATAGTTTAATTCTTGCTGTCAGCATATTGTCTTTAAGATGATGCATTGGCAAATGTAGCATTATATTGCCCTGAATAATGTGCATGTTTCTAAAGGGTGTGAAGACTCGCGCAAAAAGAAATGTCTATTAAATGCCGGTAATTTGACCTAGTTTGAATGAGGTGTAACAGAAGTGTTAAACACCACCATTGATCCCAGAAAATACACACACAGCTTGCTACCGCCAGTAATTAGACACTAGTGTACAGTCAGTACATACAGCTGTGGTCAATACCCACAGCACCATATAAAAACAATACAGCGATGGACATCTCAGGTCCAGCTAAAGATAACAATTAAGATATCACGTTTCAATACTGTCTGCATTTTGTAGCGACACGGACAAAACGTCACTTGCAAGCAACAGAACGTTAACTTTTTCAGAGCACAGCACGCGGTTTGAGGCGAGTCTTCAATGCCTTTAAAGAAGATAAAGTACTAAAAAATTAAGGTAGCACAAGGCACTAATTTTAGTTAGGAATGTCATGTTAACATGCAAAATATTGAAATTTTATTCAGTTTCTAAGTAAAATGAGGACCAATTAACGGCACTATCTTGTCAATACAAACTGACTATCAAATGCTTTCAGAAAATGTACTACACCTAAGTGCTAACCTTAAAAATGGAGAAAACGGAGAAAATCATACAAAGATAATTTAAAGAATAAAGAACCCGGAACTCACCTTATGGAAAAGAGACCTTTGGTATGAAGGAAATGATTTAACAAAGCCTACTTGGTTGACACACCTGATCTGTGCCCTCTGTCCAGTACCACTACATGGAGCATCCAGTAACACACGATCAAATGAGCCAGATTTGTAGGGTGGCCTTCCTGCATATAGGACAGCATCAAATATAGGAAATATTAACGTAACACTGTGGTCTGAATTCATGTTATTAGCAACATTCTTGCACTCCTGTAGACCTGTTTACAAAATTTTCAGATATTAACCTCTGTTGACTTCAAATGGCCTTGTTTTCCATGAGACACCATCATTTGTTTTCAAGCCAAGGATACTTTGAGAGTTATTGTGTTAACATGGTTTTCAGATTTTGACTTTGGGTGACCTCAAGTACTGGTACTATCTAATATGCATCACATACCAAGTGCAAAATAAGTCCATGCAGTTTTTGGTTTGATGATAATTGTAACCTTTTTTATACAGGATACATAACATTTGGGGACAACAGGTCAAATCATAAAAGCCTTGTAAACATGATATTGCAAGAAGGGAACCTTACATCATGGGCACCGCAGCACCACGATGCATTTTTGCATTCCTGTTGAGTAGGTTTAAGCCCAGGGTATCTATCACATGTGTATACACAGTCACACAACACCACATAAAATCTTTTTCCTTTTGTATATTCTTTTTGCCTTCAACAAAGAATGAAAGAAACCTGTACTATCAAACCATTTAAGAATGTAAGATTAAAGAATGAGTCTAGTTGCATACAATTCTTCTATTGAAGGGTCAAATATTCCGACACAGTTAGTTGAAGCTGTCATCTCAATATGTTTTGCTTTGCCGGAGATACAGTATGATTGATTGAATCGTATCCTATTTTGACTGGCTAAACTTTCAATGACTCTAGATAGTGACTCGTATCCTATTGTGACTGGCTAAACTTTCAATGACTCTAGATAGTGACTCGTATCCTATTGTGACTGGATAAACTTTCAGTGACTCTACATAGTGACTAACACCGGAGATATGATTGATTGATTGATTGAATCGTATCCTATTGTGACTGGCTAAACTTCCAATGACTCTAGATAGTGACTCACACTGGTGATATGATTGATTGAATCGTATCCTATTGTGACTGGCTAAACTTCCAATGACTCTAGATAGTGACTCGTATCCTATTGTGACTGCAGGCTAAACTTTCAATGACTCTAGATAGTGACTCGTATCCTATTGTGACTGGCTAAACTTTCAATGACTCTAGATAGTGACTCACACTGGTGATATGATTGATTGAATCGTATCCTATTGTGACTGGCTAAACTTCCAATGACTCTAGATAGTGACTCGTATCCTATTGTGACTGCAGGCTAAACTTCCAATGACTCTAGATAGTGACTCGTATCCTATTGTGACTGCAGGCTAAACTTTCAATGACTCTAGATAGTGACTCGTATCCTATTGTGACTGCAGGCTAAACTTTCAATGACTCTAGATAGTGACTCGTATCCTATTGTGACTGCAGGCTAAACTTTCAATGACTCTAGATAGTGACTCGTATCCTATTGTGACTGGCTAAACTTTCAATGACTCTAGATAGTGACTCGTATCCTATTGTGACTGGCTAAACTCTTAATGACCCTAGATAGTGACTCGTATCCTATTGTGACTGGCTAAACTTTCAATGACTCTAGATTGTGACTCACAGAGGTGGTAGCTGTGATGTCTTAACAGTGAATGTTCTTCTAAGTCAAGCATTACTAACAATAGTATATAACCTTCTTCTTCATTTATGAACAATGAGTTAGAAACTTGATTGAATGTGATGGGAATGGAATAGAATGGTTATACGATGTTAGCAATGAAACATATCATGGACATTGTGGTTGAGTACAAATTATTTCTTAAACAATCAAGTACCACGAAAGTAACCCAGGTTTTATGATGTTATAATATATCGTAAAATAACTGAAAGTTTACCTTGAGCAGATGGTTCAGGAGCTCCAGGAGCAACTGCATTAACTGCGTTTTTATGGAAAGCTTTGATTATCTTCAAATTTAAAGTTCTTGCATTTTTTTTTATGATCCTGACTTTGTTCTTTGCCTTCTCCAATGCGACTACCAGTCCTTCATTTCCCATTAGGGTCGCTATGTGCGTAGTCTTCCCTCCTATAATTTCACAAAGATATAAATTTGACACAGAGTCAAATGACAATGTTGACATCCAATTTGAAGAGGATTGCTGTAACTGGATGACTTGTAAAGTTAAGAACTGCTGTATCCCCAAATTACTTTCAGCAGCACATATATGAAGCATGCACACATTCTTCTTGTTAAGATCCCTTAGTAATCTGGTGCAGCACACATATCCAACACAATGAAACTAACACACTTAGGGTTACATCAGAACCTTACCTGGTGCAGCACACATATCCAACACACATTCACCTGGTTGAGGATTGAGCACATGAGAGCAAGTTATAGATGGGATTTTCTGTGCAAAAACCTTCTTTGGGAGAAGACCACTCAGGCTGGGATTGGAAATAAACGTTTCTTTAATCCGGACAGCTACACCACTGAGAAAGAACAATAATTAGTTGTTGTACATCAAAGAACTGAAGCTATATATCTAGGTATTTCTATATTACATCTTTGAATTTCAGTTGTCAAATTTAAGTTTATAAGTGCATGCATATATGGTAATGAGCTAACTAATTTTGTGA
Organism: Apostichopus japonicus; assembly: GCF_037975245.1. Taxonomy (NCBI): domain Eukaryota; kingdom Metazoa; phylum Echinodermata; class Holothuroidea; order Aspidochirotida; family Stichopodidae; genus Apostichopus; species Apostichopus japonicus. Next base: position 20,146,173 of record NC_092578.1, on the reverse strand, counting down.
TTTACATGAGTATTGTGTAACCATCAGAGATCATACAATTTAATTTACCTTTGTGCATCATACGACACTTGATATAAGATGGACTGGATATTGCAGAGAAATCAGTGAAATTTGAATCAAATTGGTTTTCGAATTGGTATTCTTTTTTTTTTCATAATTTGAAGCTCAGATTTATGACTCACATATATTTAAGTTGAGCAAATCTATGGTTACATAGGAAATATATAAATATCTTTTGATTAGATTAAACAAATGTCAATTATTATATGTACAACCCTTTTCTCCATTGCTGATATGTTCACTAATGACACATTGATGCAACCATTAGGTAATCAAATGTGAGTTATTTAGATTTAATTCCGAGCAAGAAAAACAAAAATAAATACCTTGTGTTTTGATGTCCTTCAAATAGCTCTTGTCTGCTTGTTTCTAGGATTCCATTTGCTATAAATGCTTTTTCCTTCTGATACTGTTCCTTAAATCCTCTTCTACATTTACCTGCTAGGTCAACATAGATTGAGACCTGGTCTCCCTGGCTAGCTCCTGAAAAGACATCAAATATTAAACAGCTGATATAACTCAGTGTCCTGCATACTATTAACAAAGACACCAAATATTAAACAGCTGATATAACTCAGTATCCTGCATACAGTACTTTAACTTGTAAGCATAGGCGTACAGGACAATTTCAGTTTGGGGGGCAGTCTGCCCCCTGCACCCCCCGGCCTCGTACGCTTATGCTTGTAAGAGAAACTCTGCGCACACTTAGCAGGAACTCTGTCTCTAATATTTGCATACCGGCATCATGAATGCTTACCTTGACTACACACCTATCATAGCAGTTCAAATTCAAGGCTAAAAAACTAATACTGCCGGCAGAATTGATGTAAGTGTGTATTGTCAATCAGCTAAATATGAGAATGAGGATTTTCAATGTGGCCAAGAAATTGAGACAGCTGTATTTATCACATATGCATAAATGATTTTTTCAGTTATGTCAACTGTTATATCCAACTGTAATATGTTCCAAGGAAAAGAATGAACAATCATGCTTAGGAAAATTAAGAAAACTTGAGGAGAATTTACCTTCAGTAGATTGGATATAATATAGAAACAGTTGAAACCACAAAATAAATGGAGTATGATAAACTGTTACCCTTAGAAAGACCGATCACTCCTCGACCGAATATATTTGCACCATGTAAGACTGCTGATCCACAGTATGGATCAATAATGACCTCTATCTTTGAACGTGGTTGGAAATCATCACCAGCCATGGACAGGCTTTTTACTATGAGTGTATCTATAAGTACAGGATGTTTCTTAACCTCAAATCTGTGGTCCGATTCAGCCTGTAATGAGAAATTTGAATTAATTGGAAGCATTCCCTATACGACAGATATAATATGTCCTTAAACAAAGATGAAACGATAACAGAAATCACAACTTCATATTGTATATGAAGTTGTGATTTCTGTTATCGTTTCATCTTAGCATACTTTCCTGAAGGTTGTTAGTATTTACATTTCGTGTGCAGCAGTTATAATACATATATTTTCCTGAAGGTTGTTAGTATTTACATTTCGTGTGCAGCAGTTATAATACATATACTTTCCTGAAGGTTGTTAAGTATTTACATTTTGTGTGCAGCAGTTATAATACATATAGTTTCCTGAAGGTTGTTAGTACTTTACATTTCGAGTGCAGCAGTTATAATACATATATTTGCTGCAGGTTGTAAGCATCTACACAGGTCTATAGTTGGTGACCAATGGCTGTTATTTATGACTAGGCAAGGGTCAATATTAGCAAGGAGACACGCTACAGATGTATTGAATTAAAATGAAAGGAAATCAAAATGGACTACTGGTAATAAGAAGACTTATTGAACTAACCTCTTCTAATTTGTTCTCTACATCTCCCTTGATTTGATCAATATCATGTGTGTGTGTGTTCACTCTCAATGTACTATATACTGGTGGGTAACTCATTTGTTCCAGTAGTTTCTGAAATTCCTGTCTACTGATATCTTCGCCTTTCTCCTCAACAATCTGAAAGAAAAATAATTAAGTAGGTTTTGTCTACAACACTTGATCTAAGACCTTGATATATAATTGTGTGAAATTAAATGCTTTTATGAATTCAAACAAATTTTTTTTGCCGTCAAGGTTAACCTGCTTATCTCTGACAAAACTATAGTCCACCAGTCTATTTATAACTTCATCTCCCACTAGTTTGTTTTTATTATCAATCTCAGTAACCTGAAACTGGATGTTGGGATAGCAACATGCATGCATGTTCCACACCAGTTTCATTCATTTAAGCTGAACCACACACTTTAATTTTAAATCTCAGTAACTTTTTTTGACCTTGCTTTTATGTTGGAAAGAGTACATGGCAAGTTACCATACAACATCAAACCACTTAAATCTTTTAAATCTTTTAATTATATCCTAAAAGTATACCAGCTGTAGAGGAATGTGTTAAGCCAAGCATCAACCCTAATACGAACTTCCCATTTGCTACACGTAAGTGTGTTATCTCAAAAATCTATTCTATTGCAGTTATTGATGTCATGTAATGCTTTGTGGCACATATAATATATCTGCAAGCAGCATAAAGGACAATCAAAAGAAAAAATCTTCTGAGAAAACTCAGTGACAATGTCACAAATGATAAAAAAAAAAATAACCATTTATATTCCATGGCAATAAACTTTTGATCACTATTTAAGCTGAGAGGTATCTTAGCAATTACCGAACTCCTTCATGGTATTGATACGGAGGCATTACTCAATATTTGAACAAGAGCTCAACAACGAAGGTAGAGAGGGGCAAAGCCCCTAACCACAGAGTATAAGGAACCTCAAGCCTTACTCATTTCCCTTGATTGATAGGGGCCCTATCTAATCCTTGTCCCTCATATTAATCTTTAAGCTGTTGCATTTGAAAGTATTGTGATAGAAAATCCTACCTCTGCAGGGAAAAATTCAGAGAAAAGATGTTCCACTACTCTTTCATCTTTGAAAGAAATGATTGGAACATCATAACCTGGACTTGCAGCCATTGTCCTCCTCACAAAAACTTCTGTCTGCAAATGAAAATCATAAAGTATTTTTAAAAATTGTACTTTACATTGAATATGAGTAGTTAAGCGTCTGAGTACTGAGTGACCAGCTAGCTAGTACAATTAATAATAGCACTTTTAACATCCAAGTACTTAAGATAATATAGCACATATGCTGTTGACACAATGCAAAAGCTACAGTACATATGGTGGAATTAGAGAAATAAATCTGACAATTAGTTAAGTTTGCCACAGCTATTCAGCATCAGTGACAAATTACAGAAATTACAGTTCTAAGTGACAGAATAAGGCATATATATATGCAAGGCTTCTTATAGTAATTTAAGCACTAACTCAGCGCTATCTTATATGTTACACTTACAGTGGCCTAACCACCCAGCATTGGCGAGTGTAATTGTGATGCCTAACGTGCATGAGCCTAACGTGGATGTAATTCAATTACACCTACTCTACAAAAGAACGATGCAGTATATGCTGCAAGTAATGAACTAAATGAACATACCTTGCAAAGTATAGGACTTGATTTGTGAGTTTCTGGAGAGCGATCAACACTATATTTAGTCACAGGCTACGTCATATGTGTTTCCCCTAACCCCATGCATAAGCTGACCAAAAATGTGTGTGGCATGCAACAAGGGATTCCCCGATTGCGCAATCACAGCTGTATGTACGATGAACATCGACTGAGTACCGTTTGTATGGCAAGCCGTTTTAACATTTACCTCTCTATTCTACTTAAGTAGAATTAATTCCACTTAAGTAGAATACAATTAAACTTAAGTAAAATGAATTGCACTTAACTAGAATTGCATTTTACTTACGTTTAATTGTATTCCACTTAAGTAAAATTACCACTTTCTTTTAAGCTTAAGTTATATTCAATTTCACTTAAGCTTAATTGTATTCTACTTAAGTAAAATACACTTCTACTTAAGTAAAATTTAATTTAGCTCAAGTAAAAGTGTCATTCTTTTTCACTTAAGCTAAATGCATTTTACTTAAAGTAAAATAGTAAAATTGTATTTTACTTAAGTAGAATACAATTAAGCTTAAGTGAAATTGAATTTAACTTAAGCTAAATTGTATTCTACTTAAGTAGAATTGTATTTTACTTAAGTAGAATACAATTGCATTTTACTTAAGTAAAATACGATGTAGACAAAAACCATTCGAACTTAAGCTAATATGAATTCCACTTAAGTGGAATACTATTAAGCTTAAGTAAAATGCAATTCTACTTAAGTGAAATTCATTTCACTAAAGCTTAATTGTATTCTACTTAAGTGGAATTAATTCTACTTAAGTAGAATAGAGATGTAAATGTTAAAACGGCTTGCCATACGTTTGACAAGGAATTAACAAGAGCAGCCACGTTGCAATAGCTCTCCTTCAAGTTAGCTTCTATTTGAGAAATTTGTTTTGATTGGCAATATTTCTGAGCAGTATTGTTTGTGCAAAACATATGAGGCATACGCGGGATAACGGTGACATTTACTTTCCTCTCATCTCCCTTTTTCCTTGCCTTATGCTCCTTCTTTGGGGGAGGGTCAAGTCTGGAGATTTTAGCAGTAAAATGCCCAGACACCACTAGCATGGGTGAAAGTTCCCTAGCCCCCCCCCCCCACCTCCGGCCCACTAATTTAGCCGCACTAAACCTACTTGGCAAAATTTTAATTGGCAAAACCTTACATTTAGGGCTACTTATTTAGACTTTATTTATATTCTAAATATGCCCCAGAATGCACCATTTGACGTCTACAGTTTTTTTTTATCTTAGGGAGGACCGACAACCCCCTAACACATGAGACGGCTCCAATGACCAGAGTGCAACGCCCTCATTCATAAAAAAAATATAAAATATATAAAAAAATGTAGTTATGTACAGAAAGATTCTCTTAACTGCAACAGCTGTTTAAATCCAATAACTTATAGTGTTAAACATCCTCATTTTAAAGAGGTTTTTATATGCATCATTTTACGAAGATGGAGTGAAATTCCTCAACCAGTTTATGAATGTATGACGATCCCTCGACTCTAGTGTGTCAAGAAACCATTCAGCAACGTTCTATGAACACAGTTAAACTATCATTTGTATGCCACGAAAAGTGGAACAGGGTGGCATAGCCGCATGCATGATAAACTCAAAATCGTTAGAAATAATTTTAATAATATCTCAAATTAACGGCAAATATTCCAAATATATAAATATCTAACCAATGTTGCTATAGTATAGACTGTATACCAGATAAAAGTAAAAAGAGCGCTCGTAGATTTCCAAATACACTGAATGTTATATGACGCTGCTTCATCGAATTTGAAAGTTTGCAGTATAGGCCATAAAATTGAGGAATTCCGTGATGAAATTAACCAACATTAATATTTTGTGTTTAATGCTACTTAAGTGGAAAATGACTTTTAATCGTGGCAAGAAATAAAAGTAAAAACTTTATGTTCCATAGAGAGAATTAAGCTTGTGTTTGAAACAGAGCGATTTTATTGCCTTTCCCGCAAAAAAAACGTCAATTAATTGAAATTGTCTAGCAGTTCACATTTGTCTATTTGTTATATACTAAGCGTTTCCTTAATTAATATATGTAAGTGACCGGCATTTGCTGCATACTTTGTATATGTTAAATATCGCAACGAAATTTTCAAGTATTTATTAATATTGCGGCAACAGTGTGTAAAAACGTATAACATTACACGTTTGGAATGAGTTTCATTTTCTATTGTTACTACCAGACGGTAGAAAAATTCTCTTAATTTATTTACGAAATGAAACCAAATCTTTAGTAGCTCAGTCTTAAACAGTATATGCTGTTGAATGGGTATAGGTGATATGCAGCTTCGTGATGTGTTTTTCCTCTGTGTTCTTTCATGCATGTGTTCTCATTGTGATGATCTCACGAATAAGGGACAGCTTCAATCCTGCACAAGCTCCTCTTTCATGTTCATACGTGCTATTACGTGTACACACATAACTTTAAGCAAACTGCACTTGCAGGATCTATATAAACGTAAACTTCACAATTTAACGCTCGTTACCACGCATAAAATTCATAACTGCTGCACGGTAATGCATATATAGCCGTTTGTATTACATTAACACTTGCAAAGAATGCTTTAAATTGATATTTCCATTGTCATACAACGTGTAACACTTCATAAAAGGAAAAAATAATGCGAAACACAATGTTGAAAACATTAGTGGTGTACGCAGTGGAGGGGTAGGGGGGGGGGGCTGTGGCCCATACCCACAATGACCCCTCGATAGCACATTTCCTTAATAAAATTCTTCATTTGCATCAGGCTCTCTCGATCATAAGGTCCAGGTCCTACCTCACCTTCGTAGCAGGTGTGGATATTTACCATATTCCATTGGTGGTATTACGGATGCAGCTAACCGGTGCAGGAGTAATACACGTCCGCTGTGCGGGCAAGCCCCTACCTAAACCAATCAACGGTCCACTTACAACGGTCCACTTGCAACCTTTGCAACACTTGCAATGGTCCACTTGCAACAGTTTACTCCTTAACGATTCAAAGACCAAAGTCATCCACGTCACCTCCCATTTTAGAGATGCAAGTAACTTACCTGACCTCACTGTTGGTACAAAGGTCATAACTCCTTCTAAAAATACACGTGATCTTGGTGTCTTGCTTGACCATCAACTCGATATGCGAAAACATATTCAGAACACTTGTCGTTCAGCTGCGTATGGTATTTACAAAATTGGTAAACTTAGGAGGTATCTAGATCAAGGCTCAACTGAACGACTGGTTCACTCCTTTGTTTCCTCATATCTGGATTACGGCAACAGTTTGTATGTGAATTTGCCAGTTTCTCATATAGCTCCCCTTTAGAGAATTCAGAACGCTTCTGCGTGCCTATAGTCTCACTCACTAAAATGTTTGATCACATCACTCCTGTGTTCCGTTCATTGCATTGGCTTCTTGCCTTTTCTGTCGCTGCGCCTTCTCTTTGGAACAAACTCCCATTTCACGTTCGTTACTCTCCCTCCATTTTTTCCTCGCCCAGAAATTTAAGAAATTCAAAATTTCCCGTCATTGATTATAATAATAATATTACAGCGTCTCAAAGCGCTTTACAAAGTAGGAAAGAGGCAAGAGACAACTTAAAACATTTCTGTTTGATTCCTAGTTTCTTTTTTCTTTTCCCCTTGGTTTCCCTTGCCTCTTTCCTACTTTGTAAAGCGCTTTGAAACGCTGTATCAAGCGCTATATAAGTGTAATTTATTATTATTATTATTATTATTATTATTATTATTATAATCAATGACGGGAAATTTTGAATTTATTATTATTTACTAACACAATCTTGCGTTTAGAGTAACTTGTATACACCTGATTATAATTTAGATAAAGCCCAGAATGTATTATTGGACATTTAATAGTGTTTTTCTGGGCGAGGACCCTCAGCCGACCCCCTCATTGGATTTGACCTCAATGACGCCAGTACATCCACCTTCTTGATAAAATCCTTTACTGCCCCTTTTCCATTCCACAAAGTTCAGCCCACTACCTGTCGAGGGGAATTGTTGTCAATGTTTTCTCATTAAGAATTTCACAATATACTATACTTTTTTTTGTCATAAGAAATATTGGAAGAGCAATTGTAATTTGTTCTATGTTGTCTTGAAATTTCTTTAACATTTTGATTTGTATGAATTTGCAGTTGTGCGAATTTGTTGACTTGGAGAGAACTGTTTGGCACTGGGGGGGGGGGGGGGTGGTCAATGTTTGGGACGACAAGGGAAATCCAGGGCGAAGTTTATAGTTTTGGTGCGAACTGGAAGGAGGGTGAAACGACTGCCATTAATATTGAGTTTCCAACTAACAATGTATAATATTGGTTTTTCGTTCTTACTTAGATGCTAAAACTCTATAAACTATATCATTAAATCTCTACCAAAATTGATTATGAATCAAAGTCGATTAAATAACGTCAACCTTCGATCGCGCATCCTCCCAACGTCTTCTTCAGTAGCTTGTATCATATTACCATTATCAATTTCTATGCATATTACAGATTCAAGTTGGAAAAAAATGAAGGAGTTATGCCCTTATCAAATAGGTAGGCACAAAGTGGACAGCTAAGACGGATTTGACCTACAATAACGTGAAGAGAACACATTTTATATAGAAATAAGAGAATGAAAGCTTATGAAAAGAGGCGACATATATTTCAGGTTTTGTAAATAATTAAACCACCTCGCATTTGATGAACTAGACAGGTGATACACGGGATCGAATTAATAGCTCAATCAAACTAGATGTTTTTTATGAAGTCTAACTTCAAATTGGTTTGGGTGAACGGAATCAAACCACATTTCATTTCTGAGAAGTTGAACACACTGTACTGCAGAACATGCAGATCCAACGTGGTTGAAGTAAGACTTTATTTTTCTGCTATTAATTGCTTCTTCAGTCAACATCGCATAGGTTGGAATTTTGCTATTTTTGTTTCTAAGAGGAGGTAACAAGCGATAACGTCGCCAGTTAAAAGTATTCTTCGTTTTAGGACTAGGCTAGGCCATGTCGGACTGCCAGAGGATCGCTCTAGGCGATGTTCGACTCAGCATGTTTGTAGTATTGGTTTCGCGAAAGTTAGGCAAAAACTTGCACTGTACTGTAGTGAACATTATAAGCCATCACATGCTTACCGTTAATGAAGTACAGTATAAGGGTGGACCCAAATGTTCCTTGTAAGGATGAATGTAATGAAGATCTGTCTGAATTTTTTTATGTGGCTTTATATTTTACTTTACTTAAGATGACTTGATTGATGGTTTGATCAGAATACACCAGTTTTGTAAATTATCCCATGCAGGCTGTAGCCTAGGCTACACTGGGTTTAATATTTTATGAAAGTCCTTCAAAATAAAAAACAATGATTGTTTATTCACTTTTATATGTTTTCAGCACTGTGACTGTATTGTAGCCAGTGTAGGCCTATACTGAGTTAATAAAGTACTGTTCCAAAGTAACCCCGCATTTGAGCTGCGTGGAGTGCAATGTGCAATGATAGCAGTTATCTTGCTCATTCCTATACTATTCTAGTATTGCAATTATTCAGATCATTATGATAAACTGTTTATATAATTTAAGACCGTATTCCATGCAGTGTTCAAGCAATGTGAGAAGCCCATTGTTTGGTCTGCTCAAGAAATAGTTCGATATGACTGCTGAGTGAAATGACAAAAGCAGACATAAAGTTCAAAAGCTGAAACTGCTAATCCTTAACAAAAGTTATTAACTTGACATGTTCTATGAAACGGTAGGAAAGTAATAGCCTCTGTCTTTATTCAGTTAACATCATGCTGTTTTGTGACGAGAGTGTGATAGTGTGGCCTAATGTTACAACTTCATTCAGAACAGTATGACATAGCTGCAGTACAATCCAGCATACCGCTACAAACTAAAAGTAACATTACCAAGAGAGTTTTTGCGCATGGCATGTAGAAGGTTTCAGACTTTTCTGACAGCTAGTAGATTTTTCAATAGGACATGGTTGCCAATCAGCTACTGTGATTGAATGGTATGAAGCTGACAGAGCATAGATTGTCTTCATTGGCTGAATATCCAAAGCCAAGTTGAGTTGAAAACGATGTGACATTTATAAGGAGGGGATTTCCTATTCTGCCCAAGATAAGCCCCCATAGCAATTAGAAAAGAAACTCATCAAGTGCTCATAATTATAACAATGATCGTTTATGATCTTCATTATCATTTACCTTACAAAAGGATGATTTTTAAGTAGATTAGAATATGTGTATTTGTCATTACTACAGTAGATTCCTCTTTTGTTCAAACATATTTTTTGTAACTCTGAAGATTTGCATTGCCATGTGCCACAATAGTTGAGGCAACAACCATCTTTTGTAACACAAGATGTCAAATTTAACCTATCATGGGAGTAGAAGATGACATACATGTACAGCGAGTACTCAAAAGTTTATCAATCAGTCTACTATGTTGTTCCAAGCTTACCACACATGTTCTTATTCATATATTGCAGATTGAATACATTGATGAGCAAAAAGTTTCAGTAAAATAATTTATTTTTCTTGGCAAATACAACTTTATGTTATGAGTGCAAAGAATTTTTTTTAAAAGGTCCTGCGAAGAAAATATCAGATGGGACAGAACATAGAACATTGTACATATTTATCAAACAAAATGTAGCAGCTACAAGAATCACATTGCTTATTCTTTGTTTTTTGACACCTAGCCTTCCCTTTTTCATTTGAATCTATGTATTGACGGTATCTATGTAAACGGAACCACCTTGCTGACACACTTTCTGTTCAACTATAGAGAGTGAGTTTGTTGCAGACCACCAAACCCAGCCATCACCGGTATTCACTGTATGTTTACCACTCTAACATTATTTAGTACAGTTCATTTTATCTAAACTTTGACTCAGGAAGTACTGTTTCAGAATCAACCGGTGGTTACGATAAACAATCTTTGTTTTTATTATTTATTAATTCTTTTGTTGTTGTTGTTGTGTGTGTTTATGTTTACATTTTTATGAAGTGATATTGAGCAATGCTCCCTGTTCAGTGATTTGATAAAGTGAACAGCTTGTATATTCTTCATTTTTCTTTAAGGAAAACAGATTTTTTTTATCAGCTTACAACACATTAACAGGCATAATGGGAAAAAGTAGCCGAAAGAACAAAGAAAAGAAAAAAGATTTTCAAAAGGTGAAGTTGAAAGTTGGGAAGAAGAAACCAATGCCTGATAACTTCACAAATACAGCCTTCAAATCACAAAGTGTCCTTATGAAAGAACAATTTAAGGTTGTTGATGGTGCTATCCCACAAACAAAGAAGAAACAGACCATAGAAGTAAGTATCCATTTCTTACGGAGTAAAGAAAGTTGTTTTGATACTAAAGGTTGTGGCATATACATACCTAACTCAGAGCATAGCTACATTACGTTTCCACTATAAATATAGTACTGTACATGGTGGGGTAGAGGTGATTTTGGATTCGGAAAGTTCAAAGTTTCTGTGATACCTGTAACTTCTGGCATCAAACTTGTTAATATTTTGTCAGTTTATATCTTATTGTTACTAGTTAATTGTTACTAACAAAGTGCAGTTACAGTGTCTTGCTTTTGTATGCAATGTTCTTATTGTGCTTTTAGCTGAACACTACATTGTGAACAAATCAGCTAAGATGAGCTGTATTTAATCATGACATTCTTTAAGCCAAGCCTCCTACAAAGTTCAAATAAAGCCTAAACTGCTGCAAATCCCTGAGGACACTTGGACATGACTCCCACAATGTAACTTCAGTGACCATGTTTGACTGCTTGCCAAAACTTTAGCATCTTCCAGAATCTCACTTCTTTAACTGATCTCTTTGGTATGTTTATTAGTATATAGTGTGTTGTAAGTTGGCCAGTGAATAGTGTCAAAAACATATTCCTTACTAGCTACCGGTATTAGCTCATCAGTTTAACCCAGCAGATCTTGTAATCCTCTTTTGAGTTTCAGAACTACAACTATTACCAACCAAATTACCGTATGTTTTGCTCGCTGAGATCTGCTTGGATTTGGATCTTCTAATGAGATGCATGGATTCCTTCACTCTTTCAATGTTGATGCTTCTTCATAGTTAGCAAACATTACTTAGCTTTTATAGTTTACTATTTCTCTTTCTCCAACAGGATCTGTTATGCACTATCAATCATTACAATGCCAAAGTCAGAACTTCTACATTGATGGGTCTGAAGGAGCTCCTTGTGGCCAACAACCACCTTATACAGGATAACCTGGCAGCACTGATACAAAATGTTGCCCATACCTTCACAGACAAGGACAGAGATGTTAGGCAGGCTGGACATCCTGTCATGCAACAAGTTGTGAAAAATATTCCATCTAATCTGATGGTCCCATTTTTTCCAACCATGTGTGCTCATCTTTGCTGTGCAATGACCCACTTACAAGAGGACATTCAATTAGATGCCTTAACAATTCTGGACCTTCTGTTGGTACATTATCCTAGCCTTGTCATTACCAGGAGTAAAGAACTGCTAACAAACTTCATTCATCAAATTTCACAACAAGGAGGCCATTATGATGGGGCAGAAACTGTGCAGCTAAACATCTCTCCAGGAAACAAGTCCTCAGGACAGAAGTGGCGTGTACAGGTATTGTCATTGGATTAAATCTACATATATTGTATTTCACTAATTAAAATAAGAAACCTTTTGCTTAAGCTTTATATGTCAGAAGCAATTAATTGGTTCCTAATATATTTACCATGAATTACCCTTCATTCATATTACTGCTAATGTCTTTTGATGGTATCATGTCATTCAGTACTTAGAGGTACTACCATTCAGAACACAGTGCAAATTTATCATTTTGCTCTTGAATGAAGATGAAGCCAGCCTTGCAATAAAATCTGATGTCATCATGTGATTTTACATTATTGAGATGAATAAAACATTGCATATTACACTGGCCTGCTGTTGGGCAGATAGGTAACATCAAAATGACTTAAAGTGTACACACTATGCAAGGGCAGCCATTCTTCTGTACATTGTTTGACTTACAGTGTACACACTATGCAAGGGCAGCCATTCTTCTGTACATTGTTTGACTTACAGTGTACACACTATGCAAGGGCAGCCATTCTTCTGTACATTGTTTGACTTACAGTGTACACACTATGCAAGGGCAGCCATTCTTCTGTACATTGTTTGACTTACAGTGTACACACTATGCAAGGGCAGCCATTCTTCTGTACATTGTTTGACTTACAGTGTACACACTATGCAAGGGCAGCCATTCTTCTGTACATTGTTTGACTTACAGTGTGCCATTTTTCTGTACATTGTTTGTTTGCACAATCTTAGAAAACGAACCAACTTGTCAGAAAAGATGGATTAGAACCAGATTTACTGTAGGCAGATATACAGAATCAATAGCATTTTGTGTGTGTATTTAATCAAATGCATACTTTGCTCTTCATATTGCCTTGTCCCAGTCACTAGTATAATTCACTGTAATACTGACTATACATAGTACCTCAAATATAGTCTATGTTAGAAGACTATGATATATATATGTGTTGTTATGAGTCTCCATAGCATTACAAGAGAAATAAGCATTGTAATGCCTTTGTTTCAGCTAATTTCCTATTGTACTTTTACCTTTTCTTCAACTTCAACTTTTGATGTTTCTTGTGTTTTGATAGGTTTTGCAAAGACTGAGGTCTTTTCTATCAGCCATTGTTGATAACAAGCTGACATCAGCACCACATCACATAAAGCAGTCACAGGTAGAAGAGAAGAGTATTATTGTCTCATCTCAGCAAGTGTTTGTGGGAATTTATAAAGACAGAGATATCTTGAAACATGGAAATAATGAGACCTCCACCATAAGGTAACGCAAAAAGGTTTTTCAGAGTACAAAAGATTTTATTCCTGAGCATTTTTAACTGATGTGAATTATCAATACTAAGATAGAAGTTTGGTGTTTTATAAAAATTAAAAATGTTTAATGCAAAGCTAGGAAAATTTGATGCGTTTATTGCTATTGGGTGGCTTCTTCACATTTCACTTATCAATATGGAATATTTAAGTTTGCAATGAACAAGATCACATTGAAAATCATAGTTATTTGTTGTTAGATCTTAAACATTTAAGTTTGCAATGAACAAGATCACATTGAAAATCATAGTTATTTGTTGTTAGATCTTAAACATTTAAGTTTGCAATGAACAAGATCACATTGAAAATCATAGTTATTTGTTGTTAGATCTTAAACATTTAAGTTTGCAGTGAACAAGATCACATTGAAAATCATAGTTATTTGTTGTTAGATCTTAAACATTTAAGTTTGCAATGAACAAGATCACATTGAAAATCATAGTTATTTGTTGTTAGATCTTAAACATTTACTGTAAGTTTGCAATGAACAAGATCACATTGAATATCATACTGTAGTTATTTGTTAGATCTTAAACATTTAAGTTTGCAATGAACAAGATCACATTGAGAATCATAGTTATTTGTTGTTAGATCTTAAACATTTAAGTTTGCAATGAACAAGATCACATTGAAAATCATAGTTATTTGTTGTTAGATCTTAAACATTTAAGTTTGCAATGAACAATATCACATTGAATATCATACTGTAGTTATTTGTTAGATCTTAAACATTTTGTATTTTATTTTTTGCCTCTTGATTTAGGTCCTTATCTCAGCAAACAGACATAACTTCTCAAGACTTTACTTCTAACATGAAAGAAGTTGTGGAGTTTGTTCACAAAGTAATCCCTCTTATATTGCAATGTTGGATGGAAGCTAGGCCAAATCTCCATGGTAACCAACAGGACGGTCTTTGTTTGACACCATGGAGCATTCAGACGTTACATGGCGTTCTCTCTGTGATGCACTTACTATGGAAGTGGCTAGAACTACTCTCTCAGGAACATCAACAAGTGGAAGTGAGCTTTTCTTAAATATCATTACTTGATTCAACTAAGTTTCTTGATTATTGCTAATTATGCTGAAGTGAGTATCAGTATTGCCCCCCCTCCATGGCTCCCACTCTGCTTAAAACGTTTAACATGCATGTATGCATGTATGCATGCATGCATGCATACCATTGCTATTTCAGCATGCATGTATTGCTGAAATAGCAATGGTACTTTTCTTGTGGTAAAATTTATCCAAAGAAACTATGAGGGTCAATTTAATAGACGTTTAAGTGATTTAGTGAACAAAAGGAAGTTGCCAGTATGTGATTCCAGCATGTTTATGAGTCACAATGATGACCTTTAGTGCACGTAGAATTGACAGTGTAACAATAATGCTCTCACTATCAAAATAGGCTTGAAAAGATTGTTTATTGCATTTATGCCACAATGTTATGTTTAACATGTCAGTGACTTCTGTAAATTGGCACACAGCATAGACCTACCTATATTTTAACATGAAATGTATCAAAACATTTATTGTCATAACATGTTGAAGATGATTAACCATACCTTGTTAGGTTTGGCCAAGATTTTGGCCTTCTGGGAGTTGATTGGCAGTATTCATGTGAGATGCATTTCTTTCAAAATGACATCTCTGAAGTTATCAAGATGAACTTTGTCATAAAGCTGTGTTATGATTGTTAGTTTATTGAAACCATGAAGTCCCATATAAGGAAGACTGGGTTATCAGCACATTTAAGTAAACATTGAGATAAAATTGAGGTTACTCAGGTTAATAAATATTCTATATAATCCTTGCAACAGTATAAATATGTTGTTAAAATGGAATAAACAATTTTGGTGAGGTTCTCTTTGCAATCTCCCTCCTCAGATCCTCAGAGATATACAAAAAGTGTATGAAAAGAAGTTACTAAAAGCTTTCTTTAGTAACTTTCCTTACTCAGTGCAAGAGGGAGGAACAGGTCGATACCAGCAAAACACGCCAAAGATGTTAGTATCTGTCCAAGAAGTCAATGTCTTGGTTTGTGGTGTTGTATCATATTTGATAAGTCCAGGTCAGAAACAAGGTTGGACTTTTAAATTGATGAAGTATGTTCGCAACGCCCTAGAAGGTGATGGCCAGCTATCTACTGAGCATGCCCAGATGCTGCTGATCATAGTTGAGAGGCTAATGAGAAACGTAATAAACAAAGGTATTGTGACATTTTCACATTTGAAGTTTATTTCCTCACATGTACACACAAGTCAATACAGGGTGTTTGGCGCAATTACAGTTAAGTACTTTGATCTGAGTATCAAGTACTTCCAGGTACATAAGTTTCCCAGTACCAAGTACCACAGTCTGAGTACTGCTTTATGTTATCCCAGTATGGAGTACCACTACAGCTCTTGGAAAATATTTAGTACAAGTTCTTTTTAATCCAATCACTTTGCGACTACTTGTGATTTATTCATGTTATTCAAGAACATTTACAACTAATAGTCATTCAGAGTTTGGTATACAGTATAACAGTTAAATTTTACTACGTTTCTATGATCTAGTTATACATTGCTCACCAAATTATGAATGTCTCAATGTTATTGGAAAATTTCTGATTCACTTTCAATTCAAATTCAATTTCAATTCAATATATTTATTCTAGTATAAATATAAAATATTTGTACAAAAAGAGTAATTAAATACAATATTAAAGCAATATGTACAAAATTTTAGTTGGTAAGAAGTATATGAGATCTTTATCAATTCATCTTTTCAAGTTTTTCGATTGAATAAAAATTGCAGCTTTATAAACAAAGGTTGTTTGTAAACAACTGTATTCTATATTTTAAAACATTAGGCATTCTTTCTGTTTGATTGCACATTAAGACTCCCTAGGGAATCATGCTTGCAGTACGGGTGATTCTGATCATCTTAAAGTTCTGTGACCATTCTTATAAACTCAGCTCTAACAGAGGCATTCAGGGTCTCCTTAATACAGTAAATTGGTTATCCAAGTGAAGAATCTTCACATGTACTTCGTAATCTTTACAATTCTATCCTTATCTTTTTGCAAAATAAAATAATCCCAGCCTGGCACTTCATAAATGAGATGTGGGAGAATGACAGGTTTAAAAACACATTCCTTAGCATCCTCATTAAAAAATGGCACAATGTATGCTAACCCAGAGACAATGTAATAGACTGCTCATAACATTTGATATGTGAGCAGAATAGGTGAGTCTGTCATCGATACATAACCGTAAATAGTTGATGTGAGATTGATAGTGATACAAGAATCATGCAGTGCTGATTGCTCCATAAGTCAGCAGCATGCTCTTTCTGCATCATGTTTGTTCTAGACAGTAATACAGTAATACATATATTATGATACTGATGGAGTAGAGACACATTAGTAGAACTTATACTGTACAATATAGTATGGATTGATAAAGTTAAGAAACAAGACTAACTATGTGACTCCCTGTTTTACATAACTGTAAAGTACTCTTGGGCTTTACGAGTTACAGTATTCCAGTGTCCTATTATGAGTACTTTAACACCTTTAAAACTAGTGTCCTTTAACACCAGTGTCCTAGTATGAGTACTTTTAACACTAGTGTCCTTTAACACAAGAGTCCTACTAGTATGAGTACTTTAACACTAGTGTCCTTTAACACAAGAGTCCTACTAGTATGAGTACTTTAACACTTCAACTGTTTTCATCTGCAACAGATTCCAAGTTGACTCTTCTTGAAGCTTTGATAATATTCTACCAAAACTCACACATCATGTCACAGAACAAGAGACTTGCAATGGCCTGCATAGCTGATATGACTCTTGTAGCTCACAAGAAACCATCTGATCTTACAACGTGAGTATGAATTCATTTTGATTTCAGTTTCCTATTCAATCTTATGAGCAGCGTACATAATATGGTCACCATCAAAATAGAATACAAAACAATCAATGTTGCAAAAAAATCAATGAAGTGAAAATAATTCCTGAATCCTGCTTTGAAAATGCTTACCTTCTAACTTATTTTCTATTGTCTATGCTGATCTTAAATGGTAATCACGAACATGGTTAAAGCAGGATTATATCCACATTCAGTAGCAGTGAAGTGAACATGTTACAATAGCACCAGTTGATCAATGCTGATCTTAAATGGTAATCACAAACATGGTTAAAGCAGGATTATATCCACATTCAGTAGCAGTGAAGTGAACATGTTACAATAGCACCAGTTGATCTTAAATGGTAATCACAAACATGGTTAAAGCAGGATTATATCCACATTCAGTAGCAGTGAAGTGAACATGTTACAATAGCACCAGTTGATCAATGCTTATCTTAATTGGTAATCACAAACATGGTTAAAGTGGTAATTTCAGTCAATCTTTCACTTTAACATATTAACTTGTGGTTATTTTAGTCAATCATTAGGCAAAGTAAACCTTTTGAAGTAATTCCATGGCGTTTTGGATTGGGTTGGCATTTCCATGTTTTAATCATGCTCTAAAATGGGATATTAATGTCATGCTTAAAATTAATGCATAGAGAAGATTAATAAAATGCCTTGAATGAAAAGTTTCTTTGCTACATGTTTTTCCTTGAGTTGACTAAATTTGGAAAGCCAATGTTTTCTTCTTTTCACTCTGAAGACAGAATGAAGTAGTGTGTAATGAAGTGAATATTTTAACATTAAATCATTCTGTTGAAACCATAGTGTATTTGTAATGTATCCATTTTCTTTTCTTACAGTACTCCTTTGATGGCACAGTTTGTTACATCGTTACCAACTCTTTTGATCGAACTTCATTCCAGAAAGTTGGACACATCCCATCATGCTTTGAATATCCTCCTTCGAAGTGCGGCCATTGTTCATCCAAGTGCTGCCTCCTGCATTCAAGATAGTTTTCAAACCTTATTAGGTATGTTATTACTATTTAGATTGTGATATAACCAATCCTTGTTAGTTATGTTATAACTATTTTAGATTGTCATATGACCAGTCCATATTAGGTATGTTTTTACTATTTTACATTGTCCTATAACCAATCCATATTAGGTATGTAATTACTATTTTACATTGTCCTATAACCATTTCTCTAGCCAAACCTTGGTTTGTTCCCTCTAGTTGCTATGGCTCCTGATGTAAATGTATCCACTCTGATTAAACTGATTAAACTGATTGAACAAGACATAACAACCAGAGAAGGCTCTTTCACACATGTTTGTTTATCTTTTTGTTTATCTGGACAGATCCACAGAATGCCTTAATCTCTGGATATCCAGAAGAACTTCAAAAACAACTTGTGGAGCTTCTCCACTGGATGAAGAAGATTGATCTTGTCTCTTTCAAGATGCTCTGTTCTGCATTTCTTTCACCTACAGTATCTGTGTTAGTTGTTACATATGCAGTTCAGATACTAACCTGCAAGTATGTGCTTTCATCTACAAAACACTTGAACAATCTTTAGGTATGATTAACCTGTGAAGTGTCTAAATCTTACTCATGTGATGTCATATCATAGGGAACCCTACCAAAAAGAACATGTTTATTTGAACTGGATCAATATAGTGGCTTATGTCAAGCCTTCTCTTTTCAAGTGGTGCTCAGAGAGTTGCAATTTAAATTTGTTTGTTTTCATTCCCATTCCTGAGACCTTCACTCACCTCCAGTGTCTTGCCACGTTTTGAAATAGGAAGGGTAAGGTACCACTTCAATCAATTTTATGCAGTTGTGGTGAGCAATTGTTTCCAAAGGAATAAAGGATGAAGTAAACCTTAGTTTCCACTTCATAAACAGTTGTAGCAGAAGGGAATGTCTCTGATATGGCTAATGTAATGTTCATTACAAGTCAAGGATTCACTCACATGCAATGAATATGATGATGCAGTTATGTACCTGTTGTGACAGGATATTTGAAATCAACTTTGTCTTATTCTCTCTATATATATTGCTTTTAAGCAACAACTTGTACATTTCTATTTTGCAGATTATTATACAGTGATGAACTACCATTTGACTTAACTCACTTTGTTAGTTTCTTGATAACACTCTCGTTAGGTGAGTATTAATATGTGCCTGGAAAACTTAAGAAAACCTTTTTTTCTTCTTTGCTATGGTGTCCCCCTCCCATACAGGCTGTTGCGGGTTATATCCCATCAGAGAGATGCTGTGTTATTGTGTCCTACTCCCATGCAGGCTGTTGTAGGTTATATCCCATCAGAGAGGTGCTGTGCTATGGTGTCCCCCTCCCATGCAGGCTGTTGCAGGTTATATCCCATCAGAAAGGTGCTGTGCTATGGTGTCCTACTCTCATGAAGGCTGTTGCAGGTTATATCCCATCAGAGAGGTGCTGTGTTGTGGTGTCCCCGTCCCATGCAGGCTGTTGCAGGTTATATCCCATCAGAGCGGTGCTGTGCTATGGTGTCCCCCTCCCATGCAGGCTGTTGCAGGTTATATCCCATCAGAGAGGTGCTGTGCTATGGTGTCCCCCTCCCATGCAGGCTGTTGCAGGTTATATCCCATCAGAGAGGTTATATCCCATGAGAAACCAGAGACTGACCTCTTCAACAATGGGGCTTTGCAATATCTCTGAGTGGAATCTTCTCGGAATACTTTACCATTTCTGGATTGCAATACTGGAAAGTATGGGATGTGCGTCCATCAGCAATCTCATTGTAGAAAGGGTTTCAAGGGAGGCTATGTATGATTGCATAAACCTTGTTCCACAAAACTTGACAAACCTCCAACAATTATTTTTGAGAACCAGGAACAAGCATGTTGCTTGTCATAATTTGTATCATTTTGGAAACTGCATGGTTCTGACATCCGTCAAGAGGAGTACCTACCAGGCATCCTACAATTAACATGAACATATAGGTGGTATCTCACATTGCACATTTAATGCTTCTTATGCTGTTCAAGAGGAATACAGATTTCATTAACTATTGTGCAAATATCACTGTTTTCGGACTGTTTAGGGTATTAACCATTTTATGTTCAATGAACTAAGCTCTGTCTATGTATATATATGCACTCCATAACACCCAGCTATCATCATATCAAATAGTTTTGCCAATTGAAGGTTTTTCCTGAAGCCTCTTGTTCTATCTGCTAGCCTTGATTTAGGCTTCCTCCTATAATGTAACTTTTTTATCTTTAGGTCATCAGATGGAAGAGTTGTTGAGCCTTCAGCAGAATGAAATAGTTGACCAAAGTCAAGTATCCAGTCAGTGTTCTCACTTACAGCTAATGAAGGACACAGCAGAGAGTTTAGTGAAGAGCAAGAAAGTGTGTCAGGTAGGAATACTTACCATTACAACTATTAATGAATGTGTTTGGTATTTATGTGATACTTTGGTCTGTTTACAACATCATTTATCCCTAATGATACATAGGAAATTCAACCAAACATACAGTTCATATTAATAAGTGAATTATTAATCCATAGATCATATAGTCACATTTAACATATTATCATGGCCACATTGATGGTTGTTGGTGATGAGACACAAACTTGATCATTATTACTTTGTGTTGACAGCGTGGAATTGATGGTGGAGATATTATGTCTTGGTATGTTTAAAGCTCATGTGTTGTGTTATATAACCAATGACTTTGTGTTGACAGTGTGGTATTGATGGTGGAGATATTATGTCTGGGTATGTTTAAAGCTCATGTATTGTGTTGTATTACCAGTGATTTTGTGTTGACAGTGTGGTATTGATGGTGGAGATATTATGTCTTGGTATGTTTAAAGCTCATGTATTGTGTTGTATTACCAGTGACTTTGTGTTGACAGTGTGGTATTGATGGTGGAGATATTATGTCTGGGTATGTTTAAAGCTCATGTATTGTGTTGTATTACCAGTGACTTTGTGTTGACAGTGTGGTATTGATGGTGGAGATATTATGTCTTGGTATGTTTAGAGCTCATGTATTGTGTTGTATTACCAGTGACTTTGTGTTGACAGTGTGGTATTGATGGTGGAGATATTATGTCTGGGTATGTTTAAAGCTCATGTATTGTGTTGTATTACCAGTGACTTTGTGTTGACAGTGTGGTATTGATGGTGGAGATATTATGTCTTGGTATGTTTAAAGCTCATGTATTGTGTTGTATTACCAGTGACTTTGTGTTGACAGTGTGGTATTGATGGTGGAGATATTATGTCTTGGTATGTTTAAAGCTCATGTATTGTGTTGTATTACCAGTGACTTTGTGTTGACAGTGTGGTATTGATGGTGGAGATATTATGTCTTGGTATGTTTAAAGCTCATGTATCGTGTTGTGTTACCAGTGACTTTGTGTTGACAGCGTGGTATTGATGGTGGAGATATTATGTCTTGGTATGTTTAAAGCTCATGTATCGTGTTGTATTACCAGTGACTTTGTGTTGACAGCGTGGAATTGATGGTGGAGATATTATGTCTTGGTATGTTTAAAGCTCATGTATTGTGTTGTATTACCAGTGACTTTGTGTTGACAGTGTGGTATTGATGGTGGAGATATTATGTCTGGGTATGTTCCAAGCTCATGTATTGTGTTGTATTACCAATGACTTTGTGTTGACAGTGTGGTATTGATGGTGGAGATATTATGTCTTGGTATGTTTAGAGCTCATGTATTGTGTTGTATTACCAGTGACTTTGTGTTGACAGCGTGGTATTGATGGTGGAGATATTATGTCTTGGTATGTTTAGAGCTCATGTATTGTGTTGTATTACCAGTGACTTTGTGTTGACAGCGTGGTATTGATGGTGGAGATATTATGTCTTGGTATGTTTAGAGCTCATGTATTGTGTTGTATTACCAGTGACTTTGTGTTGACAGCGTGGTATTGATGGTGGAGATATTATGTCTGGGTATGTTTAAAGCTCATGTATTGTGTTGTATTACCAGTGACTTTGTGTTGACAGTGTGGTATTGATGGTGGAGATATTATGTCTTGGTATGTTCCAAGCTCATGTATTGTGTTGTATTACCAGTGACTTTGTGTTGACAGTGTGGTATTGATGGTGGAGATATTATGTCTTGGTATGTTTAAAGCTCATGTATTGTGTTGTATTACCAATGACTTTGTGTTGACAGTGTGGTATTGATGGTGGAGATATTATGTCTTGGTATGTTTAAAGCTCATGTATTGTGTTGTATTACCAATGACTTTGTGTTTACAGTGTGGTATTGATGGTGGAGATATTATGTCTTGGTATGTTTAAAGCTCATGTGTTGTGTTGTATTACCAGTGACTTTGTGTTGACAGCGTGGTATTGATGGTGGAGATATTATGTCTTGGTATGTTCCAAGCTCATGTATTGTGTTGTATTACCAGTGACTTTGTGTTGACAGTGTGGTATTGATGGTGGAGATATTATGTCTTGGTATGTTTAGAGCTCATGTATTGTGTTGTATTACCAGTGATGTTGTGTTGACAGTGTGGTATTGATGATGGAGATATTATGTCTTGGTATGTTTAGAGCTCATGTATTGTGTTGTATTACCAGTGACTTTGTGTTGACAGCGTGGTATTGATGGTGGAGATATTATGTCTGGGTATGTTTAAAGCTCATGTATTGTGTTGTATTACCAGTGACTTTGTGTTGACAGTGTGGTATTGATGGTGGAGATATTATGTCTGGGTATGTTTAAAGCTCATGTGTTGTGTAGTATTACCAATGACTTTGTGTTGACAGTGTGGTATTGATGGTGGAGATATTATGTCTTGGTATGTTTAAAGCTCATGTATTGTGTTGTATTACCAGTGACTTTGTGTTGACAGCGTGGTATTGATGGTGGAGATATTATGTCTTGGTATGTTCCAAGCTCATGTATTGTGTTGTATTACCAGTGACTTTGTGTTGACAGTGTGGTATTGATGGTGGAGATATTATGTCTGGGTATGTTTAGAGCTCATGTATTGTGTTGTATTACCAATGACTTTGTGTTGACAGCATGGTATTGATGGTGGAGATATTATGTCTTGGTATGTTTAAAGCTCATGTATTGTGTTGTATTACCAGTGACTTTGTGTTGACAGCGTGGTATTGATGGTGGAGATATTATGTCTTGGTATGTTCCAAGCTCATGTATTGTGTTGTATTACCAGCGACTTTGTGTTGACAGTGTGGTATTGATGGTGGAGATATTATGTCTGGGTATGTTCCAAGCTCATGTATTGTGTTGTATTACCAGCGACTTTGTGTTGACAGTGTGGTATTGATGGTGGAGATATTATGTCTGGGTATGTTTAAAGCTCATGTATTGTGTTGTATTACCAGTGACTTTGTGTTGACAGCGTGGTATTGATGGTGGAGATATTATGTCTGGGTATGTTTAAAGCTCATGTATTGTGTTGTATTACCAGTGACTTTGTGTTGACAGCGTGGTATTGATGGTGGAGATATTATGTCTTGGTATGTTTAAAGCTCATGTATTGTGTTGTATTACCAGTGACTTTGTGTTGACAGCGTGGTATTGATGGTGGAGATATTATGTCTTGGTATGTTTAGAGCTCATGTATTGTGTTGTATTACCAGTGACTTTGTGTTGACAGTGTGGTATTGATGGTGGAGATATTATGTCTTGGTATGTTTAAAGCTCATGTATCGTGTTGTATTACCAGTGACTTTGTGTTGACAGCGTGGTATTGATGGTGGAGATATTATGTCTTGGTATGTTTAAAGCTCATGTATTGTGTTGTATTACCAGTGACTTTGTGTTGACAGTGTGGTATTGATGGTGGAGATATTATGTCTTGGTATGTTTAAAGCTCATGTATTGTGTTGTATTACCAGTGACTTTGTGTTTACAGTGTGGTATTGATGGTGGAGATATTATGTCTTGGTATGTTTAAAGCTCATGTGTTGTGTTGTATTACCAGTGACTTTGTGTTTACAGTGTGGTATTGATGGTGGAGATATTATGTCTTGGTATGTTCCAAGCTCATGTATTGTGTTGTATTACCAGTGACTTTGTGTTGACAGCGTGGTATTGATGGTGGAGATATTATGTCTTGGTATGTTTAAAGCTCATGTATTGTGTTGTATCACCAGAGACTTTGCAGTATGACAGGAATTTGTTTGTGGTGGATTTTGTCGTTTTGTTTTCCTTTAAATGATGTTTTATGAAGTTTTCAGGGATGGAACCATCATGAGTCTAGCATACTTGTTACAAATTCAAATCCATTTCTTCATTACTCCACAGGTTGTTTGTCAGTCATTGCGACTAATATCAGAAGACACAACTTGGAAAGTTTTTCAGCAAGTAACAGCTAAACTGCTGGTAAGATTAATAGATAGTAATCCACTCTATGAACATAATGAACAGTATGTAACATCTTAAAGTCACACCATATTAAAATTAGTATATATGCTATCCTGACATTATAACAAGATCAATATATCCTCATTTATACTGTACAACATCAATATATCCTCATTTATACTGTACAAGATCAATATATCCTCATTCATACTGTACAAGATCAATATATCCTCATTCATACTGTACAAGATCAATATATCCTCATTCATACTGTACAAGATCAATATATCCTCATTTATACTGTACAAGATCAATATATCCTCATTCATACTGTACAAGATCAATATATCCTCATTCATACTGTACAAGATCAATATATCCTCATTTATACTGTACAAGATCAATATATCCTCATTCATACTGTACAAGATCAATATATCCTCATTCATACTGTACAAGATCGATTTATCCTCATTCATACTGTACAAGATCAATATGTCCTAATTCATACTGTACAAGATCAATATGTACTCATTCATACTGTACAAGATCAATATCTCCTAATTCATACTGTACAAGATCTGTATATCCTCATTCATACTGTACAAGATCATTATATCCTCATTCATACTGAACAAGATCATTATGTCCTCATTCATACTGAACAAGATCATTATATCCTCATTCATACTGTACAAGATCAATATATCCTCATTCATACTGTACAAGATCAATATATCCTCATTCATACTGTACAAGATCAATATATCCTCATTTATACTGTACAAGATCAATATATCCTCATTCATACTGTACAAGATCAATATATCCTCATTCATACTGTACAAGATCGATTTATCCTCATTCATACTGTACAAGATCAATATGTCCTAATTCATACTGTACAAGATCAATATGTACTCATTCATACTGTACAAGATCAATATCTCCTAATTCATACTGTACAAGATCTGTATATCCTCATTCATACTGTACAAGATCAATATATCCTCATTCATACTGTACAAGATCAATATATCCTCATTTATACTGTACAAGATCAATATATCCTCATTCATACTGAACAAGATCATTATGTCCTCATTCATACTGAACAAGATCATTATATCCTCATTCATACTGTACAAGATCAATATATCCTCATTCATACTGTACAAGATCAATATATCCTCATTCATACTGTACAAGATCAATATATCCTCATTTATACTGTACAAGATCAGTATATCCTCATTCATACTGTACAAAATCAATATATCCTCATTCATACTGTACAAGATCGATTTATCCTCATTCATACTGTACAAGATCAATATATCCTCATTCATACTGTACAAGATCAATATATCCTCATTTATACTGTACAAGATCAATATATCCTCATTCATACTGTACAAGATCAATATATCCTCATTCATACTGTACAAGATCAATATATCCTCATTCATACTGTACAAGATCAATATATATCCTCATTCATACTGTATGTGCAAGATTTGGAAGGAGTAATTGTCATTGGGTACTAACCTCTGTGTCAAGAGAAACAGCATCATGTTTTGCATTCCATAATCTTGCATGAAATAAAATAGACTGTTTGAAAACATGCATTCCTGCACACATATATTTGAAAATGTTGTTGTTTTGGTAAAACCCACAAATCATCTGCATTAATTACATAAATGGAACCTCTGGTTGCTTTTAATTTATATTGTAACATGTATATACTCCTGCATGCATGTGTGTACAGTTATTCTACATATGGTTCTGCAAAGTACCTACCAACAAGCAGATCAATAAGCAGACAATGGTACATGCGTGCATGTCCAGGTCCTACATGAATCTATCAGCAAGGTGCCCAGTCGCTAGTTGTCTTCAAATGTACATGCATGCATGTCCAGGTTCTACATGAATCTATTAGCAAGGTACCCAGTCGCTAGTTGTCTTCAAATGTACATGCATGCATGTCCAGGTCCTACATGAATCTATTAGCAAGGTACCCAGTCGCTAGTTGTCTTCAAATGTACATGCATGCATGTCCAGGTTCTACATGAATCTATTAGCAAGGTACCCAGTCGCTAGTTGTCTTCAAATGTACATGCGTGCATGTCCAGGTCCTACATGAATCTATCAGCAAGGTACCCAGTCGCTAGTTGTCTTCAAATGTACATGCATGCATGTCCAGGTCCTACATGAATCTATTAGCAAGGTACCCAGTCGCTAGTTGTCTTCAAATGTACATGCCTGCATGTCCAGGTTCTACATGAATCTATTAGCAAGGTACCCAGTCGCTAATTGTCTTCAAATGTACATGCATGCTTTCCAGGTCCTACATGAATCTATTAGCAAGGTACCCAGTCGCTAATTGTCTTCAAATGTACATGCGTGCATGTCCAGGTCCTACATGAATCTATCAACAAGGTACCCAGTCGCTAATTGTCTTCAAATGTACATGCGTGCATGTCCAGGTCCTACATGAATCTATCAGCAAGGTACCCAGTCGCTAATTGTCTTCAAATGTACATGCGTGCATGTCCGGGTCCTACATGAATCTATTAGCAAGGTACCCAGTTGCTAATTGTCTTCAAATGTACATGCGTGCATGTCCAGGTCCTACATGAATCTATCAGCAAGGTATCCAGTCGCTAATTGTCTTCAAATGTACATGCATGCATGTCCAGGTCCTACATGAATCTATTAGTAAGGTACCCAGTCGCTAATTGTCTTCAAATGTACATGCGTGCATGTCCAGGTCCTACATGAATCTATCAGCAAGGTACCCAGTCGCTAATTGTCTTCAAATGTACATGCGTGCATGTCCAGGTTCTACATGAATCTATTAGCAAGGTACCCAGTCGCTAATTGTCTTCAAATGTACATGCGTGCATGTCCAGGTCCTACATGAATCTATCAGCAAGGTACCCAGTCGCTAATTGTCTTCAAATGTACATGCGTGCATGTCCAGGTTCTACATGAATCTATTAGCAAGGTACCCAGTCGCTAATTGTCTTCAAATGTACATGCGTGCATGTCCAGGTCCTACATGAATCTATCAACAAGGTACCCAGTCGCTAATTGTCTTCAAATGTACATGCGTGCATGTCCAGGTTCTACATGAATCTATTAGCAAGGTACCCAGTCGCTAATTGTCTTCAAATGTACATGCGTGCATGTCCAGGTTCTACATGAATCTATTAGCAAGGTACCCAGTTGCTAATTGTCTTCAAATGTACATGCATGCTTTCCAGGTTCTACATGAATCTATTAGCAAGGTACCCAGTCGCTAGTTGTCTTCAAATGTACATGCGTGCATGTCCAGGTCCTACATGAATCTATTAGCAAGGTACCCAGTCGCTAATTGTCTTCAAATGTACATGCGTGCATGTCCAGGTTCTACATGAATCTATCAGCAAGGTACCCAGTCGCTAATTGTCTTCAAATGTACATGCGTGCATGTCCAGGTTCTACATGAATCTATTAGCAAGGTACCCAGTTGCTAATTGTCTTCAAATGTACATGCATGCATGTCCAGGTCCTACATGAATCTATCAGCAAGGTACCCAGTCGCTAATTGTCTTCAAATGTACATGCATGCATGTCCAGGTCCTACATGAATCTATTAGCAAGGTACCCAGTCGCTAGTTGTCTTCAAATGTACATGCATGCTTTCAAGGTTCTACATGAATCTATTAGCAAGGTACCCAGTCGCTAGTTGTCTTCAAATGTACATGCGTGCATGTCCAGGTTCTACATGAATCTATCAGCAAGGTACCCAGTCGCTAATTGTCTTCAAATGTACATGCATGCATGTCCAGGTTCTACATGAATCTATTAGCAAGGTACCCAGTCGCTAATTGTCTTCAAATGTACATGCGTGCATGTCCAGGTCCTACATGAATCTATCAGCAAGGTACCCAGTCGCTAATTGTCTTCAAATGTACATGCATGCTTTCAAGGTCCTACATGAATCTATTAGCAAGGTACCCAGTCGCTAATTGTCTTCAAATGTACATGCGTGCATGTCCAGGTCCTACATGAATCTATCAGCAAGGTACCCAGTCGCTAATTGTCTTCAAATGTACATGCATGCTTTCAAGGTCCTACATGAATCTATTAGCAAGGTACCCAGTCGCTAGTTGTCTTCAAATGTACATGCATGCTTTCAAGGTCCTACATGAATCTATTAGCAAGGTACCCAGTCACTAGTTGTCTTCAAATGTACATGCATGCATGTCCAGGTCCTACATGAATCTATTAGCAAGGTACCCAGTCGCTAATTGTCTTCAAATGTACATGCATGCTTTCCAGGTTCTACATGAATCTATTAGCAAGGTACCCAGTTGCTAATTGTCTTCAAATGTACATGCATGCATGTCCAGGTTCTGCATGAATCTATTAGCAAGGTACCCAGTCGCTAATTGTCTTCAAATGTACATGCGTGCATGTCCAGGTTCTACATGAATCTATCAGCAAGGTACCCAGTCGCTAATTGTCTTCAAATGTACATGCGTGCATGTCCAGGTTCTACATGAATCTATTAGCAAGGTACCCAGTTGCTAATTGTCTTCAAATGTACATGCGTGCATGTCCAGGTCCTACATGAATCTATCAGCAAGGTACCCAGTCGCTAATTGTCTTCAAATGTACATGCATGCATGTCCAGGTCCTACATGAATCTATTAGCAAGGTACCCAGTCGCTAGTTGTCTTCAAATGTACATGCATGCTTTCAAGGTTCTACATGAATCTATTAGCAAGGTACCCAGTCGCTAGTTGTCTTCAAATGTACATGCGTGCATGTCCAGGTTCTACATGAATCTATCAGCAAGGTACCCAGTCGCTAATTGTCTTCAAATGTACATGCATGCATGTCCAGGTTCTACATGAATCTATTAGCAAGGTACCCAGTCGCTAATTGTCTTCAAATGTACATGCGTGCATGTCCAGGTCCTACATGAATCTATCAGCAAGGTACCCAGTCGCTAATTGTCTTCAAATGTACATGCATGCTTTCAAGGTCCTACATGAATCTATTAGCAAGGTACCCAGTCGCTAATTGTCTTCAAATGTACATGCGTGCATGTCCAGGTCCTACATGAATCTATCAGCAAGGTACCCAGTCGCTAATTGTCTTCAAATGTACATGCATGCTTTCAAGGTCCTACATGAATCTATTAGCAAGGTACCCAGTCGCTAGTTGTCTTCAAATGTACATGCATGCTTTCAAGGTCCTACATGAATCTATTAGCAAGGTACCCAGTCACTAGTTGTCTTCAAATGTACATGCATGCATGTCCAGGTCCTACATGAATCTATTAGCAAGGTACCCAGTCGCTAATTGTCTTCAAATGTACATGCATGCTTTCCAGGTTCTACATGAATCTATTAGCAAGGTACCCAGTTGCTAATTGTCTTCAAATGTACATGCATGCATGTCCAGGTTCTGCATGAATCTATTAGCAAGGTACTCAGTCGCTAATTGTCTTCAAATGTACATGCATGCATGTCCAGGTCCTACATGAATCTATTAGCAAGGTACCCAGTCGCTAGTTGTCTTCAAATGTACATGCGTGCATGTCCAGGTCCTACATGAATCTATTAGCAAGGTACCCAGTCGCTAATTGTCTTCAAATGTACATGCATGCATGTCCAGGTCCTACATGAATCTATTAGCAAGGTACCCAGTCGCTAGTTGTCTTCAAATGTACATGCATGCTTTCCAGGTCCTACATGAACCAGGGATGTAAGTCTTCCGTATTTTTACGGAAATCCGGTTTTTTTTTTCAGGGATGTAAGTCTTCCGTATTTTTACGGAAATCCGTTTTTTTTTAATTCCAATAAAGTTCCACAAAATTGTTCGAATATCAAAGACACAACGCGGCAAAAATGCCTGGCCCGTTGCAGCAAGCTAACTTCAACTTTCACTCATCGATCAATCAAAATACCATTCCTGTTTCTCATCATCGCATTGCACTGTACAACATTGTGCCATGTGAATATCGTTGCGTACGTGCGAACTTCAAATCGCCATAGCTCATTTCTGTCGTTGAAAAACCTTGCCTAATTCACGTTGATTGGACTGCTAATTAATATCTTCGTAACTGCTGGTGCTCGACATAACTTTCGGAATTAACGCTTGTGATATTTGTGAGCGGCGGCAATCTACGGGATACGCATATGAAAGTCGATATTTGTGATCGCATTCGAATGTGAGACTGTTTTTTATTCCGTAGTTCGCTGCGACGTATTCGTAACTTTGAGCTAGCCTAACATAACGATAGTGTGTAAGTAGTAAGAACTAGGGGTAACATGTGTTAGCGCTAATACTTCAGAGCTAGCCTAACATAACGATAGTGTGTAAGTAGTCAGAGCTAGGAGTAGGATGTGTTAGGACGGCATTCACCCGGGGTCTCCGAATAGATTTCCGGTTTTTTTTTTTGGCTGCACTTACATCCCTGATGAACTTATTAGCAAGGTACCCAGTCGCTAATTGTCTTCAAATGTACATGCATGCATGTCCAGGTCCTACATGAATCTATTAGCAAGGTACCCAGTCGCTAATTGTCTTCAAATGTACATGCATGCTTTCCAGGTTCTACATGAATCTATTAGCAAGGTACCCAGTCGCTAGTTGTCTTCAAATGTACATGCGTGCATGTCCAGGTTCTACATGAATCTATTAGCAAGGTACCCAGTCGCTAATTGTCTTCAAATGTACATGCGTGCATGTCCAGGTTCTACATGAATCTATTAGCAAAGTACCCAGTCGCTAGTTGTCTTCAAATGTACATGCATGCATGTCCATGTCCTACATGAATCTATCAGCAAGGTACCCAGTCGCTAATTGTCTTCAAATGTACATGCGTGCATGTCCAGGTCCTACATGAATCTATTAGCAAGGTACCCAGTCGCTAATTGTCTTCAAATGTACATGCATGCATGTCCAGGTTCTACATGAATCTATTAGCAAGGTACCCAGTCGCTAGTTGTCTTCAAATGTACATGCGTGCATGTCCAGGTCCTACATGAATCTATTAGCAAGGTACCCAGTCGCTAATTGTCTTCAAATGTACATGCGTGCATGTCCAGGTCCTACATGAATCTATCAGCAAGGTACCCAGTCGCTAATTGTCTTCAAATGTACATGCGTGCATGTCCGGGTCCTACATGAATCTATTAGCAAGGTACCCAGTTGCTAATTGTCTTCAAATGTACATGCGTGCATGTCCAGGTCCTACATGAATCTATCAGCAAGGTATCCAGTCGCTAATTGTCTTCAAATGTACATGCATGCATGTCCAGGTCCTACATGAATCTATTAGCAAGGTACCCAGTCGCTAATTGTCTTCAAATGTACATGCATGCATGTCCAGGTTCTACATGAATCTATTAGCAAGGTACCCAGTCGCTAATTGTCTTCAAATGTACATGCGTGCATGTCCAGGTCCTACATGAATCTATTAGCAAGGTACCCAGTCGCTAATTGTCTTCAAATGTACATGCGTGCATGTCCAGGTCCTACATGAATCTATTTTGTACATGCATGCTTTCCAGGTCCTACAGTCGATAATTGTCTTCAAATGCATATGTTCAACAAGAGGCAACAACCTTGACTTTCTCACAAACTATCAATCTTCTTCACAGGCTCAGTTCACCACCATTCCCTTTTCATCTGCCTATGGTATTATTTTCATGACATGTGAATACTTGCCATCGTACTATGTGCGAGATGACTTTGTGAGCCAGTTTATACAGCTGATGGTGTCAGTCTTATGCAGGACAGTAAGAGATTACAGTGCTGACTTCATGGAGGATAGTTGGGAAGAAGTGCTTTGGAAGTTAGCAATGGATGTCCTGATTAGGTGGAATCACCTTTTACCAGATATTTTCAGTCACTTTAGGACTGTTGTAGAGAGTAAGTGATGAATATGCAGTAGTATGTTAATACTCACAGCATCTTATAGTCTGTCAAGTAATTTAATTCCAAGATGTTACATGTATCGTTGTGTTATCTGGAATATTGGTTCCTCGTTATAGTAGATTCTACGATAGTTTGAAACTGTGACAAAGTCTTTTATGTCCAAAATGAAACCAACACTACATTGATAAGACCATATAATCCTAAAAACCATACTCACTTGTTATGTATGAAAGGTTAACACTGAAGCCAGTAGAATACTAGCAAGATGTTTTCACCATATTATACTTTCTCTTTGTTTTACGTCTTTTGTTTTCTTACAGATTATGAAAACAAAGAACAGCTGAGGTTAATTGCAGTTATAGTGATTCGTCTTCTTCAGACAGAAGACCTGAAGCAAGTCTTGATCAAGAATGTAACAAAATTAGCAGATTTTATGCAAGCAATTCAGGTAATATTTTCACATTGCACAAAAAATTATTATTTCATTTTACACTTTATGGAACATTATCAGTTAAGAAGCATAGTGCGTTGAAAACCTGTTTATTGAGCAACAATTACCCCCTTCCAGTTAGAAGTTTAACCCTTTAAAATGTAATGAAAGATACTCCAGATACTCTATGTCTTCAGGAGTGAAACACTTACACCCTAAACTGCTAACTTAGATCTGCTAACTTAGAACTGCTAACCTAGGACTGCTTACTTAGATCCTAAACTGCTGACTTAGACCTGCTAACTTAGAACTGCTAACTTAGAACTGCTTACTTAGAACTGCTTACTTAGACCCTAAACTGCTAACTTAGACCTGCTAACTTAGACCCTAAATTGCTAATGGTTGTAGGAATATGCACCAACAGTCATCAGAGGTTATTTCTGAAGTTGGGTGGTAGTCTGGTAGATATATTAAACATTCATCGGTTATATCAAGTATGTCAATATTTATATATTATTTTTACCCATTGCGAGTTTATCTTGCCTTCAGCAGTTGTATGTTAACATTTCTTATGATGAAAGCGAATAATAATGAAATGACTGACTGACAAAAGATTTAATCCCCTCAAATATCCATGTGTTAAACCATTTACAATTAATCCCCTCAAATATCCATGTGTTAAACCATTTACAATTAATCCCCTCAAATATCCATGTGTTAAACCATTTACAATTAATCCCCTCAAATATCCATGTGTTAAACCATTTACAATTAATCCCCTCAAATATCCATGTGTTAAACCATTTACAATTAATCCCCTCAAATATCCATGTGTTAAACCATTTACAATTAATCCCCTCAAATATCCATGTGTTAAACCATTTACAATTAATCCCCTCAAATATCCATGTGTTAAACCATTTACAATTAATCCCCTCAAATATCCATGTGTTAAACCATTTACAATTAATCCCCTCAAATATCCATGTGTTAAACCATTTACAATTAATCCCCTCAAATATCCATGTGTTAAACCATTTACAATTAATCCCCTCAAATATCCATGTGTTAAACCATTTACAATTAATCCCCTCAAATATCCATGTGTTAAACCATTTACAATTAATCCCCTCAAATATCCATGTGTTAAACCATTTACAATTAATCCCCTCAAATATCCATGTGTTAAACCATTTACAATTAATCCCCTCAAATATCCATGTGTTAAACCATTTACAATTAATCCCCTCAAATATCCATGTGTTAAACCATTTACAATTAATCCCCTCAAATATCCATGTGTTAAACCATTTACAAACCAGGGGTGACGGAAGGCAAACAAGATCACACCGAGTTCAGTCTGGGTTATTCCCCAAAAAGATTGTCTTAGAAAGCTCTTACTCAGAATTTGCCATCAAAATTGCCCCTTTGGAATTACAACTACCATTAGTTTAGGAAGTGCCCAGTTCCAGCATTACAGTGTTTTGCCCACACCTTTTTGAAAGCTTCCTACACCAAAGCCCTTGTCCATTGAAAGCTTCCTACACCAAAGCCCTTGTCCATTGAAAGCTCCCTACACCAATGCCCTTGCCCGATAAAGCCTCCTACACCAGTACCCTCGACCGTTTGTGATTGAGGTGGTTCGAATGTATATATGCAGAAACATGCTGTTAGGACTGCATTTACCATTTCCTAACATTTCCTTACGTATCCCTTCATTATGAATACATTTGTAGTTTGAATTTGCTAAATAACATCGTCTTAGGCCATTTCATATGGGGATGACAGAATTTTCTCCTTCCCCTATCCATAGCCTAACGAGGAAGGGAGAACCTTTTTCTTAAAATTTATTTCTAAAACACTGTCTTAAAAAGGAAGGGAAGTCCCACAGGTGACATTGTTCAAGTGGTCAGTATTGTATGTAAAGCACACCATTACACTTCGCCAGGTGCACAAGTAGGATCCGTAAATTCAAAAGCCTATCCAGTTTTGCAACTGTTGTTTCTAGGGTTCATAATTGATGTATTTCAACCAGCATAAGTCAATAAGTTAATTGAAGGAAACATATCAGCGGTTCTGGTGGTGTTATTATTTTAGGTTTGGTTTTGTGTTTAGAGAAATACACACATTTGAAATGTTAAAGTGCTCAATATTTGGTCCCACCATGCTCCAGGAGCATAATGGCCAGGCAACAGGTTCTATTTTTACTGTCGGTAGATCACAGTGCCCTTCCAGCAGTAACAGAGAAAGCATTAGGAACTACCTTGACATGTGTGTAGCCAGCATGTCAGTAGTTACTGTGTTAGCCCTGTCTGCCTATTCTCTTCAAGGATCTGCATACTAAGTAGCTGCTTATGGCTATGTACTATTATGATCTTGTTGAAAGATATAAAAAAAAATATTAAAAGGGGAAAGGGTAAATTTCCTTTTTTTGAATAATTTAATTGATAGCTTGATCCGCCATCATTAAAAATGTAAGTATCAGACACACTAACCTTGAAAAATAAACTTATTGAACATAACTTAACTCCAAATGTTGCAAAATATTTCAAAAGATTGAATCTGAGGACCATTAATTGTTCAAACATTTCTGTAAAGGGAGTGTGACACATCTTCATTAACCCTCCCCCATTCGGCACTTCTTGTCTCATTCATGCCTTCAGTTCGGTACTCATTGGACACCCTCTTTTTTTTAAAACCCTAGATCTGCCCCTGAATATAGAAATATTTGAATTATATCTTCTCTTTCTTGTAGATTGCTACAAAACATTTTGATGAAACACGATGGCTGGCAGAGTTGAGGTATCAGTCTGATCTTTTTCTGGGATCTACTTCACACAGATAGCCCATGTTACCTGGAGAATTGCATCTCATACCTACAGATTGCCCATGTTACCTGGAGAATTGCATGTCATAACTACAGATAGCCCATGTTACCTGGAGAATTGCATCTCATACCTACAGATAGCCATTGTGAAACATTCTCTCAGGATCAGTTGATTTGGTTATCAATGAACAAAGTTGCTAATGTTGTTCATTACTACCTTTACCAGGGATAGACATACTCCAGTCTATGTATAAGTTATAATTAAGTGAATCTGTACGGCATATTTTGTGTATGAAACTTTCCACAAGTGATAACTGAGTGAATCTCTACTGCACATTTTGTGTATGAAATATTACACAAGTTATAACTGAGTGAAACTGTACTGCACATTTTGTGATTGGTACATCACACAAGTTATAACTGAGTGAATCTGTACGGCATATTTTGTGTATGAAACGTTACCCAAGTGATAACTGAGTGAATCTGTACTGCACATTTTGTGTATAGAACATAACACAAGTTATAACTGAGTGAATCTGTACTGCACATTTTGTGATTTGAACATTACACAAGTTATAACTGAGTGAATCTGTACTGCACATTTTGTGTATAGAACATAACACAAGTTATAACTGAGTGAATCTGTACTGCACATTTTGTGATTTGAACATTACACAAGTTATAACTGAGTGAATCTGTACGGCATATTTTGTGTATGAAACGTTACACAAGTGATAACTGAGTGAATCTCTACTGCCCGTTTTGTGTATGAAACATTACTGTTATAACTGAGTGAATCTGTACTGCACATTTTGTGTATGAAACTTTCCACAAGTGATAACTGAGTGAATCTGTACGGCATATTTTGTGTATGGAACATTACACAAGTTATAACTGAGTGAATCTGTACTGCACATTTTGTGTATGGAACATTACACAAGTTATAACTGAGTGAATCTGTACTGCACATTTTGTGTATGGAACATTACACAAGTGATAACTGAGTGAATCTGGTAGGAAGTGGAACATGGTTATGTAAGGTTTGTATTAAAAGTAGTTTTCTTTAAAGGTGTATGATGCATCATGAATGAATTATTACTTAGCTGAAAAAGGAGCTGCTTATTTTCCCAATGCTGAGCTGTAATTGAAAATCACAGATTAACTTAGTATATAACATCATTATGTAACATTATTTAACTTAGTATTATGTAACTTCATTATGTAATATTATTTAACTTAGTATAATGTAACATATTATGTTTGGATAGGAAACTAGGCAAGGCAGTTAATTTTATGTTGTGATCTAAGGCAGTATTGTCACATTACATTCCAGAGGATGGAACTTTTATGGTAAAGAAAAGTTGAGGGTGAAATAATAAAGGGTACCCCAGGAGTACCAAACACATTTTAAAACAAAGATATATATATGGTAGAATTAAAGACTTCTTTACTATAATATGATAAATAGTTAATTCATTAGGTTGTCAGTAGCTTGATTGTGCAGGGGCACATAAATGGCTAGACGTGATAAAATGCCAAATACCAATATACTTTTTAGTGTTGACAGTCTTAGTGCATCTATTTTCATGGTCTGTAAATTGATGTCTCACTTTCTTCACAAGTTTGCATGTTGAATAAAATGTTCAAGAAACTTTTCTCTGAAGTTTAATATCATCAAGAGATGTTTGTATCTTCCTACACTTTACAAGGTAAAGTAGCAAGTCATATAGCCTACGTTGTAAATAACATTGGGATGCTACCGCAACAAGCCAACAATATATTCTGCCTTCAAGTCTACGAATCATCTGCAATTTGTTTATTTACAAACTTGTAAAGGAGATCTGGCAATGTGTTTAATTTATTCCTCACATATTAAATGATTCACATACTTTTAACATAAATGTCAACAGTGGCATATACATGGTTATCACATTATTTACAGTGGCATATACATGGTTATCACATTATTTACAGTGGCATATACATGGTTATCACATTATTTACAGTGGCATATACATGGTTATCAC
Organism: Apostichopus japonicus; assembly: GCF_037975245.1. Classification (NCBI taxonomy): domain Eukaryota; kingdom Metazoa; phylum Echinodermata; class Holothuroidea; order Aspidochirotida; family Stichopodidae; genus Apostichopus; species Apostichopus japonicus. The sequence continues at coordinate 20,108,126 of NC_092578.1, read as the reverse complement.
ATTATTTACAGTGGCATATACATAGTTATCACATTACTATTTACAGTGGCATATACAAAGTTATCACATTACTATTTACAGTGGCATATACATAGTTATCACATTATTTACAGTGGCATATATACATAGTTATCACATTACTATTTACAGTGGCATATACATAGTTATCACATTATTTACAGTGGCATATATACATAGTTATCACATTACTATTTACAGTGGCATATACATAGTTATCACATTACTATTTACAGTGGCATATACAAAGTTATCACATTATTATTTACAGTGGCATATATACATAGTTATCACATTATTATTTACAGTGGCATATACATAGTTATCACATAATTATTTACAGTGGCATATACATAGTTATCACATTATTTACAGTGGCATATACATAGTTATCACATTATTATTTACAGTGGCATATACATAGTGATCACATTATTATTTACAGTGGCATATATACATAGTTATCACATTATTATTTACAGTGGCATATACATAGTTATCACATAATTATTTACAGTGGCATATACATAGTTATCACATTATTTACAGTGGCATATATACATAGTTATCACATTACTATTTACAGTGGCATATACATAGTTATCACATTACTATTTACAGTGGCATATACATAGTGATCACATTATTATTTACAGTGGCATATATACATAGTTATCACATTATTTACAGTGGCATATACATAGTTATCACATTATTTACAGTGGCATATATACATAGTTATCACATTACTATTTACAGTGGCATATACATAGTTATCACATTATTATTTACAGTGGCATATATACATAGTGATCACATTATTATTTACAGTGGCATATACATAGTTATCACATTACTATTTACAGTGGCATATACATAGTTATCACATTATTTACAGTGGCATATACAAAGTTATCACATTATTATTTACAGTGGCATATATACATAGTGATCACATTATTATTTACAGTGGCATATACATAGTTATCACATAATTATTTACAGTGGCATATACATAGTTATCACATTATTATTTACAGTGGCATATACATGGTTATCACATTATTTACAGTGGCATATACATAGTTATCACATTATTATTTACAGTGGCATAGACATAGTTATCACACTTTTATTTACCATAGACATAGTTATCACACTTTTATTTCCAGTGGCATATATACATAGTTATCACTTTATTTTTTACAGTGGCATATACATAGTTATCACATTATTATTGACCACTGCAGATGACAATATGGTTCTTGTACTCACTGTGTTTTACCCATAGATATTCCCCAGAAAAAGAAAATGAAAACAAAAAAGAAATGTCCAGTTGTGCATTCTGAAGACTATTTAGACAATAGATTAGGTCTATAATTATGATCAAATGCAAGTTTGTGCTAATTAATTTAAGGGAGTTTGGTCAAGGCAACAACTTTTAGTGAGATTTTTAAGACTTCAGAAGCAACTTCCTACCGCTGTGGACTTTACATGGACAAAGGACGGGAGAGGCTAGGTAACTTCCTCCCTAATACAAGGAAATTGCGTTCACATCGAGGTATATCCTGTCTCAAGACTTGTTGCCATGTTCGCGAAACCAACGGGCCTATCGGACACTATCCGGCTTATCCCGATTCGACCATCGTTACATAAAACATCGTGAACAGTCGGGCAGTGTGCATAACGACGGTTTTGACATACCAGGGTGAAACTTCAGTCGGTAAAACAACACGTAGCGTTTTCCGATCGGCAGTGTGCGTATGGCAAGCCGTTTTAACATTTACCTCTCTATTCTACTAATTTATTCCACTTAAGTAGAATACAATTTAAGTGAAATTGAATTTAACATAAGCTAAAAAGAAACGTAATTTTACTTAAGTGGAATACAATTAAACTTAAGTAAAATGCAATTCTACTAAAGTGCAATTAATTTCACTTAAGCTTAATTGTATTCTACTTAAGTGCAATCAATTTCACTTAAGCTTAATTGTATTCTACTTAAGTGGAATTGGTTCTACTTAAGTAGATTAACGAGGTAAATGTTAAAACGGCTTGCCATAAGGTCAAAGAGTAATCATTTAACGGTCTCAGAAATATGTTAGACATACGTAATTTATCACTTTACGAAGAGAGAAAAAATACAGGATGGATGTTAGTAGGCCTATGCACTAACGTTTAATCGTGTCAGTATTAACCATTGTGTGGATTAAAATTGCGTTCGAAAAATTAATTACAATTTGATTCAATCACGACAGTCAATCAGTTCGACTCATACCACTTCAAATCAACATGCCATACATTTACTTTATATACATATTAATATCAACGATTTCGAGAATGATTGAGAGCTCCGCAGTTATCAATATCTAACAATTAATTAACATTCCGGTGAACAAGCACAAATCTTTGAAGGTCACATGCCTAGCTTGCTGCCTATTTCTGGAACGGGAACTTGAAATATCTGGTATACAGCACGCGCAACTGTCAATAGTTTCCGAAATCGTTGATATCAAATAGGCTAACGAAGTCAAATCGATACGTCGATTAACACAAATCGGTATATGTCAATTTCAATTGACACTAGCGTTTTGCGTCCTTTTGTATGATTTTCTCAACCTCATTGACCACACGATGCCATAACGACATACATAACTAACTTATCTATTCAAGTCTACCTTCAAATAGTGAAATAAAAGTCGAACATTTTACAACTTTGAACGTTGATTTTCTCGAAAATATTTTCTGCTAGGATTGCCATAAACCCCGGATGGCTGTGAATGAATCTATTTCAACACCCGGCTGGAATTTTTTTTCTATAAATTAGTGTCATGTCCCTCTTCAGAGCACTCGTATTGTCAGTGCGAGCAGTATGAATATCATCATGATTCTGTCAGATCAAGGTGAGGAACTGTTTGTACTGTCATTACCAGCGCTTTGAGGGTAGCATACGCCCATTAAAAGCCCCCATTGACTTATAAACTAAATCACAAAAATAATGTGGTCTGTAATTCTAGATAGAAATTCTCACTAGCTAAAACGCTACTCTTCACTGGATAGCTGACAAGTTGGCCTTTCATGGCACCATCAATTTTCTGTATCATGACCGCGCAATTTGTTTGCTATCCGAGCCTGAAGTTTTCGACACTTGTAAACAAACCTATTCACTCAGTAGTAAAAAAAAAAATCCCACGCTGCTCCTGGAAGGCCTGAGGGGTCTAAAATTGTCTCAATTGACCAAAGTTTGGCACCACATTTACTTCCATTCCTGCTCTTCAACATGTAAGCCTAAAAAACAGTTTAGAGAAGTATGAGAAGTATAGTGATGATACTCAGTTGATTCACAGCTTTAAACCGCAGCATAACACCACAGAAATCGATGCTTTCAATCTTATGCAAAATTGTATCTCTGATATTAGGGATTGGATGGCTGCTCATAAATTGAAGCTGAGCGATAGTAAAACTGAGTTCATTATTCTCGGCACTCCAGTCCAGCTCACAAAGGTCGTCAATAAATCTATCAGGGTTGGTGGTGCTTCCATTGCTTCTTGTGATCAAGTCCGCAACCTCGGGGTTATTTTCGACAAACACATGAAAATGGATAAACATATCAGTAAAGTTTGCAAGACTGGTTTCTATTATATTTTTAATTTAAAGAAGATTAGGACACATATGTCTTCTAGAACTATGAGTACATTGGTTCATTCATTCATTCACAGCCATTTGGATTATTGCAATGGTTTGCTCCATGGTATTCCAGGGTATCTGATTCAGAGACTGCAACGTCTGCAGAACAGCGCAGCCAGGCTTGTTGTAGACTGCTATGACTTCAACACACCATCGTTGAGTATCCTCCTTTCTTTGCACTGGTTGCCTGTTGAATTCAAAATTAAGTTCAAAGTACTGCTCCTGGCGTATAAGTGCATTCATGGAATGGCACCCGCCTATTTGTCGGACGATCTGTCCTTCCAGGTCAATACTCGTTATACCTTGCGTTCTAGCAATACACTCACTCTCACTGTTCCCAGAACTAAACTGAAAACCTATGGCGACCGTGCCTTTACATCAGCCGGGCCCAAGCTCTGGAATGGTCTGCCCATATCTGTGCGGAGTTCTCCCACTCTCATTCAGTTCAAGTCTTGCTTGAAGACTCATTTTTTTAAGTTGGCTTTCTATTAGGGTTGTACAGCGCTATTGAATACTTTGTAGATTTTAGCGCTTTATAAGTTCATTTATTATTATTATTAGCATTAGGAAATTGTCCCAACTTGCTGCATTGAAGACTCGCCCCAAACAGCGTTGCTTGCAAGTGAAATTTTCTGCTTGTCGCTCCAAAATGCAGACAGTAATGAAATGTGATACCTTGATATATTTAGCTGGACCTGAGATGTCCATCGCTGTATCGTTTGTACACTGTGCTGTGGGTATTGACCGCAGCTGTATGTACTAACTGTACACTAGTGTCTAATTACCGAAGGTAGCAAGCTGTGTGCGTATTTTCTGGGATCGATGGTGTTTTCTAACACTTCTGTTACACCTCATTCGAAACTAGGTCAAATTACCTGCATTAGACGTTGCTTTTTGCGCGAGTCTTCACACCCTTTAAGAAACTGCTCACAAATGAACATGTTAGCTAAACATTGAATTCAAACTAGTGGATATGGGGAATTGTATGCGATTAATTTTAAATGATGAATTTATCGGAAGACACTCTACTCGTTACCTGCAGAAGTCCTTAATTACTCGCCAATGAATGCTCTTGGCCTGGAAACAACTTGGCTAATATCTTAGCTGTTTTGTGATGAATACATGTAAGAAACTCGATGGACATGCCAAAGGATGAGAGAACGTCAACAAAACGCAAAAAGCTGCTTGAAACGTAAATACCAATTTAAATGTATTTCAATTTAAATCGGTATATGAATTCACACCCATGTGCGCCATCAATTTTGAATATTCCTTTTGCCCTCGGCACGGAATAAACTGGTGTACATTTGGGGGGGGGGGGGGGCTTTTACTCCGAGGAATTTATAAATCCACATATTGATAAATGAACGTAATCTTTTATCTCTCAATTATTTCTGTATAACTGTGGCACAGTTGGTAACGCTCTGTAGCTTAAAAAGGAGTACAAACTCCATGTCTAGGGTTCAAAAACCAGAGAGATCATTTTATATTTTCTGCCCTTTTCCTCCTTCCATTCTGAAGTATAAATATTAGAAACAAGCATTATTTCTCTACAGTTACTGTGGCGCAGTTGGTAGTGCTCTGGACTGGAGAGAGTCAGACAAACTCCATGTCTAGGGTTCAAACACCAGAGAGGTCATTTTAATTTTCTGCTCTTTTCCTCCTTCCATTCTGAAGTATAATTATTACAAACAAGCATCATTTCTCTACAGTTACTGTGGCGCAGTTGGTAGTGCTCTGGACTGGAGAGAGTCAGACAAACTCCATGTCTAGGGTTCAAACACCAGAGAGGTCATTTTAATTTTCTGCTCTTTTCCTCCTTCCATTCTGAAGTTTAAATATTTGAAACAAGCATTATTTCTATACAGTTACTGTGGCGCAGTTGGTAGTGCTCTGGACTGGAGAGAGTCAGACAAACTCCATGTCTAGGGTTCAAACACCAGAGAGGTCATTTTAATTTTCTGCTCTTTTCCTCCTTCCATTCTGAAGTTTAAATATTAGAAACAAGCATTATTTCTCTACAGTTACTGTGGCGCAGTTGGTAGTGCTCTGGACTGGAGAGAGTCAGACAAACTCCATGTCTAGGGTTCAAACACCAGAGAGGTCATTTTAATTTTCTGCTCTTTTCCTCCTTCCATTCTGAAGTTTAAATATTAGAAACAAGCATCATTTCTCTACAGTTACTGTGGCGCAGTTGGTAGTGCTCTGGACTGGAGAGAGTCAGACAAACTCCATGTCTAGGGTTCAAACACCAGAGAGGTCATTTTAATTTTCTGCTCTTTTCCTCCTTCCATTCTGAAGTATAAATATTACAAACAAGCATCATTTCTCTACAGTTACTGTGGCGCAGTTGGTAGTGCTCTGGACTGGAGAGAGTCAGACAAACTCCATGTCTAGGGTTAAAAAACCAGAGAGATCATTTTAATTTTCTGCTCTTTTCCTCCTTCCATTCTGAAGTTTAAATATTAGAAACAAGCATTATTTCTATACAGTTACTGTGGCGCAGTTGGTAGTGCTCTGGACTGGAGAGAGTCAGACAAACTCCATGTCTAGGGTTCAAACACCAGAGAGGTCATTTTAATTTTCTGCTCTTTTCCTCCTTCCATTCTGAAGTTTAAATATTAGAAACAAGCATTATTTCTCTACAGTTACTGTGGCGCAGTTGGTAGTGCTCTGGACTGGAGAGAGTCAGACAAACTCCATGTCTAGGGTTCAAACACCAGAGAGGTCATTTTAATTTTCTGCTCTTTTCCTCCTTCCATTCTGAAGTTTAAATATTAGAAACAAGCATTATTTCTCTACAGTTACTGTGGCGCAGTTGGTAGTGCTCTGGACTGGAGAGAGTCAGACAAACTCCATATCTAGGGTTCAAACACCAGAGAGGTCATTTTAATTTTCTGCTCTTTTCCTCCTTCCATTCTGGAGTTTAAATATTAGAAACAAGCATCATTTCTCTACAGTTACTGTGGCGCAGTTGGTAGTGCTCTGGACTGGAGAGAGTCAGACAAACTCCATGTCTAGGGTTCAAACACCAGAGAGATCATTTTAATTTTCTGCTCTTTTCCTCCTTCCATTCTGAAGTTTAAATATTAGAAACAAGCATTATTTCTCTACAGTTACTGTGGCGCAGTTGGTAGTGCTCTGTAACAAAGAGAGTCAGATAAACTCCATGTCTAGGGTTCAAAAACCAGAGAGATCATTTTAATTTTCTGCTCTTTTCCTCCTTCCATTCAGAAGTTTAAATATTAGAAACAAGCATTATTTCTCTACAGTTACTGTGGCGCAGTTGGTAGTGCTCTGTAACAAAGAGAGTCAGACAAACTCCATGTCTAGGGTTCAAAAACCAGACAGATCATTTTAATTTTCTGCTCTTTTCCTCCTTCCATTCTGAGGTTGAAATATTAGAAACGAGCAGTATTTCTTAACAGTTACTGTGGCGCAGTTGGTAGTGCTCTGGACTGGAGAGAGTCAGACAAACTCTATGTCTGCGGTTCAAGTCCAGCTGGAGCCTTTTAATTTTCTGTTCTTTGGAGCAGGTGGAAGTATAAAGGTAAGAAACAAAGTTTATTTCATTGGGAACCAAAATGGTGTAATGGGTAGTTCCGTTGATTAGAAGTTTCTGATCAGCGGTTCAAGCCCTGGCTTGGTTTTGATCTTGGGTGAGTAATCACTGTAAAAGGACACCCCCTCCCTGACAAGGTTCCCAAGTGGTCAGGGTGGGTGCCGATGTCCCCTTCTCCCTGATGCAGGGTGGCAAGCGGACTAGGTGAGTTCCGCGGCACCCCTCTCCCTGACAAGGTTCCCAAGCGGACTAGGTGAGTTCCGCGCCTCCCCGCTCCCTGACAAGGCTAAGGGGAGAAAAAGTTTTAAAAAACCCTAAGTCCAAACAATTGGATCTTTAAATATTTGAAAAGCATTCTACATCAGGGTGTCACCTAATGGTCTAATGGTTAAGAAGTTTTTTTTGCATCACAAGGTCCCAGGTTCAATCCCAACTTCTGCTTTCCTGTTACTAGTCCTCCAGTAAAAGACAAGAAACACATCCATACCAAAAAAATTCAATGTATTACACATATACACAAGATACATCCAATAGAACTGCCACAATGTTGCATCCATTTAGAAGCAACCACACAGATGAGTTTATTACTCCATTCCTTACTTTGTAAGGGGTAACAGTTGTTGGACAAGGATAATTGCTTCAAATATGATTCATATAATTGTTGAAGGATACTTTAAAATAACTTTTTCATGCCAAATCATTTTTAAATAATGACTTTTCTCCACTCTAGTTAACACCCTTGAATAACCTGTCCCTATTCAAGTTGCGTTGATAATAGACTCAAGCATAGTACAGTTTATGAAATACCGTTCACTTTTTAAGCAAACAAATGCATTAACCTTTAAGTATTTTCTATAGCAAGAGTATTGACACAGTTCTGTACACTTTTGAACATTTGAAACAAAAGAATGCTTATTTAATGGAAGTTTGCATGATTTAACTAAATTGTTAGAATATTATTTACTGAAAATTGCAATGAAAATTCAGCACCAAAACTGTTGCAGTTTCATCATAATGTTTGTTAACAAAACGTCAATGCAGACATTTGTCCCCTTAAAGTCGTTTCCAGGTATATTCCAAGTCACAATTGCTGGGAATAGTGCAGACATTTGTCCCCTTAAGTTGTTTCCAGGTATATTCCTAGTCACAATTGCTGGGAATAGTGCAGACATTTGTCCCCTTAAGTCGTTTCCAGGTATATTTCTAGTCACAATTGCTGGGAATAGTGCAGACATTCGTCCCCTTAAGTCGTTTCCAGGTATATTCCTAGTCACAATTGCTGGGAATAGTGCAGACATTTGTCCCCTTAAGTCGTTTCCAGGTATATTCCTAGTCACAATTGCTGGGAATAGTGCAGACATTTGTCCCCTTAAAGTCGTTTCCAGGTATATTCCTAGTCACAATTGCTGGGAATAGTGCAGACATTTGTCCCCTTAAGTCGTTTCCAGGTATATTCCTAGTCACAATTGCTGGGAATAGTGCAGACATTTGTCCCCTTAAGTCGTTTCCAGGTATATTTCTAGTCACACCTGCTGGGAATCCAACTTTAAGTGCATAGCATTAAATGCTTGCAAAATATATCAAGTTTACTGTGTCAAAGACAAATAACTCCCTGGTTAGGAATACACAGTGAAACCAGAAAGCCAATTGGCTTTGTGATTCCTCGCCATACCATTTCAAATAACTATGTAACATATGAATGTATTAATAAATCAGCTCTGCTACCTTGCAAACATCCCTTCAAATAAATCTGAGTGCTCTAATGACATTGTTTATACAATGTGAAATATTTTCAAAACTTAGCCAAATCAAAAGCCATCTAGTATATATCAGAAGAAAATGGCGAATTTTGAGATAACCTGTTGACCCCTTAAGCCAATTTACTCATCATTTTAGAAAACCTGTTGACCCATTGAAGCTCACAGGGTGAAAACTGATAGGGCCTGCTGAGGGTCTTAAAGAAGGTGTGTTTAAAGAGTATCAACAGATGATGCCGATTTCATTTCCTGGAGGGTTGAAGGTTGCATTGAAGACTCATAGAGCCTCTTCACAAAACTAAACTGAACTTGACCAAACTATGTTCACCAGAAGAAAATCATAGCATTGGAGTATTCAAACGTTAATTGTAGCTTTGATTTTAGAGTTATCATGTTAAATACGTTTTCAGAATTTTGACACCTGTTGACTTCATTGACCACTGACCTCTACCAATTTTAATAGGGTTCTTGCACTCACCAAGCTGGATCTACATACTAAGAATAACACTCAAGAAAGATGTACTTCTTGAGTAATCATGTTTACAAGATTATCAGACTTTGGCTTATATGTTGACCACAAATGACCTCTAACCTCCACCAATAGGGTTCCTCTACTCAAAATGGGACATCAACATGCCAAGCATGATATTCATTAAAGCTTCTTTTCTTGAGAAATTGTGTTTACAATGTTTCCACAGTTTGACCTCTGGTGACATAGTATGACGTTTGGTCACAGCCACAACTACAAATAAAATATAAAAACAGCCTAGAAGTCAATATGGTACATCTACATACAAAGTTTGAAGTCCATCCACCTTAGAATATTGAGTTATTGTGTTTACAAGCCAAGGCGTCACGCACACATACACGCACAAGGCAACATTTGCTTCAGCAAGGAATCAAAAGCAGCAACCTGATAGCTATGTAAACCAGAAATGCTAACATTGCATGGTGATTTAACTAAACAAGGCCAAATTTTGTATTGTCCAGATTGAAATACAAGATAACAAAGTTTACCAAATCTAACTTCAAATGATCAGTAAGCTTCTTGTTCTACTACCTGTACAGTATAAAGGTCATCCAAGCTTTACATTTGCTGTAATCGGGTTTATAAGGTTTGTAGACTTTGACCTCTGTTGACCTCAAATGATATTTGATATCTACCTATTACAATCTACCAATTACAATTGTACGAAATAAGTTCATACACAATGTTCTATTGCAGTTATCCTTTTATCAAACCAAGGCCTGACGCACAAGGCGTCGCATAGATTCCTTTTACCTTCCTCCAGGTATAAAAACTGTTAAATACTCCAGAAACACTGATTTCAGCTCAACCTGAAATAATAGCATATTTGGTTTAGGAGCTTCGCCAATGAAGCAACAAATGGCTGCTAGCTGGTCTGATCACTCCAATCACAACCTTACATAGTGGAGTGGGCATACCAACTGAAATCTGTGGCAATCCACTCTATTCCTTCAAGAATCTGATCACTCCAATCACAACCTTACATAGTGGAGTGGGCATACCAACTGAAATCTGTGGCAATCCACTCTATTCCTTCAAGAATCTGATCACTCCAATCACAACCTTACATAGTGGAGTGGGCATACCAACTGAAATCTGTGGCAATCCACTCTATTCCTTCAAGAATCTGATCACTCCAATCACAACCTTACATAGTGGAGTGGGCATACCAACTGAAATCTGTGGCAATCCACTCTATTCCTTCAAGAATCTGATCACTCCAATCACAACCTTACATAGTGGAGTGGGCATACCAACTGAAATCTGTGGCAATCCACTCTATTCCTTCAAGAATCCCATCGACTCTTCCTTACTTTCTTGGATGACTTTGGTTTTGGTAGTTCAGGTTCTTTGAATGCTCTTTTATTATGGTCACCAGCTCTCCTTACAGGTACTGGTGGGGTAATCACAGACTTTGGTGAAGGCTGTTGTTTGACCAGCTTGTTAGACGCCCAAGTATTATTTACAGGGTTGGCACTGGCAGCCACAAAATGTGACTTGTATTGAGACTGTGGGGGAAGAGAAACCAGAGGTTAAGACGTTAATTCTCTGTAGCTAGTATGATCGAGCTACCTGCTTTGGTTTAATCCATTAATAAACACAACTGACCAAGGTTTTATTGTAAATAGGTAATGTTCACTTGTGACTTGTCATTTCTCAAGGATAATTTGGGTATGTATGTGAATACAATAGGTCTCTGTGCCCTGAGCACTTTTATTATAATATCAGAAATAGAAATGACATTAGTTTGGGTGAATTAGTTGAAAGGAAAGCAAACATCACTCAGAATACCTTTAAATGACAGAAATGTATGAATGAACTTCTCAAACAGCTATTTAGGAAAGTCAGATTCCGTTTGGAAGATAATCGGCGTCAAAAGTGATAATATCAGAGGAATAACATAAGATTAATTACATCCCAATTAACCTTTCAAGGGTATGTATAACAACCTAATGAACCCTTCAAAGCTAATGAATAAATTGAACCTTTTAAGGTAATGAATAACAACCAAATTGGCCCTTCAAAGCTAATGAAAAACAACCAAATTGACCCTTCAAAGCTAATGAAAAACAACCAATTGACCCTTCAAAGCTAATGAATAACAACCAAATTGACCCTTCAAAGCTAATGAATAACAACCAATTGACCCTTCAAGGCTAATGAATAACAACCAATTGACCCTTCAAGGCTAATGAAAAACAACCAAATTGACCCTTCGATGCTAAAGAAAAACAACCAAACTGACCCATCAAGGCTAATGAATAACAACCAAATTGACCCTTCAAAGCTAATGAATAACAACCAAATTGACCCTTTGAAGCTAAAGAAAAACAACCAAATTGACCCATCAAGGCTAATGAAAAACAACCAAATTGACCCTTCAAAGCTAATGAATAACAACCAATTGACCCTTCAAGGCTAATGAAAAACAACCAAATTGACCCTTCGAAGCTAATGAATAACAACCAAATTGACCCTTCAAAGCTAATGAATAACAACCAAATTGACCCAACAAGGCTAATGAATAACAACCAAATTGACCCTTCAAAGCTAATGAATAACAACCAAATTGACCCTTCAAAGCTAATGAATAACAACCAATTGACCCTTCAAGGCTAATGAATAACAACCAATTGACCCTTCAAGGCTAATGAAAAACAACCAAATTGACCCTTCGATGCTAAAGAAAAACAACCAAACTGACCCATCAAGGCTAATGAATAACAACCAAATTGACCCTTCAAAGCTAATGAATAACAACCAAATTGACCCTTTGAAGCTAAAGAAAAACAACCAAATTGACCCATCAAGGCTAATGAAAAACAACCAAATTGACCCTTCAAAGCTAATGAATAACAACCAATTGACCCTTCAAGGCTAATGAAAAACAACCAAATTGACCCTTCGAAGCTAAAGAAAAACAACCAAACTGACCCATCAAGGCTAATGAATAACAACCAAATTGACCCTTCAAAGCTAATGAATAACAACCAAATTGACCCTTTGAAGCTAAAGAAAAACAACCAAATTGACCCATCAAGGCTAATGAAAAACAACCAAATTGACCCTTTGAAGATAATGAATACCAACCTAATTGACCCTTCAAAACTCAATTTGGTTGTTATTCATTAGCTTTGATGGGTCAATTTGGATGTTATTTATTATCTTTGAAGGGTCAATTTGGTTGTTATTCAAGTCAAGTCGAAAAATTTACATCTTTTAATGTTGTTTTTCTCAAAGATATTTTCTGTTAGGATTCTAATAAACCCCACTCATAATATGAATAGTTTTATTCTATAAACGTCATTGAAAAATGAGGTAAATAATTTTTACTTTGCTGGAGTCGTAAGCAACGCAGTACAGCAACCTGTACTACAACACCATGCTTTATTTGTGTACATTGTGTGTGGCTGTGATAAAGACACACTTTTTCAGATTGCAGTGAATGAATCTATTTTAAGCAACGGCTCATAAATCAACATATTAGCTATTCAATGATTGGTTTAATTCAAACTAGTGGATTTGGGGAGCTGTATGCAATTAATTTCAAATGAGAATTTTGTTGGGAGACACTCTACTCATTAACTGCAGAAGTCCTTAATTACTCGCCAATGAATGCCCTTGGCAGGGAAACAACTTGGCTAATATCTTAATTTGCTGTTTGTTATGTATAAACGTAAAAAACTTGATGGACTTGTCAGAAGGGGAGGAATACAGCGACAAAACGCAAAAAACTGCTTTAAGACAACTGAAAAAAGGGGTTTTTAAATGGCTTTTGTGACATCCCTGTGGACCACTTACTGAGAAAGCATTCTTCATAGCTGCTAATCTGCTACTGTAGAGACTGCTGACTCCCTGAGTAGGGTCCTCTGCCCCTAGGAAACCACTCTTGTCAGCATCTGGGGTTTCTGTTTGACTACTCTCAGGTAAAGATTCAGCAATCTCTGTGGTATAGTCCGAGGTATCGGTGCTGCCTAGGCCTGGCCGTTCTCTGTATCCCAAACCTCGTCCATCTTTGTTCTTCTTCTTTGCCTTGCCGGCTTTGTACCTTGATTTACGGAATCCTGGATTCTGGAAGAAAAAAGGATAACAACAGTTTGTAATATTTAAGTATTGTCATTAATGTGTCAGTCTCACAATCTCAAGCTGTTTCTTCAACTGGGTCAGGGCAACATCTGATAAATAACTGGGTCAAGGAAACATCTGATGAGATGCCATGGACGAGGGTTGGTTTGACCTCTGAGAGACCAAACAGAATAATTATTTCTTTTTTATGGTGGATAACTTTTTAGCTGTTCCTTTTTTGTTTTTGGTCATATGTTGATGGAATATAGAGAGTATTAACATACCTCCATAGCTAGGTCAACAAGTCTCTTGGGTACCTGTTGATTGGCACCTTCCAAATTCCTGACCAAGTCTCCTGCAAAGTATACATCCTTCTTGACAATCAGGGTATAAGCTGTACCCTTCTCTCCTGTAGAGAGGATGGATGAATACACTAAAGTCTAACAACTATTTACAATCAGAAATTGTAGTAAACTGTTCCAAGTGGTTGCCATACAACCATAACTGATCAAGATACAAGAATAGGCTATAATAGGTGCATGAAATGTGTACAAGGAACAAGAATAGACTATAATGAAATGTTTACAAGGGACCTGAATAGACTATAAGAACTACAATGAAATGTGTACAAAGAGCTGAATTGGTAATCAAACCTGTACTTGTAATGTGATGGCTATGAGAGACTCAAACCTGTACTTGTAATGTGATGGCTATGAGAGACTCAAACCTGTACTTGTAATGTGATGGCTATGAGAGACTCAAACCTGTACTTGTAATGTGATGGCTATGAGAGACTCAAACCTGTACTTGTAATGTGATGACTATGAGAGACTCAAACCTGTACTTGTAATGTGATGGCTATGAGAGACTCAAACCTGTACTTGTAATGTGATGGCTATGAGAGACTCAAACCTGTACTTGTAATGTGATGGCTATGAGAGACTCAAACCCGTACTTGTAATGTGATGGCTATGAGAGACTCAAACCTGTACTTGTAATGTGATGGCTATGAGAGACTCAAACCCGTACTTGTAATGTGATGGATATGAGAGACTCAAACCTGTACTTGTAATGTGATGGCTATGAGAGACTCAAACCTGTACTTGTAATTTGATGGCTATGAGTGACTCAAACCTGTACTTGTAATGTGATGGCTATGAGAGACTCAAACCTGTACTTGTAATGTGATGGCTATGAGAGACTCAAACCTGTACTTGTAATGTGATGGCTATGAGAGACTCAAACCTGTACTTGTAATGTGATGGCTATGAGAGACTCAAACCTGTACTTTTAATGTGATGGCTATGAGAGACTCAAACCCGTACTTGTAATGTGATGGCTATGATAGACTCAAACCCGTACTTGTAATGTGATGGCTATGAGAGACTCAAACCCGTACTTGTAATGTGATGGCTATGAGAGACTCAAACCCGTACTTGTAATGTGATGGCTATGAGAGACTCAAACCCGTACTTGTAATGTGATGGCTATGAGAGACTCAAACCCGTACTTGTAATGTGATGGCTATGAGAGACTCAAACCCGTACTTGTAATGTGATGGCTATGAGAGACTCAAACCCGTACTTGTAATGTGATGGCTATGAGAGACTCAAACCCGTACTTGTAATGTGATGGCTATGAGAGACTCAAACCCGTACTTGTAATGTGATGGCTATGAGAGACTCAAACCTGTACTTGTAATGTGATGGCTATGAGAGACTCAAACCCGTACTTGTAATGTGATGGCTATGAGAGACTCAAACCTGTACTTGTAATGTGATGGCTATGAGAGACTCAAACCTGTACTTGTTATGTGATGGCTATGAGAGACTCAAACCTGTACTTGTAATGTGATGGCTATGAGAGACTCAAACCTGTACTTGTAATGTGATGGCTATGAGAGACTCAAACCCGTACTTGTAATGTGATGGCTATGAGAGACTCAAACCTGTACTTGTAATGTGATGGCTATGAGAGACTCAAACCCGTACTTGTAATGTGATGGCTATGAGAGACTCAAACCTGTACTTGTAATGTGATGGCTATGAGAGACTCAAACCTGTACTTGTAATGTGATGGCTATGAGAGACTCAAACCCGTACTTGTAATTTGATGGCTATGAGAGACTCAAACCCGTACTTGTAATGTGATGGCTATGAGAGACTCAAACCCGTACTTGTAATGGGATGGCTATGAGAGACTCAAACCCGTACTTGTAATGTGATGGCTATGAGAGACTCAAACCCGTACTTGTAATGTGATGGCTATGAGAGACTCAAACCCGTACTTGTAATGTGATGGCTATGAGAGACTCAAACCCGTACTTGTAATGTGATGGCTATGAGAGACTCAAACCCGTACTTGTAATGTGATGGCTATGAGAGACTCAAACCCGTACTTGTAATGTGATGGCTATGAGAGACTCAAACCCGTACTTGTAATGTGATGGCTATGAGAGACTCAAACCTGTACTTGTAATGTGATGGCTATGAGAGACTCAAACCTGTACTTGTAATGTGATGGCTATGAGAGACTCAAACCTGTACTTGTAATGTGATGGCTATGAGAGACTCAAACCTGTACTTGTAATGTGATGGCTATGAGAGACTCAAACCTGTACTTGTAATGTGATGGCTATGAGAGACTCAAACCTGTACTTGTAATGTGATGGCTATGAGAGACTCAAACCTGTACTTGTAATGTGATGGCTATGAGAGACTCAAACCCGTACTTGTAATGTGATGGCTATGAGAGACTCATCTGTATCAATGTCAAGTCTATCTCTCACCCAACAATACATACAACAATACAACAAATACATTGTTCAATAAATGCTAAAACAACATAGCACAGTGGTTTTTCAAGTGCACCACATAGCTGTTAAATAGCATGGTGGTATCTGCTGTGTGCCACATAGCTATTAAATAGCACAGTAGATATTGCTGCGTGCCACATAGGTGTTAAATAGCACAGTAATATTTATTCTATGCCACATTGCAGTTAAATAGCAAAGTGGTTATTGCTCCATGCCATGTAGCTGTTAATTAGCACGGTGAATATTTGTTGTGTGCCACATATTATATGTGTTACAAGAATGCCATTGACCAATCTATTGTTTCAATCTGCAATATATATCCTACACAGAGTACCACGATTGAGTAATAAATAAACTGAATCCAGTAATCACATACCAGCACGTCCTGTCCTGCCAATTCGATGTGTATGTGTGTCAATATCTCTAGCAACGTCATAGTTGACAACATTCTTAATGGAAGGAATGTCAAGACCACGAGCTATAATGGAAAAACAACAAAGAAGAATAAACAAGTCAATTATCTAAACAAGTTGAGTCAAAGCTGACATTTTCAGTTTTTTTTTTCAAATTCAATGACATCACTTATATTACAGACTGAAGTTACTATCACCTACCGATCCTGCAAAGAAACAGACTAAAAGAAGTAACTATTGTTTAAGGGATAACTTTAGTATTGTCACACACCAATGGGACAGAAGAAACAAATATAACCATTGCCACACACCTATGTGATAGAAGAAACAAATATAACCAATGTGATACATTGAGAAGGGAAATATTTCCAATTGGAACAAAACACAACTCAATTTAATATTGCTTATGTGCAAGATTGAAGACTTCAGCAAGTCCAACAACACTGACAACACAAAGCCTTTAAGGTTTCAGACTTTAAATGTGTCCTTTATGCTAAGTTTCTTACTTAATATAATGAAAGGTTTTACTGCGATGTTTACTAAACCTGTACTGCATAGCAGCCAATGTTTAATCTCGCTATGTAATCAAGACAAGCATACTAAGAAGGTTAAAGATGATGGTTAAAGGTTTTCACCTCCTAATGACATATTATGATGTTACTTACAGCTATGGATAATCTACGAGTCTTTAAATTGGTAATTTGTTACTTACAGCTATGGATATTCTATGAGTCTTTAAATTGGTAATTTGTTACTTACAGCTATGGATATTCTACGAGTCTTTACATGGGTTACTTGTTAATTACAGCTATGGATATTCCATGAGTCTTTACATTGGTTACTTGTTACTTACAGCTATGGATATTCAATGAGTCTTTACATTGGTTACTTGTTACTTACAGCTATGGATATTCAATGAGTCTTTACATGGGTTACTTGTTACTTACAGCTATGGATATTCTATGAGTCTTTACATTGGTTACTTGTTACTTACAGCTATGGATATTCTATGAGTCTTTACATGGGTTACTTGTTACTTACAGCTATGGATATTCTATGAGTCTTTACATTGGTTACTAGTTACTTACAGATATGGATATTCCATGAATCTTTACACTTTGCTTATGTGATGGCTGATGTTATGACAGTTTCCTCACATTGTAGGCTAATGTTTAGAAATATTATACAGGAATATCTGAGTAATCAAGTTAGCAATGAAAGTGAAGTAAAACCTACCAGCAACATCAGTTGCAACCATTATTGGTATTTCCCGTTTCTTGAATGCTCCAATGATGTTGTTCCTGTCATACTGGTCCATGTCACCATGTAGTAAACCCACTGAAAGTTAGGAATGATTTATAATCATCAAAGGACATAAACAAACAGCTACTCACTTGAATACTACTTGAATACTTTTTGGTTGCCAAGTGAGAATCGGTCATTTATGGAAGTTGAGTTGCCAAACTAAAGGGTAGTTCAACCCTTCTTCCTAAGAGGGGGATGGAGAGGGGAGAGGAGGAACGAGAAGAGGAGGGAGGTAGGAGAGGGAGTAAGAAGGTAGGAAAAGTAGAGAGAGGAGATAGAAGAGGGTTTTTGATTCCCATTGGTGTAGCGGGCAAGCATAAACATTGATCAGCAAGCATTTTTGTTTAAATAGTGGTGGACAGAATTGTGAGGAGGAAGAACACAGTAGGCTCATTTCTTAAATCTATTCACATTAGTTTCTCTTCAACATGTTATAATTGATGTACAAACTAAAGAAAGCTGAGGTGTGAAGAAAAAGAAAATGCACTTTGTATGGCAATTCCATACCTTTAAAGTCATTAACTTTTAAGTTACTAGTGAGTTCCTCGGCATTGATTTTCTTTGTGACAAAGATGAGAACGCTACCAGCAGATGTGAAACCGACCAGTCTTTGGAGAAGCCAAGTCCATTTTTCTGCCTGCGTTGGAAGAATTTCTATCACCTGAGTAACATCTTGATTAGCCTAAACAGAAATGGTGACAGATGTCAGAAACCAAGAGAAATATTGACATTATTTCATAGACTAACATAAAAAATCTTTGCCTACCCAACACCCCACTCATACAACATTATTCCATAGGATTTCCCATGCTTTAACAACCCTCATATTAGGCAACTATAGTACTTACCTCCCCTTTATCTCCTTGAACAACCCTCATATTAGGCAACTATAGTACTTACCTCCCCTATATCTCCTTGAACAACCCTCATATTAGGCAACTATAGTACTTACCTCCCCAATATCTCCTTGAACAACCCTCATATTAGGCAACTATAGTACTTACCTCCCCGATATCTCCTTGAACAACCCTCATATTAGGCAACTATAGTACTTACCTCCCCTATATCTCCTTGAACAACCCTCATATTAGGCAACTATAGTACTTACCTCCCCTATATCTCCTTGAACAACCCTCATATTAGGCAACTATAGTACTTACCTCCCCTATATCTCCTTGAACAACCCTCGTATTAGGCAACTATAGTACTTACCTCCCCTATATCTCCTTGAACAACCCTCCTATTAGGCAACTATAGTACTTACCTCCCCTATATCTCCTTGAACAACCCTCCTATTAGGCAACTATAGTACTTACCTCCACTATATCTCCTTGAACAACCCTCATATTAGGCAACTATAGTACTTACCTCCCCTATATCTCCTTGAACAACCCTCATATTAGGCAACTATAGTACTTACCTCCCCTATATCTCCTTGAACAACCCTCATATTAGGCAACTATAGTACTTACCTCCCCAATATCTCCTTGAACAACCCTCATATTAGGCAACTATAGTACTTACCTCCCCGATATCTCCTTGAACAACCCTCATATTAGGCAACTATAGTACTTACCTCCCCTATATCTCCTTGAACAACCCTCATATTAGGCAACTATAGTACTTACCTCCCCTATATCTCCTTGAACAACCCTCATATTAGGCAACTATAGTACTTACCTCCCCTATATCTCCTTGAACAACCCTCGTATTAGGCAACTATAGTACTTACCTCCCCTATATCTCCTTGAACAACCCTCATATTAGGCAACTATAGTACTTACCTCCCCTATATCTCCTTGAACAACCCTCCTATTAGGCAACTATAGTACTTACCTCCACTATATCTCCTTGAACAACCCTCATATTAGGCAACTATAGTACTTACCTCCCCTATATCTCCTTGAACAACCCTCATATTAGGCAACTATAGTACTTACCTCCCCTATATCTCCTTGAACAACCCTCATATTAGGCAACTATAGTACTTACCTCCCCGATATCTCCTTGAACAACCCTCATATTAGCCAACTATAGTACTTACCTCCCCGATATCTCCTTGAACAACCCTCATATTAGGCAACTATAGTACTTACCTTCCCGATATCTCCTTGAACAACCCTCATATTAGGCAACTATAGTACTTACCTCCCCTATATCTCCTTGAACAACCCTTACAGGATCTGTCAAGATGTCCCTGGCCAGCCGCTCAACCTTCTTTCGAAATGTTGCACTAAACAGTAAGGCTGAAGGTGAGAAAAAAAATGAACACAACATTCACACAAAAACACCAAAACATATTTGTTCCAATGCCTAGAATGGTTATCACAACAGACTTTTTATTTTTTATTAAAGTTAAGGTTTAAAATTTTCCAGACACTTTGATTTTATTGTTTATCTAAGAATTAGTAAGAATATGATGATAAATGAATTTGAAGAAAGTAATCAATCTGTGGTTGCTGTAACCCATGTGTGATGACCCGCATGCATGAATGAGTATTACGATATCACACCATCTTGTCTTTGTTGTAAAGCACTTACTAAGTCTGTCTGGACGCACATGGTCTGCAATTGATCTCACCTGTGGTTCTGTAATGTAAGAACGAATGCATTTGATTTGCAACTTATCATCACAAGTCAATTAATATTTAACTGCAGGCAGCAAATGAGTTTAAAGAAAGTGAGGAATAAAATGCACCATGAATGATATATGCAATTACCTGTAGTGTTCTGGTCTAATTGATGGAGTATTATGGAGTATTATGCACAGCTACATCCATCAGACTAAGAACATATTGAAGTAAGAGTGCTACCTACTGTAGTAACTTGATCATAGCATATTACTGATACAATTACACCATCCTAACACCATATTATCATGCTTAGAGTATTATGCACACCTACATCCCATCAGACTAAGAACATCATGGAGTAAGAGTGCTACCTACTGTAGTAACTTGATCATAGCACATTACTGATACAATTACACCATCGTAACACCATATTATCATGCTTAGAGTATTATGCACACCTACATCCCATCAGACTAAGAACATCATGGAGTCAGAGTGCTACCTACTGTAGTAACTTGATCATAGCACATTACTGATACAATTACACCATCCTAACACCATATTATCATGCTTAGAGTATTATGCACACCTACATCCCATCACACTAAGAACATCATGGAGTAAGAGTGCTACCTACTGTAGTAACTTAATCATAGCACATTACTGATACAATTACACCATCCTAACACCATATTATCATGCTTAGAGTATTATGCACACCTACATCCCATCAGACTAAGAACATCATGGAGTAAGAGTGCTACCTACTGTAGTAACTTGATCATAGCACATTACTGATACAATTACACCATCCTAACACCATATTATCATGCTTAGAGTATTATGCACACCTACATCCCATCAGACTAAGAACATCATGGAGTAAGAGTGCTACCTACTGTAGTAACTGATCATAGCACATTACTGATACAATTACACCATCCTAACACCATATTATCATGCTTAGAGTATTATGCACACCTACATCCCATCAGACTAAGAACATCATGGAGTAAGAGTGCTACCTACTGTAGTAACTTGATCATAGCACATTACTGATACAATTACACCATCCTAACACCATATTCTTATGCTTTATAGAGTATTATGCAATTGGTCTTGTCATGCATGTGACTGTATGTACAAGAACAGTAGACAGGTTATTTGTCCAGATGGTTGCCTATGGTAACAATCATGCAATTTCTGTGATAGCACTTTGCAACAAGAAGAATTAACAGTCAAAGAATATGCTGTGTGAGAGCAGTTATGTCTATTGTGTCAGTTTGTATTTGATATAGGGCCTTTAGCTTCTGCAAAGTAATTTTGATGCTGCAGTAGTAAGACCATCATACCAATCATATAACTTAGTCTGACCTATTTTTCAGTTTGTGACAGCCCTTTTGGTAAGAACACTAGCAAACCAGGTCCAGCTACCATACTGACTAGCAACAATACTATCATGTATTATCAATAAAAATACTCACCAAAGCCCATATCAAACATACGATCTGCTTCATCTATGACTAAGTAAGTTACCCTCTCCAGACTTACAGATTTCTTCTTAACCAAGTCTATCAGACGGCCCTGTAAAGTGAGGATATGTAAACTGCATGACTCTCAATTGTTTTACAACAATAAGAAATTACAAGACAGCTGGTAAAGAGCAACAGTTTTTGCTTCAAAACTTAGAAATATCATATTAAAAAATATAAATTATGTAAAACACTTTAATACTCAAATCTCAAGATTTTATCTTCCATTTGATCACATTATAACCAACTTTTAAGTTTCATATTACCAGTACGCCAAGTCCCTGAGATATATAGGCTTAACACAATACCATTAAAATTATCCCTATCAATACCACCACCAATAAATCCACTATTACTACCACCATTGTGACCACTACCACCATTGCCACAATTATCATCATCACTATTTCTATTGCTAAAACTACCATTACTACTAATATTAACACTACAACTACTGCTGCTGCTACTACTGATACTACTACTACTACTTCTACTACTAGTAGTACTACTACTACTACCACCACTAGTACTACTACTATTACTACTACTACTTCTGCTGCTTCTACTACTAGTAGTACTACTACTACTATCACGACTACTGCTGCTGCTACTACTGATACTACCACTACTAGTACGACTACTACCATCA
This sequence comes from Apostichopus japonicus, assembly GCF_037975245.1. Lineage (NCBI taxonomy): Eukaryota > Metazoa > Echinodermata > Holothuroidea > Aspidochirotida > Stichopodidae > Apostichopus > Apostichopus japonicus. Next base: position 20,085,221 of record NC_092578.1, on the reverse strand, counting down.
CTACTACATATTGCTGCTTCTACTACTACTGCTTCTACTACTAGTAGTAGTACTACTACTACCACCACTAGTACTACTACTATTACTACTACTACTATTAATACTACTTCTGCTGCTTCTACTACTAATAGTACTACTACTACTATCACAACTACTGCTGCTGCTACTACTGATACTACCACTACTAGTACGACTACTACCATCACTACTACATATTGCTGCTTCTACTACTACTGCTTCTACTACTAGTAGTACTACTATTACTACTACCACCACTATTACTACTACTATTACTACTACTTCTGCTGCTTCTACTACTAGTAGTAGTACTACTACTACTATCACCACTAGTACTACTACTGCTGCTGCTACTACTGATACTGCCACTACTAGTACGACTACTACCATCACTACTACATATTGCTGCTGCTACTACTACTGCTTCTACTACTAGTAGTACTACTGCTAATGCTACTGATACTCCAAGGAGATTATACTTACAGGTGTGCAGACTACTACTTCTGGTCCTTCTGCACAGGCTTTCTGTTGTTCCCACATATTGCCTCCTCCAAAGCAACAAGCACTGTGGATGTTGTATGCTTTGCCAAACTTCTTGACTTCCATATTTATCTGTTGGGCCAATTCCCGGGTAGGAGCGCAAATCAAGCCAATGGGACCTTCCCCTTTCTCTATTTCTCTCTACAAACAAAGAAGAAAGAATCAAACTAGGTGATTCCTAAAACCAATTTGTTCAGGATTACATAATGAGACATTCATTTTTGCAATGTTCCTGTCCTTCAGTTGTGTATTTATTTAATGAGTCCTGTGTGTGTAGTGTCATAGATTCTGGGAACATCAATAGATACAGAGAGTGTATACATGATCATACTAAAAAAAGACCAAGAAATAAGTTAAATTCTAGTCTTTCAGTGAAACACATGCTACACATATCTGATGTTATACTGCTATGCTTTCAGGGTCAAAGGTTACTCCAATATTTCTAGGCCTTGTCTTATGAGGCATGAGATTGCCATGGCACACCATGTGAAGCCTAAAATGACTATTAATGGGGTTATTTATTGCACAAGGTAAAGAAAATAAATCATTAGCTCCTCCCATACTTACACATGATACCATCACAGGGCCTACAACTAGTTTCACACAAAAACTTGGTACATTGTAATTACAACTCTGATCAAGAGTGGCCAAAGTTTGTGGAATCTTCAATACATAACTCATCACGTTGTCAACTCAGATACTTGCACCACAGAATAATATATATATGTGCCCTAAACCAAGGTTGACTTTCAGAACACCATACTATCTAAAGGAGGGTGACTTTCAGAACACCACACTCCTGGGGGTAACACTCAGTACACCATAGTCTTGAGGAGGGTGAGTTTCAGAACACCACACTTTTGAGGGTGACTTTCAGAACACCATAGACTTTCAGTACACCATACTCTTGATGGTGAATTTCAGAACACCATAATCTCGAGGAAGGTGACTTTCAGAACACCAAACTCTTGAGGGTGACTTTCAGAACACCATGCTTTCAGAACACCATACTCTTGAGAGTGACACTCAGTACACCATACTCTTGAGGACGGTGACTTTCAGATCACCATACTCTTGAGGTTGGTGACTTTCAGAACACCTAATCTTGAGGCTGACTTTCAGAACACCATAATCTTGAGGAGGGTGACTTTCAGTACACCATAATCTTGAGGACAATGACTTTCAGAACACCATACCTTTGAGAGTGACACTCAGTACAAGGGTGGGAATTTTACGGTACACCGGTACGCTAGCGTACTGGAATGAAAATATGGTTTACCAAAATAAGAAAATCAAATGGGCCTAGTATCACACCCTTGTAATGAGCGTACCAAAAATTCTGACCGTAAGTGACTGCATCGGACTGTAGTAGGCTTATCTGCAATCTGCTTCTAACTTACGGAGGATTAATTTGTCGCGCAGCTAGCAAAATCACCAACGAACAGGCCGCACACAGCTGGCTGCTAGCTCAGCGATCGTGCCTGGACCGTCACATACCTACGACTAACTGTGCATGCATCGCAAATTATTCCAACTTCACACATGAACTACGCAATTGCCGACGGCAATTGCGTAGTTCATACTGTACATGTGCTCAGAATTTTCTCAGGTACCCCTGCCAAACAACTGTGCACTCATGCCCTGTCTAACACCTGTTTGTTAACATTTTTGGCACGTTTCCAAGAAACGTTTCACGGAGTATTCCCCATGATACACGAGGCACAGTTCATACACGCAGAACAAGATATCAAGCTATGGACATCTTTATGAAAGTAAACCTTGTAATAAAATATGTTTTAGGCCACACGGCATGATTAACTAATGCTTAAAATGTTCTTGTAGAAAACGTCAAGTTCGCAAAATACAATTAGTTGTGTTTTTGTTGTTACGTGAGATCCGTAACAGACGAGGTGGTTAGGCTATTTGCTATACACTTAACTATGGTAGGACATTATTTTTTCCGTATTTTTGGAAATTCTAGAAAATACTTTCTTTTCCTCCCGCTTTAACACCAGATGTGGTCTTACGGTTTATTCATTAATGGGTGTACTAGAGCCTTGTTTACATGACATTAGTTGCATATAGCACGATATGCCAGTTTTGCGTGAATTTTTCGAAAGTGTTTTGCTGGATCTTTCGTCAAATTTGAAAGGACCGAACTTACTTTTCGTACACAATTGGTTATTTCTCTACTGATTTTCAGAGTTTTTTTTACGATCTCCAGTCGATACATTTCCTTTGATCATGTATTTGAATAACTAATACCAAGTCGAGTATTCGACCCGGTATTGTCTGGTCGGAGAGTTCAACATGATGGACAGGGATTGTAATTATTTCGATCGAACATGCATTGACTGGATTATCTGCGCCGCCGCTGTCGGCTCGATATAAAGTACACTTGTGACGTGAATCAGGAAGTTTTCACAAAAGGATAACAGCGTTCAGGTCATTGTGCTTACCGATTGATGAATTGTGCTTACCAACTGAGAAATCTTGGCTCATGTTGGTAAGCACATTTCATCAAAAAATGAAAAATTGCTTACCAACTTTTTTTGCCAAATTCCCACCCTGCTCAGTACACCATACTCTTGTGAGTGACACTCAGTACACCATACTCGTGAGGACGGTGACTTTCAGAACACCATACTCTTGAGGTTGGTGACTTTCAGAACACCAAACTTTTGAGGAGTGTGACTTTCAGAACACCATACTCTTGAGGATGACTTTCAGAACACCATAATCTTGAGGAGGGTGACTTTCAGAACACCATACTCTTGAGGAGGGTGACTTTCAGAACACCATACTCTTGAGGAGGGTGACTTTCAGTACACCATACTCTTGAGGAGGGTGACTTTCAGAACACCATACTCTTGAGGGTGACTTTCAGAACACTATAATCTTGAGGGTGACTTTCAGAACACCATACTCTTGAGGAGGGTGACTTTCAGAACACCATACTCTTGAGGAGGGTGACTTTCAGTACACCATACTCTTGAGGAGGGTGACTTTCAGAACACCATAATCTTGAGGAGGGTGACTTTCAGAACACCATACTCTTGAGGAGGGTGACTTTCAGAACACCATACTCTTGAGGAGGGTGACTTTCAGAACACCATAATCTTGAGGCTGACTTTCAGAACACCATACTCTTGAGAGTGACACTCAGTACACCATACTCTTGAGGAGGCTGACTTTCAGAACACCATACTCTTGAGGAGGGTGACTTTCAGAACACCATACTCTTGAGAGTGACACTCAGTACACCATACTCTTGAGGAGGGTGACTTTCAGAACACCATACTCTTGAGGAGGGTGACTTTCAGAACACCATAATCTTGAGGGTGACTTTCAGAACACCATACTCTTAAGGAGGGTGACTTTCAGAACACCATACTCTTGAGGAGGGTGACTTTCAGAACACCATAATCTTGAGAAGGGTGACTTTCAGAACACCATAATCTTGAGGAGGGTGACTTTCTACACCTACAACAACTCTAAATTTCTTGTGGAGTGTGATCTTAGCACACCTGAAATTTTTCAAAGACTGGTGTGCTCTTCATGTATTCCAAACTACTTAGTTTTAACACTGAAGGTTATAAGGTTTCTTGTTAATATCACATGTAAAGTTGTCCCAATTGGATAATGTTATTTTGCAAAGTGCAGTAATATTTATTCCAAAGTTAGTTGGAGTAAAGAGCACTGAACACTTACCTGGTCCATGATGTGCACAAGCAAAGGCCATACAAATGCAGCTGTCTTGCCACTTCCAGTCTTGGCGATACCAATGATGTCTCTTCCACTTAAAGCTATCGGAACACCCTGATGAAATTCCAAAGGTGAAAATCCAAAGAAAAAGGTTACCTTGGACGTTTCTTCCTTCTTTTCATATAATGACAAAGTGTGTAGCCAGCGTAACCAACACAACACAACAACAGATGATAATTACTAGAACTTGATTTGTAATATATATTTATATGGACTGTAGCACTTTGCTTTGTAGAAAATGTAGTGGGTACCCCAGAACACTGTTTGCCCATGACCCTCACACCCCAAAGTAAGATGTAGTGGGTACCTCAGAACACTGTTTGCCCATTACCCCCACACCCCAAGATGTAGTGGGCACCCCAGAACACTGTTTGCCCATTATCTCACACCCCAAAATTAAGATGGAGAGGGCACCCCAGAACACTGTTTGCCCATTCCCTAACACCCCAAAATTAAAATGTAGTGGGTACCCTAGACCACTGTTTGCCCATTAACCCCACACCCCAAGATGTAGTGGGCACCCCAGAACACTGTTTGCCCATTATCTCACACCCCAAAATTAAGATGGAGAGGGCACCCCAGAACACTGTTTGCCCATTCCCTAACACCCCAAAATTAAAATGTAGTGGGTACACTAGACCACTGTTTGCCCATTAACCCCACACCCCAAGATGTAGTGGGCACCCCAGAACACTGTTTGCCCATTATCTCACACCCCAAAATTAAGATGGAGAGGGCACCCCAGAACACTGTTTGCCCATTCCCTAACACCCCAAAATTAAAATGTAGTGGGTACCCTAGACCACTGTTTGCCCATTAACCCCACACCCCAAGATGTAGTGGGTACCCCAGAACACTATTTGCCCATGACCCCCACACCCAAGATGTAGTGGGTACCCCAGAACACTATTTGCCCATGACCCCCACACCCAAGATGTAGTGGGTACCCTAGAACACTGTTTGCCCATTACACCTCATAGCTCAAAAGAAAGATGTAGTGGGTACCTCAGAACACTGTTAGCCCATGGCCCCCACACCCCAAGATATAGTGGGTACCTCAGAACACTGTTTGCCCATTCCCTCACACCCCAAAATTAAGATGTAGTGGGTAGTTCAGAACACTGTTAGCCCATGACCCCCACACCCCAAGATATAGTGGGTACCCCAGAACACTATTTGCCCATGACCCCCACACCCCAAGATATAGTGGGTACCCCAGAACACTATTTGCCCATTACCCTCATAGCTCAAAAGTAAGATGTAGTGGGTACCTCAGAACACTGTTTGTCCTTGCTTGGCAAATGAATTCCCAAGAAAACCTGAAGCAGCTCACTCTGTGTAGCTTTAATGTTACTACTGTCAAATGTTAACACAACACTGTGCTTTTTAATTTCTTGCAGTAAGATCTTTAAACTGCTTTAAAGAATACAAATATTGTTGCTTCATTATGAGAATGATCACAGAGATCACCATACAGATTAAGTGTCAGGATATTACCTGTGCTTGAATAGGTGTTGGGCTTGAAAACTCTGACTTCCGAATACAACGCATCAGCTGGTCGTCGAATCCAAAATGGCCAAAGCTCGATACTGGTTTGGGAGGGTCAATGCCAGATACCTAAATGCAAAATAAAACATTTAAAGATGAACATTAAAATGACCTAAAAGACACGACACTTTGATAAATAAGACACACTTAGAACTAAAACTCACAGGCGAATAAGACACTATGGTAAATAGGACACTAATAAATAAGACACAATAGTAAATAACACACTATAGTAAATAAGACACACTAGTAAATAAGAGCATAGTAATAAGGCACACTAGAAAATAAGACACACTGGTATATAAGACACATCAGTATTAAATAAGACACACTAGTAAATAACACACTATAGTAAATAACACACCATAGTAAATAAGAGCATAGTAATAAGGCACACTAGAAAATAAGACAGTTAGTTAATAAGATGCACTAGTAAATAAGACACTATAGTAAATAAGACACTAGTTAATAAGATGCACTATGAAAAAGACACTATAGTAAATAACACACCATAGTAAATAAGAGCATAGTAATAAGGCACACTAGAAAATAAGACACATTAGTAATAAGACACATTAGTAAATAACACACCATAGGCAATAAGACAACTAGTAAATAAAACACACTAGTAAATAAGACACACTAATAAATAAGACATATTAGTATAAAATAAGACACACCAGTAAATAAGACACACAAGTATATTCGAAGACACTATAGTACATAAGACAATATAGTACATAAGACAATATATTAAATAAGACACTATAGTATATAAGACACTATAGTAAATAAGAAAATATAGTAAATTAAACACTATGGTAAATAAGACACAATAGTTAATAAGACACTAGTATATAAGACACACTAATAAATAAGACATATTAGTATAAAATAAGACACACTAGTAAATAAGACACACAAGTATATTCGAAGACACTATAGTACATAAGACAATATAGTACATAAGACAATATATTAAATAAGACACTATAGTATATAAGACACTATAGTAAATAAGAAAATATAGTAAATTAAACACTATGGTAAATAAGACACAATAGTTAATAAGACACTAGTATATAAGACACACTAATAAATAAGACATATTAGTATAAAATAAGACACACTAGTAAATAAGACACACAAGTATATTCGAAGACACTATAGTACATAAGACAATATAGTACATAAGACAATATATTAAATAAGACACTATAGTATATAAGACACTATAGTAAATAAGAAAATATAGTAAATTAAACACTATGGTAAATAAGACACAATAGTTAATAAGACACTACAGTAAATAAGACACTATAGTAAATAAAACACACTATTTAGACACTATAGTTAATAAGACACACTAGTAAATAACTTAGACACCATAGTAAATAATACACAATATTAAATAAGACACTATAGTAAATAAGAAAATAAAGTAAACAAAACACTATGGTAATTAAGACACTACAGTTAATAAGACACAATAGGACACTAGTATATAAGACACTACAGTAAATAAGACACTATAAGTAAATAAAACACACTATTTAGACACTATAGTTAATATGTGTAGCCAGAGAGGTAAAGTGTAGGTAGAGAGGTCAAGTGTAGCTAGGGAGGTCAAGTGTAGCTAGAGAGGTAAAGTGTAGCTAGAGAGGTAAAGCTATAAATTAAACCTGCCTATTGTTGAAGAAAGGTTTAAATTTGAATAGGTGCTTTGTTACAGTCATTTGGAATGGAATATTAAAAGAAATAAAATAACACCCCTCTCCCTCCCTCTCTCCGCCCCTCTCCATTGCCTCAACCCCCTCTCCGCCCCTCTCCATTGCCTCCACCCCCTCTCTCCACCCCTCTCTCTCCACTCCTCTCTCCGTCCCTCTCCACCGCCTCTAGACAGACCATTAGACTTGGGTCAATACTCAACATATGAACATACCTTTATACCAAGCTTTTTCCTCAGGTTTACCACATCAAAGAAAGACATCGAGCTTATTTCTGAATGCTCTTCATAAAAATTCTTGCTGAAGTCTTCATAGTTGATCTATTATGTAAAAAGTAACAATAATGATGTTGACAACTTATTTTCTTTGACTACTTCAGGTGGATGATGGTATGATGCATTTCTTTTCTTCGAAAAGGCTTTATTTACAAAGTATAATAATGTGATGACAATGAATAACTTATGACGTCAAATGTATTGAATGCCATCAATTGAGACCAGACTATGAGAGTGTTGCAGGCCTAATTAAGATTAACACACGCAGAGATATAACAGGCTTAAGGATGGCCACTGACATGTCATCAGATGAAACATCCAGACTCTCTAGACTCCCTTTTTTGTCCCTTAAGTATACCAAGAATTAGAGGATAAAATACTTTGTGTCACATATCTCCCCAGACTCCTCTATATATATTTCCCAGGCTCCTCTTTATATTCCCAAGACTCCTCTATATATTCCCAAGAATCCTCTTTATATATTTCTCCAGATTACTCTACATATTTCTCCAGACTGCTCTTTATATTTCTCCAGACTCCTCTATATGTTTCCCTAGACTCCTCTTTATATTTTCCCAGATGACTGTATATATTTCCCCAGATTCCTCTCTATGAGTTCAAGTCACTCCAAGATTAATGTTTGTTATCCAGTTTCAGAGTTGTTGACAAATCATAATTATGGACGTTAAATATGAATCTAAGAGACTGAATTCGGTCAGCTTGCAGCTTTGATAAGCTCATGATGGCTTCTTTGCGAGTTCCTAAGTTTCCTAGACTGACTCCTAAATCAAGTTCCTAGACTCATCTATATATTCTCCAAACTCCTCTATATATTCCCCCCAGATTCCTCTATATATTTCCCAAGACTCCTATGTATTTCTCCAGACTCCTCTACATATTCCCCAGGCTCCTCTATATATTTCTCCAAACTCCTCTATATATTTCCCCAGACTCCTCTTTATATTTCCCAGACTCCTCTATATACATCCCCAGAGTCCTCTATACATTTTCCTAGACTCCTATATATATTTCTCCAGGCTCCTCTATATATATATTTCTCCAGGCTCCTCTATATATATATGCCCAGACTTCTCTATTTATTTTCCCAGGCCGCAGTTGACCCTAGCCATCCCTGGCCCCTCTAATCAAGCTTGGATTCGAAGGAAACTTGAGGAAATAAAGTGAGAAGATGACATGGGCTGTTAGTAATGAAACAAGTTTCAACGATTGTGAGGAACCCTACAGGTTACATATTTTAAAGATGTTATCAATTAAAAGGCTACCCAAGAGTAAGTACAATTCAATACAGTTAAAATGACACTGGGAAGCTTCATGTTAACTGAAATGAAAATGTCAATGTGTAAATGTAGCCTACATTACATTAAGGACAGCTAAGTATTATTCAATACCCCATGACATGGCATTATTCTTACTCAGATTACGGAGGGCAATGTCTTATGATCTTTACCTCAAAGGTCTTACTGGTGAGAAAACAACTCATTTTCTCATTCTTCTCAGCCCTACAAGATGAAACCATGAAGTAAAAAACAGAAGATTTGAAATATTTACAAACTTTCTGATAGTGGATGACTAAAAGAATTCTTATATCATATGGTTAATGCTTTGTGTGCCTCTTTAACAAGTTGTTTTAACCTGACAGTAACCACGGATACTACTTTAATGGCATTCATACCTGTGAGTGGTCAAGTTCTGGAAGTGGGTCAATAATTTTGGACCTTTCAATAAAGACTGGGTATCCCTCTTCATCATATTCTACAATTTCTTCATCCTCTGGTACCAGTAATCCTGCAGTAGGGTTTTCTTCCATGTACTTGAAATATGATTCCTATGGCAAAGTGATAAAATACAGGTAAAGTTCTAATGAAAATTGTCCAAAGTTAAAGCATACCTATGACATACCAGTGACGTTTCAGAGTACCATGGTAATTATTGATTAATTAGTCATGAGTGGTACCAATAATACTAAATGCAAAAAAGAACATCAGCTTTGCAAAAGAAATGAATTCATGAATTACTGTAAAGTCTACTTTTGATTGCATTAACATCACATTATTATTGATGTACTAGCATTAAATTACCAATCACAATTGTGCTCCTGGAACAGATGGTCAGGGAAGTTAACATGATGTGAAAGGCATTTAGTAACATTCACATGCATTATACCAATGCCTAGAGAGATAATATAGTTTGGTTTTACTGTTGAGAAGAGGCTGTCATGTAATCTGGCATGGAAGGGATGCAATAAGCCCATGGTAACAGGAGCCAGGCTGTCGTGTAATCTGGCATGGAAGGGATGCAATAAGTCCATGGTAACAGGAGCCAGGCTGTCGTGTAATCTGGCATGGAAGGGATGCAATAAGTCCATGGTAACAGGAGCCAGTTTTATAGTTTGAATATGATTCACTTCAGTTCTTTATAACATATCTATATTCGTACCTGATCGTCCATTTCATCAATGTCCTGTCTTGTAGCTTTCTCCTTCTTGTCTTCTATGGTTTTCTTCTCAGCAGGCTCTGTTACTTCTTGTATTGCTTTTGCTGCCTCCTCCTAAAAGAAGACAATATTGAAGCTTACTGATCTCATGTACTCACTTGAACAACTATTTAGGACTCTACCAATTATTCTATTATATTGAGGAGTCCATTACCATTTTTCTGCTATTCTAGCATTCTTGTGTTCTGTCTTTGCAATGAAGGGCAGGCGGCTATTTGTGACAAGCCTTACTTTCCTTGAGACATCCACCTTTACACTTACATGGTTAAGAGGTTTGAACCTTCATAGTATTGAAAGCAATGAAGCCTAGAACATGAGCTGTTTGGAGGTTAAGCCATGAATGGCTGAACTGTCCACCAATAGCAGGCTGAACTGTAAACCAAATGCATGCTGAACTGCAACAAATAGCAGGCTGAAATGTAAACCAATAGCAGGCTGAACTGTAAACCAAATGCAGGCTGAACTGTAAACCAAATGCAGGCTGAACTGTAAACCAAATGCAGGCTGAACTGTAAACCAATAGCAGGCTGAACTGTTAACCAAATGCAGGCTGGACTGTAAACCAAATGCAGGCTGAACTGTTAACCAAATGCAGGCTGGACTGTAAACCAATAGCAGGCTGAACTGTAAACCAAATGCAGGCTGAACTGTTAACCAAATGCAGACTAAACCAAGTGCAGGCTGAACTGTAAACCAATAGCAGGCTGAACTGTAAACCAAATGCAGGCTGAACTGTAAAACAAATGCAGGCTGAACTGTAAAACAAATGCAGGCTGAACTGTAAACTAAATGCAGGCTGAACTGTAAACTAAATGCAGACTGGACTGTAAACCAATAGCAGGCTGAACTGTAAACCAAATGCAGGCTGAACTGTTAACCAAATGCAGGCTGAACTGTAAAACAAATGCAGGCTGAACTGTAAAACAAATGCAGGCTGAACTGTAAAACAAATGCAGGCTGAACTGTAAACTAAATGCAGGCTGAACTGTAAACCAAATGCAGGCTGAACTGTAAACCAAATGCAGGCTGAACTGTAAAACAAATGCAGGCTGAACTGTAAACCAAATGCAGGCTGAACTGTAAACTAAATGGCTGAACTGAAAGTGTTCAAAGACAGTGCAGTGGCTCATAAGTGTTTTAAATACACATGTACAGTACACATGTATGTAAATACACATGTGTACATGTGACTGATATTAATATGCTGTACTATACTAACAATTGCCAGCTTGATGAGCATATTTACAAAATGACAAAACTAATAAATTAAATTTGATAGAGAGGAATCAAATGAAGCACAGTAATGAGCAATAAGACGCATCAACCAACATTTAATCCGGCCATAAATGCATCTAAAGGATCTTCCTCCACCTCCTCCTCCTCCTCACTCTCGTCATCTCTCTTGCGTCCATGTTTGGATGTAGATGCGTCTTCTTCATCACTATCAGCATCAAAGTATCTTTCCAAAAGAAAAATAAAAACAAATTGAAATGAAACTGTGAAGTAGAAGTTAAGTATGGATAAGTTGTATGATATTTTAATGACTTTTCATGATTTTATGACCTTGTTACTTGACTACTAATACACCAATATTGTAACTATAACTAATGTTCCAATCCAATATTGGCAGATACCAATCATGAAGATGATGACGGCGGTAGCCTTACATTAGGCCATATCTGCTTACAATCCCCTTTAATTTGAACTTTCAGATTTTGATCTGAAATGACACTACTGATTGTTCATTCAATGTTGCTCCTTCCTAGTATTGTATTCTTAACGTGAATTCTGAATTAACTGAATTCGTAATAAAAATCCAAACCAAAAATAAACCAGATAGCCAGTTGGCTTTCTAGTCTTGTCGTATAATTTGCTCAAAATTCCACATATCTGACTTATGTAGAGCAAGTGAGTTAAATTTGTCCAAGAATTAAGTGAGAACCAGAAACGACCAGAGATGTCCATCTCTTTTCTGTAGCACTCACTTGTGGGCATGAACCAACTAATTCACTGGTAAGGATTTTACCTTATAGAATTTTTATTCAAAAATATTTCAATAACCAGAAAGAACAGTTTCCGTCGGTGAAATATAGATACATAGATGTATGAGCAAATGGACCTTTTTTTCCACCAAATTGGAACTAGCAAATCAGCTCTGCCACCAACCATCCCTTTAATAACAAAATGAGAGTTACATGACTTTGTTTATGCATTGTGAAATATAAATCATAACATTGTAGAACTGAAAGACCAATTGTAGCTTCAATTTTGGAGTTAACCTTCATGTGACCTTTGACCTCCAATTTTGATTGGGTTCTTGCACTCACTAAGCTGGTTCTACATACTAAGTATGAAGTTCAGCAAAGATACATACTATTTGAGTTATTGTGTTTACAAGATTTTATAGAATTTGACTTTGACACACACACCCACACCATCACCATCGAATAGATTCCTTTTGCCTCTGGCAATGAAGCAAAAACCCAACCCTTCAAGCCAATAGTTAATACATTTTAGTTTAAACTACTCTCTGACAAAACATGTTCGTTTTGAAGAAGCGGTTTAGAACTATTGGTAACTGACGCTTATTTTACTGATTACTATATTGGGCCGATATTAGCGATATTGACCTCCAATGAATGCTAATAATCAGTGCAACAATCGCCACAGCATAAATGCCAGTCACTTTTAGCAAGTAATCAAAAAAGGAGGGATAGTGCAACTTTCTTAAAACCCCCTTATCCCCTTTTCATTCTTGAGTCTCAATCTGAGTGTCAGTTGGGAAAAAGAATAAAAATGCCAAAGGGGGTGGGGGGGGGGAGGCATGGTGAACAGTCTTGTGCGTATGGAATAAAGCAAATTTTGTTACATGTTTATACCATATTTTGAAATATATTTTCTTCCTATACTGAAACCCATTTTAACTGGCACTTACTCTTGTTCTGTTCTGTTTTTCTTCATAATAATCTTCAGATCAGGTTCCTCAAAACCCATGACAGTACCACCATATGGCATCCCTCGTGGTTTGCTACGGTTGTAGAAAGAGAACCCACTGTACCCCATCCCTCTTGAACTGCTGCCACCCCTGCTGTAGCTCATGTTATAATCTGTAAAGAGAAAGACTCTTCATTAACGATCAACATTATTGCATTCAGATGCTAGATAATCAGACTATGGTTACTCAGGCTGCTCCTAAAGTAGTCAAACACAATCAGATATAAATCCTCTATTTTAGCAAATCTCAATGTCTGGATGACTCTAATAATCAGAACCTGTCCTTTGGGAAAGTAGTTTTGAAAACTCCTACCAATTTTTAGAATGCTAAAATTTGGGGTCTGTACTTACAGTAAGACCTTTTAGCAAAGATATACTGTACATAACCTTTTGGAAAAGGAAATTTCTAAATATTTTATTTCTAAATATATGCAACGCTGGTATTGTTTGCAAAATGCAAATCAAAAGAAGGAGCTAAGTTATCATAACTCACAACTGGAAAAATTTCAAGAGGAGTCAGTATTGTGTAACTGAGATTACCTCTAGGTTTAATAGATCACAAGTAACCTGCATATTGACTATTTTTATATCGGTTATGGTAATGTTGTCAAACCTATACCTTTCAGTTGATTGTTATGAATTTAATTGTTTTCAAATAAATTCAATGATCGGTAGGATTGGAAGAAATTTTGGCTCTTTTCAAAAGTTGTTCATTCAAAAATGCATTGTTTGTTTTGTTTTGCATAGGCCTACTAGTGAGTGTGTACTTGGGGTGTGTTCTGTAATAGAAAAGTTTGCATCCACCTGATGCAAGCAATTTGAAGATTTTGTGTCCCTGGCTGAAACATTGCATCCTGGATGCAGAATCATTTGTAACAATGCTGGGCTAGGCCTTTTCATCATCTTTGATAGGCTTATCACTACACTAAAATTTACTTGGGTTTTTAGTTTAGTTTAGTTAAGAGACCCAAGGATCAGAAAGCCTTACAGTTACAGTACCTTATTTGAGACCCTATCCGTGTTAGATCATTTACGAACCCATGCTTATTTCAAGCCTTCTCTTTTCAGTAAGCGTTCAGAAGATTATGAGGCAGGGGTGTGAAATGGCTCCCGTTCCTGCTCCCGGGACTGCCATTTAACGTTCCCATCCGACGTATGAGAGTGTATGCCGCAGCATCTGACTACTTTCTCAAATACTGAGGTAAGCAAAGGTACCTCATCACTGCAGTGCATCCATGGCGAACAAAGTTGTTTTGAAACCAAGTGAAGAACAGAAACAAAGCCCTTTTCCCAAGTTCACAAACTAGAAATACCAAATCCACGGAAGACTCCGCACATCACCACTGCACTGCAGCGATTTTTGAATAGGTAAAGTGAGTCTGGCTCCAGCTGGAATTTGGATCCTGGAACCAAAGGATTGTGAGGCGGAGACTCTAACCGCTGAGCCAAGCCTTTGCCCTAAAGGCTTCATTATAGGCCGGACCTCGGGGCAAATGCCCCTTCAGCTATGATATTCTATCTCTCGTGGAACCAGTACACGAGAGGTAATGCGCAAAGTTCCATATTTAAGCTATGCCTAACGTTAGGTCTGTACTAGGCTACAGTAGGGCCAATGTTATGCATGCGGTGAGCTTAGTCTAGGCTAGTCCTAGTTCAAGTTGACAATTTAGTCCAACGCATATCCATAAATTCCGACAATGAAATAAGAGTTACCTTACTGACTTGGAATGAATATCTTTGGGGTACAAATAGCTAAATGATTTTTGCATTTGTTTGTCAGCAAAGTGAAGGATATATTATCTAACCTAGTCGTTTCAGTGACTGAGTGAGAGTTCCACAGCTTTCGTATTTACTTATAGCAAATTACTAGCTAGGGTAATATATGATACTGGTCAACCAAGTGTATCCCACAGTAGGTCAGGAACCGGTGTGAAGTTAGATACTTATTCCCCGTTCCTCGTTCGATATTCGCGAATGAGTAACTGAGCTACCTATTCAGTTACGTATTCGACAATGGTATCGACGTAACACCTCTGGCAAGACAAAAGCTTTCTTACAAGATGTTCAACATTTGGTCGTGGAAAGAGGTTTATCTATGCCCCATGGATCATATGAACTCTAATGACTATGGAGAAGGGTACCATAATGCATCTTGACCGATCCAAATAGTTCTTGACCAACTAAAATGACCAGTACTTCATCAGTTCTTAAATTAATGTAAAACAATTACTTTAGGCCATAATCAAGACTTACACGCCTTGGACCACCTTACCAATGGGTCATATGAATTCTTAACACATTGTAGAAGAGTACCATAATGCGTCTTGACGGTCCAAAGAGTGCTTGACCAATTAAAATTACCATTAAATCAACATTTTTTTAAATAAATGTAACGGGAACTGAAAAAAACCCATTTGGGCCCTAATCAAAACCAGCACGCCTTGAACAGCCCAACCAATGGGTCATAGGAAGTCTAAGGACATTCTAGAACGGTACCATAATGCGTCTTGCCCGGTCCAAAGAGTGCTTGTTCAATTTAAATGACCACTAATTCATTACTTTTTTAATGAGTGTAACGGGACCACGAAAAAGCTTTGGGCCCTAATCCATGCAGCACGCCTTGGATCACCAAACCGATAGTTAACATGAAGTCTAAGGACATTGTAGAACGGTACCATGATGCGTCTTGCCCGGTCCAAAGAGTGCTTGGCCAATTAAACTGACCATTAAGTCATTACTTCTTTAATGAGTAAAATGGGACAACGAAAAAGCTTTGGTCTCTAATCCATGCAGCACGCCTTGGATCACCAAACCGATAGTTAACATGAAGTCTAAGGACATTGCAGAACGGTACCATAATGCGTCTTGCCCGGTCCAAAGAGTGCTTGATCAATTAAACTGACCATTAAATCATTACTTCTTTAATGAGTGTAACTGGACCACGAAAAAGCTTTGGTCTCTAATCCATGCAGCACGCCTTGGACCACCCAACCAATGGGTCGTAGGAAGTCCAAGGACATTGTAGCAGGGTACCATAATGCGTCTTGCCCGGTCCAAAGAGTGCTTGACCAATGAAATGACCACTAAATCATCACTACGTTAATGTATGTAAATGGAAAAATCTTTGGGCCCAGTCAAGACCAGCACGCCTTGGACCACCTAAGCAATGGGTCATATGAACGCTAATGACATTGTAGAAGGGTATCATAATGCGCCTTGCCCGGTCCAAAGAGTGCTTGCCCAATTTAATGACCACTTAATAATTACTTCTTTAATGAGTGTCACGGGAGTCATTCAGGATGTTTCCTAGAAGGTTTCTCTCGTTAAAGAGCGCTTGACCATAAGGCTCGAACTAATTGATACCGATGTACGAACTGACTGCCTACCTTGTCCATGGAATTACCTTTAAAAGACTGAGAGTTCATATTTATCATAGCGTGATTGCTCCCTTGTGTCGAACCATTAACATTCTAAAGTGATAGATAAATGGAAAGAACCTGCAGCATGATGAAAGTTTAACTGCATTTTCTCATTTGTATTCCCAAATGAATTAAATATCGGAAATAGTCACAATTTTCTTCGTTCCTTGTTTGAACGTTACTGCATGTGCCATTAATGCATGGTAAGCCTAGGGGATTGTTCATTACTTTGATTGTTTGTCCGGCTTTAAGCTTCATTTGAGCTTTTATGACAGTGCATGCCTGCTACAAGCCTGCCACAAGCCTGCTACAAGCCTGTTACAGCCTTGCTTTAGCCCTGGTAAGATGCTGTCGCTTTATACCACTGTGTTCAAATAACTCCCACATTGCAATTTTCCTCTTTGATTAGGCCTGAAACTTCGTAAGTGATTTGCGCAAGTTAAAGTGTTATGCTGACATATCAATGAATTCGGAAGTCATTTAGAGGTAACGTTCTAAAATTGTAAAAGCTTTCCTACAGAATTTGGCCATATATAGACATGCGGCCAGGGACGTCGCTAGAGGGGGGGGGGTGTCACCCCCCCCCCCCAATCTTGGTAAAACTGACGATAGTTGGAAAATTTGAGTGCGACAGTCGGAATTTCCTATTGTTGCACTCTAATTTTTCCGACTGTCGCACTCTAATTTTCATATATTCTTGTAATTTGTGAGTGACCTAAAACTTTCGGTCAAAATTGACCTTTAATCAGTCATACTTACTACGTTTTCCTTGTCAAATTGAAAAGTTGTATCTCGTGATCTTTATACTCCACCATACAAAACTTCGTATGATTTTGAATACTGCAAAAAAAATGCCTAGTAGAATTACTGTACATCGTATAGAATTAAAACCTTCAATGCTAATCTACGGAAGCTTAAAAAACCATCAACATAAGAAACACTTTGCCCTATAAGGTGAAATTTTTCAGTAAATTCTTTAGAGTAAAAGATAAAATCTTATCAAAAACCAGAAAAATGTTGGATTGCTCAGTTGCTTTAACTGAGCAGTTGAACAACTTTCTGAAAAATGTTTAATTGACAACTTATCATATCTCGTGTATTGGACGTTTTGCTGCAAAATGTTGAATTGTTCACTTCATTTCATCTGAGCAACTGAAAAATTTTCTGCAAAATGTTTAATTGACAACTTACCTTATGTCGTCAAATGGACATTTTTTGGCAAAATGTTCAATTGTTCACTTCATTCCAACTGAGCAATTGAAATATTTTTGGGCAAAATGTATAATTGACAACTTATCGTATCTCGTCAACTCAACATTTTTCTGCAAAATTGTTAATTGTTCATTTCATTCCAAATGCTCCAAATTCCAAATCCTTTTTTCATGTGAGTGATAAATAGTCTCACCCCTCCCCCACCCAAGAAAATAATATTAAGCGCGCTAGGATAAAGCACTGTATTTTGGGGTAATTTCACTATGTCGTCGAATATAATTTGTTGAAAATTTGTTGTTTCACTCTTTGTTAGCTTTTGTAGTTAGTAGTCTATGTAGCCTATCAAGCAGATAACTTATACTCAGTTGCTTACTCGCTTAACCAGAGTGATTAATAAGTTTGTGAAGTGAGGGCAAGGGGTAAAACAGTACCGAAAAAAGTTCGGAACAAAAGTGCAGTCTCGAAAGATAGGGTGTCTGACTGACACTGACCGTATCGTTGATGAGTAGTGCTGGGGAAGGGGTACAAAACAGCAGTCGGAATTTTCCGGCTCCAGAACCCATCCAGTTGGAATTTCAGCCACTACACCCCCCCCCCCCCCCATTCATCAGGCCTTAGCTACGTCCCTGCATGCGGCCATGAAGAAGAATTCATATGACCCAATGGTTGGGTGGTCCAAGGCGTGCTAGCCTTGATAAGTGCCTAAAGTGGTCCCGTTACACTCATTAAAGAAGTAATTATTTAGTGGTCAATTAAATTGGTCACGCACTCTTTTGACCGGGCAAGGCGCATTATGGTACCCTTCTATATTGTCATTAGCGTTCATGTTAACCATCGGTTTGGTGGTCCAAGGCGTGCTGCATGGGTTGGGGCCCAAAGCTTTTTCGTGGTCCCGTTACACTCATTAAAGAAGTAATTATTGAGTGGTCATTTAAATTGGTCAAGCACGCTTTGGACCGGG
This sequence comes from Apostichopus japonicus, assembly GCF_037975245.1. NCBI lineage: Eukaryota > Metazoa > Echinodermata > Holothuroidea > Aspidochirotida > Stichopodidae > Apostichopus > Apostichopus japonicus. The sequence continues at coordinate 20,066,248 of NC_092578.1, read as the reverse complement.
AAAGACGCATTATGGTACCCTTCTACAATGTCCTTAGAGTTCATGTTAACCATCGGTTTGGTGGTCCAAGGCGTGCTGCATGGATGGGGGCCCAAAGCTTTTTAGTGTTCCCGTTACACTCATTAAAGAAGTAATGATTTAGTGGTCATTTAAATTGGTCAAGCACTCTTTGAACCGGGCAAGACGCATTATGGTACCCTTCTACAATGACTTTAAAGTTCATACGACCCATTGGTTGGGTGGTCCAAGGCGTGCTGGATATGATTAGGGCCCAAATGTTTTTATTTCAGTTTCTGTTACATTTATTTAAAAAATTGTTGATTTAGTGGTCATTTTAATTGGTCAAGCACGCTTTGGACCGGGCAAGACGCATTATGGTACTCTTCTACAATGTGTTAAGAATTCCTATAACCCATTGGTTAGGTGGTCCAAGGCGTGCTAGTCTTGATTAGGGCCTAGAGTGATTTTTTTCAGGTCCCGTTACATTAATTAAGAAACTGATGAAGTAGTGGCCATTTTAGTTGGTCAAGAACTATTCGGACCGGAAAAGATGCATTATGGTATCCTTCTAAATATTCATTAGAGTATATGACCCATAGATAAACCTCTTTCCACGACCAAATGTTGAACATCTTGTAAGAAAGCTTTCGTCATGCCAGAGGTGTTACGTCGATACCATTGTCGAATACGTAACTGAATCGGTAGCAGTTACTCATTCGCGAATGTCGAACGAGGAACGGGGAATAAGTATCTAACTTCACACCGGTTAGGTCAGGATACTCCCTGGCATGGTAATATTGTAAGGCTTATTTTGATAGTTCCAGGTAACGGTAAGCCGGGCCTTACACTAATAACGTTGAACCGAGCGTGAACAGGAAAGTCTTAATAAATAATTTCCAAAAGCGGATATTTGATTATAAGTTTCTTTTTATTAACTCTGAATATAACTATAACTTGGGATAATTAAAATGCACAGGCATAAATGCTGATCATAAATATAACTTACGGAGCCCATACCTCTGTAGGCTTCGGGAGATAAACTTAAACTCCCAGATACGTCTTAGCTTTAGGAGACACTTAAACCCCCGATTCTAAAATAACAAATTACGACGCGATGCACAGGGCACACGCTCTGCCCTTGAACCTGATTGGTCCAAACTTATAGTTGACCCCTCACCCAACTCTTGATTGGTTGAGTGCCAACCTGATATTCAGATGAGCACATGCAAATGGTTTTCCTCATTAGCCATACTAAGCGTATAGAACTGTGACGAGGCCACGTTTCTCCAAACAAATTTAACTTTGATTCAGTGATTGACACTTCTAGTCAAAACACCGTACATCATATGACACTGGATTGTCGGCTTCTCCATTTGGGTTACTGAGATACCAGCGTATACCTAGTACCCACACTACGTACTATTACGCATTTGTAAATGTTCAAGTCTGTATCAGAGCCGTAGCCCGGCACTGGGAGTACTATATGGGACGGCCGTGCCTCCTCCCTCCCCCAATTGTCTTGCAAATGGCTGACATGTTATGACAGACGCACGTTAAGGGGTATACACAAATAAAAATGATCCAAGTTACAAAATGACCTAAACTGTTCTCAAAGGTTCCTTCCCTGTATGAACGTCAGCAAAATTGTGCATGTCTCTTTCTAAATTTAAAAAAAGCTTGGGTGAGTCTATTTGGTACCATGAAAACTCGTATCAGTGATTTGATTATAGGCTATCACACCAAAATACGAAAGAGAAACACCGGTGTAGGGATAACACAGAAAAGTCTGTCTAGCTAGCAGACTTATTACCACTGTGGTCCCTGTACATGCAAAACAAAGTTAAACAATAAATAAAGAGAGAAAAAAACACAAAAATCCCAAAACAAGCAAGACACTAAACTTGGCTCATGGTAAAGCCTATAGTTAAAACAGTGTTGTAAAGATGGGCATGGGGGCCTCGGCTCCTGTTCCAAAGGGGCTCCCTATCAGGAAGTCCGAGAAAGGGCGTGCGCGGAACTGTGTCACAAGGGTGGGGGGGGGGGATCAGTACGTCATGTAGGTGTAAGACACTACTTGATACTATATCTCAGCGGAGCGCCACCATAGGTTGGCGCGGAGCGTACCACGATTTTTGTTTGCCAAAAAATACTCCTAGATCGTCGGAAAAGACACTTCCCGGGCGTTTCAAGTTGCAATTACACATCGGTTATTTTGAGATCTCATTTCTTAGGATTTTGACTTCAAATAATTTCAGTAATGCATTATGGGTCCCTATACATCTGTACACTAGTATACCGGAGACTTCCATCATAGCAAATATCTGTCTCTTAAATTTGCTCGAAAAACTAGCTGCATTAATGTTATTCCCATTTAATGATAGTGACATCACCGCCTCTGATCCTGACTCACAGCTATCACTGTCAGAATCACTGTTACAATTCACTGTAACAATTGTGTCACTGTCATAGTTCTCTGATCCTGACTCACAGCTATCACTGTCAGAATCACTGTTACAATTCACTGTAACTTGTTTCACTGTCATAGTTCTCTGATCTGGACTTACAGCTATCACTGTCAGAATCACTATTACAATTCACTGTAACTTGTTTCACTGCCATAGTTCTCTGATCTGGACTTACAGCTATCACTGTCAGAATCACTGTTACAATTCACTGTAACTTGTTTCACTGCCATAGCTCTCTGATCTGGACTCACAGCTTTCACTGTCAGAATCACTGTTACAATTCACTGTAACTTGTTTCACTGTCATAGTTCTCTGATCTGGACTTACAGCTATCACCAGGGGCGGGATTTGAGTTGTGAAAGTGGGGGGGGGGGCAAACCTGCCAGCAAGACTATCTAAGCGGAGCGCCACCATCGGTTGGCGCGGAGCGTACAAGAAATTTTTTGGGTTTACAAACCCTCCAGATGGCCGGAAACGGCACTTCCCGAGTGCTCTAAGCTGCATGTACCCATCCTTGAAATATGGATCTCATGTCTGCAATTGTATCTAGATAGTTAATTATCGTTTAAAAATTTGAAGAGGATTGATAGTAGAACATATGGTCAGATGGTGATGTACAACTTTTGTTATACGTCACTATCTAAGCGGAGCGCCATCATCGGTTGGCAAGGAGCGTCGAAATTTTCGATGAAAGGTACCCTTAGATCGGTAAAATTAACACCCATATAGGCTTTAAATTGCATCTAAACAATTAATGAACGTGTGTAATGTTAGGGAGGACGGATAGAAGAACTTATATGGTGATGTACAACTGAAGCTTATACGTCACTATTTAGACGGTGCACCACCATCAGTTGGCGCGGCGCGTCGAAATTTAAGCAGAAAGGAAATCCTAGATCAGCAAAAATGACACCTCTGGTAACAATAAATCGCATCTAGACAGTTCTTTCCCCCTAAAATTATTAGTATATTGTGCATTGGACCATATGTTCAGCACCCACTTCGAAATTCTCCCCGCGGTCCCCACTTCTTGGAGAACTTGGCAAATATTGGGGGCTGAACGAACATACCTTTACCCCGCCCCCCAAACTTTTTTCATGGGGGATAAGCCCCTCAAGTTCACCGGTTCCGTCGCCACTGAAGTCGAGGCGGGGTGACTTTTTGGAATTTACAATGCGACTAGGTGCAACATGGAGCAATATATTTACGGGTCATTTCATAGTACTGGCTGAGATTTGAAAATGAAATTATTACCTGGCAGTACCAGCATTATGTTTGAACTATTGCCAGATTATCAGGCAACATAGAAATTCATAATAAATACTTGAATGTTACTTACTGTTAATGAAGGGCTAGACCACTGGGGGTGGGGTGGGGTGGGGTGGGGTGGGGAGTGTGTCATGTGTCAGTGTATTGAATTTAATTATTGATATACCCGATATGCAATTCTGGCTTTGTAAATCGTTTCTCTGGATTTAGTTATTCAACGCATTCAGTAGAGCAGCAACGTTTAAAATCAATTCCTGAAGCTAGCACTGTAGCACATGCCATGGATTCATCACATGCAGAATTGAATCGCTAGTGTGTTAGCTCCAGGATTCGTAACCTGTGCTGTGGACCATGTGCTAGCTCCAGCTTCAGTTATTCATGCTACATGTTACGATGTTAAACACAAATTTGACTTAGATTCGAAACAAATAGGCCTATTGGATAGCTGTTGTGGGGGAATAATTTCGACTAGGGTTGTGCACATTTGTCTGCAAAAGCGACAAAAAAAGTGACTAAGGTTTGGGAAAAGTGGGGGGGCAAATGCCCCCTCTTGCCCCCCCCCCGTAATCCCGCCCATGGCTATCACTGTCAGAATCACTGTTATAATTCACTGTAACTTGTTTCACTGTCATAGTTCTCTGATCTGGACTTACAGCTATCACTGTCAGAATCACTGTTACAATTCACTGTAACTTGTTTCACTGTCATAGTTCTCTGATCTGGACTTACAGCTATCACTGTCAGAATCACTGTTACAATTCACTGTAACTTGTTTCACTGTCATAGTTCTCTGATCTGGACTTACAGCTATCACTGTCAGAATCACTGTTACAATTCACTGTAACTTGGTTCACTGTCATAGTTCTCTGATCTGGACTTACAGCTATCACTGTCAGAATCACTGTTACAATTCACTGTAACTTGTTTCACTGTCATAGTTCTCTGATCTGGGCTTACAGCTATCACTGTCAGAATCACTGTTACAATTCACTGTAACTTGTTTCACTGTCATAGTTCTCTGATCTGGACTTACAGCTATCACTGTCAGAATCACTGTTACAATTCACTGTAACTTGTTTCACTGTCATAGTTCTCTGATCTGGACTGACAGCTATCACTGTCAGAATCACTGTTACAATTCACTGTAACTTGTTTCACTGTCATAGTTCTCTGATCTGGACTCACAGCTATCACTGTCAGAATCACTATTACAATTCACTGTAACTTGTTTCACTGCCATAGCTCCCTGATCTGGACTTACAGCTATCACTGTCAGCATCACTTTTACAATTCTCTGTAATTTGTTTCACTGTCATAGTTCTCATTTTGGATGCTTCTGATTCTCATTTCTTTCCTATTTGTTGGCTTTTGGCACACAGCTGCAAAGTGATTCATCTTTTCACAATTCATGCAGTTTGCCAGTCCCGTTTGCCTTTTCTGTGCTTTCTTTTACAGAAGGTACAATGTTCATGTTTGTCTTTTTCTGTACAAATTGATCATCAAAATCATCTTGCTCATTTCCCATCATGTCCTCTATCTGAGCTGATGTTACTTCTGCAGACTTACAAATATTCATGCATTCTGTGAGTTCAAAATTTGCTGTCTGATGCAGCCTCTTTTGAACAGCTCTGCTGTTAATTCCACAGACTATTCCTTCTCTAATTAGTTCATATTTTAGTGAAGAATGCAGAGAATTGTGAATATCTAAAGCGTCATCCCCTACTGCAAGTGTTAAAGTAGCATCCCGTACTTTTTCTTCCTTTTGATCAAGGCCTGCACCATTTCATAGCTAATCTATGGCTGTTTACACCTGTCCCAGTTTCTTTTCAAATTGCCAGTAAGGCATAAGCTGCGTGGTAAACGGTACAGCTTTCTCCCCATGATTTCTTAATCATAACCAAGCAAACCTAGAAGCAATTGTATGCAGTCATAGGCGTAGGAGGCGGGGGGGGGGGGTCTGGGGGCTGCACCCCCCCAAACAAATACTTTTGTGAAAATTCGGGCAATATGCCGAGAATTTTTCGGGCACCTACTGAGAGAAAAATAATTTGCAAATGTGTTTTTCAATGGTTACACTGATACTATTATTATCATTATTATTATAACGACTTCCCCAACTTTTAATCTCGTTATTACTCCGCTTTTAGTTTACCAGGAATACCTGTCTCTTGTTTCAACACTGAGTCTAATAATATAGCATGAAAGGGGTGTTTGCGGAAGCAATGGACTAGGGGATGATGGATTGGAAGCAATGAGATTCGGATGTGAAGTTACGAATGTTGAGAAGGGTTGGTTTCGGAGACAAAGGCTGTGATTAATGCAGAGGAGAAAAGGCGAGGGCGCAGACGCAATGTTCCTTGGGGGAGGGGTTACTAGAATAGGAAGTGATGGGTCCACACGATCGGGAGACTGGTGGATGGACGCTAATTAATGAAGAATTGAATGATTGAAAATATAGGACTGAGCCAGCGGATGAACACTGAAGCCATGGTCAAGGATGGAACTTGGAGACTGCTATGAATATCAGTGGTATTGTACCTGTCTATAAAAAGTCTATGATAATAGTCGAGTTTGGTGTCAAAATGTGCATCTGTTACAATTACGTGACGTATGATTCGTTCCAACAAAGGTCTGACGAACTAAACCAACTGATGCAATCTCTATGATCGCTTATTTTCTTCGCTTTCTCGAACACGTTAGATTGCGCAAATAAGTTTATCTAATTATTTGTTTTATCAGACCGGCGAATAAATACAGTCAAGCGAAAGCTAAGAAGGAAAAAATAATAGAAAGATAAGTAAAAACCAAGATAATTAAAATGGCATGAGAAGCAAAGCACACCCTGTATAAGAGTATTGACATAGCTTCCGTTATAAGGTTAACACCCTTTGGGCTGCAGTTTTAGATGTTAAAAGAATAGTCCAGGGCATAATTACTTGTTGATATGTTAAAGAGGAACATAATCTACGCATTCTAGTGAAATTTGCATTCGATTCCTATGTACCCTGTTTTAGATATTGAAGTTATCTGATATTCTACCAAAAGTGAACTTGAAGCAAACAGGTGTGATGTCATAGTTGCATACTGACAAAAATCTTTTGTTTTTCTTTATTTTTCAGTCTATTGATTTGACTTTGGATTGGATAGGGTTACTAATGTGTCTAAAGGGGATGTGAAGTTTATAATATACCAATACCTATGGTACATTCACATTATGGATGCATCCAATTGTGGAGTATAAATTAGACGTAAATTTTAAAGGAAAACAAAACATTATGTTTCAGTGTGCAACAATGATGCCACACCTGTTTGCTCCAAGTTCACTTTTGGTACGAAAGGTGGCCACTTCAACGTCAATATCTCAAAAACGATACATAGGAATACCCACATTGCGCATGCCACTGGCGCTTATGGTATAGTTTACGTACGATTTACGCATGGAACAAATACATTGCAGAACATACGTTCAAAAAGTTATGTTATATTGAATACAGTGACAGTATAATTGTTGAGTCTTTTCATACATTTCAAACCAAATTTAGAGCAAGTATTCCCAGCAAGTCTTTGGTAACTTTAAATCATAATGGAAATCATCCAGGCTACGTGTGCCAATGGCAAGGGCGTCGCTGGTGAACTTGAAGCAACCCAAACAACCTACGTCATTGCGCAAAGAGCTGAGACATCTGTTTTGGTTCTCATAATATGACATATTTAACTGATGTTGGCAGCACAATGACACTCGTAGCACCGGCGTATACATATAGTCGAGCCAAGAAAGGAGGACCAAATATTAACGGAAAGATAAGAAAAACCAAGATAATTAAAATGGCATGAGAAGCCAAAAACACTCCGTATAAGTGCATTGACATAGCTTGCGTTTTAAGGTTAACACACTTTGGGCTGCAGTTTTAGATGTTAACGACAATATGATTGGCTAAATTGGTTGTAATTGGGCAGTTGTAGCCGTGGGTCTTGTCCTGTAGTAGGGGTCCTATCTTTCTCCGGCAGAATACAAACATCCCCTGACTGAATCACTTTCCCCGACTGACCATCGGAGGTTGAGGAGGAGGGGGGGGGGGGCATAACCCACATTGCGCATGCCACTGGCGCTTATGGTATAGTTTACGTACGATTTGCGATTTACGCATGGGAACAAATACATTGCAGAACATACGTCAAAAAGCAATGTGGGCCTACTCAAGTTTACAATCATTTTCGATTTCCCTAACAACATGTTATGTTATATTGAATACAGTGACAGTATAATTGTTGAGTCTTTTCATACATTTCAAACCAAATTTAGAGCAAGTATTCCCAGCAAGTCTTTGGTAACTTTAAATCATAATGGAAATCATCCAGGCTACGTGTGCCAATGGCAATGGCGTCGCTGGTGAACTTGAAGCAACCCAAACAACCTACGTCATTGCGCAAAGAGCTGAGACATCTGTTTTGGTTCTCATAATATCAGGCGCGTATCCAGGATTTTCAAACCCGGGGGGCGCGAATTACTATCTAAGCGGAGCGCCACCATCGGTTGGCGCGCAGCGTACAAGAAAATTTCTTATTTTGATACCCCCCAGATCACCGGAAACGGCACTTCTCGGGCTTGAAATGACCAACCAGATGTACACTTTTTGCCTGAGAAGCAAGTATTTCCTAATAGTTTTTTTTCCATCCATAACCTTTTTGAAGATTGTCAACCCGGCACACATCATGTTCGACCTGATGGCATCTCCTGTGGGTCTTTGCTTTTGTAGGTGATTCTACGTCGCGGCCCACAATACCCGTCAGCCCCACTTTTCAAGGTTTTAAGCCCCATATTTGTTCAGAATTGAAAATTCACATTTCTCGTGAATAAACTCACTTCAAAACATACCCATAATGTTGTACAAAATTTCATCTATGGACAACCAATATAGAAAAACTTCCTTCAACCCCTAACAGACCGGTCAAAATTGCACGAGTAGAGGGAAGTGTGATGTGTAGAAATATTAAAACCTGTTATAACGGCTATTATAAAACTTGGTTGAAGGAAATGAAAAAATAGCAGATATTTCCGAAACCGAACACTATACACATAGGCGTAGGAGGCGCGGCGGAAGTGGCGGAGCTAGGGGTATTGGTCAGGAGGGGCGAGAATGGTCTGTAGGGGCGCTTTCAACACTATCTAAGCGGAGCGCCACCACTGGTTGGCGCGTAGCGTACAGAAAATTTTTGAGTAAAGATACTCCCTAGATCGCCGGAAATGACCCTTTCCGGGCCTGGCTAATTTGCAGATAAACGAAGAATAAATAGGTGTCATCTCCAAATTACAGCAACAAAATGTGACAAATGTCAATAAGTAGATGAGAGCGCAATAAAAAAGTCAATAATCTAGAATAAGTAAAAAGTGGTAAAGAGCTGAAAAAGGCGCCAACAGTCCATTTGAGTCCGTCAGGGGGGGGGGGCATGCGCCCCCTGACCGTATGGACGCTCCGCCACTGCGCGGCGGGGGTGCAGCCCCTAATTCGCCATTACTAATGTAAAGAGAGTTTTGACATAATTGGACCTGCTTTTTATACATCTACATGGGACATGTCGTTGTTTACATTAGCATCCCGCGGTATACTGCGCAATTTGAACGGACCGTACGGTACATGATGGCATGCGATGTAATAACCGATGCTTGCTTATATGATATCGACATTGATAGGTCGAACGCGCGCTAAGCGCGCGAAAATTTTTGGTTATTTTTTCAGGCAAGTCGGACAGTTTTGAGGCTTTTCATCCTGGAACGCCATTTTCATGCTCACTGATATGATGTGATATCTGCTGTTTGCGTTACAAATTCGAACAGGCGCGTAGCGAGGAATTTGCCAAGGGAGGGGCGAAGCCTGTAGGCAAATAATCTCAGCGTAGCGCCACCATGAGTTGGCGCGAAGCGTACAAGAAAATTTTGGCCGAAAATGCCTCCCAGATCGATGGAAATGGCACTACCCAGGACCATTTGTTAGCGCGAAGCGTACAAGCAAATTTTGGCCGAAAATGTCTCCCAGATCGCTGGAAATGACACTTCCCAGGCCTTGTAAGTTGCATCTAAGCACTTTCTATTTTGAAATTACTTAGCGATATCATTTAAAACAATGCTGAATGGGGGGGGGGGCGGGCGGTCGACCCCATCCCAAAAATCGTCATGTTCCCCGACGACACGGTCGAGTTCGAGACCAGCCACAGTTGGTTTCATAGCACAATTCTACACACGCGTTATGATAGACCATATATAGTATATATATATAGATCATTAGTGAGAGAGGAAAATGGAAACGTCAAAAAATGGAGTTGTCGGTGTAAGGGGTAGGGTGAGTCACACTTTTACGAAATCATTGATCCGTCACTGGCTACCCTTTAGCGCTGTAATGATGTCACTGTTCCTCTTTCTCTTCCCGGTGTCTTCGCGTTTTTCTTTACTCCCTCCTTTTCTCCTTTTTCTCTCTTTCTTCTTTTTCTTTTCCCTCCCTTCCTCTCCTCCTCTTCTTTTTTCCCCTCTTTTTTCCTTTTTTCTTCTCTTTTTTTTTCTCTCCTCTTTTTCTTACCCGGGGGGCGCGCGCCCCCAACGCCCCCCCCTGGATACGCACCTGAATATGACATATTTAACTGATGTTGGTAGCACAATGACACTCGTAGCACCGGCGTATACATATGGTCGAGCCAAGAAAGGAGGACATATGATTCGTTTCAACATATAAGTCTGACGAACTAAACCAACTGACGCAATTACTATTATCGCTTATTTTCTTCGCTTTCTCGAACACGTCTGATTGCGCAAATAAATGTATCTGATTATCTGTTTTATCAGCGAAAGCTAAGAAGGACAGTTGAAGTGTACGGGTAAATGTACTGAAACACAGATATTACGACCGCTGTTCTCCGCCAATCAAACTTGGTATTGGGTAAATCCCGTCCGTTAATTTTCACCGTAAAAATTTCTTGAAAACTAAACGGTATTGAAATACCATTTCTATACGGGGATTTGTTAAAATTGAACAAAATTGATATATTTCCAATTAAATGAAGTAACACGTTGTCACGGTACAGCCTATAATGTTGTTATACCATGGACGTTTTTTTATAGGCTAGTAGTGCTATACCCATTTAATGTATCAACCTACTGTCAATCACACGGACTTCATATTGTCTATGAGACAACCAGCAAAGTTCACAACCACAGTATGTCTACACATTACTATGACAAAATTCTCATCCAGGTCTTACGTGTATATATTCCGTGTGCAAGCATTCGAAGAACTCATTTGCAAGCTTTTGAATAAAACTGCTGGTTGTGAGGTTCTAATGATACCCCCTCGCATCGATTCTGTTATACACATGAGCTTAGCCAAAAGGTCGAGACTCCTTAATACTTTTTAAGAAAAAGTCGCCCAGGAAAGAACCTGGGCCCGAAAACCAAACTACTGAACGACTGATCCGCTTAACCCCAGTCCCCTTGCATCGGGACTGTGACTGTGTGATCATCGTCAGGTGTGCATCACCATTCCCGAAAAGAACAGATACTACGCATGATCTTAGCCAATAGGCCTTAATTATAAGAGGTTTACCGCTTTATAAGATGTAATTTTCTCAGAAGCGGTAAGTTAAGTATATATAACAACTTTGTGTATTCGCCACAACTGTGAAACAGTCACTTTAATTTTAGCACACACAACAACAGTTTACACGGAATAAACACATGCATTCATATTAACTGCAATATTTCTAGCAACCTTCTTGATTAATTAGACACATTATGTGCATACGTAGAGACCTTTACCACCCAACAGAATATAACCCACAAAATGTTGGGTAACACCTTCAGTTAATATACTCACTTTGACAGTGCCCCGATGTGTGGCAAATTATTTAAAACGTACGGTTATAAAGTGTATAGCATTCACACAAAGGTTAAATAATGGGTATTAAGTCATTATATACCCACCATTAAATTCAGTTAATCTTGACTGACGTTACGCAATTAAAAGTGCGTTCAACTGTTATTCTACAACCAATAGCGAATGTTATTAGCCTACATTTAACGGTATTACGGTACTTTTACGTTCATAACGTTCTGTTAATTTACAGAACGGACAATGAACGTTAAATAACGATAAATGCACATAAGTAACGTTTGGCAGCTATGTAAACTTCGAAAACTGTTCTTTTGTACAAACGGCGTGCCACAGTAATATTACGCCAAATTTCGCCTTTAATTTTTTTTTTATTTTATAACTTAGTATACAAATCATAATAATGTTATCTGCTAACTGCACTGCCATAATTGGCAAGTTTCCTTGCAAACTGTGAAGGATGTTATGATAGCTCTTACCACATGGATTCTAGCGTTTACAGCTTAGTTCTAATTGTATATATATATATATATATATATATATATATATATATATATATATATATATATATATATATATATATATATATATATATATATATATAAATGAAAATCGTAATGAGTTGGAAAATAAAGAACAGTGAAAAAAACTTTCAGCCTCCACCGGGATTCGAACCACGGGCCAAATATATATATATATATATATATATATATATATATATATATATATATATATATATATATATATATAAATATTATAATATATATATATGTATATAAATATTATAATATATATGTATATGAATGTTTATTATGTATATTAGTAATATCACGCACATGCGCATTGGTGTTTATTGAATAAAGAAGCTCTTGAAATATAAATAAAACAGATGTTTTACAAAATGAACGTTCTCATAATGTTTGAGCTATATTATTCTTGTTCTTCGAATCGCTTAAATAGCAGGGTTTCCTACATGAATTATCTTACTCTCGAGACTTCCAAGAGAACGACACCGATGATGTTGCTATTGTTTATCACAGTTCTGGCGGTGGCCAACCTTCAAAGTAGGTCTTTTGCCTTTCATTCTTTATCTTGTTCAATATCCTTTATGGATATTACCTTTTATGTAATTCAACTACGTACGCATTGAATAAAACGTTCGACCTTCGATTTAAGTGACGATTAACATGTTTATTTATTTAAGTTTTTTCTATGATGAAACTGCCTTTGTTGTGAAATAGAAATATATATTTGGATAACTGCTTAACAACATGGTTCCGCTCTGTTTCAATGGTAACATTCTGTGAGTAACGTATACATTCTGATTGAATATTTCTAGCTTAGGACGGGTCTATACCATTTACTGCATGACAGCTCATCACTATAATAAAATGAACATACTTTCGGTTCAAGTTCGGTTAATAGAATAATAAATATTAGAGTTTCCTTCAAAGCAGATGGTTGTTTCGCAAATACAACCTAGCCCCAATGCAACGTTTGATAATAACATATTATCGAATACATGTTCCAACAATAACAGGCGTATCCTACGTTCAATATCACTATTTGAACAGAATGTATTAAACATTACACAAGCTATACGTGGGAGTAAATAAGCTGATGCTTTTAAAGCACGATACGCTACATTAAATCTATCGAATATCGCTGACCTCATAACATAACACTGATTGTAGCCGATTGATTTATAAGTTGTGTACTTTAATATGCTTTAAACCCATCGGGTAACACTGACCACATAACAAAAAGCTATCGGGTATCACTGACCCAATAACATAAAGCTTTCAGGTAACACTGACCCCATAACATAAAGCTATCAGGTAACACTGACCCCATAACATAAAGCTATCGGATAACACGGACCCCATAACATAAAGCTATCGGGTATCACTGACCCAATAACATAAAGCTTTCAGGTAACACTGACCCCATAACATAAAGCTATCGGATAACACGGACCCCATAACATAAAGCTATCGGGTAACACTGACACCATTACTTAAAGCTATCAGGTAACACTGACACCATAACATAACACCGATTGTAGCCTGATTGATATATGTTGTGTATTTTAATGTCATAGCTACAGTTCTTTCTTCAAGGAGGTCAACTAGCCAAATCGAGATGGACATATAGCTCTCCTATATACAACGCAGTTAAGATCCCTTTTTGCTGGTTTGTTTTACAAATTGCATTTTGTATTTTCAGCCACACTTGCTGAATGTGGTGCAAGGAAAATTACGTCCTCGGCCATTGTCGGCGGGGTAGATGCTTATTACGGTAAATGGCCATGGCAAGTTAGTATCCGAGTCGATTACGCCTCAGGATCAGGCAACTACCACACCTGTGGTGGAACACTCATCAACAAAGACTATGTGCTGACTGCTAACCATTGCTTCGAGTGAGTTCTCTCTGTTGTAATTTCAAGTATAGACTTATACCATATCCCTACGAATTCAATAACTTGTAAGAATGTATCACTGCCCAAGAAAGAATCCTGGAACTATAGGTCACTATAAGCCCCAAGATTAAGACATTAAACCTCGCTAAGTAGTTCCCAGAGTTTCTTATTCTTCTGCATTGAGGAGGGAGTATACAAGCAAAAATCTCTCAGGTAGGAAATATGAGTTGAGCGTGGCGGTATAATACTTGTTGAAGTATAGACTTCCAATCAGCAATACGGATGACCAATAACTTTCTCTGCTTTATTAAATATTTCATCACCAATTATATATTCTAAACCTTCCGTGACTTGATATGAAAATCAGATGAAATATATTTTCACGAAATTGAATTCCAGTTTTAAAGTTAAATATTTTCAAGTAAGTAAAATGTAGTGGTCTAATTTGTAAGACAAAAGGAAAATGTAGCTAGTGCGTCCTTTTTCATTTCGCAACAATATATTGAGAGTATAAAGTAGCACTACGTTTACACAATGAAGTCCGTAGCACCTTAAGAAATATATTGGCTCTGGAATAATCAAGACGCATATAAAGTATATGTGTATTACATACTTAAGACCTATCCTAATTAATTGCTAACTTATTTAAGTTCTTAGTTTCTTTCTTTTTTTAAATAGCACTGGACTAAACTTTTCCTGTGAAAATTCGTATAGAATATAGATTATTGTTAAACTGTTTCAATTTGGTGATATTTTCCGATTTTAAAAGATGTTTCCGACCGTGCAACTTGATAATGAGGATATGCACAGATGGAACGGAGCCTACATACTTAAGACTAAATTCTACCTATCTTACTCAATACTTAGTTGTTTTTCGCCAGGCACTAGACACTTGTAAAATTGATATAGTACGTACCGTATACTTCATTGCTTTTCATTTATTTATTCTTTCATTCTAGTCCTTTGATTGGCAAACCTGACCCCACCGAGTATGAAATTGTTGTCGGCAACCATCGTGAGGACACTATCGATCAACATCAAGAGAGCTTCTATGTTGCTGAAATCATAACACACTCCGATTATAGGGCACTGACTATGGACAATGACATCACCCTTCTTAAATTGACTAGTTCCGTCACCTTCAATGACTACATTCAACCCGCTTGCTTACCATCTCTAAACTACGGAGCTGGTACCGACACCTGGATCACCGGATGGGGAAACCAAGAAAGTATGTGCTAATTGTTCTGTGTTCACATCATGAGCAAGTTTCTTCGCATTCAGAATCCCTGACCATTTATAACGTGCTAACGGAGGGGGAGGGGGAATGGATGGGCGGATGGCTCAACTCATATGTAGCACTTTCACCCATTAGTTCGGTCCCCTAATGTTAAGATACAAATAATCATGTTATATTAAAAAAATCATAATTTTTCATAGTCATATTTACTGTCAGGTTTGAAATCTGAAATCTCCGAATTTTATTCCAACTGAAAATAAAAGCCACAGAATTTTTGTTGTTGTTGTTGGTGAAATTTTGACAATTGAGATTCATATCCAGAGACCAAGATTCCTACATTTTTAGCATACTTCTTGCAAAAAGAAGTGTCATTGTTTCTTGGCACACAGATGAGTTTAAATGAAATTATTAGTTTTGATTGTGTAGGGAACAGAGTAAATTTAAGCCAATGTATTCAATAGCTCACTTTACAAACACGTTGCTTTGATTGTAAAAGTATAATACGGTAACTGCAAAGTCATTGTGCGAAAATTAAGGTTGGTCTCTTTGTTAATGAAAGTTCCTAAAACAACGCTGAATCTTTATTTGGAAAGGATTCCAATACTTTTGTTGAATTTGATAACATGTTCTGCTCTGTCTCTCTCTTTCGATAGCCGTCATACAAAAAGAAACCCTTCAAGAGGTATCCGTACCAATCATCGACACCGCTACTTGCAACCAGAAGACCTGGTATGACGGAGAAGTCACGGACAATATGTTCTGTGCTGGCCTCGCAGAAGGAGGAAAGGATTCTTGCCAGGTATTTCATATATAATTATTTTGAATTTATCAAGCAGGAGTGGCTAAACCAACCCTTTTTTGCAACAATTAATTTGCAGAAGTGTTCCAAATCAGCAGAAAAATTATTGACTAAAGCGGAACTCAAAAAAGAATCCTGGACGTTACAAATCCTGTATTTTAACTGCTATCCAGCTGATACTGATTTCAACATTCTGTGCTTATGATCCCCCCGTAGTCAGTTTTCTGTTCCTTGTTAGTATTACACATCTTAATTCTGGGTAGTAATTCCTCACCTTATCCCAAGCATTAAATATCAAACTGTATAAGTATTATTCCAATACGAACTCCGTGGTGTATCAAGCATTGATTAAGGTAAAGATGATCATTACTAAAAGTAAGACATCATATAAGAACTAATTAGCCATTGCTAATCATCAATATTTGTGTGTTATTTTACTGTGACGTCATTTCGTTTTTTTCAGGGTGACAGCGGTGGTCCAGTTGTTGTTGTCAATACCGAAGGCTTTTATGAGGTAATTGGAGTCACCAGTTGGGGATATGGCTGCGCTGATGCAAAGAACCCAGGCGTGTACACCCGCGTCTTCAACTACGTTGATTGGATCGCGCAAAACACTGGCGCGTAGCCTGTACGTTGATTGTTCTACCTGCTTATCTTAAAAAGTTGAAAATATCCACAAACAAAATTATATAGAATTAGTATATACAATATTGAAAACAAACAGTGCAAAGTCCTTATATCCTGGTACATTAAAAAGCAGATTGTTGCAGACAGAGAAATAAAATAGGTATTATCGTGCGTTTTCATCATGTTACGATTGCTCCAATAAAATATCAAATAAGAAAGCAAATAAATCGATGCAGACGGGGGATGCCTCCGTCTAAGTCACTTAATGTGTTTCTTGTTGTTTTTTCTTGATAAATATGCTTTTTCGACAAGATGTTCACAACTTTAAGAGCTTTGATGTATAACGGTAAGCTTTAGTTGCTTTCTAGCTGCCTCTGGTAAATTTACTTTGCGCGTCAATAATAGAAATGTCAATATGAAAACAAATCTGGTGTAAGCTATGCATTTAGTAACTTCACTCAGGTAAGACGTGTGTCTTGGAAAATGATTGACTTGTCAGAGTTCACTTAATATCGAGATTAACCACACAAGATGCACAGGAGAGCATGTCTGACGATTGTTGTGTGTACGTCGGCCCTATTACTGTTGTGTGTGCACGAAGGATAGAACCAGGATTTGGCCCTGGGTCGTTGAAGCTAAGTCTCCAAGGTAGGGGTATGGGGGTCCTCGCCTAGACAAAAAAACAACAACATATGTTTAAACGTGAAATGATGCAATCTACAGGCGTAGTTAGGTTATTAAATAGGTCTATAACGAACTTCAAATCTACACGCAAGGTTATCTAATAAATGCTACTTTTATGTGCGGTTGATGGGGGAAACGGTCTACACCACACATATGCACTATTTTCTTATTTTCTAAAGGAATAATTGAACTCTATGGCGGAGTCAAACTCTGTTTTCGTGAAAATGAAGAGAGCAATTAAGACGATATTTTAAAACTAGTAAAATTAATTTTTGTTTCAATGCATTTGAAAAAGATACAAAATTAATGGTTGTCTTCAGCAGAAATTGGACTTCTGTATATTATATATACGTACATGGGCGACGATCATGGGGCGGGGGGACGGGGTGGGGGACATGTCTCCCCAATATTTTAGGTGGGGGATATAGTATCTAATATCCCCCCCCCCCCAATATTAGGTGGCATAGTTTTTTTTGTGTGTGGCTATAAATAGAAAATAATGCGCGAGATTATTAATCCAAATCATATTTGGCGGTGGCTAAAACTTCATCCAACACATGCTGTATGAGGTAAATGATACAGATTTTTAACCGCAGGCGCGAAGCCAAGGGGGGGGGGGCGAAGGGGCGACCGCCCCCCCCCTTGAGCATATTTTTTTGTATTTTTTTATGATATCGCTAGTAATGTCAAAATAGAAAATGTTTAGATGCAACTATAAAGGCCAAAATTTTCTTTTACGCTTATATATATATATATATATATATATATATATATATATATATATATATATATATATATATATATATATATATATATATATACAGGGGCGTCAATCCGATTTGAAACATGGGGGGGGGGGACGTAATAGATTCGAGTATTCCGGTCGTAAGTACTATCTAAGCGGGGCGCCACCATCAGTTGGCGCGCAGCGTACCAAGAAAATTTCAGATTTCAATACCTGCCAGATCGCTGGAGATGGCACTTGCCAGGCTGGATAACAGCCATCTAGTTGCGTGATTTCGGGAGAAAATTACAAATTCGTCACTCAGGAAATCTGCAATAAAGTTCATGCGACCTTCATTTTTGGTGGATTATTTCCAATTGACATGAACATTAGAACCCAGTGCAAGTTGACAAATGATGCAGCGAACTAGAACCCCAGCCCCATTTTGCCCTATGTTTCAGGATAGAATACCCCTCATTTGTTCGAACCCATGACAACTAACAATCTGTGAATAAATTTACTTCGAAATGGGCACATTATATTGCACCAAGTCGGTCAAGGAATGACCCAGGGCCTCAGATATAGGCCTATAGCAGGGGTGGGCAACCTTCTTGAATGAATGGGCCAGATTTTAGGAGTAAAAGATTGACAGGGCCGCACCTAACCAACGACCTGCTGTTGATTTCAAACCTTTGCTTCCGAGGACGTTCAAGCAATAGGTGTGTGTACTAATCTGTATTCACAAAAACATAATGTCAATACAGTCCAGTGATAATTAATGGTGATAATCGACCTACCTGACAGCATCATTAGTGCAGATAAATTCTAAGCAGCTAGTTCGTTTTTTTGTGATGATGTAAAAAATCACTGGCGGGCCGCATGGGGCCCGCGGTCCGTAGGTTGCCCACCCCTGGCCTATAGGAACGATGTCCCAAAATGTCCCGGACATATAGGCGAAGGAAGCTATCCGCCGCGACTGCATGTGAGTTTCTCGACTTGCCGTCCTGGGAGTCATACCTTAAAATGGTGCATTTCCTCATACGCCATTATTAATAATTTAAATAACTAACTAATTAGGCACAACCCAGATCCGAGTTCGTATAGTGAGCTTAGCGCAAATTTGGCCACTGAAAAGTCGTCATATGCCAGCATGTTCAACCACCAATGACTTTTAATGCCACCCGTGACACACTTCCAACTGGACTGTGTCAGTTTAAATGTTTTGCTAGGTCTACGAGAATACATTTCTATGAAATTTGAATCAAGGATGGCAAGACAAACCACTTTAATTATGTTTCAGGACCTCACACATGCGCATGTATCGTCAGACTTAGAATAGGTCCCATGTGAGTGGTGGCTAAAGTGATGAAGGCATCAAAATAAAGTGGTTGTTCGCAGGAGTCCTCACGCAGGTTACCTCGGTTGCGGATCTGCATCTAGTAATCGGGTGAATTCTGGTCGGAGCGTACTATGTAACCACCGTGCACCCAGGGATGTAGCTAAGGCCTGATGATTGGGGGGGGGGGTAGTGGCTGAAAATCCAACTGGATGGGTTTTGAAGCCAGAAAATTCCGACTGCTGCTCTGTAACCCCCACCCTCGAGCTACTCGTCATCGATACGGTCAGTGTCAGTCAGAAACCCAATCTTTCGCGACTGCACTTTTGTTCCCAACTTTTTTTCGATACATTTGTACCCACTGGCACTCATTTCACAAATTGATTAGCCCCCCCCCCCCCCAAATGTGTTTTTCAGTAGTTAAACTTATATTATTATTATTACCATTAATATTGTAACGACTTCCAAATAATGATAACCAATATGGAAGGGTAATAAGACGGACAATGCTTGTATGCTATTTGCATGCGATATAAAAACGGATGCATGTCTATATGATAAGCACTTAACACGTGAAACGCGCGCGAAGCGCGCGAACAATTTTGGTTATATTTTTCGGGCAAGTCGTTACAACCCCCCGCCCCCCCCCCAAATCAAATTGGCTCCTACGCCTATGACGGTAGTTCTATTAGGCATTTTATAATTGGAGTATTCATAATCATACAAAGTTTTGTACGGTGGAGTATAAGAATCGCGAGATACAATTTCTCAAAGTGGCAAGGAATACGTGGTAAATATGACAGATTTAAGGTAAATTTTGACCGACATTTTTCAATTTTTAGGTCATGCACAATCACAGGAATAAATGACTAGGCCAAGATAAACTAGAGTGCGACAGTCGGAAATTCCGACTGTCGCACTTCAATTTTCCAACTATCGTCAGTTTGACCAAGTTTGGGGTGAGACACTCACACACTCCCCTCTAGCGACGTCCCTGCGTGTACCCAGTGTTCTCACTGTGGAGTAAACTCCGGTATCACTCAACAACAAGGTAACATGGGATGCGCTGCCACGGAATATGCTCCCTATTTCATTTCCCCAATATTAGGGAACGGGCACCGTCTTTGAAACACCATCTACAACTAAACACCAACTATGCACAAGCTTTGGCTCTAGCTATGAAGTGCTGTCTCTTATGGTAATGACGGAGCGCACTAGTTTTCAACTGGAATCGCCCGAAAATGCGGCGTCTGTAATCCGAGGAACCAACGAACTTCTCTGCTAACTCCTCAGGCTTCAACTGGGCTAGACGTTCGCGGTGAATATGGCACACCATCACATGGTTCAGCCTCTGTTGAGTCATGGTGCTCCGTAGTCATGTCTTCAAACGCCTCAAAGCAGTAAAAGATCTCTCGGCTTCCGTCGAACTGGCGGAGGAGACGAGGAGCAACCGCAAGAGAGCTTCGACTTCACCAAACATAGCCCGTACCGCTGGATTCATCAACTTGAATATTTGTCTATACCCTTCAACCGACGACGACTGGAACTGGCCTCGAAAGAAAGGCAGACTTAGCCTAAGATTGTCAGAGAGCTCAGGGGTACCAACTCACGAGATCTGGGTGGAATTCTCCATTCAGCAACATTTTGAATGATGTGAATCCTGAGATGTGTAAGCTCTAACCCGAGCCACGACACTACTCTTTTTCCAAATGTGTGGGGGGACATTTGATATTGTGTCCCCCACCTATCGAAATGTGGGGGGGGGGGACGTGTCCCCCCGTCCCCCCTGGATTGACGCCCATGTATATATATATATATATATATGTATATATATATATATGTATATATATATATATATATATATATATATATATATATATATATATATATATATATATATATATGGTTGTGTATATAACAAAATATCACGTAGCTCGCGAACAATTTTGGGGATGAAAGTTGCTACGCGCCTGCACCCAAGCAAATGTCCCCCCCCCCCTATTTGAAAAAATCGCCGCCCCTGTATACGTAGTTTAATCGTCATCAGTCAATTAGCAGACTAATTACAGAACAGCAGAAAGAACTACCAAGCAAGTGAGACAGTAATTGGCATGCATGTATGTTCTGTGCTATTTTTAGTTTAAATGGAAAAGAGAAATAATACACACTGGTAGGAACTGTGTAGGGGACAAACTAAAACGAATGACAGCGAATGACCGATGACAATTGACTTTGTACAGGGTTAATTATCATTTGCGAATGACAGCGAATGACAACGAATGACAACGAAGGACAACGAAGGACAACGAAGGACAGTGTTGAGTGGAGATAGAATGATTAACGGAGAGGAGTAAATGCGGTTATTGGTTTTCTGCGCAAAAATGATTTGAGGAAAATCGCATGTTACGTGGTTGCAGGGTTTTGGTGTAATTTACGGATAGAAACCACAGGGAAAGTTTGTGTGTGAGAATGAGTGCTGTGCTTTTTACCTCTGTAGATTTATATAGAAATATATCTGAAGCCGTTTCAAGATTATAGTATTGTTAGTTTCTAACAATTAATATCGGAAAAATGACGTTATTTTTTTTTTTTTTAAATCAGACTTACAATTTCGCTTACTATAAGGTGCGTGTTTATCTTGTCCGTACTTTACTAAATCTAGATGCCCACGAAGTCTGAACTGTGATATCCGGTTGAAGCAAATGTCTGTTCTGTCATTACTGTCATTCGTTTTAGTCAACGCAATTTTTTAGTGTGTACAACATATTGTCATTCGTTATGTGTAACGCAATTGTCATTCGTTTTAGTAACACCCCTGTGTAGGACCCTCTCTGCTTTGTTTTCCAAACTGAGAACAAGTTTTTTCTTAATTGTTATCAGGTGCGTATCCAGGGGGGGGCGTTGGGGGCGCGCGCCCCCCGGGTAAGAAAAAGAGGAGAGAAAAAAAAAGAGAAGAAAAAAGGAAAAAGAGGGGGGAGGGAGAAGAAGAGGAAGGAAGGGAAAAGAAAAGAAAAGGAAGAAAGAGAGAAAAAGAAGAAAAGTAGAGAGTAGAAGCTAGTAAACGCCAAGACACCGGGAAGAAAAAGAGGAACAGTAACATCATTACAGCGCTGATCCCTATTATATACATAGGGTAGCCAGTGACGGATCAAGGATTTCGGAAGGGGCGTGTGCCTCACCCTACCCCTTACACCGACAACTCCATTTTTAACGTTTCCATTTTTCCTCTCTCACTCATGATCTATATATATATATACTATATATGGTCTGTCATAACGCGTGTGTGTGTATATACGCCTTAAAATTGTGCTATGAAACCAACTGTGGCTGGTCTCGAACTCGAGCGTGTCGTCGGGGAACATGACGCATTTCGGGAAGGGGCGACCGCCCCCCCCCCTCCTTCAGCATTATTTGTTATGACATCGCTAGCAATTTCAAAATAGAAAGTGCTTAGATGCAACTTACAAGGCCTGGGAAGTGTCATTTCCAGCGATCTGGGAGGGATTTTCGGCCAAAATTTGCTTGTACGCTTCGCGCCAACAAATGGTCGTGGGTAGTGCCATTTCCAGCGATCTGGGAGGCATTTTCGGACAAAATTTTCTTGTACGCTTCGCGCCAACTCATGATGGCGCTACGCTTAGATAATTTGCCTACATGCTTCATCCCTCCCTTGGCAAATTCCTCGCTACGAGCCTGTTTGAATTTGTAAAGCAACCAGTAGATATGACATCATATCAGTGAGCATGAAAATGGCGTTCCAGGATGAACAACCTCAAAATTGTCCGACTTGCCCGTGAAAGTTGCGCAGTATACCGCGGGATGCTAATGTAAACGACGAAATGTCTTATGTAGATGGAGAAAAAGCATGGAGGTCCAATTATGTCAAACCAAGGGCGGCGGAACCGGGGAGGCACAGGGGGCACGTGCCCCCACTTTTCCTCAGGTTAAAAATGTGCCCTTTTTCTATATAAAAATTGAGGTGTCTCAAGTTAGCAAGAGGCCAGGGAACCAGAATGCACACTCGGGAAGGGCCGTTTCCGGACATCTGAGGGGTTTGTAAAACCAAAAATTTTCTTGCACGCTCCGCGCCAACTGATGGTGGCGCTCCGCTCAGATAGTCGTGCATATACTTTGCAAATCCTAGCTAGGCCCCTCACTTTTAATGAATTTCTGTGGGTCAAACTCAAAGCTACTTCGAATGGAAAAAATGTGTTAAGATATTAACAAGAAATAAACTCTAATTCGGAAGATTCCTACATTAGCAACTAGCATGATTTCACCTCATTTTGTCTCAAAAGAAAACTTGTTCCTTGTTTCCCAATTTGCAAATTGGATATTGTAGTGCTAGTATGCACATTTTCCTTGGGGGGGGGGGGGGTCGTTGATGGAGTGATGTGTATTCGCAAATAAGAAAATACAATAAAAGTTATAAAGGGTACTAAATGTAAGGCTGCATCAGTCCAATCGAATTTCTGCAAAGTGCCCTTTGATGCCGGTGCCCCCCCCCCCCAGGTTAATTAAAAGTGCTTCCGCCGCCCTTGGTCGGAACTCTCTTTTACATTAGTAATGGCGAATTAGGGGCTGTAGCCCCCCCCCAGCCTCCTACGTCTATGTGTGTAGTGTTCGGTTTCGGAAATATCTGCTAATTTTTCATTTCTTTCAACGAAGTTTGATAATAGCCGTTATAAGAGGTTTTAATATTTGTACACCAAGAAATTAACTGTGTCTGAATTTTCGAAAATTTCTGACCAACATTCTTCATCACAGTTCCCTCTACTCGTGCAATTTTGACCGGTCTGTTAGGGTTGAAGCAGATTTTTCTATATTGTTTGTCCATAGATGAAATTTTGTGCAACGTTAGGGTATTGAGGTGAGTTTATTCACGAGAAACGTGAATTTTCAAATTCTGGACAAATAATGGGCTTAAAACCTTGAAAAGTGGGGCTGACGGATATTGTGTGCCGCGACGTAGAATCACCTATTCAAAAGCAATGATCCACGGGAGATGCGATGAGGTCGAACATGTTTTGTGACTGGTGACAATCTTCAAAAAGGTTATGGATGGAAAAAAACTATTGGGAAATACTTGGTTCTCAGGCGAAAAGTGTACATCTGGTTGTTTATTTCAAGCCTGAGAAGTGCCATTTCCGGTGATCTGGGTGGTATCAAAACCAGAAATTTTCTTGTACGCTGCGCGCCAACCGATGGTGGCGCTCCGCTTAGATAGTATTTCGCGCCCCCCGGGTTAGAAAATCCTGGATACGCGCCTGCTGTTAGAGAATGTAATTATTGTAATATTGATAACACCATAGACTGCCATTTGTACGGTCTCTGATTGGAAGTAACCTACAAACAAACAAGATACAGATCTTGCAATACGCACTGCAAATTAGCAAATACGCATCTTTAATTTGTTATTGATGTGACTGTAGCATACAGAGCCCTACATTGCTGCACATTTATTCATAGCGCATGGACGTTCGTATTCTAAGTCTTCTATATCCCTCTCTTTATCGCTTCAGTCTTTATCATGGCAGTGAATGCAATTCAATGCACCAGCCTAGCACTGTCGCCATCAGGATTTGACAAAAACGAATACTTTTCAATTGATATGACAGTAATTTTCAACGACCCGACTTAACGTTTTCTTGTTGCACTGTTCTACTGCCTATTTTCTCTGGTTTCTTTGCTGTCCTATACTAACCCCCAAGAACATTGACTAATATTTTTGCCGTGAATTAAGCTATTTCTGACTTTGTCGGCTGCATACTGTTGCCATTGGCGACTGTACCATATGTTACTCACGAGTTCTCGCTTTCTGCGCAATTATAATGGGTATGATTTAGCGCAATTATAATGGGTATGATTTACACGGTGTTTGGGGCGAGCTTACTTAACCTTACATTAATAGCGTTAACTATATATCTTCTGATAACACACCCTACCTAAAGGGAAGTATTTTGACACGAACGTAATATAACAGTAATATTCCTGTTTAGTTGATTGTATGTTGCGACTGTAGTATTGGTCCCCCGGTCTTCGGGAGTAGTTATTCGAGGTACTGATCGTGTATGTGGAATAGACCGTTGCCAGCTTATTACCGTACAGCCATGAGATCGTTTCTGGTGCTAATGCCTGCCTCTTTCCCGTAAGTGCCTGTTTTTTTTTCTATATATTCTGGTTTGATTTTGTCTGGTCAGACCAAAAGGACGCGTTTTACCGAGTCAAATGGTCATATTGACAACATAATAACAAAACGACATTCAAAAGTAACAAAAAACCTCGTTATTATTACTTGTGTAATTAATGCTCTATTGGCTCTCTACGTATAATAGCTGATACTTTCTCCACTGAGCTTGGATTTCTTACGGCCGTGGGCAGCTGTTTGTGCAAGCGCTAATAGCTGTGCTAATCAATTAATTTATGGAGCTGGCCATCCACAGTTCAAGGGAGTATTCAACTCTATTTTGAAATGTAAATGATATACTCGAGCCTCCCTATCTTTGGAGGCGACTCTTTACAAGAATCGTCTACTAAGACAGTTCACAGAAATCATCTCTCAACAGGTGATCAAATAATTTATGGTAAATCCACATTTTGGGAAAACTTTATCAGAATATTTTGGTATCAAACTCGACTTAACCGCATCGATTCGCGCTAGGAACGACCGGACAATAAGCGAAAACTTCAAACGATTGCATATGAAAGGGGAAAAAAGCATTAAACCTGTGAAACCATAGCAGATTCCACCCCCTCCCCCCCCCCCCCCGAATGTCTTCGAATCTTACCCAGCGTTCCCGATTCTTACCCGAATCGTCAAAGACTCTTGCCTGAATATTTCGACACATAATGGAAACAGCGCAAGATAAAAAAAAAATTGCCAGCCTTTTTTCGATGTCACAAAATTTCAGGGATTCAAACTTCGGCAAAAGTTGTTGAAAAATTTGGGCAGCCTCGGAACACTAACTTTTCTTCAAACAGCATTGTTTAAAGGCCTTCCAGACTGCCCATGTTATAATATCCTTTGTGGGCACAAAAATCCATCTCCATTAACATTAATGATAGCAGCCACACAGATGTGGGCCTCAGTAATTAGAACAAATCATTTTTTCGGAAATTCTCATTTCAGAATGTGAAACACCCTTATAAACAGAGGCATACTACTACAAGGCGCACTCCGCCCTGGGTACCAGCAGGGGCGCCATACCACTGCCTTCCCCCCCCCAAAACAATAGAGAAAAAGAGAAATAAATAAGAATGAGAATTCCTAAACATATAATCAGTTCAAAGTTTGCCAAATGTATCACCATTTGAATCTAAGCCACCTTATATAAACAAAAAAGGGGAAAAACTATATCCTCCCCTCCTCCTATGTGTGAGACACAATTATCGGTGTTGGACTAAAACATTTTGTTTTGCACCATATTGCTTGTATGTTATTGTGGTGTTACCCTTACATTTGTATTTTAGGGATATGCATCACACCGTTTGAATGTTATTGTGGTGTTACCTGTACATATGTATTTTAGGGATATGCACCACACCGTTTGTATGTTATTGAAGTATATGTTGTACATTTGTATGTTAGGGATATGCTCCACACCGTCTGTATGTTAATGTGGTGTTATATGTACATTTGTATGTTAGGGACATGCATCACACCATTTGTATGTTATTGTGGTGTTACCTGTACATTTGTATTTTAGGGATATGCACCACACCGTTTGTATGTTAATGTGGTGTTACCTGTACATTTCTATGTTAGGGATATGCACCACACCGTTTGTATGTTATTGTGGTGTTACCTTTACATTTGTATGTTAGGGATATGCACCACACTGTTTGTATGTTATTGTGGTGTTACCTTTACATTTGTATGTTAGGGATATGCACCACACCGTTTGTATGTTATTGTGGTGTTACCTTTACATTTGTATGTTAGGGATATGCACCACACTGTTTGTATGTTAATGTGGTGTTACCTGTACATTTCTATGTTAGGGATATGCACCACACCGTTTGTATGTTATTGTGGTGTTACCTTTACATTTGTATGTTAGGGACATGCACCACACCGTTTGTATGTTATTGTGGTGTTACCTTTACATTTGTATGTTAGGGTTATGCACCACACCGTTTGTATGTTATTGTGGTGTTACCTTTACATTTGTATGTTAGGGATATGCACCACACTGTTTGTATGTTATTGTGGTGTTACCTGTACATTTGTATTTTAGGGATATGCATCACACCATTTGTATGTTATTGTGGTGTTACCTTTACATTTCTATGTTAGGGATATGCACCACACTTTTTGTATGTTATTGTGGTGTTACCTGTACACTTCTATGTTAGGGATATGCACCACACTGTCTGTATGTTATTGAAGTGTATGTTATTGCAAATGGTCCTCCTCACCCCCTCCATAATAGTAAAGTGAAGTCACACAATATTAATAAAATTGTGATACATAATAGAAAAGTGGTTCCACATGATAATAACATGGTTGCAACACTATAGTAAAGTGATGCCACACAATAGCAATGTGGTGCCACATAACAGTAAAGTGAAAACACACAATAGTAAAGTGAAGCCACATCATAACAAAGTGATGCCATGCACCGCATGTTGGACAATGAGAACTGTATAGGAACTACTTTCATAGCAATTACTGCTGCTATAAGTAACAAAATATAAATGTTATAAAAAAAAAGCTTCGTCCAACCTTAAGAAATAAAAAATAAAAGAGATGCCAAGAAAAATTCATACAAAAATAAATCAAATGTACACAAATAAATGTGAAGAAAAGTCTTGACAAATGCAATAAAAGAGAAAAAAGGAGAATGCTTTCACTTTCAAAAGTATTCTATCTTCATTTGATTCACCACAATTTTATTTCAGCTAAACGAACCAAATCCTTGGAATGAGAAAGTAAAATCATCCAGGCTTAGAAAAAGGACAGTGCATCATCCATCTTGGTTTAGAGAAGGGAAGTTACCTTTGCTGGTTTAGTTGTAGAACATGCATTTGACTTGAAGACCGACAGAGTTAAACATTGAAATTGACAAAATTGGAATGGTTCTTTTCCAATAAATAAATGACATGAAACATGAAATGTCCTGATCACTGTATGTTATTCTCAACTCTTGAATATTGGTTCAGCTTGATAAATAAATATTTTGTGGTTCAAATTATTATGAATGTGATGTAGTACGAATGTTGATCATCAGTTGTTAATGAAGAAACAACACATGTTCTTTTCCCTGTTCATGTGAATCCAAACTTATGCTCCCATTTCATTTTCCATTGCAACTGACCATGGTAGAGACACCAAATTTTCATTTATGCCAAGACACAAGCTCAAGAGAGCTGTGTTCCATGTTTGTGTCTCAACTACAAAACCAGTCTTGGATATTTTCAATTCAACCTTCCATTATCGCTTCCTCATTCTGCAGATATCTTCCAGTCTTAGAGGTTCTTCAGCTAATAAAGGAAATATTTTCCAAGAAATAGTGAACAGACAAAAATTCTGCTGAGATCGAACTTCCAACGAGACTTCTGAAGAAGTTTCCCAAAAGATGAGCATCTCTGTGCCTTGTGTACTCCAAGACTGGAGGTATGTCTAGTATGGAAGAACATCATTTAAACTGTTGTGTAATGTGTCCAAGTAGAAAAGCCAATGCCATACACAATTTGAAACAATGCACATTTGAATATCTACAGCCATGTTTGTAGTTTAGTATCCAGTGAGGAGTGCCAAACTGCTCTGCTGAAAATGCATCAGGCAGTAACTAATGACATTCAACACCGTTAGTCAATTGTTATATGTCATGGGTGTTCAAGCCACATGAGGATTGTCTAGATGCACAGAGATAGGCCTAGTCACTGTCTTTTAATTGTTCCAGCAATATCTTTTTCTTTTCACGGAGTTCACCCTCGCTCAGGTCGCTATCTGACGTGTCCCATGCTGTCTGTTAAGAGAGAGAAGAGTGCAAGTTTAAGGTGAAGGGTCAATTTTCTTGTAATTCGCCTTCACTAAGATTGTCATCCGAGGTGTCCCATGCAGTCTGTAACAAAAGTAATGGAAATGAAGGGGTTGGTATACTATGAACATGCAAGCAAAATGGCCAATTGTGATGTGAGAGAAAACACATGATATTACCAGCATAATTGTCATATTTTTGTTAACAAATCAATACTACCTACAATGAAGTGTATTAGTGTAAGCAGAATAAAATGCAAACTCACCACAAAATACACTTGCAAGAGGTTAAGCATATTTTCCCCAGTTTTTGTAAGTTTATAAACCCTGCAGAGTATTACCTAGAGCTCTCCACAGCAGCAAAGTCCACTCTGTTTTTAGATCATATGAAAGTTTATGAACCCTACAGAGTATTACCTAGAGCTCTCCACAGCAGCAAAGTCCACTCTGTTTTTGGATCATATGAAAGTTTATGAACCCTGCAGAGTATTACCTAGAGCTCTCCACAGCAGCAAAGTCCACTCTGTTTTTGGATCATATGAAAGTTTATGAACCCTGCAGAGTATTACCTAGAGCTCTCCACAGCAGCAAAGTCCACTCTGTTTTTGGATCATATGAAAGTTTATGAACCCTGCAGAGTATTACCTAGAGCTCTCCACATCAGCAAAGTCCACTCTGTTTTTGGATCATATGAAAGTTTATGAACCCTGCAGAGTATTACCTAGAGCTCTCCACAGCAGCAAAGTCCACTCTGTTTTTGGATCATATGAAAGTTTAAGAACCTACAGAGAATTACCTAGAACAAGTCTGAAAAGCAAACTCCACTTTCTTTTAAAATCAAAGGAAAGTTTATGAGCAATCAATACGGTCCTCAACTTTTTGTTGCTCAGATGTTGGTTACATCTGTATTAATCACTTGTAAACTGCAAGTGAGAAAGTTTTTAAAATATCTATCTGTTACTTCACTTAATACTTGACTGGTCAGGCTAATACACTCAATTGTTATGGGAATATGGAGTTGAAAGAAGTTAGACTTTGGATGAACTCTTAACCTTCTTGGGAACAAAACCACTCAATTATTTACCTTAGGATTGTTAACGCTAACTAGAGCTAATAGGCTACAGGAGCTCTACAGGCAAATGGCAAATATTTACAACCCTGACCTCAGATACACCTTTTCAACATAACACACTCAAAATGTTCAATAACAGTTTTATTTTGGGTCATTGATACCAATATGTCCAAGAGATTTAATTTCCTGTTTTTAGCACTGAATCAACTCCAGTAATGTTACACAGATAAGCTACTCTACAGGTACGTTTTCTTAAACTACTGAAGTTTTGACAAAATGAGTTACAGTGGAACAGCAAATTTGTTTTAATCATTTTTCACAATGCAAAGGGTGACAGACGCATATGGTCCAATTGTCAATAGATCTTGAACATGCCAGTTGAAAATAACTAATCAAATGAACTATATGGTAGCGCGTAAATATAACTTTACTGAAACACGACGGTGTATTTGAAAAATAAGTAACAATTTATGTAACAAATTGATATCATTATGAATCTACTGTAGTAGTCTTCTTGATTTAAAGTAGCAATAAATCAACTTGAAAGGTATTTCAAAATACATTGAGATTTTGAGTGACTGTTGATTTCTGACATGATTGGAATTAAAGACTGCTAGATAACATTTCTGAATAACACACATAACGTTAATCAAGACTCTATAAGCACAAAAATATGATTGGAATTAAAGACTGCTAGATAACATTTCTGAATAACACACACAACGTTAATCAAGACTCTATAAGCACAAAAATATGAGTGAAATGGTAGGTTGAATGGCAGAGAAATCTTGAAAACAGAAAAACAGTGCAATTAACAAGATGAATTTTCAAACGAATACGGAACGGCAAGCAGCCCTCTTAATATAGTGAGTACATAAGAGAACCAAGCATCAATTTGGTGTTATAAGACTTTTTATCTTAAGTGGATTAATGAATATTATGTAAAATATAACAGCTCAGTTCACACAAAACTGTCATACACATTAGTCTTTACAAAGCAATTTGGTATGGTAGCATTGCAAGTGGCTAAACAATACCATTCTTCCATGTATTCTTGATAGATAAGTCAGACAGGCAAAGAGGATCAGGAGGAATAGAAAGTGCAATTAGTTGTTAAATCATTAACAATTACAAATACAATAACAATAAAACCTGCATCTTCCAAGCCTCCTTTACCCAGATTTTAGATTATCCAAATCAGATATTTATTACCACATAAAAGTCTTCCCTTTTGTCCATAATCAAAGTTTGATTTCATGTTTGATTTACATTAACTTATAGTAACAACACAAAATGGTAAAAAATACCACAGGGGTAGACGTTGGAGTAATTCATAGTACTTCATTACCAGATACAAAACACTTTCTATGTTCAATTAAAATATCAAAATAAATCAAAGTAGAGTAAACTGGATATCCTAATGTATGTTTCAACATGTTTGGTTAATCCAAATTTGACTGTATTGCAGAATAGTTAATTGTAGTATAACATTAAGAGAGAGACTTCATAGTTGAAAGTGAAAAAAAGAGTATTTTCTGACAATGAATCTTGCCTGTTCAACATTGCAAACTACCCCTCCCCACCCTCTGTTAAAAAGTACCCCTCCCACCCTCTGTGACAAAGTACCTCTCCCCACGCTCTGTTAAAAAGTACCCCTCCCACCCTCTGTGACAAAGTACCCCTCCCGATCCTCTGTGACAATTTTCTGCCAGAGCTATTTGCTCTCTTCTATATAATAACAACTCAATTCAATTGCCCAATTTCCAGCATTAATAATGTCCACCTTTCTATTTAAAGCAGCTAGTTGCATTTCAGTACTTATAGTAGGTGGTGGCACATGAAGCATAGCTTCTCCAACAATTCAAACAGAACCTTTAGTTGCTAATTTCTAGCGTTTATGTCAGAGCACATGTGGCAAGCCTTCTTGAGAAAACCAGTCACTTTGAAAACATCAACCCTCAGAGTAGACCTACCACACTGATATAGCAGAAATTCATAATGTAGTATATGTTGCAACAATAGTAGAAATTCATAGCGTAACATATGTTATGAAATGCAATGGGTGGCTTACCTTTTCTTTCTTTGGAGGTGAACTGCGAGCAGGAGTGGCTGGCTTTTGTAACTGTCTTTCTGAAAGTTCTCCACTCTCACGGTCTTGTTCTTTGTCTCGTTCTGCGTCTGATGCTGAGCTACTGGTGGGCTGCTCCAAGAGATTTAGAAAAATTACAGTATATTTTACCATATAGTTCTTAGCACATCAATAATTTCCATTCTTCTGGCTGAACTAATATTGCACTTGATCAAAGAACAAATTTCCAACTAGGATTAGATGTTACTGGCTTTGCCTTCATGCACAAAGATTTATTGTAAGTGTGATGTGAACAGGTGTCTCCAATCATGTTGTCTTCTACTTAACAATATGAGGTTTTAAATCCACATCTGAAATCCACATCTGAAAAGATAACTTTTAGGGAAGGGGTGTGTGTGTGTTGGGGGGGGGGAGCAGATGGGAAACTCCCTACCTATTTCTCTTTTGCTGAGCCTACAGCAAACAATAAGAAAAGGTCATAAATGCAGATTTTGGACCCTGTCTTTTGAGACCAGCCTTGAACAATTTAGACTGATTTAATAGGGAAACAGGAGTTGGACAAGTGAAGATTGTAATTGATCAGAATCAAACACTCTAAAGGGTAACCGTTTGGGGAAATGATTTTATGACACCATTGTGGTGCAGTTTTACAGCTTGAAAGAAGATAAAGACAATTGAGCATACTGTTTGTTTCCGTTTCCTCTTGGCTTTCTTCTTGTGTCGCTTTGATGATCTACTACTGCTGCTGCTCTTGACAGCAGGTTCCGGCTCCTCCTCAGATGATTCCAAGCTGGGGGTTCGAGACCTCTTTTTCTTCTTTGATCGTTTGTGAGAGGAATGATCTTTATCATCTTCTGATTCTGAGGCAGGCTGTAGAAACCAGTCAGAAAATGTCTTCATTTATCAAAGTTCTCATCATAGCATTATCTTCAGATGGAGCTAAATGAGAAACTAGTGGATCATATGTTCTAAAAACTCATGTCTAAACCTATCTTGTTTATAGAGAATCTTGGGTAAATTCTGAGAACAAAGTGGGGAAAGTTTAAATAAATTTTAATCAGTTGAAGAAACAGAAAACTAAAAGTGATGATAATTTTTGGAAATAAAGAATTCACACCAGAAATCTTACAAATAAAAAATTCTCACCGTCCTTGACCTAGATCTGGATCTACGCCGATGTTTCTTGGTCTTTTTATTCTTCTTGGACGATACTTTAGCATGGTGATGGGCACAAGCTTCCTAGATAGGGAAAAGATGGGTAAAGAATCTTTTGTAGTTATCATAAAAAAATATGTAACATACCAACATATCAACCTGTAAAGCAATATTGGAGTCAGACACTTTTGCTATTCAAAGTACTTTGTTCTGTGTACTGTGTTCCACAGAGAAAGTTGTTCATGTTTGGCTAAACCAAATTAACTGGGTGTAAAACTGATATAGCAGTCATATCTACACTAAAAACTGATACAGCAGTCACATCTACACTAAAAACTGATACAGCAGTCATATGTACACTATAAACTGATACAGCAGTCATATGTACACTATAAACTGATATAGCAGTCATATGTACACTATAAACTGATACAGCAGTCACATGTACACTATAAACTGATATAGCAGTCACATGTACACTATAAACTGATATAGCAGTCACATGTACACTATAAATTGATATAGCAGTCACATGTACACTATAAACTGATATAGCAGTCACATGTACACTATAAACTGATATAGCAGTCACATGTACACTATAAATTGATATAGCAGTCACATGTGCACTATAAACTGATATAGCAGTCACATGTGCACTATAAATTGATATAGCAGTCACATGTGCACTATAAACTGATATAGCAGTCACATGTGCACTATAACCTGATATAGCAGTCACATGTGCACTATAAACTGATATAGCAGTCACATGTGCACTATAAACTGATATAGCAGTCACATGTGCACTATAAACTGATATAGCAGTCACATGTGCACTATAAACTGATATAGCAGTCACATGTGCACTATAAACTGATAGAGCAGTCACTTGTGCACTATAAACAGATATAGCAGTCACATGTACACTATAAACTGATAGAGCAGTCACATGTGCACTATAAACAGATATAGCAGTCACATGTGCACTATAAACTGATAGAGCAGTCACATGTGCACTATAAACAGATATAGCAGTCATATGTGCACTATAAACTGATATAGCAGTCATATGTGCACTATAAACTGATATAGCAGTCATATGTGCACTATAAACTGATATAGCAGTCATATGTGCACTATAAACTGATATAGCAGTCATATGTACACTATAAACAGATATAGCAGTCATATGTACACTATAAACTGATATAGCAGTCATATGTGCACTATAAACTGATATAGCAGTCATATGTACACTATAAACTGATATAGCAGTCATATGTACACTATAAACTGATATAGCAGTCATATGTACACTATAAACTGATATAGCAGTCATATGTACACTATAAACTGATATAGCAGTCATATGTACACTATAAACTGATATAGCAGTCATATGTACACTATAAACTGATACAGCAGTCATATGTGCACTATAAACAGATATAGCAGTCATATGTACACTATAAACTGATATAGCAGTCATATGTACACTATAAACTGATATAGCAGTCATATGTGCACTATAAACAGATATAGCAGTCATATGTACACTATAAACTGATATAGTTGTCATATATACAATATCAACACAATAGTCTGCTCAAAGATATGTTATGACTGTCATGGAATTTATTTATGAACCCTTCACTTCACATAATCAGTGTTGCATGTATTTTTTTTGGATCACAGTTCAATTGATCATTAGAGGACACTGTTGAGTGACATTTCCATTAAAACTTTCCATTTAACACTTTGCAAAAGAATGCACTAATTTATCTGACAAAGTTAAGGGGTTAATACATAGAACAATAGAACATAAAATGTAAAAATAATCTAAAGCCACCCTTTGTCCCCCTTTCCTGTCTTCCCTCATCCCTATCCCCAAGAAGGATGCTTCCCCCACCCCCACCCCAAGTAGGATGCTTTGACATAAAATAGCAGACCACACAATTTGTCACTTTTAGATCAGACCTTACCTCTAGAGATGCAATGTACTCATTGAAGAGACGTATCCTTTCTGAATCAGGTGCAATTGAGAGGTAGATGGTGTCATTTACAAACTGATCCTTTACCTACCAAAGTAAACCAGAAGAAAAGAGTTATAGACTTCATACAAGTCAAATACCAGTCTGAGATATACTCACAAAACTCAATATGTAGTAGCAAAATGCAAATGGTTCAACTATACATTTGGGCAAGTACATTTAAGCAAAAAAGACTTTAATTTTGCATTTATTCATATAAGAGCAAGATAAAAAAAAATTGAAATAAGAAAGGAAAAACATTCCCCAATGCTGTTTAACTACTTTAGGCAAACTCACATATGATAAGGTTGAATACTAAAACTGTATTTTGCATTCGGTCAATCTGACAAGGCCAAAGTTTAGTTCTAAGTACAAATAGTGGTATAAATCTATGCATTTGAGAAGCCAATTTGCATATATGCAATATCTGAGATATTATTAAACATTATCTTCTGTGAATAACTCACATATGATAAGGTTAAATACTAAAAGTGTATTTTGTATTGGGTCAATCTGAAAAGGCCAAAGTTAAGTTCTAAGTACAAATAGTGGTATAAATCTATGCATTTGAGAAGCCAATTTGCATATATGCATATGCAATATCTGAGATATTATTAAACATTATCTTTTGTGAATAACTCACATATGATAAGGTTAAATACTAAAAGTGTATTTTGCACTGGGTCAATCTGACAAGGCCAATGTTTAGTTCTAATTACAAATAGTGATATAAATCTATGCATTTGAGAAGCCAATTTGCATATGCAATATCTGAGATATTATTCTTATTGAACATTATCTTCTGCGAATAACTCACATCTTCCCACTTTGAATTAACATCAATAGGTGGCGCTGCATTCTTCAACATACTCTTAAATGCGCTCTCCAGTCTTCGCAGTTGTCTGGCTTGTTCCTTCTCTCTCTCTTTCTTCCTCCCTTCAGCTTTATCTAACAGCTGCAAGTTATTACAGAACAGGGTAATGGTAAGGGGAGGTGGGCAATGCTTGATCAAGCACAAAGACAACACTGAACACAGAGTAGACTGCAGTAAGTACACTACACATAGTACACTTAATGGAGTATACTGCACAGAATACATACTTGGCCTACAGTCACAAGACCGTGTTAAATCTAAGAACTCATGAAACCAGATTATCAACAATCAATTCTAACCTGACCAACTGACAATGTAATAAAACATCCTTTTGTAAAAATGGGTAGTATCTTGTAAGTACCTATTATCATAGAATGACAGAATGACCTGCTTATGTAACAAAAAAAATGAATATAGTTTTAGAATCTTACAGAGTTAAATGCCATCTTGATATTGCCTGCATCGAGAGTGCTGGCTCGTTTGTCTTCACTGATTGTTGTGGCAAAGTCATCATACATGGTGTCAAGCTCCACCACCATTCCTTTATCCTGAGCAGCAAGAAAGATACATTAGTCAAATTAATCACTCAAACCTATAAAAGTTTAGTGAACCTGGGTTTAGTAAACCTGGGTTAGGAATGGTTACAGTAGCTCATTTTGAAATCCCACCTAAGTCATGAGTACGTAAGCCCCACTTATACCCTATACAAGTTTAGTAAACCTGGGTTAGGAAAGGTTACAGTAGCTCATTTTGAAATCCCACCTAAGTCATGAGTACATAAGCCCCACTTATACCTTATACAAGTTTAGTAAACCTGGGTTAGGAATGGTTACAGAAGCTCATTTTGAAATCCTACCTAAGTCATGAGTACATTAGCCCCACTTATACCCTATACAAGTTTAGTAAACCTGGGTTAGGAATGGTTACAGAAGCTCATTTTGAAATCCTACCTAAGTCATGAGTACATAAGCCCCACTTACACCCTATACAAGTTTAGTAAACCTGGGTTAGGAATGGTTACAGTAGCTCATTTTGAAATCCTACCTAAGTCATGAGTACATAAGCCCCACTTACACCCTATACAAGTTTAGTAAACCTGGGTTAGGAATGGTTACAGTAGCTCATTTTGAAATCCTACCTAAGTCATGAGTACATTAGCCCCACTTATACCCTATACAAGTTTAGTAAACCTGGGTTAGGAATGGTTACAGAAGCTCATTTTGAAATCCTACCTAAGTCATGAGTACATAAGCCCCACTTACACCCTATACAAGTTTAGTAAACCTGGGTTAGGAATGGTTACAGTAGCTCATTTTGAAATCCTACCTAAGTCATGAGTACATTAGCCCCACTTATACCCTATACAAGTTTAGTTAACCTGGGTTAGGAATGGTTACAGAAGCTCATTTTGAAATCCTACCTAAGTCATGAGTACATAAGCCCCACTTACACCCTATACAAGTTTAGTGAACCTGGGTAAGGAATGGTTACGGTAGCTCATTTTGAAATCCTACCTAAGTCATGAGTACATAAGCCCCACTTACACCCTATACAAGTTTAGTGAACCTGGGTAAGGAATGGTTACGGTAGCTCATTTTGAAATCCTACCTAAGTCATGAGTACATTAGCCCCACTTATACCTTATACAAGTTTAGTAAACCTGGGTTAGGAATGGTTACGGTAGCTCATTTTGAAATCCTACCTAAGTCATGAGTACATAAGCCCCACTTACACCCTATACAAGTTTAGTAAACCTGGGTTAGGAATGGTTACAGTAGCTCATTTTAAAATCCCACCTAAGTCATGAGTACATTAGCCCCACTTACACCCTATACAAGTTTAGTAAACCTGGGTTAGGAATGGTTACAGACGCTCATTATGAAACCTACCTAAGTCATGAGTACATTAGCCCCACTTATATCAAGCATTCTCTTTTAGATCAGTCTAACAATCCTGACATGTGAAATTCAGAGTACACGGCAAAAGTGTAAAGAGTTAATCACCTTGAGTATTTCTTTAATGATCTTCTTTTCATCATGGTAACGAGCTTTGAGATCTTCAACATAAAACTTGAATAGGTCTAATGGTGTACTTCCAGGGTTTCCCAACATATCATGGAATCGTGAGTCAGAGTTAATGATAGGGAATAACTGCATCCATTGTGACATAGAGTTCAACTGACCTCTCTCATGCAATTCATCTAGTAGTACCTGACAAATTAAAAACAGTTAAATGGAAAAGAAGCTGGGAAATTATAAACTTTGAAATACTACCTTAGAAATATTTTGCTAGAACAGGATTCCAATTCGTGACCAAGTTCAAAATTAATGAAAGAAACATGTGAGTGAACATCCTGAATTGAATTATTATATAGGGCATTAGGGTTGCTAAACCACTTTGTTTGATAAGAGTTAAACCTGCATCAAATGTAAAATAGAGGTGCGCTGAGTAGCCTCATGTATTCATCGTTGAGGGAATGTGATTTGTTTTGGAAATAATGCAAGACACGGTCTTGACAATAAGACATTTTTCCAAAAAACCTTTCATTCCTCACATGGCGAATAACAATGGTGAGCCAAAGTTTACTGGCCACAGGCTGGTAAAAATTAAACTGACATAAAAATAATTAACAGCATCTTTACATTTCCTGTGATATCTCTGTACTCATTTGTTACTTACTACAAGAGCCTCTCTACATTTCCTGTGTTATCTCTGTACTCATTTTTGATTTACTACAAAAGTCTCTCTACATTTCCTGTGTTATCTCTGTACTCATTTGTCACTTACTACAAAAGCCTCTCTACATTTCCTGTATTGCCTCTTTTGAAGGATTCGTTTCCTCTCTCTTTCTTCATCCTCCTGCTTCTCTAACTCTCTAATGTGATCCTCGAAACAGATGAGGGCATCCTCTTTGTCCATACCTGTTGACAAAAATTGGCAGAACTGTTTAATATTCTTTGATAAAAGGATTGATGATGGTCAGTCTGGAACAACATATATAATAATGAAATCATCCCTCAGACCTGTTCAATTAGGTTTGCTCATGATGCTAGTTATCAATAGTTAGATTGTTTGCACCTGGCCTCATTTGAGTTGACGTACATTAATGAATTCAAAGGATTGTCAAAAAGGAAAATTTTGGTTCTTGATTGATGAAAAAGGAACACATTCTAAGCATCCTAGTGAAATTTGTAACCTACATGGTGTTCTGGAGATATTGATAGGTGAGGTTTGTAACCTACATGGTGTTCTGGAGATATTGATAAGTGAGATTAGTATCCTACATGGTGTTCTGGAGATATTGATAGGTGAGATTTGTATCCTACATGGTGTTCTTGAGATATTGATAGGTGAGATTTGTAACCTACATGGTGTTCTGGAGATATTGATAGGTGAGATTTGTATCCTACATGGTGCTCTGGAGATATTGATAGGGGAGATTTGTATCACACATGGTGTTCTGGAGATGTTGATAGGGGAGATTTGTATCCTATTTGGTGTTCTGGAGATATTGATAGGTGAGATTTGTAACCTACATGGTGTTCTGGAGATATTGATAGGTGAGATTTGTAACCTACATGGTGTTCTGGAGATATTGATAGGTGAGATTTGTATCCTACATGGTGTTCTGGAGATATTGATAGGGGAGATTTGTATCCTACATGGTGTTCTTGAGATATTGATAGGTGAGATTTGTAACCTACATGGTGTTCTGGAGATACTGATAGGGGAGATTTGTATCACACATGGTGTTCTGGAGATATTGATAGGGGAGATTTGTATCCTACATGGTGTTATTGAGATATTGATAGGTGAGATTTGTATCCTACATGGTGTTCTGGAGATATTGATAGGTGAGATTTGTATCCTACATGGTGTTCTTGAGATATTGATAGGGGAGATTTGTATCCTACATGGTGTTCTGGAGATACTGATAGGTGAGATTTGTAACCTACATGGTGTTCTGGAGATATTGATAGGTGAGATTTGTATCCTACATGGTGTTCTGGAGATATTGATAGGTGAGATTTGTATCCTACATGGTGTTCTGGAGATATTGATAGGGGAGATTGTATCTTATATGGTGTTCTGGAGATATTGATAGGTGAGATTTGTATCCTACATGGTGTTCTGGAGATATTGATAGGGGAGATTTGTATCTTACATGGTGTTCTGGAGATATTGATAGGTGAGATTTGTATCCTACATGGTGTTCTGGAGATATTGATAGGGGAGATTTGTATCTTACATGGCATAATAATTGAAATTTTGATCATTACTAAACTTGAAGCAAACAGGTGTGCTGACACAGTTGCGCACTGAAAGAAAAAAAGTTTGTTTTACTTATTTTATTTTGTTTCAAACTTTACCTAATAGAATCTGTAGTTAAGAATATTCCAATGATGGAGCTTTATTCATAAGGAGATGCATCATCTAGTAGGAAAGTGTAACTTAATTTTGAAGAAAACACATACAAATGTGATAACGCATTTTATGATATCACACCTGTTTTGCTTCTGTTGTAAAACGTGTTAACTGCAAAAGTTGTTCGTAAACAACAAAACCTGTAACTACAAAGCTCGTAAACGGTACATAGATACTGAATGCAAATCAGGATGCTTAGAAAATGTAAATCTATCATCTGTCAAATGTACATTTTACCTCAGAACTATCATTTCAGCCAAAAGATTCTTCTGGCCTTGCCAAGACAACAAGCATACTTGTTAATTGCTTGGTTGTCAGCTTTTTAAGTCAAAAGGGTTTCTAAGTTAACGTTTAGAAATGCTGACAAAATGTTGGCAAAATTAGGCATTACTTTGGGGTCAAACACTCACTTAGGAGTTCTTCATCATCTGTGAAGGTAGGGTTCTCTGCAAGGTGTCTCTGACACTCTGACCAAGTTGTTTTGAAGCTGACATTAGGCATGCTATTAAGGATATTGTGCATGGCTTCGATGTTCCTCTTGCGAAGTGCTTTACTCTCTTCTTTCTCTCGTTTGGCCAAGAAGAAGATGCAGTCTTCAAAGACATCTTTGCGGTCTGGAGATGGGACTGCGTTCCAC
Source organism: Apostichopus japonicus (assembly GCF_037975245.1). NCBI lineage: Eukaryota > Metazoa > Echinodermata > Holothuroidea > Aspidochirotida > Stichopodidae > Apostichopus > Apostichopus japonicus. The sequence goes on along the minus strand of NC_092578.1, from coordinate 20,024,541 downwards.
ACGTCTTTATCCTCAAACATCACATCTGCTTTTCTGTAGCATGAATAAACATTTCCTGATTTAAAACATTTCTCTACCAGTGATTACCAAACAGATATAATTCTCATTACTGAAAAAAATTATTGTGAGAAAGAAACATGAATTCCTTCCTTTTCTTGTATTTTGATGGACCAAACAAGAGCTAGTAGAACAATAAACATTTTCTAAAATTTTGTAAATATTTTGAAGAATTTTTTAAATGGAAATCAGAATAATTTTTATGTTTGATACATTAGCTGTAAGTTGATAGAAGCTATGATTCCTGCTTTAATCTTACTTCATCTGCTCCTCCATGTGACAGTACTTTGGTTTGCATTGTTCTTACACATAATTTAATGATTTATTGCTTACAAATGATCTGACGCTCCTCAATTCAAGGGTTACTTTCTAGCTCATTAAAGGCTTCCTACTAACTGCTTTACTCAATTTCACTTGATGGATAGTTCTTCCGCACACAATGAAAGGCTTCCTAACGGCTTTACTCAATTTCACTTGATTAATAGTTTTTCCGCACACACTTAAAGGCTTCCTAACTGCTTTACTTAATTTCACTTGATTAATAGTTCTTCCGCACACACTTAAAGGCTTCCTAACTGCTTTACTTAATTTCACTTGATGAATAGTTCTTCCAGACACACTTAAAGGCTTCCGAACTGCTTTACTTAATTTCACTTGATTAATAGTTCTTCCGCACACACTTAAAGGCTTCCTAACTGCTTTACTCAATTTTACTTGATTAATAGTTCTTCCGCACACACTTAAAGGCTTCCTAACTGCTTATCTCAATTTCACTTGATGGATAGTTCTTCCGCACACACTGAAAGGCTTCCTAACTGCTTTACTAATTTCACTTGATGAATAGTTCTTCCAGACACACTTAAAGGCTTCCTAACTGCTTTACTAATTTCACTTGATGAATAGTTCTTCCGCACACACTTAAAGGCTTCCTAACTGCTTATCTCAATTTCACTTGATGAATAGTTCTTCCGCACACACTTAAAGGCTTCCTAACTGCTTATCTCAATTTCACTTGATGGATAGTTCTTCCGCACACACTGAAAGGCTTCCTAACTGCTTTACTCAATTTCACTTGATGGATAGTTCTTCCGCACACACTGAAAGGCTTCCTAACTGCTTTACTCAATTTCACTTGATGAATAGTTCTTCCAGACACACTTAAAGGCTTCCTAACTGCTTTACTAATTTCACTTGATGAATAGTTCTTCCACACACACTTAAAGGCTTCCTAACTGCTTTACTTAATTTCACTTGATGAATAGTTCTTCCGCACACACTTAAAGGCTTCCTAACTGCTTATCTCAATTTTACTTGATGGATAGTTCTTTCAGACACACTTAAAGGCTTCCTAACTGCTTATCTCAATTTTACTTGATGGATAGTTCTTCCGCACACACATAAAGGCTTCCTAACTGCTTTACTCAATTTCACTTGATGAATAGTTCTTCCGCACACACTTAAAGGCTTCCTAACTGCTTATCTCAATTTCACTTGATGGATAGTTCTTCCGCACACACTTAAAGGCTTCCTAACTGCTTTACTCAATTTCACTTGATGAATAGTTCTTCCAGACACACTTAAAGGCTTCCTAACTGCTTTACTAATTTCACTTGATGAATAGTTCTTCCACACACACTTAAAGGCTTCCAAACTGCTTTACTTAATTTCACTTGATGAATAGTTCTTCCACACACACTTAAAGGCTTCCTAACTGCTTTACTCAATTTTACTTGATGGATAGTTCTTCCACACACACTTAAAGGCTTCCTAACTGCTTATCTCAATTTTACTTGATGGATAGTTCTTCCGCACACACTTAAAGGCTTCCTAACTGCTTATCTCAATTTTACTTGATGGATAGTTCTTCCGCACACACTTAAAGGCTTCCAAACTGCTTTACTCAATTTCACTTGATGGATAGTTCTTCCAGACACACTTAAAGGCTTCCTAACTGCTTTTCTTAATTTCACTTGATGAATAGTTCTTCCGCACACACTTAAAGGCTTCCTTACTGCTTTACTTAATTTCACTTGATTAATAGTCTCTTCCACACACAGTTATCACAAAAAGGTAGTCAGAAAGTCAGCTCAACCAACTTCTGTTCATGAAACACGATTTTTACAAATAGAGGGCTGATCGTTAAAGTTGTTAAGCAGTCTAAGGTATAAAATATCTTCTGTTAGATTTTAAGCTTTCTTTGAGGTTTCCTGAGGTTGCCAGTGGCTTTTTGAGGTTAAAGATGCCTGGGTTTTGAATGAAGTTGTCTGAGATACAGCCATTTTACCTATACCTCCACTTTGTTATACTGTCCATAATACATTAATGTAACTGAAACAGTATCTGTGCTAACTTCAACAGAGGAACAACATTTGTTTCTCTAAATTCAAAATCTAAAAATAAAACTTTACCAAGAAACAGATTCATTGAAAAGGAAAGACCTAGAGAAGTATTACTTAGATAAGTGTCACCTATGATTGGTGGGTGGCGGAAAAATAGAATATACATAAACTGTCCAGAAAATAATGAAATGATAGAAGGATGAGGTTTCCTTGTGTTCTTACCTGTATCTAACATGAGCATTCATCTTAGGGTGATTCTCCAGAAATTTGGCCAAATCTTCTTTAGCTTTCTTAGCTTTAATTCTAATTTCATCCTAAGGAACAATGACATATCACAATTTAATCATGTTATGTGAGAGCAGCATGTCACTAGTGAAAGATCTCCTTAACAACTGAGCCATGTGATCTTATCCTATAAATTTGTAAATTATGAGTACTTTGGGCTAATGATTGTTTGATGAAGATTTCAAGACTGAGTGAAAACAAATGAATGTTGAGAATTATGATGGTACTTACAGTACATTATAAAAGATTGGTTATTCAGACACTTACTTTAATTTCTTTAGCTCTTGATGTTTTCCAATTATTAAACACTTGCTTCTTCTCACTCAACTTTGGTAGAGCCCTAGTTAGAGAAAGGAAGAGACAGGAAAAATATAATGGCAAGGAAAGTTTGTGACCTGTGAAATGTGAAGGGAATGATGTTGAGATGAGTCATGGATATCAAGTTGGATGTTATATTGAAGAAACAAATCTATCCACATCGAGCTTATATATAATCACTCAAATCTAAACTATTCTTTGAAAATCCCTGAAGTTTATTTGTTTTTTTTATATATCAAGTTCTGATTTGGGTGCAACATTCCCTTGTTGGGTAATGTGATAAAAATAAAAACATGTATCAATGTACATCTGACAGTTTCAAGAAATCATCATCTTAATACAAATCTTCTTTCAAGGTATTAAAAGCAAAATGCTGCAGATAAATGAGAACTTTTCATGACTTATGACAAAGACGAGGAAGGGTTGTTCTTGTCCTTTCCCAAATTTTGCAACTATATATGGTCTTACTTTTGTCGATGCTAATCTTTCTTTCTTTCATATTAAGAATATCAAGCAACTGCAAGTGTGATTAGAATCTTGGGAGAAAAAAAAATCCAATCTATGACAAACTATTTAAGATGACCTAATGGTAAGTATGGAAATCTGGTAATTGAAGAAAAAAAAATTGAAAGAGAGGAATGATAGTAAAATAATTTGTAAGGAGAATTACTTACGTATATCTCACATCATTAACAATGAGCTTAAAAGCTTGTTCCCAGCTGCTTGTAGTAGAAATTTCCTGAAAATAACAAAACAAAATAGCAAACGCATGACTAACTCTCTCTCGAAAAAGAAGGAAAAACAGATATTGGCCAAAAACAGAGCAAAATTTTTCCTGTATCTGTTTTTCATTTTTCCTGTATCTGTTTTTCATTTTTCCTGTATCTGTTTTTCAACAGCTGTACTTTTCCTTTTTCCTTTGTTGAATCTTTTTTTTTTTATATTGATACAATTTCCTGTGCATATCACAAATGACCATGAAACATTGAATCCATCTTACCTTTTCTCTGAGAAGCTGCTTAAAAGCATCCTTAGCTTCTTCTTTTGTGTTCCAAGTCAGGATCTTTGGTTCAGGGGTTGTTTCACGAGATTCATCATGAACACTAGAATAAAAATATCAAGAACGCGAAAAGACTCCAATATTAACATCTAGCATTGGCAAGACACTAATAGAACACTAATGAAGACTTTGTTGCAAACAGGAATTGTTTATTCAAACTACCAAATAGTAATTTATGTCTTTTTTCATAAACATTAATGTTACCATCATATCAGAGGGCATGAAGGCTGCTGGGCAATTTCATGTTGTCACATTAGCAAAGTTAGCATTGTTGAATTTCAAGCAAATCTAGAATGCTGACTGGAAGAGTTGTAATCATTCACTTCATCACTTCATCTTAGTCATTATGGTAATTTTCCTGACTCACAGACTCATAAATTATAACACAGGTTAACTACCGTTTGTATTTATCAATGAGATGAAATTAAACTATCTAATCCTTCTAACCTGTGGACCTCATCATCTGATTTCTGTTCTTCCTCAGCAGCAGCAGCAGCAGCAGCAGCAGGAGTACTGATGGGGGCAGCTGGGCTGTCGGTGTTTGTTTGAGCTGCCTGGGCCACACCACCTGGTGTCCCATCTCCATCCTCACTCTGAACCTCTTGTTGACCTTCACCCCCTGACTGCTTGCCAAGCATGATTGCTAAAAACAGAAAAAGGGAACAGAAATTTGTAGAAGCTGGATCTTTGGAAAGTGAAGATCTGTCAGGAATTAGAATACCAAACAAATTGCAACAACATCAAGCAAATATTAATGGCTTCATTGAATGGGACTGCTGTCATTGCAATGGGATAGGCAAATATAAATGGCTTCATTGAATGGGACTGCAGTCATTGCAATGGGATAGGCAAATATTAATGGCTTCATTGAATGGGACTGCTGTCATTGCAATGGGATAGTATGATCAAAAAGAATTAAACTCTCAAATCAAACAACTAGAATATCAGCAGTGTAGCTCAATTAAATTTGGGCACACGTCATGAACAAACAGCATTGCATGTTGTCTGTTACATCACATATCAAAAATAACTCAAATATGGAAGTGACACTGCACCATCAAGCCTAGCAACAGCAGACCGTTCTTACCTAGCAACAGCAGACCGTTCTTACATACTCCCACAAATAATGGATAATATGATTGCAAGACAGTCAAGGAAGAATTGAATGGATAAGAAGTGATTGTAGAATACACACTAATATGTTCTATCTACCTGTCACTTGGATAAGAAAGTGATTGTAGAATACACACTAATATGTTCTACCTACCTGTCACTTGGATAAGAAGTGATTGTAGAATACACACTAATATGTTCTACCTACCTGTCACTTGGATAAGAAAGTGATTGTAGAATACACACTAATATGTTCTACCTACCTGTCACTTGGATAAGAAAGTGATTGTAGAACACACACTAATATGTTCTACCTACCTGTCACTTGGATAAGAAGTGATTGTATAATACACACTAATATGTTCTACCTACCTGTCACTTGGATAAGAAAGTGATTGTAGAATACACACTAATATGTTCTACCTACCTGTCACTTGGATAAGAAAGTGATTGTAGAATACACACTAATATGTTCTACCTACCTGTCACTTGGATAAGAAAGTGATTGTAGAATACACACTAATATGTTCTACCTACCTGTCACTTGGATAAGAAAGTGATTGTAGAATACACACTAATATGTTCTACCTACCTGTCACTTGGATGAGAAAGTGATTGTAGAATACACACTAATATGTTCTACCTACCTGTCACTTGGATGAGAAAGTGATTGTAGAATACACACTAATATGTTCTACCTACCTGTCACTTGGATGAGAAAGTGATTGTAGAATACACACTAATATGTTCTACCTACCTGTCACTTGGATAAGAAAGTGATTGTAGAATACACACTAATATGTTTTACCTACCTGTCACTTGGATAAAAAAGTGATTGTAGAATACACACAAATATGTTCTACCTACCTGTCACTTGGATAAGAAAGTGATTGTAGAATACACACTAATATGTTTTACCTACCTGTCACTTGGATAAGAAAGTGATTGTAGAATACACACTAATATGTTCTACCTACCTGTCACTTGGATGAGAAAGTGATTGTATAATACACACTAATATGTTCTACCTACCTGTCACTTGGATAAGAAAGTGATTGTAGAATACACACTAATATGTTCTACCTACCTGTCACTTGGATAAAAAAGTGATTGTAGAATACACACAAATATGTTCTACCTACCTGTCACTTGGATAAGAAAGTGATTGTAGAATACACACTAATATGTTCTACCTACCTGTCACTTGGATAAGAAAGTGATTGTAGAACACACACTAATATGTTTTACCTACCTGTCACTTGGATAAGAAAGTGATTGTAGAATACACACTAATATGTTCTACCTACCTGTCACTTGGATAAGAAAGTGATTGTAGAATACACACTAATATGTTCTACCTACCTGTCACTTGGATAAGAAAGTGATTGTAGAATACACACTAATATGTTCTACCTACCTGTCACTTGGATAAGAAAGTGATTGTAGAATACACACTAATATGTTCTACCTACCTGTCACTTGGATAAGAAAGTGATTGTAGAATACACACTAATATGTTCTACCTACCTGTCACTTGGATAAGAAAGTGATTGTAGAATACACACTAATATGTTCTACCTACCTGTCACTTGGATAAGAAAGTGATTGTAGAATACACACTAATATGTTCTACCTACCTGTAATTGGATAAGAAAGTGATTGTAGAACACACACTAATATGTTCTACCTACCTGTAATTGGATAAGAAAGTGATTGTAGAACACACACTAATATGTTCTACCTACCTGTCACTTGGGCGGCAGCTGAAGCTGCTACTGATTCTTGGTGACTGATGGCATCAGTCTCCTCCTGCTTGTTTCCACTGCTGGCTTCATTTCTGACCTTGGCACTATCCTCTATAGTCTCTGATGACTTGCTCGTCTCAAGTTTCTTCAATCCTTCTTTATCCTTTTCCTCTGCTTTGCCATCCTCCTCCTCCTCTTCTGCTTCTGATTCTTCATCACTGCTTAAAGTTAAGAAATACTTTTCTGTTAAAATCATGGTTATGACATTAACCAAGGATTGAAATTCCAACATTTATGGTGCTCCTGGTAGCACACAAAGAGATTGACCTTTGTACAACAAAAATAGACTGAAACTTTGAACTCAAAATATGATTTCCTGCTATAAATGTTACTAATTAATCAAAGGTTAATGAATTCACACAGAAAGTATCTCACTGACTCACAGTGTGACAAGCGACACAACAAATATTACAGATTGGACCCATTAATTAGACCCCTAAAGTAAACAACTTCAGTAATCTTCAGACAAGAAGTTTATTGTGTAATAGTAATTTTTCTTTTCCTATGCTGATATGGAGATTACTGGATAATGCTTTGGTAAGATACTGATGCTTTGGCCTTTAGTTTAGACAATGATGTTTCTTACTTCACTTACTAATGATATGGCTCAATACCAAACATTTGTTTTATCACAAGTGTTATTTTTAATCATGGCAATCAACAGTGATAAATTTTCTGCTCCATAAAAGGCAACACATCAGCCAATCTTTGAATTCAAGGTGTTCCATCAGGACTGGGATGTCAAATTGCAAATAATTTATCCCTTAAATAGTACATTTTTAGTATTGAGTCTGTGATAGTACTTACTCTTCAAATTCTTTGCTTGCAATCATGTCTGGAAAAGGAAATGGGAAAAAGCAAAAAGGAAATGATAATCCTAGAAAACTACAGATATATTAAAACACACTGCACTAATAGTTTGCTGGAAGAAACTTAAACCTTGTGTGTATTGATTTATGTTATATGACTGAAAACAAACTTAAACCTTGTGTGTATTGAATTATGTTATATAAGTGAAATCAAACTTAAACCTTGTGTGTATTGAATTATGTTATATAAGTGAAAACAAACTTAAACCTTGTGTGTATTGAATTATGTTATATAAGTAAAAACAAACTTAAATCTTGTGTGTATTGAATTATGTTATATAAGTGAAAACAAACTTAAACCTTGTGTGTATTGAATTATGTTATATAAGTAAAAACAAACTTAAATCTTGTGTGTATTGAATTATGTTATATAAGTGAAAACAAACTTAAATCTTGTGTGTATTGAATTATGTTATATAAGTGAAAACATTTGTCCATACCTGGAAGAATCTTAGCAAGCTGAAGAGCAATTTGATGAAATTTTCAACAGAAATTAATCCCTATTAGATTGGCAAATTTGTTGGAAAAAACCTTTCTTATCCTTCCTTATTTGTTGCTATTTCACCAAAAAGTATGACTTAACTAAGATGCTTATATGTTTACATCTACATTCCAAGAAACACTTACACTTTACTTGGAAGATGTAGTACACATAGTAATGTGAATAGACAATCAACAACTTTAATGGCTTTATAAAGTGAGCTTTCTTGGCAATCAAGGGTTATTTCGCTGATTTTTTACAGTCCTTGCCCCGTAAGCAGTAAATCATTAAATGACTGTTACCCTTCAACTTTTTCAACTCTTCTGGAATGGTCCATTTTGATTCCTTGGTCTGTGAGTTATGATAGTAGAGTTTGCCATTGTCAGACTTGTACTCCTTCCATGGACACTTGGAGAGCATCATCTGTTAAAACAATGGATGTCAATGGATGAGACAGGGTTGGGGGGAGGGGGGAGGGGGCTAATGAAGAGGAGAGTTGATAGGTCATCATAAAGACATCATTTTATTTTATTTTTGGCCATGGCAGGAGATCTTACTGGAATGCTTCTTCTTGGCGATAGTATCATAAAACAACCACACACCGGGAGGGGGGCTTTGTTCAATTTTAACAGCACTTCCAGTGTAGTGAGGCAAATTATCCCAACATATCACTGTCACGTAAATATAGAATGGGATTTAAGTATATTTGGTAAGAACAATAAATAAGTTGTCTAGTTATTCAATTCTAATCAGGTTGGGAAGAAAATTTGTCAACCCCAGCCTTTATAACAACTTAATGAGTGCACATATTTGATACATACCTCTGCCTTACTCTTGAGACTCTCTGGTTTTTCCCAGGTTGACTGCTTCGTGACAGAGTTGTAGTAGTAAAACCTACCATCTGGTGCTTTATGGCGGGTCCAAGGAGATTTCTACATAGTTAACAGGCAAAATGTTGATATGAGACACAAAAAATTCTTCATATGTCAAACATGTTAAAGGACACCTCAATAAAGAGAAAGAAAATTGATGTCAATAGTTCCATTAATATGCCAACATTTGTCAAGAATTGCTCTCAACTTGACAAATACACAGTTTGCCTCTGTACAGATAGCAGAGCTACTTCAGCTAATCTGTGGTGATGATGTCACTCACCATGTAGTTGCTACTTCAGCTAATCTGTGGTGATGATGTCACTCACCATGTAGTCCCTTTAAATACCAATACTTATTTTCATTGCTTTCATTGCTAAAGAAATGACCCTACCCTACCTTGCTTTTCTTTTCTCTTTTGGTTTCTCCATTGGTAGTCTTCTCATCTGCCTGCCCTTTATCTCCAGCAGCATCAACTGCTTTGACAGCCTACAAGCAAAGACAATAAAGCAAGCAGTATGTTTAGATTACTTACAACTGATATAGCAAGCTACATTACCTATGGATATGAAACATGCTGTTATTTTTTTATTTAAAACACAAAGTGATAGAAATACTGTTTATCTAAGTGTCATCAAGCATGTATCAGAATCCTCCCCCTCCGACACTCCCCCCCCTCCCAAACTCCTTCACCTCTCGCACTCCTTCACCTCCCACACTCCTCTACCTCCCAAGCTCCTCCACCTCCCAAGTTCCTCCTACTTCCAAGGTCCTCCCCCTCCCACACTCATCCCCTCCCACACTCCTCCCCTCCCACACTCCTCCAACTCCCACACTCCTCCACTTCCCAAACTCCTCTCCCGCCCACACTCCTCCCCCTTCAAAGCTCCTCCCCCTCCCACACTCCTCCCCTCCCACACTCCTCCCCCTCTTTACCTTATTGTCTGGTGGGATGGCTGGTTGAAGCTTTTCCACTGGTAGTACTGAAAAGTAAACAAAGACACTATTAATGTGAATAGACACAAATATGTCCACAACATAGGAGCTCTTTGACTGTCTTTATTTAACAAATGAAGATGAACGTAATATTGTCCAATATTTAATATGTAAACACCTTGGATTTTATATCATTTAGAGAACAAGTTTGATTACATAAATATATAATTCAATGTATTTAATAATCAAGTAACCAAGCACTTCATGGAATTGTGGTTACTGTTTTTAAAATTCATCAATCACCCCTTATTATTAAATTGCTGTGGTGATGACATAATAATGGACCAATCACATACTGCCTGATTCTTATAAGTGCAACTCTGATTGAGAGCATACCACAGGGGTTTTCCTTTTAAGGGTCGTTAGCTGCCATTAGCATATTAGTCAAGTTTTGCTGCAAGTTAGCAATCATGCATGTAATGTAGAGGGATTCCATAGAAAACAGCACAGTTTACACACTACATACATATTCTCACTTAAACACTCTAATATCAAGAAGGGAGGGAACTTAACCAAATGATGACAGTATGGAAGAATAAACATGAACATCTTTTGCCCTTTCATTACTTTGAATAAACAGAAAGCGGCTTAATGATTCCTTGCCATCAATAAAATGATGTTTCATATGTTGTGTTCATAACTAATAAGCACAACATCAATGTAGGGATATATTCATGCATGAACATTAGCTTGATTGTAAATGCTATGAACCCCCCAAAACAACAATGTGAATTTTTATTCCTAAATGCTTCAATATCCTAGAAAGAACAGTCTTCCTTCATGAAATGTAGATTCATAGATGTTTGACTAAAATCAGCCATGACACCATGCAACCAACCCTTTAACAATTAAGCAGAGCTCTACAAGGAATTGTTTATACACTTATTCCAACATCATCTCTAGGGTAAAACTAATCTTCAGTAAATTGCCAATGTTGAGAGACCATTTGAGATCATCTTCGAACCCTTTGATATAACCCTGAGTCTTATCAGCATCATATTTTGGCAAGTATTATGACAATATCTGTCACTAAATGAGCCTTTGAAATGACAAGGTCAAGTGCTGCAAGGGTTCTGGGTCAAAATAAATCTCTAAGGATATTAATATTTGATGAATTCAAAACTGTTTAAGATATTGTGCAGTAAGTTTAGACACAAATGACATTTTAAACGGCATCTTAAACATGTACAAGTATGGTGAGAGCTTGGATGTATACCAAATGACTTTTGACCTTCACAAAGAATTACTGGGATCTTTTACTCAGTATAGGAATGTCATACAGTATGCCAATATGACAACTGATGAAACAGCATATGATCTTATGATGTCATGTTTAACATTTCCAGAGTGTAACCTCTGCTGAACCCAAATAACCTTTACCCTCCAAAACAATATATAGGGTTCTTCTACTTGTCATAGAGAAGCCATAGCCATATATACCAGCTATATGCAGTTTTCTATCTGGAAATATCATTGTGTATCCTACCGTATAGTGTGGACACCTGGTGATTTGACACCTGGAGACCTTACTGTAAATGAATTCTGACCTCCATCAAATTTGTACAAATGAAACAATACACAAGGTTATCATATATATGAGCTTCCTTTCATGTTCTGGAGATATACAGCACATATACCCAATTGTTTCACTAGTTAAAATACTCACTTTCTCCAGTCACTGCTGGAGGTGCCCCTGCCAGTGGAGGTGGTAAAGTTCCGGGGTTCATGGGAGGCATCATTGGTGGAAACATGCCTATTCAAACAAGAGACCATAGAAGTCTTGGGTGCTTAAAATTTATATTAGATATATGTAAAAGAGGAACATAACCGTATCATCCTGCTTACAATCAAATGATGAAAACAATCCAATGATTTGTATAAAATAAGAAACGGAGACCTGTGAGACTTCTTGTCAGTGTACATGTTCTGATAGAGATCTGATTGCTTCAAGCTCAACTTTGAGATTACATAATTATCATTATATTACTTAACTATCAATATTTCAACAGGATGTTAAAGTGATAACGTGCGTGTCAAGAAAGGAAATACATTAGATCATGTTTGATCTCATGTTTTCCTTAGTTTTCAATATACCACCAGTGTTGTTCAGGGATGAAATGTATATTTGATGACTGACAATGACTGTGATTGTTGTTAAATCTAATCGAAATGGCGTAAAACAATAAAATTCTGAAAGCATGTTTGAAGAAAACTGCTCTCATGATAAGAGCAATGAATATGCAACATTAAACAGCAACAGTGTCACAAGTGTACTGCACATGCATCATATCCAAGTTTAAGTTTTAGATTCCAAATTTGAGTTAAAATGTTGAATTAGAGGCCACACGACATGTAGTGGTAATCCCTAAGCCCTTAGAGGCTTCTCCCACATTCTTGGTCACTTAACATCTTAAAAATATTTGTCTCATAGTCTGTATTTATTTATTTGGCCAAATCGTTCGCTCGCAGTATTCCATAAGTTTATTGGTAATGCATTGCTAAGGTTTGCATACAAATACCACACACTAATCTTGTTAGGTGATAGTAAGCCGTACTAGTAGTGATACCGGTCATTTTCTTCTCTGCGTTAGATTTTAACACAACATGAACTGTCGAGGCTAAATGATACTAGTCAAAACTAATACTCACCATGAGGTAGATTTGGGGGCATCCCCATGGGTGGAGGCCCACCCATTCCTGGAGGTCCAAAACCAGGAGGCGGCATCCCTAATCCTGGCATCGGTGGTGGGGGTAAAGGCAACCCCATTGGTGGTTGTGAAAAGTTTGGTGGTGGCATGTTCATGCCTCCTTGAGGTCCATTGTTATCATTTGGACCCATGGGAGGCCTCTGCCCAGGCGGAAGACCCTGGTTATTAGGCATCCCCATTGGAAATGGTGGAGGCATGCCTGCATGCTATTGAAGAAATTATCATGGACAATATAATGAGCACTAGACATAGTATTTTACTGCATTATGGAGAAGGCTACAACAAAAGGTTGACATAATGTACAAGATCATCCCTACAGTCATATACTCAGACTGTACTGGGATATAGCACTCTAATGACAACTTATGCAGTTCACCTTACACCTCTTGAGGAACTGAGCTGAAACTTGGTGGGGTACCTTGGGGTGACACAATTACACCATGGTGACACATGGTGACACAATTACACCAGGTGGACACCATTTTGAGGTAGGGATCTAATGGGTCTGAGTGTGTGTATATGGGTGAGAACAAACCGTATGGCCAATGGGTGTAACATGGTGGCATAGGTTATCGAAATTCCTGACTTATGATATCAAAAGGGTGGTAGGTCAGAGGTCAAATTACCAAAAGCATCCATTTGCCTTTTACCTGCATATCAAAATGTCCAATGCCATTTAAACTATGTATGTTACCAGACCCACACAATATACATCACAAGTGATCACCATTGATGTTGTTTGTTACCTTAGATTTCACACTCTGTGCAAACTGCCATTTAATTGGACATTGTAAATCACACCCTATATGCTGCTTTAAAAGAATCATAGTCAGCTAACAGCAACATTTGATTGCACAACAAAGAAATGGATAAAGTTTTCCCAGTATTGTAAAGTTGTTTACTTTCTTCTGGACAGGGTTCCTACATTATCACATTACCTTATTTTGGTATATGTTGTAAACTTAGTATATAGATTGTACATATTCCAATACATTTTGAGAAATTCCCTACAAAACTTGTTGTGGGAGGAGGTTATGGACTACACTATTATAATATAACATTTTAATACAGTGTGCACATGTCACTGAAATCTTCCACAGCTATTGAGTCACTTCTAGTATTGCATACTTACCCCAAATGGTGGCATCATCATCGGATTTTGTGGCTGGCCATAACCTCCACCTTGGTTCATCCCTGGGGGTCCTGGAGGTCTAGGGCCAGGGCCTTGTTGATTATTCATTTTGAAATGCTTCCTATATAATAATTCAAAAAGAAGTTATGCTCCTTAGACTACCATGTGCAGCCATTTTTATATTATCAAATTCATAACATGAAATCCCATAACAGTGCAGCTTTAATAGTAAGATTTCATTTGAAAACAGTAAACTGATCCTGTTGCACACCCATTTCACTATATGCTTAAATACTTATATCCTGCCAGGCTGTCTGCAGTGTGTAAATTTAGCGGTCGTCCGGTCATCTGAGACGACCAAATTACCTGCCGGACAACCAAAACTTGTCAAATCGTGAAGTACTGGTTGCCCGGCGGACAACCAAACACTATCGAAAAGGCTGGTTAATGTTCCGTGAAAATAACGGAAAAAGACACGGAAACAAGCATGAAACCAAAAACGTAAAATGACATTTCACATAAGAGGAAACTCATTCCAAACTCCACCTTCATCTAATAAATAATATACGTAGCATGAGGAAGGCCATGCCCTCACATTGACATGGACCACTCAGACCAAGATTCATGGTATTTTCTGTTCCGTCCGTTTGTCAACAAAGGCCAATCAGAGTTCAGGTTTACCCCTACGGGCAAAGACCCCGCCCATCCACCAATTTTTTTTTTTTTTTGAGAAAGGAACACGAAGTACACACTCACAACTAGGTCAACGGAAAACATAACAAAACACATTTTTGAAGGACATCTTTCATTATTTCTTTTCAAAAAACCACAACTTCTTCAGTCAAGACCCAAAAGTTCTCCTACTCCTACAAATCAGTGAATTTGTTTGAAAATAAATATATCATAACAATCAACTGCAAGGTACAGGGTTACCAAAACTTCATTACAGAGATTTTCATGCTAAAAATAGATAATGATGCTTTACCAAGATTCCTGTGATTTGATTGGCTAGTAGTCCCTACCGATTGTCTGCAAACATTCTTGCATTTTCAGTGCTCAATGAACACGAAGTAAGTTGTTTAACAACAATATTTTGCAACGTTTACTTTCCCTTGTGTAGAGATAACAAAGTTTGTGGTAAAGGCTATCATATGTGTGCACTCAAATATCATAACGTTAGGCCTTGCCTCATATTTGTAACGTACATTTTGACAACAATCACTGGTGGTACGAAGATGCACTTGAATTGTTTCTGATCTAGACTATCACGTAATATTTTAATCATTGTTTTGATCAGAAAATGTTATGACTTTTGTGGGAAGCTTACATATCTGATCCTGAAAGGATATTTTATCTCACAGTATGTTTCTTTTCTCTGCAATAAGAGTTGCTAATGTGAAATGTGCATCCATACTACAGTAGTTTCTGTTGCAAACTTTTTCGCGGCTCAATTGACCACGTGCTTCAGTAAAGTTTATTTTGGAGCAACATTCGTGTGTAAACTTCTGTACTTTAGAACATTGAAGTTTGATTTTTAATCGACATTGCGTAAAAATCTATTCACATAGGCCTACTGTAATTTTCGCACAGATGATTGTTTGCAAAGAACCCAGGATAAATGTGGATCAGGTTTTGATGATTTGCGCAAGTGTAGTTGAAAATGATGTTCGAACAGGCCTATGTAAATTCAGTAGTACAGTGTGGAATTTAGTGAGAGATATACACACTGTAGGTACATTGATTTTGAAGAGTTTGGCTGTTGGAAGCGCTGCAAGGTCAAAGCATGGAGCTACTACAGAGTTGGCGAGTAGGGAAGTACAAGGGCGGATGAAGGAGGGGGCTGGGGGTAAAAAAATTCAAAACAGCAGGGTGGGCGAAAGGAGGAGTGGACCGGGCCGCCCCTGTCAAACACCGAAGCTAAGACACTGAGCCATCTGCCCTATAATATTGTGTATAACATTCACAAAGTGTAGGCAGTGATACTACACTAGTATTAGTACAGTAGGTCATACAATAAACGTAATTGGAGTTCGATCGGGACGCAAGCTTTTTTTTACAGGACGCAAACTTTTTCGGGGGCTTGCGTCCCTGGGACGCAAAGTTTTTTTCGCTATAATAACATTACTGAAACTGAAACACTAGACCAGTACTATGACGCACCTACAGATTACCACATGGTTATTGTATCGTTACGCCCTGCAGCAAAACATCATGTACCTAACTAATGTACACAATCTTTGCTACAGTCAGCATTATTAGAACATAAAATCCAGCAAGGGCGCGGAAAGAAACACAGCATTTGATCTAGAATCCATGAAATCGCTCAACATTCACAGTTTCTTATGAGTCCCAAACAAGTATTTTCTTCCGAACATAAATTAATATAGCTTTACAGGACGACCAAAATTTTAGCAGGACAACCAAAAACTGGTGAGCTGGTTGTCCTGGGGACAACCACTTCAAATTTCTTAAATTTATACACTGGTCTGCATGCTTTATATTACTCAGAGATTAAAAGTTCATTGACATCCAAGGGCACTTAACACTCATCAGCCCATGAGCTGTGAATGAAACCTTCCCCACGGTGAAAATGTCACGATAACGAACACAACACACCATGCACAAAATAAGACAAGGAGCTGCAAAACTGGCCTTTTGCATTAGTTGGTAGTGTGAGTTTAAGCAAATTGCTCAACTGCCTTCCAAAAACAAGGCTTAGGCTACATGATGGCAACATTTCAATGCACTGGCCAAGCAAAGTTAACATAATTACCACTACCAGGTGCCAAAGTTCAAAAGATGCATTGAGCAAGGCAATTAGTGATCAGAAAGCCATTTTAAATAGGATATTTCTGCACAAAAATCTGTCGTAACTAAGCCATATCAGGCCAATGATGCCAAAAAACCTTTGTTGGAATAACGTGGTTTCAAACGAAGTTTTCAAAACAAAAATCTCTGGAGCCTAGCTTAAGTTAGGCTAGCCTAGGCCTTACTTCCTCAGTAATTTATTTTTTTACCAAACAGAAACCTCTAGGAATAGAAGATTTTGATATAACTTTTAAAAATAGTGTTTCTGTTTAACTGTGATGCATAAATCACATACTTTGTATAATTGGATTCGTCATAATCGCACTCAAAAATGATGCTATCTAACGTTAGGCCGAAAGGCAAGGTAACAGTACACAGTATCGTGTGACTGCTTTCGCGAAATTCTGAATTTCATATCCTAAGTTATAGCCTAACGGAACATGCATATTGCTTACAGCAAACAACGTAATTTGTGAGAATTATATTTTAAGGGTATGATTTTTATATTTAATACATTTTGATTAGAGAATTTTCTAACAGACGTTTTGACAGACGTTTAATTTTCATACACGGGCTTTGAAAATAGGGCTGATAGTACCTGAAAACCTGCCAGAAAATCTCGTAGGATTTGTAACTGGTACACCACGCGAAGGCTGTAAGTTGACTACGGTAGCCGACAATCAACATCGTTTTTAAACTTACCTAAGTTTTTATCATTCTTCGATTCTCGTATAATTCGTTTAAAGAAAGATCAACGTTTTGAGTGGTAACTTCACCGAAAGGAGAGAATAAATTAATAATGTTTCAGTTTAAGATGGTCTGACAACCATCTCATCAACGAGTAATCTTTATCGGTATCAAACTTATATTTGCTTATATACATGCTTTCATCCTCAAATCATTATGCTTCAAAGAGACATTTACCCTTTAAAAAAAAAGTAAACTAATAACTTTTTGGGAGGAAAATATACTTTATTTCCTCCCAGGTTCCCCGTATCACTACTGTTGATATAAGCTACCGCACCTTAATATTTCTGACAGTATGAAAATTATGCGGAACCATATACGTCCAGTAACTGTTGAATGGCAAGTAATGACTTCCGTAGTATTGCACCGTTTTCTTTAAGGGATTTCCCCATGTAACATCCGAGCACACTGGCAGCAGTTTTCCATCGAACTGTTGGAAGTTTCATGTAACCTTACAACTGTACTACTGGGACTACTCTTACGATTGAAAAACAACAATGTCTGCCTCGTACTGTTTTGAAGGAAGGGTTGTTCTTGTTACAGGTGAACAGGACTGAGTTTTTCCTGACGGCAATCTGAGACCTAACGTTGTGTTCTGAGTTATACTAGCTCTAAACACTTGTCTAGGCCTAACATGTAATTTCCAAAATAGACTTAGGCCTAAGTTACTGTTTTGTTATTATGTCAAGGGTAGGGATAACGGAGACAGTAGATCTTTGTCCAAAGTGCTCTCTTTCAAATTTGTAGATTTGTTGCTTAATTATTGTAATTTAAATAGTATTAGATCAATATCATTATGTATTAGTCTGAAGAACATTCTTGTCTAACTCAGTCTAACTCTAAGGTCTTCAATCAGACACATCAGCCATTTCCACAGTCACTGACATGAACCCACCTTCACAGGGTCAATATGTCATTGAAGACAACATTATTCAAGAGCAAAATGTCACTGGAAATGTCACATAACTTAAATCACATTATCGTGCATTGTCCTTGCAACATGTTAATAATATACTGTGCATGCGCACTTTGTAATTATTATATCATTCTTGTCAATATAGCATGATATCAAGGATGATTATGTAGCTGTAAACCAATATTGTTTTGTGATACTTTGTAACTAAGTTGGACTACAAATTGATCAAGACTTACTGGATATGCCAAATTGTTTAAAATGACTCATGTGTAATATTGTGGTTTTATAACAATTATTTTCATGATATTCACAGCCTTGAAAGACCTTGCAGTTCCAAATATTGTTATAGTGATGCAAGTTAGTCATGTTTATCTGTTAGTGACTTTTGGTGCCATCAAGCAATAACTTCTTTATGTCCACTTCCATGTGTATTCATCAGCACATGTGCACTTGATGAGCTGTTTCTTGACACAGTTCTGTCTATAGTTATGGTTCCTCACCTGGTCCCTGTTAACACAAAACTTTACAATGTTGCTCCCAGTAAGAGCCAAGTGGTTACCTACATCTTTTTCTGCAGTGAGTATGTAAGTTGCTTGTATGTAATAACATTTATTTTTATCCACTGTTGAGGTGCAAGCTCTGGTATTGGTGCAGAGACTGCCATCCATTTTGCTGCAGCGAGCTGTGATGGATTAGCACTAATTGGCAGGGACAAAGATCGTTTAGAAGAGGTTTCAATCAAATGTCAAACACAAGGACTGGCAATTGAAAAAGTATGTTTGTCAATTAACATTACCATTTATTGTGGTTTAATGAATGGTTATCAAATACTTGGACTAATATTCATCAGCAGGAGAGGAACTTTGCATAGTCTGTGATAATGGATCGCAGCATATGTTTGTTCTTTTCAAAATCACTTTCAACAGTAGGTCTACTAACATTTAACAACTGAAATGGGATGGACTTAGCCTAATGGATCAGTATTTTGGATGAATATCACATTTACTTTACATATAAAGAAATAGCACATCATATTTACACATAATTAGATACCCTCAATGTCTGGCAAAGCCATCTTTGTGGTAAGCATTACAACCACATATCCAGTTCTACTTTGTCCACTTCGAACCATTTAGCAAATTACCACATGACTTTCAACTACCTCAAGTACTGCCATTAGGATTCATCCTTGAACACACCTCTTTAATTGACCAGCCACTGTATGATTATAAATGGAAGTGCCCTTCAGTATAATGATGAGCACCGTGAATACTTTCCTGTGTGAAGACAAATTTGGCTTGACCACTGAAATAGAACACAGTGTGTTAAATCATGATTTTGTGCAGAGGAGCATTCAGTATATGGCTAGCATTATGAACTCTGGGTAGATATTCAATCTCCCATTTTTGCAGGGTATACTCAGGTGGTATTAACTATTTGGGGGGGGGGGGAGGACATTTTCAGTATATCAATCCTTTCAGCTTAATCATTACTAACATAACTTTGGTAAATTAACATGTCCTATCTCAGTCAATTATATTATTGCTTGGTTGTAGCATCTTTTACTAGCTAAATTAAATGCTATCACGCCTTGCCTACGCAGTCAGTAGTCAATATAGCATTGCTTGGTTGTAGCATCTTTTACTAGTTCAACGCTAATACCTTGCAAACGTGAAATAAAGTAAAGTTGTCTTAGCTACATAAAATAAAGGAAGAAGAATGGAATTAGTTCTCTAGTGTTATGTATCTCTGTTTGCCTTCTACATACTTTACATAAAATGTGCGAGCTCCTTGTATACGATACCAACTTCAGCCAGTACCAAACCTGCCACAGATATAATTCATCACATGTTGTTTAAAGTCACTAAAACCAGCTTTTTTAGTGTTAGAGGTTTATTTGATAGTCAAATTAACAACTAATTTTATACACTGAATACTTCATAATCCTCATCTCATAACCTCTTCCTTCAAAGATCTTGATAATATCAGAAGATTTGGCAAGTGATGGTGCTCCTGGACGAATCATGGATGCTGTCATACAAAAGTTTGGAAAGCTGAACATTTTGGTAACATTTCTTATCAGCCTTGTCTTTCTCCACCAATTTCCTATTTAATTGATGGCTATTGTATTTGAAGTCAAACATGCCCTGCATTCATTTGCATTGGTTTCTACTTGTATCAAGGGTTTTTCATGCTAAAAACAAATGCAGCTATTGCTTGAAGAGTTATTTAAAGGAGACCTACTGAATAGAAAGGTTCCTTGCAGAGGGCAAATAAATTTATGCTATGGTGTATGTGTGTATGTTTTAATGAGACAGCTTGGCTTGTGAATACTATAACTCAAGGTGAAGCTTACTGTACAGTAACCATATTCAAATTGGTTGAGGTCAAAGGTGATTGAGGTCAACACCTGTTAAACTATGAAGACATTGTAAACATGATAACCCACAAAGTGAAACTTGGATGAAGGTTGTCCTTGATATGTAGTCCTTCTTGGTCAATACAAGCATCCTATTGAAAATTGGTGGCAGTCAAAGGTCATCTGATGTTGACATAGGTCAAAGTCTGAAAACATTGTTAACAAAATAACTGCAAAAGTAAAGTTTGGATGAACTTCATAAGAGATACAGTATGTAGATTCATAGAAGTGAGTACAAGACCTCATTTGAACCTGGTGGAGTCAAAGGTCACTTGAGGTCAACAGAGGTTAAAGTCTGAGAATTTTGTATCCACGATTTATTGTTAAGATATGAAGAATCCAAACTTGAAAACTGAAGGGTCAACTAAATTTTTACCATGATGGGGAGGGCAGGGGAAGATGGGAAAGGTCTACAACCATTGGGTAAGGCACCTGCCCCATTGCAACACATCTCTCCCTTATTGGTACCAAATTTTTGAGTGGAGCTTAATTATACCTTTCAGATCAATAATGCTGGCCAGGGAGGAATGACCTCATTAGCAGACCCTGAGCTATCTCAAAAGTTTGATCATCTTTATTCTCTGAATGTCAGAGCTACTCTTCTGCTTAGCCAATTAGCTGTTCCTCATCTAATCGAGACTAAAGGTAAATTGTTCACATTTTATAAGGTCATAGTAAATATATTTTAATTTTACAACTCAGGGTTCAGTGATGTACATTGTATATACATTACATTTCGGAACTTTCCATACATATGTGTAGAAAAAAAAAATGTTATATTTTTCTTGCAAGTAAAAAAGGTACAATGCTGGTATTACTATGTGCATGTTACAGCAATGCATTGATAAGCCCTCTAGTATGAACAATTAGATCATTCTTCACTGTTGTTATATATCAGTATCACGCCATCTATTTTGGTAAAGTTGTTGTGACCTGGATGAGAATAAACAGTTCAGACACTAACCAATCCATAAAATACTCCACAAGAAAGGTTTTAGTTACAAATGGCTTCCTCCTCATGCATATAAAATAAAACATAATAATGTTTAATCCATAACTGGCTTCAAGCAAATTAAGAATATAATTGTTGTAACTTTCCAAAACTACTATTTTAACTTATTTTGAAAGATGCTCACCATTAATTCATCGCCAGGTTTGATGGCATATATATACACATTATTACCAGTCAGTCTGGATGGAATGTTAGCCTCCCTGTGGTTACCCCTATTAAAAAGAAATGTTAGTATAGTGATTTTTCCTGATCTTATGTTTGATTCATTTGCTGTTTCTTTTTAGGGAACATTGTTACTGTTTCCAGTATTTGTGCTAAAGCAGCGGTAAGTTTTTAGTCCAACTGGTTGTAACTGGCATATGGTTGAGAGTAAATAAGAACATGGGAGGGATCAGAGTAGGGAAGAGGGTATGAGGAGTCAGGGGTGAGAGTAGGGAAGAGGGTAAGAGGAGTCAGGGGTGAGAGTAGGGAAGAGGGTATGAGGAGTCAGGGGTGAGAGTAGGGAAGAGGGTATGAGGAGTCAGGGGTGAGAGTAGGGAAGAGGGTATGAGGAGTCAGGGGTGAGAGTAGGGAAGAGGGTAAAAGGAGTCAGGGGTGAAAGTAGGGAAGAGGGTATGAGGAGTCAGGGGTGAGAATAGGGAAGAGGGTATGAGGAGTCAGGGGTGAGAGTAGGGAAGAGGGTATGAGGAGTCAGGGGTGAGAGTAGGGAAGAGGGTATGAGGAGTCAGGGGTGAGAGTAGGGAAGAGGGTATGAAGGGTCAGGATTGAGAGTAGGGAAGAGGGTATGAGGGGCTGGGGTATAGGGATGCGAGAATAAGACTAAGTACCATAAAACCCTTCATACAAACAACATGTAAATCTGATTTGCAGATTCATTGTAAGCCTTGCGTATTCAGTGCAAGCTTGTGTCATTCACAGGTACCAAATATGTTGGTATACAACCTGACGAAAGCTGCGTTAGACTACTTCACAGAATCAGCTGCTCGATGTAAGTGTTGAAAGAAAGCTTATCTTGTTTAATGACCAAATTTGTCTCTAATTGTGGTCCTGCCATAGTTTTGAAAAATTGGCAGACATTTCCAAAATGCACATAACTGTTTTAAGCGATGGATCTAGTCCTTTCCAGGCAGTTCCATTGGTGATATCCAATACAAAATAATATCAGGAATATGAAATAGGGATAAAAGTTTTTTTGTCCATTTAGCATCTTTGTGGGTAATTATGCTTCACTGGTGTAGAATCGTGTACTAAATTAAAGGCCATCACGCCTTGCCTACACAGTCAATAGTTTGAAGTTTAATTGTTTCACATCCTCCATACGAGTATGAGGTAAGTCTATTATGTAGTCAGATTCTTGCAGACTGAAAACAAATGAAGCCAACATCAGAATTTGTAGCTGACTTCTGAGAAGAAAGTGTAAGATTAAGAACTACAATGTTTAATATTTCGAAGAATTGAACATATTTAAGTCAATTGTTTCTTCTTCTTTACGGTCTTTTCAAGGTTTAGCTACAAAGCAAGTAAGAGTCAACTCTGTTAAGTAAGTGAAAACTTTAGTTAATTGCAATTTTTTTTTTCCATATGAAATGTTTCTCCTACATCCCACCCCCTTCCCAGCATCTCAGTCTCCCTTGCATAACCAAACCTTGCATGCATTTGTAACACATTTGTATACAAAACAAATAATAATGTCTGTGACACTTCACTTTAGAATGTGATACCCCTTCTCCCTTTTGGGAAGCCCTTTGCATAGCCTTCATTTTCTTATGAGTTACTGCAAAAGGACCCCTCACATCACTAGTCATATGCAGCCCCTCCCCTTTTCAGATGTCGTACTTCACTAGACCGCAACCTCTTGCCCAGCAAATGATCATAATTTGCCAAACAATCTAATTCTCTTGCACTCAGCCCTGGAAGTATTGCAACACCACTGCATACCAGAGCTGGTAGAGAGGAGAAAGTGGTCAGAGAGGTTAGTACTCAGTTGATTATGATCAGTGATGGTGGTAGCCAGGGAGATGTGTCCCCTTACCCCTCCAGCCAATTATGTATGATTGTCCCATTAAAAGGTGCCCTTTTGTTTGAATATTAAACAAAATTGTAACAAAAATGTGCCCATGTTGAAAAATTAAAGAAAAAAATGTTATTGGAATGTATCCTCTTGTTGAAAAGTATGCAAAAGGTTGTAGCTCCTGGTACATAATTCACAGATGATGTATTTTGTTACAAAGTTTGTGGTTTACACGTCAGGTGAAAGTCACATGTACCAGTGCCCCTTGGAGTTTACCCCTGCCTCACCCTCCCCAGGTTGAAACCTCATCCACAACCCCTGATTAAGATTACCGTGTTCTCAGAAATGTAGCAATTCAAGCCATTTCCTGGTTTTACAGTAGCAATATTTTCATTAATATCCAGTATTAGACCCATATCACAGTAATATTTCTGTGATGAAATATATCATAAATAGAACTATGAACCTTCACCTGGTACAATGTGGAGTCCACAACTAAACAAATCCTAGGACAGCAGGCTTTCTTTGGTTCTTGATGGATTAGCTTTCGTGTGGAGGGATGGGGGGGGGGCTAATCAACCAATACACAAGTTGCATGGAGGGAGGGGGAGGGGTAATCAACCAATACGCAAGTTGCAATTTCTTCCATCTCCATAATAAGTTAAATAAATTGCTTGATAATCAGTATCACCATTTTCAAACTAAAATTTATCTTGTTTTCTTCAGTTGGCAAGAAGAATTCATCCTCTTGGCCGCATTGGAGAATCGGAAGAAGTTTCCAGGGCTATCCTCTTCCTTGCATCAGACCATGCCTCTTTTACAACAGGAGAGACCTTATCTGTTGATGGAGGGCGCTTCTTGCTCTGCCCATGATGATGGAATTTGACAGAGATATACTAGGACTCCCAGTATCATTTCATTAAGCATGAAGCTTAAATACACAAATACAACGTGTAATTTATATACTCATATATTACAGAATGTCTTCCAGCACAAATTACTTTTGATATGTTGTATACCAATAAAAGCTGCACTGGTCTCAGTGCAAGATATATTTCTATTACACTTTAAATTTTGAGATGACCCTTATTCATTTGTGGCTGGACTATTTAGTCTAACACACCATTAGCTCATTTTCTCCGATGCAAAACTCAAAGGGGAAATACAACTTTTATGGCCTAATATGATGTACAATGCATGTATGAAGTTAAAAGTTCATGTTTTGGTTGAGTTAAAAACAAATAAAACAATGATTGAAACTTAATTCTGCACTGCGGAGCAAATGTCATCAACTTAGCCTTACATGCAAAACATAAATCATTTTGGGATTGAAGTTAGATTGAGACAAATAATATTTGTACTACAATAATGTAATCCATGTGATAAAAATGAATATTTTGCAAGATAAGAAAGCAGTAAAATTATGGCAAATAAATGACTGTTGATGACTTAACTTTTTTTATAGTGTTTACTTCTTATATGGATATTTTAGCTTATTACAGTAAGAAATGACAAAAGAAAGATTTGGTAGCATATACTGATTAAACAAGTAATGGATGATTGTGAAGAATCCCTGGCAAAAGAGATATAATAGGAGTTTGCAGGAACATATGTTACTCCACAAGAAAACGGATGAATTATTTTCAGACACATTTTAGTAACTAACAATAGTTCGAAATGATAATTCCTTATAACAAAATATTGCACAAGAGTAAGAACAAAATGCCCCCCCCCGTCTATCTCCCTCCCTGCTTCTCATACCAACACTCACTAGCTCACTTGTTTCTTTGTTGTCGTTATATCGCCTCCACAAAAGTGATCTGTCTGATGTTACAAGAAATAATATGAGAACATTTTAATGTACACAACCACTCAAACAAAGTAACCCCCCCTCCCCTCCCCACTTCAATTTGCTGTTGTCACAGAATATGCATATGTAATGAATGTTCTGCATGAGAAAGGTAGCAATCAATCAGCAGAATATTCCTCTCCTACTACTTTATCACTGTTCTTGTCACAAATAATTCATCTTCACTATGCAGAGCCTTTATTTTGTGTTCAAAAAGCTCCTTCATGGTTCAAACCATTGCCAATCTAATAGCCGCCATCTGCGCTACCTGTCCTGAATGAGAAAGGTAGCAATCAATCAGCAGAATATTCCTCTCTTGCTACTTCATGGTTCAAACCGTTGCCAATCTAATAGCCGCCATCTGCGCTACCTGTCCTGAATGAGAAAGGTAGCAATCAATCAGCAGAATATTCCTCTCTTGCTACTTCATGGTTCAAACCGTTGCCAATCTAATAGCCGACATCTGCGCTACCTGTCCTGTTTGAGAAAGGTAGCAATCAATCAGCAGAATATTTCTCTCCTACTACTTTATGGTTCCAACCTTTGCCGATCTAATAGCCGCCATCTGACATCATGAAACCATCATCACGTCTTCTCTGTAGTTTGCAAGTTGCTCCTTTTGTCTCAGTTGGATTTGTAAGAACTCAGTATACACTCCTTTCTGAGCAGATGATGCTGGCACAAAATGTCCTAAAAACAAGGATGGTAGGAACAATAATGGTAATCAGAAATTAATACATAATTCAATGCAAATGGTCCTATACCTAGATTATTTGCCAAGGAGGATGGAGCAAAACAATATTCCCATTTCAGATTTGAAAAAGGGAAGGTAGGTAGAACAATAAATATTATTTCCTCCATATTATATACTTTTCAAATCTAGGACTTCCTTATTCCTTTGATAGCAGGTATTAACTTTGATTTTAGTAAATTTGAAATGCTAATTAATACATAGAGCATGTATACATGAATCAAATTGCATTAAGATAAAGGATAAACAGAAAGCAATTTCCAACCTTTTCTTCAACACATACATTTGTAAAAAATGTCAAACTACATCAAATTGAACCTTAACTGTAACACCACACCAAGCTTAGACCTCCACATAAGACTACTTAAGTTGAATCCAAGCACTAAGTTCAAATTTCAATCATGAATTACTTTTAAGATTATAATATTGATATAAATCTAATGTATATCTTTTATACTCATAAAGATTGATCCATGTTTAGTGTTAAGTTCATCAACGCTTTGCTTTTGAAGGTATTTGTTTATTACGTTTTAAGACTGACCTCAAAAGACCTTTCATCTCCTCCACAAACAATAACATTATTCTGCTCAATAAGGTGTATCCATATGCCAATTATGAATTTCATCAAAGTTTCACTTTGTGAGATATTTACATAAATTTAAAAAAATCAGCCATTGAACTTAGACCTCCACAAATCTCAATTACAAGCCAAGTTCCTCACATACATATACACTCACACAAACTTGAATGCATAGGTTACTTGACCAAAATAAGTCATTCCATGAAATTACATACAATCTCGCTATTAAGATTTCAAAGAAAGATTACCTCCAGAATGATTCAACTGAGTGTTGTTTTCAAAATACTGAAGATGTTCTTCACTCATTTCTGTGAAAAACAAACAAAAATAAACTGTCAAGTTTGAACCAGGTTTGTAAACACAGTTGAAAGCAAAGTATGATGAAAGATTAAATGATGTCTATTAGCCCCTCTCCCACCTCCAATGACCCCCCTCACGCACCCCCAATTACCCCCTCACCCACCTCCAACGACTCCCTCACCCACCTCCAACAACCCTGTCACCCACCTCCAATGACCCCCTCCCTCACCTCCTATGACTTAATTCCCCCTCTCCAAAAATGGAACCAGAAGGCAAATGAGATATAAATAATGTTATAATTCACTCTTGGAGGCTCAAACTTCTACCTGATTTCAACCAAACTTGAACTACTATTAAAATAATACAGAAAAGAAAGTCTTCAAAAAGTCAAATAGAGTAGCAGTATTAATTTTTAGAATATTGGAGAAACAGACAACATTCCCTAAGCTGATAAATTTTACTCAGGCTGTCACTTCAGCTTGCAAACTGTTGAACTAGAAACCTCAAACTGAGTGCCTTGCCTCCCATACATGTGCAATCTATGATCACCACAGTGTTATGTTAGTCTAATTTTTCCTTATTTTTTCTTTGCCTTACATATTACACAACGCAAAATAGTCCCAGGCTGTGTGTGAGCTAGTTGATGATACATTGCATCCAGTTGAGAATTACTGAGTAAATGTCATAAAGTACCTTTTGGAATGACTTGATCTGTATCACCAAACACATGAAGGCAGGGAAGCTGAATTGTTCTGGAGTAGCAAACATCATGTTGAGTGCTGTGACTTCTAAATGCTGCTATCATTATCGCAAAGTCAAATTTGAACCTAGAATCTGCAAAGGGGATATGAACCCAAGATTACTCTTCAATATTTGTGAGTGATAAATTGAGAAAATTAACATATTCTGAAGATAGTATAAGAAAAACTGTGGAATAACATACTAAATGGAGTTTTATAAGTGATCAACAAGGTTTACCACCTATGCTCAAAACATTACACCCACAGTCAAATGGTCTTTACTATCAATGAAACGTCTAAGAAGAATGTCCTCAACACCTCTAAACAGCTGTCAGGTGAAGACAAGACTGGAGAGTACTTTTGGAAATTTATCACCAAAAGCTTGAGAATAATATATTTGTGCTGAAGATACAGAAGATGAACATTATATTATTCAAAGGGTAATTCCCCTGGCAGGAATGTAACCCTTAAAGACAAACTTATAAAACACACAGTTAGTTGACTGGCTAAAGTCTCCATGAAGTGGATTATTATTGTTTTCCTCTGTGGATACATGATTTAAATATTATAAAGAAATCATAAACATTTTCAGCTCAATTACAAGATGATGTCATTAATTTTGCTATTGCCAAATGCATTAACAAAATATCACTAAATTTAGAAAACTCATATCTTGTCAGTAAAATACAAATAAATATCCCAAACACTTCCAGCAATTGTTTTCAGCAATCAACTTCAGCAACTGAAATATCCCTTTAAACTTCAATTGTTGAAATTGTCATCAATGTAGTAAAATTTGAATGGAAGGTTTGAGACAAACCTCCTTGTTCCATGAGTGCACAGACCATTCCAACCATAGAAGCTCCTTGGCTGAAACCAAGTATTCCTGCAACAAGCAACAAGAGAATGTAAAAGACTGAGATGTGACCAGCAACTGAAAAGCAGAATTGTGACAAACAACATAATTTTAGGATAAAAAAGGCTGTTTACTTCTTGGATGAACTTCTAGAGCATCCCTTAACATACTAAAAACATTAAATAAAATATATTAAAAGAGCAATGAGAAATACTGGTTAGAACAGAATTTACCATAAACTTCAGCAATGAAAGTCCTGATATCACAACTTTGTAATGTTTCTGTTTTTAGTTCAATTCAGATATGACAGAACTATTAAACCACACTCTCAAGTATGTCTTTCTGGCAACATGTTACAAATGACCGACTTTTGAAATATTTGGTGCAATTTACCATTTGGAAAAGGAATGTAATGAACATTCTCAAGTCTGAATTGAAGATTTGGGTCGACTTTAAACATATTCTGTAATGCAACTAGCTAAATAACACTGCAGGGTTTC
Source organism: Apostichopus japonicus (assembly GCF_037975245.1). Lineage (NCBI taxonomy): Eukaryota > Metazoa > Echinodermata > Holothuroidea > Aspidochirotida > Stichopodidae > Apostichopus > Apostichopus japonicus. The sequence continues at coordinate 19,995,017 of NC_092578.1, read as the reverse complement.
AAAAAAATTATCCAAACCCTGTGATACTTTAATAATACTGTACATGGACATACAGCATATCTAACCTAAATTGCAAATCACACAAATTGAAGGAATTGTCATCATCCAGTGGTTAGACTAATTAACAACTGATTGCACCAATTGAAACAATGCACATGTTAATGGAATGAATCACTAGTGGACCTGCTGCAAAGTGAATTAGGTTGACATCTAGATTAAATGCTAAACTTAACAACTGCTTCCAGTAGAATATCTCTTTATATATATAATCACACTGAGGGAGTGCAAACAAATACAAATAAGCAAATGAAGCCTATAATAATATTACCATCAAATGGTCCATGCTTCTGGACTGCTTCTGCAATGCAACTTAGGGATTCCTGAAAACCTGGGTCAACATTACTTGTTTCTTTGGCACTGAAGCTTTCATTCACTGTGGAGAACCACCAACCTCGTTGGTCATCTGGGCCTGAAAGTACCGATCAAATATTAAAATGAGTACAATACATTTCAATATAATAAAATACAATAAAATGTAATGACAAGGAATGAAGCAAAAAAATACATGGCAAGCAGTACTTCTACAAATGTATGCGATATACAAAATTATAAGGTAATAATGCCCCCCCCCCCCCCATCCCATCGCCTCCAACCCATGGCAACATAACAAATAGAAAAGAAAATAAGCAGAGCTGACAACGTACAAGTATATTAACATCAATTTTTAAATACTGACATAAAGAGGGGGAAATGTTTGTGGTGGTGAATAATCTGGAAATAGCTTGACTAATTGAAAGAATATGAGCGAGGTTATTCAATGTTGCATATATTTGAGCAACAATTTCAATTACTTGGCAAGATTTGCATTATCTGTATTATGCAACCTACTGTACTTGAAATGAAATATTCCTTTAACACATATATTCATTATATGACATCATACTGTATACTCACTTCCATCTACCAAAGGCTTTACTATATTGGGTGCGGTGATGTAAACTGAAGAATAGGAAATTATTAGACAGTTAGTTATATAGTAGTCTTACCAATGACATTAAACTATATGACCTCACCAAATAATTTTAATGTTAACATTTTCTGTCGCAAGTCTTCATGGTATACAACTTTGTTTCACACATGTATACTGAAAATATTATCATTATGTGTAGAGAAACTGTTATTCATCTTTACATCTGTGTAGCAATTTGGTCATGTTTCCATATCACGTTGCTAAGCAATATAAGATAAATTAGTCCCTGTGATCTTTAAATTGCATGGCCATTAACCACCTCAGTTTTAATTTACAGGAGAAAATTAAATATAAAACACAACCCGACACATGGTGTTGCAACATAGAAATCATAAATTCATAATTTCAAACTTAATAGCAAACTAAAACTTGTCTGCTTGGGGCAAAGCTCAATGGGTAAATGAAATGAGTTATCTAATGTCAATTCAAAAACCACCTCTTCCATACTCCTTTTAATTGGCAAGACTATGCTCAATGTAAGTAAAACTATATAGCCACAACAAGTATATATGTACACAATTTGCAATTTCAGAAATAAATAAGCAGTAAATTAGTATCTTTCCATGAAGTGTGATGCAAAGTTTATAATTACAGCTTACCAGGTTCAATAAATTTCTTTAAAATCTTTCTTAATGACCCTGTTTTGCCTCTAAATGTATCTGCATTTTGTCTGTATCCATGGAGACAAAGTATCTATCACAGGAGAAAGAAACAGACATAACTAAAAGTTGCAAACGTACACTGTTAGGAAAAAGAAATCTTTATGCTAGTGCTGATAGTCGACTCTTTCTGTTGTAGTTGTTTAATCACATAGCTCTCCTCGCAATAACTGTGATTACTCGGTTACAGTTATGATGTCATCACTGTCATTTTACATCACAATCTACAATGTTTCTTGAATCATTCGTAGTAATTAAAAAAACTTTTGAATGAATCTACAAAGCTACTACAACTACTAGCACTTATAAAAGCAAAAGTGCAAACAATGAATAGATGTAACACCTTGTAGCGGGATGATGAGCAAGAGTTTTCTGTAAAGGACGTACATTCATCGTTCTAGGTTAGGCTCTAGCCTAGCGTGATAGCAGGCACATATTTTGCACATTGAAATTAAACTACACTGCAATCAACACACTGGATCAGACATCCGATAAATGGAACCAGGCCAAAAAATGAAGTAATGGTAAACATGTTTGAAGAATTGACAAATACTTTGGCAATCGTAAAACATGAATAACTTATGAATTTGCGATTATAATCAAACATTGCTAAGACTGAATTTTTCACTGCAGAACAAGCGTATTACTAACAAGTAAGCGCATGAATCTAACCGGAGCAGGTGCTTGCCGATTATTATTATGTGAGAATGCCCTTGAGTGCTGTGCTTTTGACATTTACCTCTGTAGATTTATATAGAAAGATAACTGAAGTAATTGATAGGACTCTAACTGAAATTTTTAGCCGTTTCAATATTACAGTATTGTTAGTTATTAACAATTAATATCGGAAAAATGACGTTGAATTTACTTTATAAAATCAGACTTACAATTTCACTTACTATAAGGTGCGTTTGAATCTTGTCCGTACTTTACTAGATCTGTAAGCCACGCACTTTGCGTCCACTCGGTTTGCGTGGCTTTAATGTACCCACAAAGTCTGAACTGTGATATCCAGTTGAAGCAAATGTCTGTGTGTCATTCGTTTTAGTCAACACATTTTTAGTGTGTACAACACATTGTCATTCGTTATGTGTAACGCAATTGTCATTCGTTTTAGTAACATCCACATAAGTGCCTCTGCTTAGCAATAATAATCAGTTTGTTAATAACTATGTGTCTCTGTATAGTTTTAACAACACTTCTTTCAAGTTAGAACTACAGTGGTGGAATTTTTATTCTTAAGTTAGCCACATCACCTAAGTTTATGCATATTCAGCCAGGAGCAGTGGCGGAGCGTCCATACAGTCAGGGGGGGGGCGGATGCCCCCCTGACGGACTCAAATGGACTGCTGGCGCCCTTTTCAGCTATTCACCACTTTTTACTTATTCGCGATTATTTACTTTTTTATTGCGCTCTCATCTACCTATTGACATTTGTCACATTTTGTTGGCGATGAAACCTATTTATTCTTCATTTATCTGCAAATAAGCAAGGCCCGGAAAGGGTCATTTCCGGCGATATAGGGAGTATCTTTACTCAAAAACTTTCTGTACGCTCTGCACCAAGCTGTGGTGGTGCTCCGCTTTGATAAAGTCGAAAGCGCCCATACATGATACAGACCATTCTCGCCCCATCTGACCAATAACCCTAGCTCCGCCACTGGTCAGGAGGTGAACAGTAGCTAGGCCTAGGCCAACTCTTGCTGTGGTATTTTGTGATGTATTGTCATCTGAACGAAAGCTTCTAGTTCTTATATTGATAACATGATTATTATCCATACAGTAAGTAGTAATGTAGATTGACAACAGCTAAACCAAGCAATAAGCATCATCAACTATCTATATGTAATTGTAGACTACTTAGGCTAGGCAAGCAGAAGGACAACGGTAATTAAGTGGACTAAGCTAGGCCTAACTTTTGCCTTAGCATAGGCTAGCAAACAGTGACATGATCGAGCAAAGGTGCTGTTCGGCTAACTTTCAATTTGTCCGAAGACGCCATTGCGACTAACAATCAGTAATAAACTTATATACAATATAATTAGGAGCGTATGTTAGTTTCTTCACTCTGCGAACTAGTCAAAATTCCGTGCGGTACGGATTTTAGAGCACCTAAAGGGTAAGGTAGCACAACCGTAAACACACTACTACATACTAATACTGTATACTAACCTTGATGCTAACGCGTAATGAGACCACGATGTACCGTACACCGACAATTACAAAAAGTAGTGATAGGATTTCCCATGCGAGTCACGCGACGTTTAATCTACTTTAAACCCAACGTTTGCGAACCCGATCATATGATTATCGCTTCATTCTCAGTCGCTTGATTATGAATACAGTTCAGAACATTGTTTTGCAGACCACATAATCTTTGCTGTTTGGCTACTGTCACTAACTGTAAACTCAACCATCCGCACATATTCACAATAATAAACTGTTAGTTACAAAGGCCTGGTATTTGTGGTAGGCTACTGAAGAGCATTCTAGACAAGGGCCTAGGCCTAGATTAGGCCAGGGCCTAGCTAAGGCGTGGGCTGTTACAGCCTAGGCCAAGCCTGCCCTATTCATAAGTACTAAGTTGGCTATGGCTACAGGCTAATGTTCTACTTCTAGACCATACCTGTGACCGATCTCGTTCTGCAAAAACTATGTGGCATGGTTACATAACATCATTGATCATGTGATAATGGCCGGGAGCACATTAATTACTATTATAAAAGTTACATAGAATCCAGATCACGTTTTTTAAACCTAAAAGAAAAGAGGAAGTTATCAGCTTTTATTTTAGACTAAATTAGTAGGTTTTCACTTTATGTCAATATTTTGGTTTAAAATTTGCCTTAGTTTGTTCAAGGAATCACCAAAGTATTAATTCTCATTGTTTCACATTTTTAACCATATGGTGCTTAATTCAGCAGAACCTAGACGTTTTTTATGTTCAAACCTTGAGCCTATATATGACCATGTGATAATTAAACACTAACTTCTTAAAAACTCATGAAAGCATCAAAACATTGTTAATTTTAATTTTTCATATTTTTAAACTAAGGATGTAGTAATTAAAGAGAATGAAGGCATTAACATGTAACATAATTTTTATATGATTGATTTTACTGTTGTAGTTGCGTGCTTAGGCTATCACTGTTCCCTATTTCTTTTTGAACCCAATTATAGAAATAAGATTTAAGAAAAGCAGAAATTAAAAAAAATAGAGTAATTATTCTTTCATCCCTGCATTTGACTGACTAAAACTTCATCTCCTGCTTTGAAACTGTTTAGCTTTTGCTCTCTCCTGGTTATACTTAATGTAGCTATGCAGCTATTATGTAAATTTATTATCCCGCATGATTATCCATAAATCTATTTCAATAATCAAAGTCAGGAAATAACTGTTGTGTGTTGAGTATCATTATCAAATATTTATGTGGATAAAAAGCTGCAGAGCACTCTTACAAATTTCAAATTTTCAGACTTTTATGATAAAGAAATCTTAAAGCCAGCTAAAATTCTTATGCAAAATGTAAACTCTAAATTATTCCTACTCATTTTAACTTTGTAATAACAATTAGGGCAAGGTCACAAGACTGAATTAGCTATGTGTAGACTATTCCTTTTGACCTTTGTACTAGTACTTGGGATTGTTTACATTAGGAAACCCTGTTGTGCTTGTAATTATTAAAGATAATTGTCAGTTGCAGTGGTGTTTAGACAAAGAAAACTAAATTAAGTCCTACAAGGTGACTGCTAACATCGGGTGTACATATCCATGCACTTTCAAATTCTAAATGTTTTAGCATTTTTAGAGCTCTTTGAAGAAGTGATAATTAAGATAAGTGCTAAACTGGTAAGTCATTCCATAATTTGTATGCTTATGTTTCTGTTTTCACAATTCCAAGCTTTTCACTATCTTGCATTGTAAGTATAGTTATGATCATGAATGCAATCTGTAAGATATGAACCAATCATAAACACAGCATAAACCATATACTAATTGTACTATCTCTTCAACAGTTCCTCAAGATCTCCATTGCTCTTCTTTCAGCTTTTGAAATAAACATGAAAATAAGAAAGGATTGTCAGTCCTGCAGGTTACATGTCATGTAATAGTACATATGTCTGGACTGCTCCTTTAATGCAGTGCAGTCCCTTTAATCTCCAGGTCCCTTGGAGTGCGCGTCAACGGCTGCTTTGAACTGTTTTACTTCGCAGCTCTCCGGAAGGACTAGCAATTTCTCACGCCAAGTTTTAATATATTATATTGTTTTGGCTCTCTGTTACAAGGCTACATTTTATGTTTAGCATGTTTAGCAACCCACGTTTAAGATTATAGCTCCCATTGGTTAGTTTTAGCAGGTCATCACCTTGCATGCACACGTTTATTATTCATCAGTTTACATTTCCTGCTCACCAATCACACCCCTCGATGATGTAGTACATATTTATTTGGTTAGCTTGTGTAGTATTTCCATGCTGTCATACCTTTACTGTGCAGAAGCACTGTGAACACGTGCACAGGCCTAGAACCGTCTGGCTTCTCTGTGCTAGCCCAGGATTTGCGTATCTGTCTATGAAGTTATCAATTTCGTAACACCTGTATTGTCCAACGTAATATCTCTCTCAACATAGAAATTAATGATATAATTGAATCACAAGTCAATAAATAAAAGAATCATCAAAGGAATCAAGAAAAGTCTTCTATTTTTACGGGAACGTCTTTCTCTCTCTCTGAGCTCAGCTGCCGAGGGAACATTTTACTAAGTTCTGTCATTCTATAGGCTATGACCATTTACCTAATGTGAATTCATGACTGAGGTAGCCGACCACATGACTATATACACCCCATCCTATCCCATCCTCTCCCATCTCCTCCCTTCTAATACTCTCCTTCTCATTGCCCTCTTTTATGCAATCAAGCTTTTAATGGTCATTTAATACCAAATGTGCTACAAAGTACAAATATAGTTACTTTGTGCTTTATACTTCTACCTCAAAACATTATCAGAGCATCCTGGATATCAGTAGTGATACATTTAGGTAATTTTTAGGAAGCCAAAATGTTCTAATAAATTAAAAATTGTCTGCTTCTTCATCCAGATAACATGCTTCACGCCATCCCAGGAGAGAAAACATTTCAATATGAGGAGAGCCTACCATCCCTACCTCTACCACCCTTGGAGCAGACTTTGACCAAATATCTTGAATCAGGTATTTGTTTTGGACTAGAGTAATTTAATCCAGAACAGGCTGTGGTCAACAATGTTGGGATATCACTATCGGCCAATGTCAATACTCTAATGTAATACTTGTGAACATGACAATATCTCAATGCTACAGTCATATGAACACTAGTAGGGTTCATTAGGCATATATTATCATATAACAAATTAAAACAGCTGTAAGCAAATATATTACACATAATAATCCTTAAACTCTATTATTGGACAACTAATGGCTGATACTTCTTTAGCACTTTACAAAATCCTTACATCAGCAATACCAATACAATGTGTAATATTATTAAGTACTAAATTAATAGTATCGCTCAGAATAAATATAAATGTGTAGGACAATGGAAGTTGCTTTTAAAAGAAGGTAGCCTGCCATGTCTATATTGAAATTGAAGCATAAATGTTGGCTCCACCTTTGTTTGGGGATATGTCAGTCAAAGAGGGATGTCAACTTAAGGGGAAGTAAAACTCTTCTTGGAGAAAGCAATAATCAATCTGTCAATCAATCAACCCTTTTCAGTGTTTTAGTAATTGAGTACTAAAAAGACACCTAAGATATCATAATCTTGAATGTTTTAGTTTTCCTGATAAAAGAGTAGTAATTTAAAATTGTTTACCTGGCCTGCGCTTACTCATACACTCCAAACAAAAACCAGAGTAAGAAACCAAGGATTACTGGAAGATGACATGTAATTTAACCCTATTCTTCTTCTCATGCCCTGTTCCAAATCCATGCCTAGTGTGGCATACTGTTTGGGGGCATGATATCATATACCAGTAGGTACAGTGCATTGTAGTCAGAAATCCAGTTTGATTGAGTGAATTTCTAGACTCGTGTTTATTGCATTTATAAAGGCACTCAAATTTTGTTGAAGTTTAAAGTTCTATCGAGACATTACAGCATGCTTAATATACTGTTAATTTGGATGTGTTTCTAGAATGTCAAAAATGTTATCCACAGTACTTAAGGAGGCAACAAAAATAAAAACTCTGAAACAATTAAAGTTCCTTTCTTTAAACAATATTCACTACCAATTAAAAAGTGTGCAATATTTAACTGACAGTTTGTGAAAGTATAATATCAAACTTAAGTGAGTCATATCTGCCATTACAAGAAGCCATTTCTGTGAATATTGGTCAATCTCAAATGTTCACAATTTCCGTGGTAAAGTGCTAGTATAGGTTAACTATATAGGTCAGGTTTTGAAACTATTTCAAATAGTGCCATATGTCTGCTGATAGTGAGGAATTTGTTTACTTAGCTTGCAATGTATGCTTTAGCTGATTAGAGGTCTTCTTCTAATTAAATGATGGAAGTTGATTTGTTTACATATCAAGGGTGATAATTAGAGCAAATCAGATACTCAGGGAGAGATAAGAAAAGGGGCGTCACCAGAGGCCAAGTTCATGCATTGACATCAAAGATAAAACCATCATGGGATCGATAAAATGATGCGGTGCCCTAGTCAACTTGTAACTCTTTGAATTGAAAATCATGTAGATAAAGAGATCAGGAATTTATAAGAAAAAAAGGAATAGTCATTAAAGTTGCAGTTTGTCATTAGTTAGTTAAGAAAACTAAAAAAAGTGGAGTGTAAAATGTTAACAGGCAAATTTAAAGACCATTTGTTGTTATAATGAATGTATATTGTTGCTTTGCTTCCTTCAGTGAAACCATTCATTACTGTATAAGAGTACCATTTGTTGTTATAATGAATGTATATTGTTGCTTTGCTTCCTCCAGTGAAACCATTCATTACTGTAGAAGAGTACCATTTGTTGTTATAATGAATGTATATTGTTGCATTGCTTCCTTCAGTGAAACCATTCATTACTGTATAAGAGTACCATTTGTTGTTATAATGAATGTATATTGTTGCATTGCTTCCTCCAGTGAAACCATTCATTACTGTAGAAGAGTACCATTTGTTGTTATAATGAATGTATATTGTTGCATTGCTTCCTTCAGTGAAACCATTCATTACTGTATAAGAGTACCATTTGTTGTTATAATGAATGTATATTGTTGCTTTGCTTCCTTCAGTGAAACCATTCATTACTGTATAAGAGTACCATTTGTTGTTATAATGAATGTATATTGTTGCATTGCTTCCTTCAGTGAAACCATTCATTACTGTAAAAGAGTACCATTTGTTGTTATAATGAATGTATATTGTTGCTTTGCTTCCTTCAGTGAAACCATTCATTACTGTATAAGAGTACCATTTGTTGTTATAATGAATGTATATTGTTGCATTGCTTCCTTCAGTGAAACCATTCATTACTGTAAAAGAGTACCATTTGTTGTTATAATGAATGTATATTGTTGCTTTGCTTCCTCCAGTGAAACCATTCATTACTGTATAAGAGTACCATTTGTTGTTATAATGAATGTATATTGTTGCTTTGCTTCCTTCAGTGAAACCATTCATTACTGTATAAGTGTACCATTTGTTGTTATAATGAATGTATATTGTTGCTTTGCTTCCTCCAGTGAAACCATTCATTACTGTATAAGAGTACCATTTGTTGTTATAATGAATGTATATTGTTGCATTGCTTCCTCCAGTGAAACCATTCATTACTGTATAAGAGTACCATTTGTTGTTATAATGAATGTATATTGTTGCATTGCTTCCTCCAGTGAAACCATTCATTACTGTATAAGAGTACCATTTGTTGTTATAATGAATGTATATTGTTGCTTTGCTTCCTCCAGTGAAACCATTCATTACTGTATAAGAGTACCATTTGTTGTTATAATGAATGTATATTGTTGCTTTGCTTCCTCCAGTGAAACCATTCATTACTGTATAAGAGTACCATTTGTTGTTATAATGAATGTATATTGTTGCTTTGCTTCCTTCAGTGAAACCATTCATTACTGTATAAGAGTACCATTTGTTGTTATAATGAATGTATATTGTTGCTTTGCTTCCTTCAGTGAAACCATTCATTACTGTAGAAGAGTACCATTTGTTGTTATAATGAATGTATATTGTTGCTTTGCTTCCTTCAGTGAAACCATTCATTACTGTATAAGAGTACCATTTGTTGTTATAATGAATGTATATTGTTGCATTGCTTCCTCCAGTGAAACCATTCATTACTGTAGAAGAGTACCATTTGTTGTTATAATGAATGTATATTGTTGCTTTGCTTCCTTCAGTGAAACCATTCATTACTGTATAAGAGTACCATTTGTTGTTATAATGAATGTATATTGTTGCATTGCTTCCTCCAGTGAAACCATTCATTACTGTCGAAGAGTATCAAGAGACAGAGAAGATTGTTGATGAGTTCAGCAAAGATGTTGGAAAAGAGTTGCAGCAAAAACTAGAAGCAAAAGCCAAATCTTCAAAGAACTGGGTAAGTAATTCATTTGTTAACTGGTTATTATAAGTGAACCCTGAAATGTGGGACATTCACAAAACAAACTGATTGCCTTTACCTTAAAGGTTCATGTGACTACCTGGACCAACAGGGAGATGTAGATGTTGCCTTTTGTGTCTCAAGTTTTTTGGGGAAAAGACAGAAATGAGAAAAGTTCAGATCAGATACAGTTGGTCAAATTTTAGTATGTTCAGTTTAATTGATCATAGATTACACAGAACAGGAAATAAATGGAAAAGCATTTACATGCCGGACACACAGATCCTACACCCTCAAGATTTACAAAATTAAGGAATTTTACACAAACAGACTCTCCTCCTACCCAATCAACAAGCTAGAATTGCTGGTAACACTATATTACAGTCCAACTCCCAACTACCTGATTGGTTCTATGTTCTTTTTATATGTAACAAAATCTGATGCTGCTATTCATGTTACAATATAATTAATTTTTTATGATTGATTATATTATATATAACATATATATATATATATATATATATATATATATATATATATATATAATATTTGTAGCTGGAGGAGTGGTGGGAAGACTTGGCATATCTTCGAAACAGAGCCCCCATAGCTGTCCTTGGTAGCATGGTAGGATCGGCCCCATCTACCACACACCTCTGGGCACCAAGGGAAGGTACTCAACTGTTGAGGACTGCAAAAAGTACCTGGACTGTGACAAAATACTTTGACATAATTAGAAAGTAAGTAAACATGTTGCACGTTGAAATGTGTCTTTAATTTTGCTCATGTACAAATGATGTGGTTTCCTAATTTCCAGTCATTGTCATAAATTGTGTAAAAACATCTTAGTTGTTATGAATTAAAAGACTTTATTCACAAATTAATGTTGATATGTTGTAGATTATTCAAGATGGCTACTACCAAATTTAGTTTTTGAGGAACAACCCTTTCAACACCTAAGAGTCATCAATTATAGTGGCTGGACTGCCTAGTTTAACACAGAGAATTAGGTCAGTTTCTAATATACAACACAAAACTCTGTGGGAAAATATAAAACTTTCATGGCTTCAAATAAAACGTTTCAATGAATCAAGTTAACAGAATATGTTTTAGCTAAGTTATTAGAATTACTAAAACGATGGATGAACAATCACATTTAGGCCTACACTGAGGAACTGATGTTATCCAGCATTCCAGCTGGAGCAAATTTTGAAGCTAACCTCTATATGAAAACCAGAATAGCATAGAAGCAATTACCATAGCACCCATGTTTCCTTTCTTGAATTATGACATATTGAAACTAAGATTCTGCCTTAAATCATCCTTTAGTGTTGTGAACAGCATTAATAGTTTGCCACTCACAAACTCATAACCCCCTTCCAACCCCAATCCCTGATAGATTATTATTGCACTACACACAAACAAAGTATTTGCTAATAGTCCAGCTTACTGTCATGTTTGGCAAATTATGGAATGTACCTTTAATATTAATGTACCTTTTATATTACTGTCTGTTTGTGTTGCAGGGAAAAACTTCCAGTTATGAGAAGTGGCAAAGGTGACAAAGTATTTTCAATGCACCAATATCGGTTTTTCTTTAGTACCTCCAGGGTTCCAGGTGAACCAAAGGATGGAGTGGCCAGATACTTTAAAACAGGTGCATAAAATAGTATTGTATTTGTTCGTGTTCTTTTGCCTGGGGGTGGGGGGGGGGAAGGCAAGTAATTTAATTTGACTCAGTTTTGTCTCTCTTCTACAATCTCAAGGTCTGAATGTTTTAACATCACCTTAGTCATCTCCACAGTAGTGCAAGCCCATCTTTTGCACATATCAAAATCTAAGTGCTTGAACCAAATCAATGTTCATCGTTTGTCTCAACCTGCAACTCATATAGTTAAGAGGCTGCAATTTAGTTTACAAAGTAAGTCTTATGAAGACTTGAATAGCAAAACATTTTATGGAAGCTTCAACGAAACGTTGTTTATTGAGGGACCACTGATATATAGACCATAATGGCTTGTGAGTTACAAATGACATCATTATGTCACCTGTAATTATTTTAAATACATGTGTTTGTTTCTGTACCTTCCACCTTACAGTGAGTGAAGGGCCTTGTCCAAACCATATGGTTGTTTTTTGCAATGGTCACATATTTAAGATGGAAATGTTTGATGAAAATGAAGAGCAGTTTGGATCATATGAAATCTTACGGTGAGTCAAATGCTGCTTAATATGTACTCTAGTACCACATCATGTGATATGGTAACAATCTGTTGCTATGGAGAATTGGAGTCACTGTTATTGTCATGGAAACATTTCTTGTTCAATGTCATTTTACATATCGGTTACTAATAAGTGTGTTAAACAATTGTGGCAATTTATTGGCAGAATGATAACTATACTTGCAGGAATAGTGAAACTATGTGTGTGTGTGTGAGTGAGGAGGGCAGGGAGGGGGGGGGCAGGAGGAGGGCGGGAGGGAAATGGGAGGACTGGGTAAAGGATAAGGAAAACCAGTAGAACTAGCTGTTATAGCTCCCTTTGTTACTCAATTTGTTGTGATGTATTGAATGATACTCTGATTCAAACATCAGCTAGGGCAAGGGGGTATATATGCAGTGGTATTCAAAATGATAGAAGGGGATAGGAGGTTAATGGGAAGGCATTAGGTGCCAAGTTTTTTAGAGTGGCTATATAGCATTGTTATGGAATGCCTGTAAGGTATATCACGGTCCAAGGATTTTTTAATTATGTAAAGCATATCTTACAGTCTTATAGCTATGGAAAAGGGCCAAACAGTGGCCAGAATACAGGGGAGGGAACGGTGGCCAGAATACAGGGGAGGGAAGGGTGGCCAGAATACAGGGGAGGGAAGGGTGGCCAGAATACAGGGGAGGGAAGGGTGGCCAGAATACAGGGTAAGGAAGGGTAGCCAGAATACAGGTGAGGGAATGGTGGCCAGAATACAGGGGAGGGAATGGTGGCCAGAATACAGGGGAGGGAAGGGTGGCCAGAATACAGGGGAGGGGAGGGTGGCCAGAATACAGGGGAGGGAAGGGTGGCCAGAATACAGGGAAGGGAAGGGTAGCCAGAATACAGGGGAGGGAATGGTGGCCAGAATACAGGGGAGGGAAGGGTGGCCAGAATACAGGGGAGGGGAGGGTGGCCAGAATACAGGGGAGGGGAGGGTGGCCAGAATACAGGGGAGGGAAGGGTGGCCAGAATACAGGGAAGGGAAGGGTAGCCAGAATACAGGGGAGGGAATGGTGGCCAGAATACAGGGGAGGGAAGGGTGGCCAGAATACAGGGGAGGGAAGGGTGGCCAGAATACAGAAGAGGGAATGGTGGCCAGAATACAGGGGAGGGAAGGGTGGCCAGAATACAGGGGAGGGAATGGTGGCCAGAATACAGGGGAGGGAAGGGTGGCCAGAATACAGGGGAGGGGAGGGTGGCCAGAATACAGGGGGGAGGGTGGCCAGAATACAGGGAAGGGAAGGGTGGCCAGAATACAGGGGAGGGAAGGGTGGCCAGAATGCAGGGAAGGGGAGGGTGGCCAGAATACAGGGGAGGTATGGGTGGCCAGACTACTAGGGAAGGGTATGGACGCGTGTAGTCACTACTGCCTAACTACACATGTTTCAGAGTGATGTACCTCCCTATGACCATAATCATAAGTGGTAACATATCAGCATATATCATATATAAGTCATATAGGTATCTCTAAAGCTACTCTTCTCATATTTTACAGTCAGCTAACCTACATCAAAGAGAACAGTGCCAAGAGTGGTCAAGGTATAGGAGTATTAACTGCTGATGATAGGACATCATGGGCTCAGGTTAATTATTCATATTTATAATCCATTAATATTAAAAGTTTACGTTTAATTACGCAGGTTCAGCAGAATTAGTAATACTTATAGAGGCAGTAGATAATAGTTTGCTATTAGAGCTGTTCTGATGTTATTATTGGTGTGTCCTTATGTTTTGGTTATAAAATAATCAGCAAAGATTATATCAGTTAGTAATGTTTTGATGTATCAAATAAAGGACACTTTTATGGTAATGAGTTCAAATAATTCTTTTGATTTTTACATTGCACTTCATGTAAGACTCATAACCTTCAACTAAGGGCTTCAGTTAAAATAACAGCACAACTGTAATTAGCTCACATACCAAGGAAGCAAAGCTGCTGGTTAACAGATTGTGAAAACATTCTCCTATAATGTGAGAATAGGATTATCCTATAACATGAGAACATTCTCCAATAACATGAAAACATTCTCCTATAACATGAGAACATTCTTCTTCAACATGAGAAAATTCTCCTATAACATGAGAACATTTTCCTATAATGTGAGCACATTCTCTTCAAACATGAGAACATTCTCCTATTTTCCAGAAGTTTATTAGTGTCATTAGGTTTTATAGCAAAATATTCATGTCAATATTTTATTTTAATTATTTTTATTAATACTATTTTTGCATCTCAATTACAGACTTATGAACACTTACTTTGTTTGGATCCAATTAACCAGAATCACTTGGAGACCATCCAGTCAGCGATTATTGCTGTCTCACTTGATAATGAAAATCCAAAAAACCTTTCAGAGGTAAAAATCAACATGAACATTGTTTTATTTTAGTTAGGCTGTTCATTTCAAATGACTGTTTCCAGTGTTATTGTGCAAGATGAGTTCATAGCAAAGCATAAAACTGATAGTTTGAAGTAAAGATTTACTTGCTATCGGTTTTTACTATATCCAACAGCAAAGACAACATGGTGTGTGTGTGTTTGTGCTGGGTTGGGGGTGGGTGAGGGGCAAGACAACATGGTGTGTGTGTGTTTGTGCTGGGTTGGGGGTGGGTGAGGGGCAAGACAACATGGTGTGTGTGTGTTTGTGCTGGGTTGGGGGTGGGTGAGGGGCAAGACAACATAACATTGGGTGTGTGTGAGCTGGGTTGGGGGTGGGTGAGGGGCAAGCAACATAACATTGGGTGTGTGTGGGCTGGGTTAGGGGTGGGTGAGGGGCAAGACAACATAACATTGGGTGTGTGTGAGCTGGGTTGGGGGTGGGTGAGGGGCAAGCAACATAACATTGGGTGTGTGTGAGCTGGGTTAGGGGTGGGTGAGGGGCAAGACAACATAACATTGGGTGTGTGTGAGCTGGGTTGGGGGTGGGTGAGGGGCAAGCAACATAACATTGGGTGTGTGTGAGCTGGGTTGGGGGTGGGTGAGGGGCAAGCAACATAACATTGGGTGTGTGTGAGCTGGGTTGGGGGTGGGTGAGGGGCAAGCAACATAACATTGGGTGTGTGTGAGCTGGGTTAGGGGTGGGTGAGGGGCAAGACAACATAACATTGGGTGTGTGTGAGCTGGGTTGGGGGTGGGTGAGGGGCAAGCAACATAACATTGGGTGTGTGTGAGCTGGGTTGGGGGTGGGTGAGGGGCAAGCAACATAACATTGGGTGTGTGTGTGTGTTGGGTCAAGAGTGGGTGATATATTCCACACATCTAGAATGATCTTTAAAATGTATGAGACACTTTTCTGCTTTCTCTTATCAGTATTTGGTATCACTTTTGTCCCAAACTTTACAAGTTTTATACTTCATGGCTTGATCTGTTTCAAGCAAATCTTTGGTCAGATTAAGCCTGGGAATAATATATCACTTATTGTGAACCAAAATGCTATAGAAATGGTCAAATTACAACACAATTATGAAGATGGAATGATAGATAGCAGTTTTTGTAAACAAACTTTGGTACCGTCACAGTTTTGTGAATAACCAAATTCTTAAAGGTGACAATTGCTGTGCAAAATTCACACTTTAGATTGTACCTTTCATCCAAAGATAAACTAAACTAAAAGTTTTATTTGAATGGCCAGTTTTTTATGGCTTAACTTCAACATGTGAGCTTGATTTAAAGTTAAACCAGATATATGAATTAAACTATTTATCTGAGAATGTCAAACAAAGATTATTTCTTGTCATATATCAAACCAGATATGATTATTATCACCCAATTCATATTGGGTAATTGTAACAAGGCTGTTTTTAATTACATTAATTAATTTGTTTCTTTAATTGCCCTATAGCTATTTCTAGCTGACCTGTCAGGCATTAACTGCCAGGACCGTTGGTTTGACAAATCATTCAACACTATTTACTTTGAAAGTGGTGCCATTGGCTTTGTTGGGGATGTAAGTATTGTATAAATATTTGTTTAAATGATTAAATTAAAGAAAAGTCAATAAAAAAAAACTTCATTTGATTTAAAAGTTGTGCTACTGCCCCCCCCCTTTCCCCCATTTTTTGTGGATGTAAGTATTTCAAAGAAATGAGCTAAATAGGAAGATATCAAAGCAAAGGATACAGTTGCGGTACAAGCTTATGTATATTAGATCCTCCTGCAAGCAGGAACTCGCGAAGAAGCCTAATTGGCTTATCAAAGCCGCAAGCTGACCGAAGTCAGTCTCTCACATTCATATTTAACGTCCATGATTATGAATTGTTAATTGTCAACAACTCTGTAACTGGACGACATACATTAATCTGGGAGTGACTCGAACCGGGGACCTTATGATTGAAAGGCACCGGTGTTAACCACTGAGCTAACACTCCGTATTATTTTTACATGAAGTTTAAAGCACACAAAGGGAGACCTTTGGATGAGTTTCTATGTTAATTTCTACTTAATCCCATCAATCTCTCTTGAAACCAGATGATGTTAAGACACCTGAATCTGAGTAAGAGATGTTTGTGGTTAACATCATTGCACTACACACAATTAACAGGTTGTCTAGGGTTAAATACAATCCAGAAAACATCACATACTATCAAGGTGAAATTTGGATCATTTCTTTGTTCACAAAGTTTCAAGCCTGCACTATATGTGTACATCTGTTGTTCATGGTGTGACTTTGAATTCAACTACGGAGTTTATTTGCATCAATCGTATTATAAATTGTAGCACTGTTGGTGACTATATTGGATGATACCAACATTTCACACCAGGCAAACAGCAAGAAAAATGTGTGGGCACATTAATTATGTTTTGGGAGTATAGTAAAGCAAAGCAATAAGTGAGATTTTGCATTAGGTATTGCTTGCAAGATGGTCCATCTTCTGTTTTGTTTCTGGTTTGTTGTGAATAAGTTTGTTTTTTTCACTTTACCAGTCATATTCAGTCGTATTTATTTTATGGCTATCAGAGAGAACGGAGAAAGGAATTTGTTAGTCCTATTAAAATAATTCTTTTTTTGTTATCAACAGCACTGTCCATATGAAGGAATAATTGGTACGATATTTAATACATGGGCTGATGAAATCATAGCAAGAACAACCACTGATTGGATGGTGAGCTGTATACAGAGAAAACCAATTTAAATATTTCATGCCAACTTTCTGTGGTCTCTGCTCTTGTTTAAATGATCTGATGACAATTGACCTAATTGTTTATCTGATGACCATTTTACTATTGTTTAGCTGATTACCATTTTGTTATTGTTTAGTTATGACCATTTTGCTATTGTTTAGCTGATTACCATTTTGCTATTGTTTGGCTGATAAACATTTTGCTATTGTTTAGCTGATGAACATTTTGCTATTGTTTTAGCTGATGACCATTATGCTATTGTTTAGCTAGTGATTTACCATTTTGCTATTGTGTAGATCATGACCATTTTGTTCTAAAACCACCCAATCCTTGTGGCTTTATCAGTTAGAGTCAAGTGAGTAACCGTTATGTAACGTTACATGTGTATACTTATATACGAACAGTTTCTACTGAGAATTAGGAATTACAAACAATGAATGAAATAGAACATGCATACGTTTGGATTGTTCATCGCTGTTTATTATTATTCTTTGATGTGAACTAACAGGGTAAACCAGATGTTAGGACTGATGGAGCAGTACCACAAGAACTGATCTTTGTAATAGATGAGAAAGTCAAGCAGGCACAGATACATGCCAAAGATACCTATGTCAAGTTGGTAGGTTCACACTATACACAAATGCATGGTGTAAAACAATAATTAAATTATTTTTAATTGTGTTAAACAAACTTTTCTTGCAAAATTATTCATAAGATTTAAGTATTGGTTTAGTTATGATAAATTATCGTTTGGCTTTGGTATGCACAATGATGAGCTTAATTACAGTTTGTGATATTTACTGGTAATATTTCTAGCTAACAATCGTATATCCTGTTATTGAATATGTTTCCATATGTCCATCTTATCTCTATTTGCTATCTGGAAGAAAACAGAAAAATAAATCAACAAGTACAAAATATTTCAAAATTAAGCCAGTTTTACACAATTACTGGGTGTATTATCAGCTGTTGTTTGAATATATTAAACAGGATAACATTGGTACAATGCTAGTGCCAGAATCTATAAATCATGTTTGGTCAGATCTCATTACATAGAAGTTCTAACTGTCATTGTGCTGAATGTTTATCAAAGGAATCTAGCCATTCTATATCTGCCTGGTTTAGACAGGGAGCTAGCTATAGTGTTCTGCCTGGTTTAGACAAGGAGCTAGCTATAGTGTTCTACATATATTATCTAGCCATTCTATATCTGCCTGGTTAAGACAGGGAGCTAGCTATAGTGTTCTGCCTGGTTTAGACAGGGAGCTAGCTATAGTGTTCTACATATATTATCTAGCTGTTTCTATAGCTGCCTGGTTTAGACAGGGAGCTAGCTATAGTGTTCTACATATATTATCTAGCCATTCTATATCTGCCTGGTTAAGACAGGGAGCTAGCTATAGTGTTCTGCCTGGTTTAGACAGGGAGCTAGCTATAGTGTTCTACATATATTATCTAGCTGTTTCTATAGCTGCCTGGTTTAGACAGGGAGCTAGCTATAGTGTTCTGCCTGGTTTAGACAGGGAGCTAGCTATAGTGTTCTACATATATTATCTAGCTGTTTCTATAGCTGCCTGGTTTAGACAGGGAGCTAGCTATAGTGTTCTGCCTGGTTTAGACAGGGAGCTAGCTATAGTGTTCTACATATATTATCTAGCTGTTTCTGTAGCTGCCTGGTTTAGACAGGGAGCTAGCTATAGTGTTCTGCCTGGTTTAGACAAGGAGCTAGCTATAGTGTTCTACATATATTATCTAGCTGTTTCTGTAGCTGCCTGGTTTAGACAGGGAGCTAGCTATAGTGTTCTGCCTGGTTTAGACAGGGAGCTAGCTATAGTGTTCTACATATATTATCTAGCTGTTTCTATAGCTGCCTGGTTTAGACAGGGAGCTAGCTATAGTGTTCTACATATATTATCTAGCTGTTTCTATAGCTGCCTGGTTTAGACAGGGAGCTAGCTATAGTGTTCTGCCTGGTTTAGACAGGGAGCTAGCTATAGTGTTCTACATATATTATCTAGCTGTTTCTATAGCTGCCTGGTTTAGACAGGGAGCTAGCTATAGTGTTCTACATATAATATGTAGCTGTTTCTGTAGCTGCCTGGTTTAGACAGGGAGCTAGCTATAGTGTTCTACATATAATATGTAGCTGTTTCTGTAGCTGCCTGGTTTAGACAAGGAGCTAGCTATAGTGTTCTGCCTGGTTTAGACAAGGAGCTAGCTATAGTGTTCTACATATATTATCTAGCTGTTTCTGTAGCTGCCTGGTTTAGACAGGGAGCTAGCTATAGTGTTCTACATATATTATCTAGCTGTTTCTATATCTGCCTGGTTTAGACAGGGAGCTACTGTAACTACAGAGTTCTACATATACAACATCATTACCTCATTTACACAAACATATTCTCTTCTAGCTTGCTGTCAACTTCTTTGGGAATGCAAAGTCACAATGAACTTAATAACTATTAAGCTGTCTTTCACATATAAAAAAAATATAAAAAAAAATTTCAAATATGTTTGAATGCTCAATTATACTTAGGCAAGACAACGAATAAAATATAAAGAGATAAAAGAAATATGTTTATATTGATTTCATTTTTGACTTGCTACTTTGCTTCTTTTTTTGTATAAGTCAGGCATACATGGAGATGACAGAAAATTGGGTTATTAAACTAGAAAATTAATTTGTTTCTGTTATCTAGTTAATTCCATATTCTTCTTCTTCTTGATAAATATTGTGTACAACATTTGTTGCAGGCAGCTAAATGTGATGTTTATTGCAGTTGCTTCCCATTATATGGGAGAGTTTGGGTCAAGAACAGTGGGTTCCATCCAGATGGGTGGATGCAACTGGCCATACAACTAACATACTTCACAAAACATTCAAAGTAAGTCTACTCATACCTTCTGCCTTAATTGTTTATTGGGTATAATAGCATTGACCTATAATACTTAAAAGCAGTCTGTCCTCTCATATGCACCTGGCTATGTAATATACAGTAAGTATTTGAAGGAATTTAATTTAAACCTAATTTAAACCATTTAAACTGTTTGTTTCAATGTGCATAAAAAGTACATTGATGGAGTAAAATGTAAATTTCTAATGAAATTAAAACACAAAAAAACCTTTTAAAAAATAAAATAAAGCAAAACAAAAACTTGACAAGTTTGTTTTGTTTGAAACCAGACTTGGTCCATGTTATGAGACTGCCACCACTAGACAGTTTTACCATGGGCGTACAGCAACCATCAGAACATGTTCCTCTGAGGTTGCAGATTGGTGCAAGGCAATGAATGACCCAGCAGCAACAGTGAGTAATCCTTCAAATACATAAAAATTTGAATAATTTGCTTTTCTTGTAATTTTCCTTTAATTATGTTTTTATCAATTAATATGTACAGCAAGCACAATCACTGAGGGTTGCAAGTTGCTTTAATATACTCTACTTAAAAGTAATCTGGATGATTTATTTGCAGAATCATATTTACATTATTTTTGACATTTAATCTATAATCTAAAACTTATTGCTCCATTTCATTGTTCCCTGGCTTGTGTTATTTATGCTGTTCGAAGTGTCATCACTGTAGAAGTTCATAAAGCCAAATTACAAATGAGTGTATTTCACAATATAATAGTACAATGTAATAAATCCATAAATCCAAGGAGATGAAGGGGGGTGGCGGGGGGGGGGGAATAAAGGATATTACCAGCCGTCCCTTTAATTGATCATAAATGTCTGCCCAGGGTTGCATACATGAAGGTAAATAGGTGTAAGCTTGGATGTGCTATGGAAGTATTTACTATTAGACTTGCCGAGATCTGTCAGTTATGGCGCTAGACATGTAACCTGTGGATTAACACTTTATTAATCTGCTGATGTATATTGCATGATGGGATGTATATTGCATGATGGGATACATATAAATTAAAAAATGATGGTCGAAGAAATTGTCTAAATTTGCTGTAGGAGATATTGTTGTGGGTAAGACTCTTCACATTTTGCTGTGAAGTTGGATTCATTATCCATGGTCCATGGTTCTCCTTTGCAGAATGGAGACAAGTTGGACTTGATGAGGGCAGCAGTGACCACTCACATGGTGCTAGGTTCACAAGCAATGGAAGGACAGGGCTGTGACCGGCATCTACTTGGACTTTACGCAGTATCAGAAGAAGAGGGGTATGACCTCCCAGAAATATTCACTGATCCCTCCTTTACTAAAAGGTTAGTCAGAAGAAGAAGAAAATGGAAAATAATGACAGCTAACATAGAGCTGATTTTGGAAGAACATGTAATGATTGTGAATGTGATTGTTTTCCTTCAATCATTCTTTCTTTTTTCTTTGTTTGGATGACAGTGGTGGTGGTGGTAACTTTGTCCTGTCTACCAGTCTTTTAGGATACTGGGCAGGCAATGGCGGAGTAGCTCCTATGAAGGAAGACGGATATGCAATATTCTATAACTTATGCAAAGAAGAGTAAGTCTTCATCCAAAATATGTCAGTTAATTATCAATTTTTCTATGATTTGTATTTTAAATTCTTTTCATGGCCTATTTGACTTTATTATATACTCTAAAGAGAGGTCTCTGCATGCAACTACTACATGTTTGCTCTATATTAAGGTTACTAAAGTAACTTTGGTTTTACGATATCAGCTTATAAGTCTGAAGCATGTATCCAAAGATTTCACATGTAACTTGCTGAGGCAACAGGATTTTCTAGATTTTCTCTCCTGTGTAATATTTGCCATCAAAGACATTTCCTCAGAATGAATTTGGGTATAATTGTCATGCACTTGGAACTTGAGTGTACGTAGCAGAATGAGAAAGGGTCAAGAGGTTGTCAATTTCTTGATCCCAGTTGTTCTCATGAGAAAACAATCACATTTTAGATTACACTATATAAACACAACAAAAGAAATAAACAAAAATGAAGACTGAGTCAAGAATCAAGGAGGATGAGTTTGTTGAAGTTTGTTTCAGACCTTACAGGCAGACTCGCCACAAAGGGTGTGCCGCTCTCTGAACAAAGTTAACTTTCCGTTTCTTGCAAGTGAAGTTTTTTTCTTGTCGCTACAAAATGTAGACAGTAATGAAACGTGATACCTTGTTATCTTTTATCTGGACCTGAGATGTCCAATGTTGTTGGTATTGACCGAGGCTGCATGTATTGACTGTACCCTAGTGTTCAATTACCGACGGTAGCAAGCTGTGTGTGCATTTGCTGGGATCGATGGTGGTGTCTAACACTGCTGTTACACCTCATTCAAAACTAGGTCAGTTATTTCTTTGTGCGCGATTCTTCACTCACTTTAAGGTAGTAACAGGGGAAAGAAAAGCCTTCTGAGACACAGGAAGTTAATGATTCAATACATCAACCATCGACTTAATTATCAGGTAAAAGTGCAGTTTTCTACATGCACTGTTTGTTCATACAGTTGTACTGTTGAGGAACAAGTTGCATCTACAGATCTACAAAAGAACCATCTTCCTCGAAATTTGCAAGGATTGGGCACCAAGCTAAAGAGGATCAATGCTATGGAAAATTAAAAGAAAAAATTTGAAAAGTTGTTTCAATGAAAGTGGCTGAATGACTTTGACTGGTGTCAATTTACTTTAAGAAGACAATGACATGGTGTGTCAAGCTTGTTACCTCAAAGCCGCACGTATCAGATCCTTGTAAGTGTTATGTCAGTGAAATATTGATCCAAGTTTAGGTTCAACACATTAAAACAGGTGAAAGGAGTGACAAGCACATCAAAACTACGAACACAAGGCCAAAATGAAATCATCTGAACCCCCATATTAAGAAGAAGATAAAGAGCAAATCACAAGAATGTGCATTTCCTTTGGAACTACATTCTTTGTTGCAAAGGAAGCGGTTTGCTCTCAATTATACAGAACTGACATGTGTGGCATATTACAATCATGCAACAGCCTTGAACTTGTACATTTATAGAGGGCTAAACCTGCTGGTACTGTGTGCTGATTATGTTATCATAGTGTCTCTAATCTTAGCCCTTAATAATAACTATAAGTCAAGAGTCTTGATGACAAGGCCTAATTATAGTTTGTTTATTTGCCTGATTAATTAACTCAGTGATCTATTTTTGTTTCTGCTTATCTATTTCATATCATATAACCCAGTACAGGAATAAGTAGAGTTTAATGTGGGATCATGTACAGCAATTAGGATTATATTTTGCCGGTTGAGTAAAGATGAAAGATCATTTTATATGTTTATCTTAAGCATAACTAATAACTTGCAGTCCATAAAATGCAATTTATTATTTGGATAGTGTTATCATTTGGATGTAAGTATATGTTGCACAATAGTTTTTTATCATGTCATTCGTGAACAGTACATCTAATAGCCTTGTTTCCCCTCTATCATTGTTTGCATTGAGTCAGTAAGGATGTCACCTTATATAATTGAGTTTTGACCCTCTCATTGTTTGCACTGGGCCAGTAAGGATGTCACCCTATATAACTGAGTTTTGACCCTCTCTTTGTTTGCACTGGGCCAGTAAGGATGTCACCTTATATAATTGAGTTTTCCCCCTCTCATTGTTTGCACTAACCCAGTAAGGATGTCATAGCTGAGTTTTGACCCTCTCATTTTTTGCACTGGGCCAGTAAGGATGTCACCCTATATAACTGAGTTTTGACCCTCTCTTTGTTTGCACTGGGCCAGTAAGGATGTCACCTTATATAATTGAGTTTTCCCCCTCTCATTGTTTGCACTAACCCAGTAAGGATGTCATAGGTGAGTTTTGACCCTCTCATTGTTTGCACTGGGCCAGTAAGGATGTCACCCTATATAGCTGAGTTTTGACCCTCTCATTGTTTGCACTGGGCCAGTAAGGATGTCACCCTATATAATGGAGTTTTGACCCTCTCATTGTTTGCACTGGGCCAGTAAGGATGTCACCCTATATAATGGAGTTTTCCCCCTCTCATTCCCAAAAAATAATATAGAAAACAAATAGAAAAGGGGAGGTGGGACAGCAAGTATGGAAAGTTTTTCAATAAATTGAGCAAAAACTTGGAATCCATAGTATAACAATGAGATGTAACAAAGACTGTTCCTGCTTGAGCATAAAATAAGCCACCACAAACTGGCATCAATCTGATAATAATTGTTGCAACAAGTTGTTTATGTTAAAGCAAACAAACAAACATTCAGTGTTAACATCTTAGTTTTCATTCATTCTATGAATTTGTATTGTGTCTCTACATGATTACAGATAACAAGTAAGGTTATATATTTTGTTTTTACGCCAGCATAGATAAAAGGCTGCCATTTACAAGAATGTCATTCCTGATGTCTATCATTATGTAAACTATATGTTATGGATTTGTCAATATTTTCTATTTTATAACTCTAGAAAGCTTTGTCTATACATTGGTTTGAGTTACTCAGATGATTTTAAGATTATAGGCCAGCTGATCTTGTGTAATTTGAAGTTGAAAGTCATTTTGATTTCAGACAAGAGTTATTCAGAGCTTTGGATCTCAAACGGCTCTTATGATATACTTTAGGAACAAAAGTTGAATCAGTATGCCTCTCTGTTAAGTGCATTACAATACATTGCTAGCTCTCACAGATTTGTGACATTTCAAGTGTTATACCATCACCACAAACATCATTACCATGCCATGACTACCACCACTAACCCCACCACTAATACTACCACCAACATCACAAACATCAATACCACCATAACTACCACTAAAAACACAACCACTAATACTACCACCAACATCACAAACATCAATACCACCATGACTACCACCACTAACACCACCACTAATACTACCACCAACATCACAAACATCAAACACTACCACCACAAACATCAATATCACCATGACTACCACCACTACTACCATCACCACCACCAACACCACAAACATCAATACCACCATGACTACCACCACCACCACTAACACTTCCACCAACATCACAAACATCAATACCACAACACACACTACCACCACAAACATCAATATCACCATGACTACCACCACTACTACCATCACCACCACCAACACCACAAACATCAATATCACCATAACTACCACTTTAAACACCATCACTACTACCATCACCAACACCACCACTACTACTGTATACATTTACCACTGCCACCATCACTACAACCATCACCACCACCACAACACCACCATGACAAATACCGGCCACCATGACTGCCACCACTAGTAGTACTAACACCACTACTGTATACATTTACCACTGCCACCATCACTACAACCATCACCACCACCACAACACCACCATGACAAATACCGGCCACCATGACTGCCACCACTAGTAGTACTAATACCACTACTGTATACATTTACCACTGCCACCATCACTACAACCATCACCACCACCACAACACCACCATGACAAATACCGGCCACCATGACTGCCACCACTAGTAGTACTAACACCACTACTGTATACATTTACCACTGCCACCATCACTACAACCATCACCACCAGAGAAGGTTTCAAGAGTGCATGAGATTGAGAAAGTTTCATTCAATGAAAACCACAGATTATGTTTATTCTGTTTAATCTTTGTTTTTTCTTCTTTTTTTTCTCTTTTCTCTACAGTTTTGCTTTGAGTATCTTCAGCTACAAGACTTGTCCAGAGACAAACTCTAACACTTTCTTTGAGGAGATGTTCAAATCTCTTGTACGAATGCAGAATGTTGTCACAGAATGTAAACTTTGAAGTTCATTTAGGTTTTCTTTTCAGTAAAAGGCATTTTTCTTATGCATGAGCAGTTCTTTGTATATTTGGTATAACTTGATTCTTTACACATTTATAATGACCTGTTGAAGGTGAATTGTCCATCAGTATCTCATAAAGCCAAAAGAAAATAGACTCAGAAGGCAATCAAAACCTGTGTGGCTTCACTTATTTACTTACCTTTAGAAATACAGTTGTATAAGTGTATCAGTTCACAGAGCGCTAACCTACTGAGAGTGTAACAGGGGGGAGTACTAGGGGTCCTAAGAAAGAGGGGAGCACTAGCCTTCTGAGAGTGTAACATGGTGGAGTACTAGGGGTCCTAAGAGAGAGGGGGAGGGCACTAGCCTTCTGAGAGTGTAACAGGGTGGAGTACTAGGGGTCCTAAGAGAGAGGGGGAGGGCACTAGCCTACTGAGAGTGTAACAGGGTGGAGTACTAGGGGTCCTAAGATAGAGGTGGAGGGCACTAGCCTACTGAGAGTGTAACAGGGTGGAGTACTATAGGGATTTTAAGAAAAAGGGCTTAACTTTAAGGAGTTAGTACAAGTCTGTATGAAAGTAGCAGAAGCAGAAGCAGAAGAAGCACAACTGCACATGTGCTTGAATCATGATTTTCTATGAAGTCATTCTTTCTCTTCTCTGGGTTTCATTCCATTGATATTAAATTAAACAATCATGTTATTTATCTCTTGTATTACATGTATAATTGAAGTACGTTGAACAATGATCAAAGAAGAAAATGACTTTCCAAATTGATAGTAGCTTAACTTCTTTTTGTGTCACATTGGCAACTTTTTTTTTTCTTATGTTTTAAAAAATTGCTAAAATGTCTCAAAATTATTCAGTCTGCTGGAGTTTTTTACCCAACAAATCCTTCGTAGATTGTGAAGGGTGTTAAACTTATTTGAGAGAAGAATTTTCTATGTAACGAGCAAAATGTTTTATGAATGTTTGGAAAAGTACTTACTGAACATTAGTACCCATTTTCTTACTTTCTATCAATTGCTCCAAATGATATCACTCTGTCCATAGATCATAAATTGAGAAAGATTATTTCTATTCTTTCTTCTGTTCATTTGTATTTTTTTCAATTGTAATACTTTGTTCAAACTTAATAGTCCTCTTCATATGAGTGTAAAACTTAAATTAAATCTAGAAGAAAGAAATATACAAACTTAATTGAGTTGTTTGTCATTAATTTGTTGAATTGTTGTAAACATCCTCTCATTGGATGGTTCTTACAAGGAGCTGCAGCGCCTTACAAACTTAGTTCCCTTTTCTGATGGCACTTTCAGTGGATTAAGAGAAATGTTCACAAACTCGATCTTAATTACTTTACCCTCCTTTCACTTATTAATGACAATTAATTAAGCTGTAGTCTATATTCTAAAGGTAAAAGCTTGGCACAATAGCCTTCATGATCTGGTGATAACCTCTTTGGAACAAAGCCCTGTACCAAGCAAGTGACTGTAAACTAATTATAACTATATCATAAAACTAGTCCATAGTTATGTATGTTTTATTCATGAACATCAGTACTGCCATACAAAAGATTAATTGTATATTACATACTGTTAATTTAACACAACACCATAAAACCTGCCGTAAGGGTGGACGGTTATACTGGCCCTGACTTAAGCTAGAATCCTACTCGAAGTTTTACACATATTGATTCCTTGAGATGATAAGTCTTCATGTATTGCAATGTGCTCCTATGTGTTCGTTTAGATGAAGAAGAAGATTATGAAGAGAGTATAGGGACACCAACTTGTGGTTGAGAAGATATTGGTGGGATGGGGGAGGGGGGTTAGTGTAATGCGTTAATTCAACCGATTTAAGGTTAATGAAACATGGCTCCGATATAATAGGTTCCGCGAGCCGCATTAATAGGATTTTGAAATTCTTCACGGGATCCGTAGGAATTTTCCGCGCGGGTCGTAAATAAGACATCTGTAGCCTAAAGTAACAGAATTATACCTTTACGAAACTTACAATATTGTATATTCCAAAGTACACAACATATTTCAAACGTTACATATACGTGTTTACATTGCCGTCAATTTAAACATTCATTCACTCGTTCATTCTTATAGGAAAACAAATGTTACGTATTAAAAGATAAGACTGTTACTAGATATTTAAACACAGGAAGGGCACAACTCAGAAGGGAACGTAGTCAAGGCAGCAGCAATTGTTGTGCTCGTATAGTAAGTATTTTATATCAATAAGATATCCATGTATTTATTGAATCTTTAGATGTAGGCCTACATTAAACACGTAGCTTACTGAAATTTAACAAAGATGTGCTCTGTCATATTATATCCTCTTCGGTATCTTAAGTTGATTTTGCAAAGTTTTATATCAAATTATTGTAAACTCGAGAATAAGCATTCCATGTATTTCCAATAATTCATACAAGTGCTCATCACATGATTCATTTCTTTGAACTTTTCGTAGGTCAACATGAATAATAATTTGGCAACAGAAAGAACATTTGGGCTTGAAGATACCCTGCCGTCACTTCCGGTTCCTGAATTAGACAAGACTCTGCAAAAGTATTTAGACTCTGGTGAGTAAAATATATTAATGTAAATTCCCCAGCGTGACTCGTAGGGTTGGATCATGTATGACACAGTGAACGTACATGACATACTAACAATGAACGTAAATGCGATAATGACATACTAACATTGAATTACGTATTAATAATGACCGCAAGTGTCAAACTCACGTATGGCTTCATATTTCGTTTATTTTCAAAATTACATTTCGAATGCCTTGCTAAAGTGTGCAGTTTATTTTTCCACGAGAATTAATGCATAAGTGATCAAGGTTGTTTCAATATCACCAAAGTTAGACAAAAATAGAAAATATAGTTGGAAGTGGTAATCACTTGTTGGCGTAGCAATGATAAATGTATTGCTATATCGGGATTCAACCTCATCAACCTCCCTTGTATACCTACATGTCCTGAAACGACAGGTAGAATTAAGCAGAAGCCAAACGTAATATTTCAGCAGCTGCTATTCAGCTCTATAGTATTCCATAATCCGCAACCAGAATTGTGGGTTACCGTTAATCACGACAACGTGTCGCCTTATCATTCCAATCAAATATAGGTCTTTTTCTTAAATATTTAACTTAACTTAACCATATCTCAGTTTCAGATGATAGAATTATTCTCATTAACAAATGCCCATTCTTGGGAGTTATCATCGTTAAAATTTCATGTCTAAATTTCATACATTTCATTGTTTTAAATTTTATGTCACATGGCTGCCAATTTGTAAATGAATAATGCTATAACGCCAATAGGAGATGAAATATTTTCGATTCCCTTTGTTTTATTTTTAATGGTTTCTTGTTGAAAGTAAGCTTTTCACCGCAGAAAACACTTCCCGTATAATGTTGAACACGTCATCATTTTGGAATATCATTATAACATATATGGGATGAGGTGGGGCGGTTTGAGATGGGGTGAGGTAGGTATGAGGTGGGTGGGATGAGGTGGGGCGGTTTGAGATGGGGTGAGGTGGGTATGAGGTGGGTGGGATGAGGTGGGGGTGAGGTAGGTATGAGGTGGGTATGGGGTGGGTGGGTGGGGGATGTTCATCTGTGCCAGACAGTAGCGGCACCATATTTTGGAAGTGCTAAAACAAACCTGTATAATGTACACATTACGGGCAAATTCAGGGCTAGGGTAACATGTATACCACCTACTAAATCTGTCAAACGTTTTGAAGTACTATTATAAGCTAATTTATAACATAATACAAACAAAATGCCACGTATGCAGACAGATTTGGCATATGGAGATACTGATTGTTATTCGTTATGAATGATAACCTTTAGAGTTTAGACTTTACACATGAAATCATCCAACTTTAAAGTAAACTAAAATATTTAATAAATCATATTGGTATGTCATTGTCTCAACCTTCAGGCTGAATGACACTGGCTACAATAGAACAAGAAATATCTTAAAATGCCGTAGCTTCGAACCCCTGCAGAAGAAAAACAACAATAATCTTTGTTAGGATCTTATCTTTAAATCATGAAATAACATTGAAAATCAATGGGAAAGACCAACCAACTACCATCTTATATAAGACATCGCCACAATGCAGTCTACACAAATGAACCAAGAAATAATGGTACTTCACAAACAAGGCTGAAGATTTGATATAGTATAAATATAACATTATCACGCCACATGCTCTTCAATATTTTATGTTTCCTCTTCTTGTATTAAAATGTTTATTTTCTGTAAACGCTGATATAGAATATTGTAACTTTACCAGTGGTAGTAGTGGTGGTGAT
Source organism: Apostichopus japonicus (assembly GCF_037975245.1). Classification (NCBI taxonomy): domain Eukaryota; kingdom Metazoa; phylum Echinodermata; class Holothuroidea; order Aspidochirotida; family Stichopodidae; genus Apostichopus; species Apostichopus japonicus. The sequence goes on along the minus strand of NC_092578.1, from coordinate 19,964,268 downwards.
GGTACTAGTAGTAGTGGTAGTACTAGCATAGTAGTAGTAGTGGTGGTGGTGGTGGTACTAGTAGTAGTTGTAGTAATAGTAGTAGTATTAGTAGTTGTAGTAGTGGTGGTGGTACTAGTAGTAATAGTGGTGGTGGTGGTACTAGTAGTAGTAGTAGTAGTCGTAGTAGTAGTGGTAGTAATGGTATTAGTAGAAGCAGTAGTAGTAGTAGTAGTAGTATAAGTAGTAGTAATAGTAGTAGTAGTCGTAGTAATAGTAGTAGTAGTCGTTGTAGTATTAGTACTACTAGTAGTAATAGTGGTGGTGGTGGTACTAGTAGTAGTAGTGGTAGTAATGGTATTAGTAGAAGCAGTAGTAGTAGTAGTAGTAGTATAAGTAATAGTAGTAGTAATAGTAGTAGTAGTAATAGTAGTAGTAATAGTAGTAGTAATAGTAGTAGTAATAGTAGTAGTAATAGTAGTAGTAGTCGTTGTAGTATTAGTACTACTAGTAGTAATAGTGGTGGTGGTGGTACTAGTAGTAGTAGTGGTAGTAATGGTATTAGTAGAAGCAGTAGTAGTAGTAGTAGTAGTATAAGTAATAGTAGTAGTAATAGTAGTAGTAGTAATAGTAGTAGTAATAGTAGTAGTAATAGTAGTAGTAATAGTAGTAGTAGTCGTTGTAGTATTAGTACTACTAGTAGTAATAGTGGTGGTGGTGGTACTAGTAGTAGTAGTGGTAGTAATGGTATTAGTAGAAGCAGTAGTAGTAGTAGTAGTAGTATAAGTAATAGTAGTAGTAATAGTAGTAGTAGTAATAGTAGTAGTAATAGTAATAGTAGTCGTTGTAGTATTAGTACTACTAGTAGTAATAGTAGTAGTGGCAGTGGTAGTAGTAATAGGAAGACTGCTTCATATGTCTTGCCATTTACAGACCCAACCATCTATAACTGATACATAGTTTTATGACCAATCAATATATTCAGACTACTGACAATGAATTATTTTCCAATCAATCAAACGATGAACACACCTCTCAGCCAACAATTCAATCAATCAATCGATCAATCAAACGATGAACACACCTCTCAGCCAACAATTCAATCAATCAATCAATTAATCAAACGATGAACACACCTCTCAGCCAACAATTCAATTAATCAAACTATGAACACACCTCTCAGCCAACAATTCAATCAATTAATCAATCAATTGTCTACAGTGAAAGTCTTTGCCACACATGAAGAGATCGAGAAGACCAAGAAAATCATCGAAGAATTTCAAAATGGCGTTGGGAAGCAACTCCAAGAAAAGTTGGTTGAAAAAGCCAAAGGTAGCAGAAACTGGGTAAGTTGTCTAATGCTATAAATATAGCCATGAGATAAAAGAAGAAGAAATTTAATAAATGCATTAGCGGTAGAACAACCAATGTAACATTAGTAAGCTTTGCTCTCAACTGTGAGAGAAGAATGCATGGAAGTGACACAATTTGTTTTAATCATCGATAGTATAATTCCTGAATTGCTTACTTATAAATACTTATATACACTACAGACCTGATGCCTGAAATCTTGATACCTGTTAGTTACCCAGACGCTGTTGATCGATGTTATAAACATGAGCAAACGGGTTTGCATATAAAACAAACTTCATCACTAATTAACCTTGGTGGGCAAATACTGTCTGTAGTGACGTTAATAATTCGTAACAAATAAACTTTAAGTAAGACTGAAAGATACTGTTGTTTAAGTAACCATAACCCAATGGGAATGACAAGGCTTTAAGTATTTGCTTGAAGGCAATTGTATTCATACAGTATAGTTATCATTAGCGTAGGGGCAGGAAGGGGAGGGGAAGCGAGGCTACTCCCACTCACTTTTACGAGTAGAGATTCACACCATTCCAGCGCTAGAAATGTGTATAACCAGAAGGAGTGTCAAGCAATCCAAATATCATTGTTTTCTGTTTCATGTACGTCATAATACGCACTCAATCCCTCCGATTCCTACCCCCCCCCCCTGTACAAGGTATAACTGTCAACAAACAGTTTGGTAATGACAGGCAGCTAATAACAACTTTTCCGTGCTGATTATACATTTATGTATCTATTGTACCTGTTGAGGAATGAAACCTCAGAGACTCACCAATCGAAGTGGTTTGCCAATCTATAGCTACATATACATACAATACGAACATAAGAGTTTCAGAAACAACATGCGTTGTAGACCTACATTAAAAAGAAGGTACTCGCTCTTCTCCAATGCCTAAATGTATTTACTTTATGTTCAAAGAAAACCAAACTGAGGTACACTTTCTTCAGCTTAGTTTGAGTGGGGGGGGGGGGATTTCGGGAGGGAGTAACAGAATAGAATAATGACATATTCACTTCTTTTCCTCCTTCGTCTTTTTCAAACATTGCTGAATTCATTCTTCTTTTTAGCTGGAAACTTGGTGGGAAAATGCCGCCTACTTGCAGAACAGAAGCCCTATGGGCGTTATGGGTAACATGATTGCACATGGACAAATAAATTATAGCTTCTGGCCAGTGGGTGAAGGAACGCAACTGAAACGAGCAGCACAAAGTATATATGGATATTCAAAATACTTTCTTGCTCACAGAAGGTACGTCCCATCTAGTATATATCAATATGTATACCAGTATGTATCAGTTTATATCAGTATACATCAGTATGTATCAGTATGACTTTCACATGCAGCACTATGAAGTAGTTTTTTCGTTGAATATATATTTGTTTTCTTCATTCACCTTCAAAATATGATCTTTCCTTTTTTTTCATACCAATTTTTACATAGTGAGAAAATACCGATTCTTCGTGATCGTAAAGGCACCGTTACCTCAATGAATCAAAACAAGCGTATATTTTGCACATCGCGCATTCCAGGGGATCCGAAGGACACTATCGTGTCATACTTCAAGACAGGTAAGCGAGCAGGACAGTAAACATTGAAATATATTGTTTGTGCTAAGTCGACAATTTCACCGAGCCTTAAACTCAAAATAAGATTGCATTTGTTCAAATTGAACACTTTATCCAGACATTGTTACCAGAAGAAAATGTTTATAAGAAATGAATGTTACTGATGAGAAATTGTTAGGACTAACCCCGAGCATTGCTTTGACTATAGTGGAACTAGAATCAAATATATTCTTTTGGTATCAAGTTTAGAATACTAAACACTTTCTAAAAATCAGCTCAGAAAGCTGTTGGATGGCTTCACGCAGCACCAGTTGGCGCGCAGCGTACAAGAAAATTTCTTGTTTTGAAACCCCCCAGATCACCGGAAACGGCACTTCTCGGGCTTGAAATGACCAACCAGATGTACACTTTTTGCCTGCGAACCAAGTATTTCCTAATAGTTTTTTTTCCATCCATAACCTTTTTTGAAGATTGTCAACCCGGCACACATCATGTTCGACCTGATCGCATCTCCTGTGGGTCTTTGCTTTTGTAGGTGATTCTACGTCCCGGCCCACAATACCCGTCAGCCCCACTTTTCAAGGTTTTAAGCCCCATATTTGTTCAGAATTTGAAAATTCACATTTCTCGTGAATAAACTCACTTCAAAACATACCCATAATGTTGTACAAAATTTCATCTATGGACAACCAATATAGAAAAAACTTCCTTCAACCCCTAAACAGACCGGTCAAAATTGCACGAGTAGAGGGAAGTGTGATGCAGAATGTTGGTCAGAAATTGTCGAAAATTCAGACACAGTTAATTTATTGGTGTACAAATATTAAAACCTGTTATAACGGCTATTATAAAACTTGGTTGAAGGAAATGAAAAAAATAGCAGATATTTCCGAAACCGAACACTACACACATAGGCGTAGGAGGCGCGGCGGCAGTGGCGGAGCTAGGGGTATTGGTCAGGAGTGGCGAGAATGGTCTGAAGGGGCGCTTTCGACACTATCTAAGCGGAGCGCCACCACTGGTTGGCGCGTAGCGTACAGAAAATTTTTGAGTAAAGATACTCCCTAGATCGCCGGAAATAACCCTTTCCGGGCCTGGCTAATTTGCAGATAAACGAAGAATAAGGTGTCATCGCCAAATTACACCAAGAAAATGTGAGAAATGTCAATAAGTAGATGAGAGCGCAATAAAAAGTCAATAATCTAGAATAAGTAAAAAGTGGTAAATAGCTGAAAAGGCACCAGCAGTCCATTCGAGTCCGTCAGGGGGGCATCCGCCCCCTGACCATATGGGCGCTCCGCCACTGCGCGGCGGGGGTGCAGGCCCTAATTCGCCATTACTAATGTAAAAGAGAGTTTTGACATAATTGGACCTCCATGCTTTTTATACATCTACATGAGACATGTCGTTGTTTACATTAGCATCCCGCGGTATACTGCGCAATTTGAACGGACCGTACTGTACATGATGGCATGCGATGTAATAACCGATGCTTGCTTATATGATATTGACATGAACACGTTGAACGCGCGCCTTGCGCGCGAAAATTTTTGGTTATTTTTTCAGGCAAGTCGGACAGTTTTGAGGCTTTTCATCCTGGAACGCCATTTTCATGCTCACTGATATGATGTTATATCTGCTGTTTGCGTTACAAATTCGAACAGGTGCGTAGCGAGGAATTTGCCAAGGGAGGGGCGAAGCCGAAAATGTCTCCCAGATCGCTGGAAATGACACTTCCCAGGCCTTGTAAGTTGCCTCTAAGCACTTTCTATTTTGAAATTACTTAGCGATATCATTTAAAAAAATGCTGAATGGGGGGGGGGGAGCGGGCGGTCGCCCCCATCCCAAAATGCGTCATGTTCCCCGACGACACGGTCGAGTTCGAGACCAGCCACAGTTGGTTTCATAGCACAATTCTACACACGCGTTATGATAGACCATATATAGTATATATATATATAGATCATTTGTGAGAGAGGAAAATGAAAACGTCAAAAAATGGAGTTGTCGGTGTAAGGGGTAGGGTGTGTCACACTTTTACGAAATCATTGATCCGTCACTGGCTACCCTTCAGCGCTGTAATGATGTCACTGTTCTTCTTTCTCTTCCCGGTGTCTTCGCGTTTTGCTTTTACTCCCTCTTTTTCTCCTTTTTCTCTCTTTCTTCTTTTTCTTTTCCCTTCCTTCCTCTCCTCCTTCTCTTTTTTCCCCTCTTTTTTTCTTTTTTCCTTTTTTCTTCTCTTTTTTTCTCTTCTCTTTTTCTTACCCGGGGGGCGCGCGCCCCCAACGCCCCCCCTGGATACGCACCTGTTATGCAGCCTACACAATCACTGATCCATGCCCAGTTTATAAATATGTACCCGTACGTGCTCACATCATGGTAAGATATTTACAGCGTAATGTAGCTACCACCACTCCATGCTAATATTGTGTCATTATGGAGCTGATACTATATGCTCATATCATAGTGAAACGTGTTGACATAACCACGAGGCCACAGTTCTGAATTATCATATCATACTTGATAGTGTTGATATCATTATAATTTATAAGCATTATGTATTTCTTTTCAGGGATACCGAGTTTCGATGAGTGGAAAAAATGCGCATGACCGGTGGTTCGATAAGGCAACAGCAGTAGCTTACTTCGAAAATGGCGGTATCGGGTGCATAGGAGACGTAAGTATATATATATATATATATATATATATATATATATATATATATATATATATATATATATATATATATATATATATATATATATATATATATATATATATATATATATATATATATAATTGAAAACGTAATGAGAAGGAATATATATATATATATATATATCGATGGCGCTGCGTGTTCTGGTGCCAGGAGGTGTCTGTTTTTTTCTTGTTTGCAACAGTTTCTAGTTTCGTCCAAGGCGCAAAATGCGCCACTTGCTTCACGCCCACAGCGCCGCCAGTTAGCTGGTAGCTTATGCAAGAGCGGCGGAACCGGGGGGGGGGGGCACAGGGGGCACGTGCCCCCCCCACTTTTCCTCAGGTTAAAAATGTGCCCTTTTTCTACATAAAAATTGAGGTGTCTCAAGTTAGCAAGAGGCCAGGGAACCAGAATGAACACTCGGGAAGGGCCGTTTCCAGCCATCTGAGGGGTCTGTAAAACCCAAAATTTTCTTGTACGCTCCGCGCCAACCGATGGTGGCGCTCCGCTCAGATAGTCGTGCATACAACTTTGCAAATCCTGGCTTCGCCCCTGACTTTTAATGAATTTCTGTGGGTCAAACTCAATGCTATTTCGAATGGAAAAAAATTGTTCAGATATTGACAAGAAATAAACTTTAATTCGGAAGATTCCTACATTAGCAACTAGCATGATTTCACCTCATTTTGTCTCAAAAGAAAACTTTTTCCTTGTTTCCCAATTTGCACATTGGATATTGCAGTGCTAGTATTTTCCTTTAAGGGGGGGGGGGGGGGGTGAGGGCGTTGATGGAGTGATGTGTATACGCAAATAAGATAATACAATAAGAGTTATAAAGGCTACTAAATATAAGGCTGCATCAGTCCAAGCGAATTTCTGCAAAGTGCCCTTTGATGTCGGTGCCCCCCCCCCCCCAGATTAAAAGTGCTTCCGCCGCCCTTGAGCTTATGTTTCCTAGTCATCCACTGGTTTCGCCGGGTGAGCAGCAAGATTACGGGTTAATCTTGATTATATGTGGATTAATACGCAGGAACGTTTGAATACGATCATGTGAACGCATAGGCTGATCTATGATTGTCCATACATAATACACGTGTTATAATTGTGCGGAGACAGTTAAGCTGGGAACAAATATTAATATTCCGTTTCTTTTACAATAAATAATGTCATCGTTGTGAGTAATGTGAATGAAATCTCTCTATGTCTCTAAGAAGCTCGGCCTGTGATCGGATATTTCCTTCATTTTCCTACTTTAGCTGTCTTTTTTTCTTCATGTTTTGCAGCATTGTCCTTATGACGGGTTTGTTGCAGCCATAATGGAACGATGGGTCGATAATGTTATCATCACATCAAAGACAGATTGGCTGGTAGGTAAACACTACGGTACTTCACAAGAGAGGTACAATAACGAGTAAACAACTACAAACAATTAATGTTATGCTTCATTTATTTGAAAAACAATACATTTGAAACTTTTAGCTATAGTAAAAAGAATCCTAGTTCTACCAAGCTGTTGGTCAAGGAAAAACATCATGTTTTTTTTTCACCAACTAAAAACTACGGGTTAAAATCTAATTGAAAGTTTTAATATATTGTAATGTAGTATTAAACAATTGACATTGTTCAGTATTTCTTGTACCTAACCATGAATTGAATTGATAAATCATGCATGTAAACTAGCTAACTTCATTTGGTTTTGTACTCATTCAGGGAACGCCAAATGTGCAATCAGACGAAATCAAACCGGAAGAAATAATCTTCACTCTGGATGACAAGATAGAGGAGGCCAAAGTTCATGCAGCTGAAACTTACAAGAAAAATGTAGGAAATTTGTCCTTGTGCGTTTTGTCCCCGCAGTCCCGTTATATGCTAGCTAAACCGGATGATCCTAGCCCAAAACACATTTCTTTCATTAGTTTTCTTGTGACGCCATTTTACTACATACTAATGCAATATTAATATATTTCATTTTCCTGTCACTTCACGCTTTGATTGCTTTTATCGATTACTTTGTAAAGTTCCTCCGAACCGTTTACCACCCCACCTCACCTCACCTCACTCCACCCCCAGTCAAAACATAGAAAGCATTCACCAATCTGCACTTATGAAAGATCCTCCTTAGGCAATTTCACTTACACAAGTTCTTATAATAAAGATGATAAACTGTCAACAAACCGCTTTCTATGTTAAACAAAATGGCTGTCAACTAAAAATGTGAGGGGGGGGGGCAGATGATGGGGTTTCCGTTCTAGATGGGTCTGATTCAGAGGCATATTCAGATAATGAACTTACTACCAATTGGTTTTGTTTTTAATTGCTCTTTTTGACAGGCAGCGAGAATTGATCCGTGTCCTGGATTCTTCACTTTGTTTGGTCGAAACTTTCCCAAGGAGCAGAGGATACATCCTGATATTTTCTTCCAGTTGGCAATTCAACTGGCGTACTACACTAAGTATGGAAAGTAAGTGAAAATCTGTAATTTACACCCATTGTTACTCTTCATGAGTAAGTATACAATTAATAAATAATAATGCAATTAGTTCGCGGTCTTCGTATATCTGTATAGTACAAACTTATATTAATTTGATTATTCAGAGATTGCTATATGGAGCACGTCACTGATCAGGAGATTATACTTTGGTTTACTGCACACACCACTCTTAGTACAGTGAGCCTATCTAAACATCCATATTTTTTATCACTATGTGGTTTTTATTTTATTCCTTGATTTTCAATGCGGCAACAGCCCTCTCCCCTACCACCCCTTCCGACGCCCATTTGTGTGTGTCAGATTTATCGTCAAAGATGGGTCGCATTGAGCACAAAACTAAGCTTGTTTCATTGTAGACATAACAAGCAATGATTTCATCATCTGACTATTGACTTCTTAATATGTACTGTGTTGAGTGGAAGACTTGTATTTAAAACTCACCTTTGTACATGTCAAGACCTCAACTATCTTAAGAAGTTGTAACTATGTTTCTATAACACAGATTTAGGATGAGAGAAAAGTTGCTACATTGCTTATATAAAGGCAGTTAAACACAAGGTTGATGTGTAAGCTTTATGCCTGGCAAATACATATAGCTGAAGGGCAAAATTATATTCTCTATGTTATTGCGAGTCCATGATGCATGTGAACTGGATGGAAAACTATTTGAGATTAACTGAAAGTCTTCTACTGTGTTTCAATTTCATGTCGTAGGCACACCAATCCTTTCACCAAAGAGTGATTACAATGATAACTTTTGCATTATGAATCTTCTTTGCTGTTTTTTACAATATATATTTTTTTTATATTGCTTCCTGACTTTGTTCAGCTATTACATTATATCAGCTCTTGGGTATTGAAAGTTTCAACGCGCATGTTGAAATAACTAGCATAGTGTTGGTTTCCAAAACTTTCCAGTTATTATTTGCAAGCCCAATTTTTGATAATTCTTTTATTTCCATTTGTTTTTGTAGTTGTCTCCACATTACAGCTTTAATTGTTTTGTATCTGTACATTTAATTGTTTTTGTATTGCTATGTTTTACTTTTTATGTATAACGTTGAATGTAAAAAGCAGGGCCTTATTGGAAACCAGCTTTTGCTGAATAAGCAACCCTGGATAAAAATGCGAATAAATAAAAAATAAAAAATGTCGGGCATTCGGGCCCTCCATACACTCGCTCAGCGCCCGCAACACAATTTCATAATCTAAGGTACCTCCCACCGACCATCCTATTGATATTATGTGCTATTCGCCTCATAAGAATAGGAGGATGCTGTTAGCATTGAATGTTATTTTAAGGGCATCCGTAGATACAAATTGGCACCCGTGATCAAATCTCCGTATATTTATTTAACTCGGTTAGCGTAAAGCTAACTTCTCCCGAGGACCTGAAGTATCATAACCAATAGTGAAATGAAAAATATAATAATATACAATCATAATAAGAACATTAATATAAGAAAATGAATAATGACTGGGAGTCATTTTTCCAAGAACAGGAGCCATTTCTGAAATCACGTAAAGGTTGCCACATATTCCAAACTATACTATAGTATAAGCGCATGAAAAGAAGAACGATTGCCGCCCGTTTTTTCCCTTCAGATCTCAGTGCGAGAAACATGTATTTTGTTTGTATAATAGAACAACTTTCGTTAATATTTTCCTACCCTAGCTATATGTCGATTTTATAAAACCTTCATGAAAACAGACTTTTTGAAAATGGATTTTGAAGCTCAGTCAACAATTTAAGAAATGCTTAGGCCTACCGTTAAATACTGGCGTCAAAAAATCCACAACGGATCCACAACGGATAACAATGCTAAGTAGAGCTTACTTAAAGAGAAATAGAAACTGCATGTACATCATGGTCATTTTAAGTATCCAAGTACTATACAAAGAGATCGAGTTCACCGAAACATCCCTTTTCCTTATCACCTGAGGAAAACCGTCTTTTATAAATTATAGTAGGCCTACCATACAGTACTTTACATTTGATACAAAAGTTTCTTCTATACAACAGTTTCCCAAAATTTGTATGTGTCGCAATAGTTTAAGTTTTAACCAAGGGCAGTACCATTCATAATTTGCATATTACACCAAAATTTACAATCGGCGTCCAGATGGCGGGAAAATGTAACATAATGTTCAATCTGTTGGGTCGTTCCCATGGTGCGATGAACTTGGGCAAGTTGCCAAGTTCGAATGTCGATGACCTACTTATGTTCCGTGACCAATGTCAATGGGAATTATGTGTGTAAAAACTCGTGTTTTTCCACGTGTAATATATATAGAAGTTTTACGTAAGGGGAGCGAATTTCGGGGTGTTCAGCTCTGCTTACACCTATCTTAACCCTATCACACGGACCAACGAACATGCGGTTTGCTCGCGACATTAGCTATTGTGTCAGCTATATATGCAAATGATGAACAAATAAATGTTGTTCACAGGCATGCACAGCTATAGCTACAGGCGTACATACAGTACTCGCGACATATGTGTGTATTCCGTGTCTTAGTTCCCTTTAGCTGCCGGTTCGGATTTTCGTGATTTTTATTCACTGGTTCCTGATTTTTCCGCGCCTGGCTCGCCTTTAATACATAACACCAGACGACCGCTAATTTTCATAAACGACGCTTGGAAATTTCCCAAACGTTACTACATCCAAACCTGAGATTTTCATGTGCCTCGAATCCAACATTGAGAACGGGCCTATGAATACGGTTTTCTATATTTTTGTTCAAATTAATGCTGCACAAGTAAATGCAATTTGTTATTATAAGAAACATCATTGGAGTTGTTTTTAGTTCTTATTATTCCTTTATATCAATCTGAAACGTTAAACAGTAATCCTACACTAGTTACGTTGTCACCATTTACTTAGTTTGATTGGCCTAAGCTTAAATTTTCTAATTGAGCTTGAATGGAGTTAATAATAGTAACGAACAAGGAAGTTAAACACTAAGTTCGGCATATTTTTTATTTGTTCATAAACGGAATTATATTGAACATAAGCTCAAAATAACGTCGGAGTGTAAGAATTAGGTATTAAAATTAACATTTTGGTAAAGATTGAAGATGGATGATTTGTTTGAGATAATTTTTGAGATGGAAAAGTTTGGGTAACTATTCTTGGCGCTTTTCGGGCCATTAACATACATAGGATACATACAAGCCTTTGTTACATGCACGAGAAGAGTTGCATTAAGTACAATGTACCAATTTTGGAGGAAGATAGGCTATTTCATTACTAGGGTTGTGCGGGATCCCGGTAGTCAAGTGAATACCGGTATCCCGATCCCGGCTTTGACTAATCCCGATCACAGTGCAATGTGTAACTACTACCGGTATTGGGAAAACAACCGGTTATTACATTCGTTTTGGTATCATTCCCGGGAATCCCGGACTGTCCCCGGACATAATAAAAAATATCTACGTGTTACTATTTGAATTAGAGAAAAGAAAACACATTTATTTCTGGTTCCTGTGTTCTTAGTTTGAATAATATCTTATCAATTTACGCACTGGCCTAGACATATTAACAAATCAACTTTTCACGTAGTAATTTGGACCTAGGCTACACCAAATATCGAACGTTAGTTATGCTCAGCATGTTACGAGACCTCAAAGTTATTCAGAAATTTTCGTTATTTATTCTTCCTGCAAATGATGATTGTGAAGGTTCCCATGTACAAAATCTCACCATTATGCATTTCACCACATTTTGTTTTAATAATTATAACGATTTAATAATTTTTGATCCAAAACCGAAGGGAGCATATCAAATTAAATCCATCTTCGCAAGGGACTGTATATTACTATAGCCTATAGCTACGGTACTGTTACACACTGCTGTGCGGTACTTGAGAGTTGATGCTGTAATGAAATGGATTCGTTTATTAATGCGGGGGGTTCCACGATGTCATTTCTAGTTATCTTTCGCTACTTTTTTATTTTTAAGAACTTTTGTACGAAGATTGATATTGTACGTATTGAAAGTATATTTTCTGGAGTAAACAACAGCCGATAAACGATATGAATAAATCTGTACTATTCTTATGTATGTAGTTTATAATCCCGTATTTATGTAGCCCCTATCTTACATTATTATTGTCTGAAGTTCCAAACAGGTGGGGACTTGTTGATAGTTAAAAACTTTTCATTGTGAACTTTTAAACTTAAAGTATTAGTAGTAAGTCATGTCCTGTCTCTCCGACATGCTTAGTGATTCCCGTTAAATTAAATTGAATTTAGGTAAAAATTCATGCAAACTAAACCATCGGCCGATCCTAATTCTAAGCCTATACATCGAAAGTTACGCCGTATACACCTCGCAAGAAAACCACGATAACCTTGAATGAAAAAACAATATTTTGCACTTGAAGATCTGTCTTCCCCCAAAATGCAATGATAAGGTCTAGACCCAGTACTTCTTGATACATTGAGTTTCCAATTACTAGTCAAAAACATTTTCTGGAAAAAAAAAACGTACGATATTTTTCACAAAAATTGATGATTAGATAAGTGCTTCCTCACAATCAACGAGCCGCCCCGAAATTCGTTCCCCTTACGTGAAACTTCTATATATATTACACGTGGAAAAACACGAGTTTTTACACACATAATTCCCATTGACATTGGTCACGGAACATAAGTAGGTCATCGACGTTCGAACTTGGCAACTTGCCCAAGTTCATCGCACCATGGGAACGACCCAACAGATTGAACATTATGTTACATTTTCCCGCCATCTGGACGCCGATTGTAAATTTTGGTGTAATATGCAAATTATGAATGGTACTGCCCTTGGTTAAAACTTAAACTATTGCGACACATACAAATTTTGGTAAATTGTTGTATAGAAGAAACTTTTGTATCAAATGTAAAGTACTGTATGGTAGGCCTACTATAATTTATAAAAGACGGATTTCCTCAGGTGATAAGGAAAAGGGATGTTTCGGTGAACTCGATCTCTTTGTATAGTACTTGGATACTTAAAATGACCATGATGTCCATGCAGTTTCTATTTCTCTTTAAGTAAGCTCTACTTAGCATTGTTATCCGTTGTGGATTTTTTGACGCCAGTATTTAACGGTAGGCCTAAGCATTTCTTAAATTGTTGACTGAGCTTCAAAATCCATTTTTAAAAAGTCTGTTTTCATGAAGGTTTTATAAAATCGACATATAGCTAGGGTAGGAAAATATTAACGAAAGTTGTTCTATTATACAAATAAAATACATGTTTCTCGTACTGAGATCTGAAGGGAAAAAACGGGCGGCTATCGTTCTTCTTTTCATGCGCTTATACTATAGTATAGTTTGGAATATGTGGCAACCTTTACGTGATTTCAGAAATGGCTCCTGTTCTTGGAAAAATGACTCCCAGTCATTATTGATTTTCTTATATTAATGTTCTTATTATTATTGTATATTATTATATTTTTCATTTCACTATTGGTTATGATATACTTCAGGTCCTCGGGAGAAGTTAGCTTTACGCTAACCGAGTTAAATAAATATACGGAGATTTGATCACGGGTGCCAATTTGTATCTACGGATGCCCTTAAAATAACATTCAATGCTAACAGCATCCTCCTATTCTTATGAGGCGAATAGCACATAATATCAATAGGATGGTCGGTGGGAGGTACCTTAGATTATGAAATTGTGTTGCGGGCGCTGAGCGAGTGTATGGAGGGCCCGAATGCCCGACATTTTTTATTTTTTATTTATTCGCATTTTTATCCAGGGTTGCTTATTCAGCAAAAGTTGGTTTCCAATAAGGCCCTGCTTTTTACATTCAACGTTATACATAAAAATTAAAACATAGCAATACAAAAACAATTAAATGTACAGATACAAAACAATTAAAGCTGTAAAGTGGAGACAACTACAAAAAAAAATGGAAATAAAAGAATTATCAAAAATTGGGCTTGCAAATAATAACTGGAAAGTTTTGGAAACCAACACTATGCTAGTTATTTCAACATGCGCGTTGAAACTTTCAATACCCAAGAGCTGATATAATGTAATAGCTGAACAAAGTCAGGAAGCAATATAAAAAAATATATATTGTAAAAAACAGCAAATAAGATTCATAATGCAAAAGTTATCATTGTAATCACTCTTTGGTGAAAGGATTGGTGTGCCTACGACATGAAATTGAAACACAGTAGAAGACTTTCAGTTAATCTCAAATAGTTTTCCATCCAGTTCACATGCATCATGGACTCGCAATAACATAGAGAATATAATTTTGCCCTTCAGCTATGTATTTGCCAGGCATAAAGCTGACACATCAACCTTGTGTTTAACTGCCTTTATATAAGCAATGTAGCAACTTTTCTCTCATCCTAAATCTGTGTTATAGTAACATAGTTACAACTTCTTAAGATAGTTGAGGTCTTGACATGTACAAAGGTGAGTTTTAAATACAAGTCTTCCACTCAACACAGTACATATTAAGAAGTCAATAGACTCAATACCATTTCAGCTATACACTCTATACTGTCTTGATTGCTCATTGAAGTGCATATAATCCTTATGTCCTGTGAAACTTTGGTTTAATTAAATTAGTTCGCATAAGCGATCTTGTGGTCATTCTGATCTTGCAAAACCTGCTCAACCATGTGTGGTATAGCCAGATAAGCAGCCACTATGCAACAATTCAAGTGGAAATTTTGCACCTTCGGTGTAAGGGGACTGTTTCCCTAATGTGAGGCTTCCCTTAATTGTTCCAAGAATTATTAAAAGAAAATTGCCATGTATAATCATTATGCACTGACAAATATCTTGTTTGGTTTTACTATATAGATTCCTAAACCATGTAGGGACTAGATTGTTTGTTTCAATTCAGGATAGCTGATTTACAATTCAGTGTTATTTGTGGAAACCTTCTTCTATATTACAGAGAGTGATTACAAGGTAATTTAACATATATGGTATAGTAGACATCATCTCAGGTTCATTCAGTCCTAAGTGTCGGTATGGATTTTCCACTGCGGTTCTTCACATTGATTGCTGTACTGGTCCATACTTCAGTGACTCAGATCTCTCAGAGAACAGTAACGACACCAACAGTAGTCAATGCATGTAAGTGCACCTCTTTATTCATATTGTCATGATGTTTATTAAAATTATTTGTAAGTCACAATTAAATGAAGAAAAAGATAAGAGATAAAATTTCACACTAATTTTGACCTTGAGTCATTCAAATTAGCCTCCCTTAGGCTAAATTAACCCATTGCTGAAAAAGCCCCTGAAGGCATGAAGAATTTTGTTGATCTAGAAGAGCCTTTTGGTAATGAAAATGTACCAAAATATTATTTTTGTTTTTGTAAGTAAGCAGTGCCAATATTTTTCATTTTAGCAGAAGCATTTGTTGAAAATACAAACAATAATGTGCCATGCATGTTCTTGATAAATTGTTAAAACTGTAGTTAAAAATTTATTCAATTTGTTGAGAACCATTCCAATACTGGAATTTGGTAATGAGAAATGCACAGAGGATCCATTTATAACTTTTGCTGGAAAGTAGTTAATTGTTTGCGTAAAATGTTGGCTCCCTCATGAGAGATTGCATTGCAATTATTAAAAACAGAATCTGATCAAACTTTGTATTTTTTCCATTTCATTTCCAAACACATTAACTACAGAGCAATGGCCCAGAGTAAAGTTTGCTTACAAATTTATGATGTTTACGCATAAAAACACGGTGGCTAATGAATCTTGTTATTCTGTAGGGCATTAAAAAATGAGGAACTTTATTTGCAATTACATGGTCATTACTTGTCTAGCAATTGTCCAGTCATCCTACTACTCTTACTTTCTAGTCCATTTTGTTAAACTGTTTATTCCTAACTGTGTTTGTTTGCTTTTTAAAGGCTGGTTCTCACAGTGAAAGCTGCAGTGAAAGTGTGCATATATATCCTATCTTGATTATCAATGCCAACAAATTTGGGAAATTTGAACCCAATTTATTATTATATTCATTTTTCTTCATTTAATGGATCTGTTTCAAGTCCAGAATGAACATGAATAACATGTGCCTGCGTTTGTCCTTCCTTTCCTTCATTTCTCCCACTTTTGATCTCCCTTTTCTACTTTTTCATTTGTTACATTTGTCCATTTGTTCCCTTTTGTAGTTATAAAAGTACAAAAGTTTTGCTGTAAGAAATATACTGTAAGGCATAATCCCGTACATTTATGTCAAATTTACAATTTTATTTATGTTTCATTTAATGTTAGTCTGTGAGCCAGCCGGCCTATCTGGTCCAGGAGTCAGATGTAACACAACAGGTCTGTGCATCCCATTGGCAGCTATATGTGATTACCATGACAACTGCGGTGATGGGGAGGATGAATTGCAGTGTCCCGGTAAGTACAGACATATTCAGTTTACATTGATTTCAGTGAAGGTTCTTTATAGTGACAGAAATATTATTAAATATTGATAAAATAAGTACAAAATTATTGTTGACCACTTTACATTTTGTATGGTATATATGCAAATAACTCAAAGCAATGTATGCTTTATTGTTTCTGTACATGACTGCATTTATCTTGCATGGTCTATTAAGGAGGTCATTTTTAGCTGATTTTTTTTTCAGAACAAATGCTTGTATACTATTACTAATTGCTATAATTTCCTATTGAAAAATATGTATGCAGTGGTTGCTATTATTATTGTATGTTCAATACTGTTCATGTAGGCTGTTGTAGTGTAATATTATGGATTATATTTAATTGATGCTATAACGTTCCTTGAAGTTCCTTAGCTACTATGGATTTTTGGTCTCTGTCTTAATGAGTACAAGAACCCTATGCTTTTCTGTGAAGTTCAATTCGATCAAAGTCTGAAAAATTGAAAATGAATCACAAAGCCAACTTAGACAACAACCCCAAGTCGGGCGAGATCCATATTTAACAATTCCCTCTACCTGACACTATACACGGAGTTCTATTGTGTAATATTATAGTGTGTAATATGTTGAACTCAAAGGGATATACTTTAGAAAAGTACATTAGTATTCAGTTTTGAGCTTGTACACAGTCCAAAAGTTGCATTAGTACTCCCATGGTACTTGATGAGGACAAATAAATAATGCTTACTGCTGGAAAGTCAATACCCATAAAACTGCGATTTCGAGCTCTACTTGTGAACATGCTTGAAGATAGAGTCATATTCCAGTACAACCAGACAGTGAGGGAAACTAAATTTATATGATAGTAATATGAGCAGAACATGTATTCTATATAAATGTATATACAAATATAAAGATAGATAAATATATCTATACGTATATATATTGATACACATGTATATAGATATAGATATATATATCTATCTTTATATTTCTATATATACCATTAAATCCTGCCTTTGGTCGACATCTGTTAAAAGTTAACATTTGGTGGACAAAAGTTGTATGTATATCTGTAAAAACATGTGTAATTGAGTAAATGAATGCCAAGGCACACTTCTACGGAACCCCTTTGCCATTCCTTCATCTGTCTTTTTTACTACATAGTCCGTTAGAGAATTACACTTTTTGGGCCTTGATTGGTGTCCCCTTAGTGTATTTTATATAAATTGTGTATGATAGGGGGTCTTTGTATATTAAGTCATTTCTAAGGGACGGTATATGTCTACTTAAAACCCTCATTTTGAGTGGACAAAGTTATATCTTCATAAAACTAATGGAAAAGCTATTATTGTAGAGATTTGACTAATTCTAACCAAGATCTGGACATTAAGGGTTAATCATTGACCCTTTGATTGAATACCTTCTGTTGGACTACTACCAACCGAAATTAAATCACCTCACCACAAATGATGTGCAAATGATGTGCTGAAAGTGCATTTAATAGTTTATATATATCTAACATGAATTTGTTAGAATGACAGAAATGTTGCAAATTTATAAATGGACATAGCTGAAAATAAATATAGCAATTAGTAACTAATATAAATTTATGCTGTATTTTTAAAGGACTTAATTCACACTTGTCCAGGATGGTGTTGGAGGAAGGTGTGGTGAACTTGGTCCTTCCTCGAATTTCAAGGGATGAGGCCACTATATGTTGGACCCATTTTTTAAAAGGATAGTAGAATGTCTGAGACGTAAGATGTTAGGGGAAATAATTTCACTCGTGAGGTCTGGAGCAGCGACCTTTGTAACTCCTCCTCATCCCTCTGTGAATAATGTACAAAATGGTTTTAAGCAGACTGTTAGCCAATAAAACCATCTGAAATTACATCTTAGCCTGCTAAGGCAGAAATTTTCCAAAATAAACTTGTAGTGTCTCCTGTGCACTCAGTTCCGCAAAAAAGTTCTTTCACTAGTAAGTGGTTTATAATTAGTGAAAAATAGCCTTCATACGTTGCTTGTTATCAAAATGACAACCACAATAACATGATGTTTGATTAATTTTAGGGAAGGAAATGTGTTTTGGTATTTTCTTTTTATATATTCCTAAAGTTTCAAACTTCAGTCTGTGAATAGTGACCAGTCGTAACTGCGATGGTGATGGTTTGGTCCTAACTGAGATAACAGGGAAATTGCACATATTGTTGATAATGGATTCCACACTTTATTCAACATAAACAGAACTTCACTGCCATCATTCTAAGACCATCTAGACGAAGGATAGGCTTTGAATGCAATGAGCTTGGTTGATGGTATCGATTGCAGAAATATTGAGCAATATTCCGCATGTCAATTTCTCCTAAGTCGTAAATGGAGAGTGGATTTTTCGATGTGGCAAGGATTTCCCAAAGTGGCAGGTTGACTCATTGAAATTTTTTCCGAGGATTGCTATGCACAATATTGGGCTCATGAAACGATACTATGTTATAAATACCATACACACACAAAACACAAGAAACCAAACATTAAAGTAGGTCCTGTCTAAATTGCAAACAAAATTATATTGCTTCCTCTAAGAAAAAAGCAAGCATACCATGCAAAAGTAAAACAAGGAAGGCAGACAGACCATGCAAACAACCTTTCTTATTTTGTTGAAACAACAAAACAACAGTCATAATAAGAAATTCAAGGCAGTTGAAGTTTGAAATACCTACAAAATACCTCCACTTTTTCTTAAGTCAAAAACATGAGTGTGAATTACATCTTGATCTCAGTGAGCTTGAATCGAGGGAGAAATATATTTTTTAGTTAAGTTGACTAGCCTAATTAAGAGCTCTCTGATGGTGAGGAATGGCAACAAGTAGCTGTTATCATTTCTACTATTTCCAGTTTTTGACTTATGACATACACACAGCCTCCCCCCCCCCCCCCCCGACAAGTAAATTGCAATGTATCCAAGTTTTTACATGTTTTTCTTTTCACAAAAGTGTAAAAATTGTGCACCAAGTGGCTCCATGGGGGTTTTCATGTTTGAAAAATCTCCAGGCTCTGAGGGGAAATGTACCATCCTCAGAACCCCCTTACACTACGTACACGAGACATGCTGCGTTAACACGCGGAGGTACACATTCAAACATTCCCAAAGGAAATCATGCGTATGCCCATAGAGAAGATTGTTCCAATCTCATTATAGTATGTATTCAATCTTGATAAGGAAGATTAAAAGTCTCTTTGAGGAACTATGCCATCAGGATATCAGTACAAGAAATCTAAGAAAATTGGCAGTCGATCATATTGGGGGCAATGCAGAATATATTGGATGCAATACAAGGTTTTGAAGCAGTCTACTTATTCTGGCTGGAGTTCCTTCTAGAGTGCTGTTTTGGCTCACCCCTGTGATGTCAGAGTCTAAGACAACACTGATAAAATGGAAATATATCCCTTATATATCCCTTAGTGCCAAGTAACTTTGCACTCATGACCTGTTGCCTAGAGTAGCTGACATTAAGACCCAGCATGAACTGTCACTTTCCAGAGACCAGAAATGAAAATATTTATATTATGAAACTCAAAACATAACTTTTCTTTTAAGTTGGCTTGTTCAATATTAAAATAATTACAAGGCAGTGAAAGTTAATTTTTAAATAACCATACTGAAACCTACCAAATTAATTTATATAATCCCAATTGATAACACAGAATTAATATTGCCTCTTGTGCAAGACCAGGAATGAAAATGCTTAAAATATGCAGCTCCAGATATAAGTTTTAAAAAATTTGTTTTTTCTACAACATAACTTCTGGAAGTACCATCAGCAGTTTGGTTTAACATCTTGGCGGTGTGAAATACAATGATAGAGAAACCAACTTAACCTTCTTGAAAGTGAGTTAGAAACTTGACAACACAAATTGGGGATGTTTATGACCACTTTGCATTAAAATTTGCATTGTAAGTTATATATTACAGCCTGTCTTTTATATGGTTGTGGACATAACCCCCAGTAGAAATTATGCTAATTTCATGTCAAGAGTATGGACTACATATCTGTGTTGCATTAAGTTTTATTAATGTTTGTGTCAACTGCTTCACTAGTGTATGATACAACTACTCTAAAATACAATTGCTATCAAAAGCTTTGCAATGAAAATATACCTATCAAACTTTTCTGTGAAACACAAAAAACATGAAGTAATCTTAATGACCCAATTTGAAATCACTATCTTATACGTCATTGAACTTCAACATGTGGTTAATGGTTGAAGACCACATGCTTAACAGGCGGGAGTTAGACGCAAAGTTGATAGCGCACTCCGGAACAAGGAAAAGTATTTCCAATGTGTGATCAGTACCTATGAGTGGTCGGAAATATTGCTCAAACAATACGTGGACACGAAAAGTCCACGAAGTGGCTCAATTTTTAAAATGGAATTTGCCTTGTCCAACATACGTAGACAGCATAATGCCATTGGTTTTTTTTTTTAATAGTAAATACATTAAACTGCCAAAAATTCCACTAACTTAAAACTGATATGTTCTGGTAATGATCAAACCTGCAAGGTTTTAGGGGGCTTCACCTCTTAATTCCCATCAGCTTTAGATCATTCACATTCTTTGCCCTCTTTTTCCCATATTACAACTAAAATAGGATGTTAAATGGCAGTCCTATAGGAGCAGAAATGGGTGCAATTGACAATGACATGCCTGCCTTATAATTCTCTGGTCATATTAATATCCAAAAGAATAGGCTCAATATAAAATCTAGTGTTCATTTTTGATCGTCGAACACATGGAAGTGGTTTCAAAAGAGCTTTTGTTGGCTTCCTACTACTTTGGATTCACGAAGGTCAACTGTTAAAGTTTGTTGTATGTTCTTGTGGAGACCTTGCAAGTGTTTGCCATCAAACACAATCCCATAAAAATACTATATAGGCTACTTTTATTTGAAATTTAGGCACAAAGGCATTCCTTGAAGAAATCCCACTCAAAATTGATCATGACAAGTGCAAAGTTCAATAATGCAGCCATGAAATAAAAAATCTTTAAGATAGCTAGGTTACAGACAAAACTTTGTCGTACAAATGTAGCCTATGTAAGTATGTATGTATGTATTTCCTCCTGCAAGCAGGAATATGAATAAAAAATAAATAAATGTATAATGTATAATTTTTCTCAGCTGGTTCATCAGTTTATATATATTTGTATTAAGGTTTATGAGGAACGATAAATATATAGAGTGAAAAAACGTACCTGACATGCCTATGATAACACTGCTCACCATTTTGTATTTATTGAAAAAATTTACATTCAACATTTAACATTCAACATTTATGAGCTGCCCACAAAAGTGGCCAAAGGGTATAGCTATATTTATGTATGGGCTACTGAAGAATCTATACTCATGCAATACCTTACTTGATTGCTGATCATATGAACCCATAACTAGTTTGACTCAAATTGTTGGCAATATGTACAATATGGTAAAGTGCGGATGCCTCAAAGTTTGGAACTCAAACATACAGGCCTGAAATAATCTGCAATTTATATAGTATTTCCTCCATGCTTAGAAGAAAGTTGTATTGTAAACAAAACATACATTTATTATCAAAAGGTCTGGGTTGTAGATCATGCACATCTTTGCAGATCAGGAAATCCCGTGTGCACTTCTGACAGTAATTGGAAACTTCCTTCACAGAAAAAGTGCAGAACAACTCTCTAGTATAGCCCGGAATGATGAGAAAGGCAACTTTGTTGTAGTGATATCATCTTTTCATTGTCATAGATGTTACTTCCTTCATTGCAAACCTTAATAATGACGAGCTAAGCTTTAAAAATTATGTATCTCTTAATACTGCAGTTTATAATCAGCCTTGAAAGTTAATTGTCAGGACAAAACTTTGAAGAGATATTTTGCAGAAGTCAGTGATCTTAGACAGTGGGGGAGCTAGGGGTATTGGTCAGGCGGACGAGAATGGTCTGCAGGGGCGCTTCCGACACTATCTAAGCAGAGCGCCACCACAGGTTGGGGCGTAGGGTACAGAATTTTTTGAGTAAAGATACTCCCTTGATCGACGGAAATGACCCTTTTCAGGCCTGGCTAATTTGCAGATAAACAAAGAATAAATAGGTGTCATCGCCAAATTACACCAACAAAATGTAACAAATGTCAATAGGAATTTGAGAGTGCAATAAAAAAGTCAATAACCGCAAATAAGTAAAAAGTGGTAAAGAGCTGAAAGGGGCGCCAGCAGTCCATTTGAGTCCGTCAAGGGGAGGGGGCATCCGCCCCCCCTGACTGTATGGACGCTCCGCCACTGATCTTAGAGAATTATTGACCATCTATTGCCTATTCATCATCCAAATAATCATCTACAATTCATTAACATGCAGTTGAAAGAAGACCGAAATGAGAAATAAAATCATTAATAAAATAAAATAAATAAACACTTTAAAAGGAACTAATATGCATTGTGTAGAATTATAGCAGCATACTTCAATAGTTATATAAGTTTTATTTATTGACTGTATCCATCCTTCATATCTGTCATGGTGTTTTTCACTATACAGAAGCAACTAGGATTACCTTCCTGTCCCAGAATGCATCAGTGATTGTGTAGAATTATAGCAGCATACTTTAAGAGAACTATATAAGTTTTATTTATTGACTGTATCCATCCTTCATATCTATCATGGTGTTTTTCACTATATACAGAAGCGCCTAGGATTACCTTCCTGTCCCAGAATGCATCAGTGACCCCTGGATATCCTTATGAAGTCATTTGTGTGGCTGAAGGGTATCCCACACCGAATATCACCTGGCTGGTAGACAGCAGCTTGGAAACAATTCCGCAGCAATTTCTCGCTGTCGGAGCATCGTTCATAGTGATACAACTTTCAAGTTCAGAAACATTTACACGGTGAGTTTTTGAGAAAGATAAAAGCTGTGATGTGTCACGTACATCTGATACTGGAGCAGTTGTTTCTCATGAGTTTGATATGCTAACAGCTTAGCTAGGCAAATGATTGTCTTTCTGGTTACATAATTCACCTATGGGTCTAGATTTGGTTGATATGCTAAAAGGCAGGCATGCACGTTGAACATACTGGGATCCCGCTCCATGTTTTTGCTTGAATTGGGCAAACATATGTTTAATGTTGCTGAAGGTAACATGTGAGTAGAAACCATACTTAGTGTGATCTTATCCCTCAAAATCTCAAATTAAAAATATTAGGATGTAGCTATGACAAATGGTCTGTTTCTAACAAACCTTGTCATTTTGTTAGAAAATAGTCCAGATCCCTGAAATGCAAAGATATGTTTCTTGTTTATTGCAAGTTTTGATAGGATTGGATTTGTGTATGGGGAGTAAAATGCAAGCGAAGAATGAGTCAGTTTGTTCATCAGCAGATATTAATACAAAGTCGGTTTCGGAAAAAAAAGGAAGGAAAATATCTAAATTACAAAACATTGCATATTCATTACCTTTGATCTATAGTTCTCATATATGTGATATTGATGAAATATTTTGTAATTGAATTCAAGTAAATGTGTAAATATTTGAAACCTCAGCATTACAGATTCCTTCACACTGCCATTCTGCATCTTCTCATCCTCCTTCCTACATCAATTGCATATTGTACAGATACTCTTTTATAAGGATTTTCTGAACAATAACTGCTGTCATATTTTATTTTAGGTTTTTACATACCTGTATACAGTACCATGAATACAGTGTCTATGTCAGTTAACAACCTTCTCTTTTTTTAAATTCTCATCTTTCTGAAGGGTTACATGCAGGGCATCCCAAGGAAGTTTATTTCAAGAGAAAACAGTACAAGTGAGCCTCATAGGTTAGTATCAATGAACTGTTTCAGGATTCCAGTCAGATGGAGAAAGGTCAAAGGTTATACAAACTGGATCACATGTCTTTTCTACAAATCTATTATATACTTGCCACATACCTTCATATACCATGTAACAACACAAAAGCAAAAAGAGAGAATTCACCTCTTTAATTTATAATATCTGAAAGCGAACAAAAAATTACTTTCATGTTTATGCAAACATGTAGCCAAAACAATTTCAATTTAAAAAAGGGAAATAATGGAGATGGCCAGATAAATATATGCCATTATTAAGAGCTGGTTGTCATTTCTTTCTGTATTTATTAGGTTGTGATTTTGTGTCAACCTGCAACATTGCAGTCAGTCGTATATTACTCAAATATTCAATAACCTTCAAATTTTTCACTAAGATATGATATTAATCTCATATTTCCACACCCTTCAATGTAATAAGAGATGTATATGGTTACACAAACATTTTGATACTCCAAATTATAACTATAACATATTACTTATTGAATTGTCTAAAGATGTTTTTGAAAATTTATTTATCCCCCCCCCCCCATCTTTCTCTCTTTGCAGTCTGTCTCTGAATATGTTTGTTAAAAATATTATGATCCCTCTTTGAAGTTACAAGCTTTTCACTAGCTATGATAGAGAGAAAGTTTACGACAAGTTTTAAATAATGAATTTATTGTTTCTGCTTAATCCAAGTTGATATATAATTTCATCTTGTCAGTTTGTAGGTTAACTTTCTAATATGTATCTTGGTATATAGATATATAATACGGTATATATTTTGTATAACTGCAACACAAAATATTGCTTTAACCATACCAATTCATGCAATGCCATTTCAATAATTCTAAATGATTGTATCCTCTGTGTTTTTAATTTCAGATTCTCCTCAGTGTCAAACAGCTTTGTCAGATACTGCATCTGTAGAAGCTTGTATGTCAGCTATAAATGAAGTTTCCAACATTGGTAACACTATCTCAGCTGCTGATGGGACAGTACTATACAACATTAAAATACCTTGTGCATCACCAGAAATAGACCAGAAAAGGTCTGCAGTCTTGGATTTAGAGATTGAAATCAGATCCATTAACCGAGACCGGATGGAAAGATTCAAACGAGGATTTGGAAACCTGTTGCACACAAATGTGTATGAGAGAATTACCTGTAATCAGCCGGAGGGGTATGCTATAGTTACTGTACTACCCCCTCTATTGATATTGGGCAGAACTGAACTGACTGTTGATGTAAGAGCTGTGAATATACTGAGCCAAGATCTGGGTTTTGCGGACTATAGTTATGATAGAAGTGGTGGAAATAACCAACCAAACCTTCTTATGGAGGTGGGATTCCTCGAGTGTAATGTACCTTGCAGTTTGGATGAATTCAGGAAAGTCATAGACATGAGCTGTCCAAATCAACTTTTTATTCCAGAGCTGGAAGAAAAGACGCCTTGGGTTCGCCTTGAAGCTATCAGCAAATGCCCTGTCAATGCATTAGGAGGTAACCCCATAAAATCCAAATCAAATATTCATTTCAAGTTCAAAACAAGATTTGAAGTCTCAAAGAAATGGCAGACTAAAGTTGCATTAACAGTGACCTTCAAGAATGCAATTTAAAGGTCATCTGTGTAGCCCTAAAATATGATAGATTGTCCAAAAATGGTCAGCTGTGGTCATGCTTTCACTTTTGTATTACTGAACCCAATCACAGCAAATCCTACAACAAGAAGAAGAAAATTAATCACATTAAAGTTAACCCTTTCTCTTGAATGATTTGTATTTGTAGAACAAAAACAATTGTTGGTAACCTTTGGCAAATACTGATAACCTATAATTTCCTTGGACTCAAATATCATTTCTATGTGTAGTCTGATCCCTGATGGAAAGAACCAACATTGTGGCAGTAGTAGTAATAGTAGTAATGATAGTAGGGGGAGGGGTGTATGCATGGGCAAACAATCAGAAGCTAGAGTAGTATTGATAGTAGGGGGAGGGGTGTATGCATGGGCAAACAATCAGAAGCTAGAGTAGTATTGATAGTAGGGGGAGGGGTGTATGCATGGGCAAACAATCAGAAGGTATATTAGTATTGATAGTAGGGGGAGGGGTGTATGCATGGGCAAACAATCAGAAGGTAGAGTAGTATTGATAGTAGGGGGAGGGCGGTGTATGCATAGGCAAACAATCAGAAGCTAGAGTAGTAATGATAGTAGGGGGAGGGGTGTATGCATGGGCAAACAATCAGAAGGTATAGTAGCATTGATAGTAGGGGGAGGGGTGTACGCATGGGCAAACAATCAGAAGCTAGAGTAGCATTGATAGTAGGGGGAGGGTGTACATATGGGCAAACAATCAGAAGGTATAGTAGTAATGATAGTAGGGGGAAGGGTGTACGCATGGGCAAACAATCAGAAGGTATAGTAGTATTGATAGTAGGGGGAGCGGTGTATGCATGGGCAAACAATCAGAAGCTAGAGTAGTAATGATAGTAGGGGGAGGGGTGTATGCATGGGCAAACAATTAGAAGGTATAGTAGTAATGATAGTAGGGGGAGGGGTGTATGCATAGGCAAACAATCAGAAGCTAGAGTAGTATTGATAGTAGGGGGAGGGGTGTATGCATGGGCAAACAATCAGAAGGTATAGTAGCATTGATAGTAGGGGGAGGGGTGTACGCATGGGCAAACAATCAGAAGCTAGAGTAGCATTGATAGTAGGGGGAGGGTGTACATATGGGCAAACAATCAGAAGCTAGAGTAGTAATGATAGTAGGGGGAGGGGTGTACGCATGGGCAAACAATCAGAAGGTATAGTAGTATTGATAGTAGGGGGAGCGGTGTATGCATGGGCAAACAATCAGAAGCTAGAGTAGTAATGATAGTAGGGGGAGGGGTGTATGCATGGGCAAACAATTAGAAGGTATAGTAGTAATGATAGTAGGGGGAGGGGTGTATGCATAGGCAAACAATCAGAAGCTAGAGTAGTATTGATAGTAGGGGGAGGGGTGTATGCATGGGCAAACAATCAGAAGGTATAGTAGTATTGATAGTAGGGGGAGGGGTGTATGCATGGGCAAACAATCAGAAGGTACAGTAGTAATGATAGTAGGGGGAGGGGTGTATGCATGGGCAAACAATCAGAAGCTAGAGTAGTAATGATAGTAGGGGGAGGGGTGTATGCATGGGCAAACAATTAGAAGGTATAGTAGTAATGATAGTAGGGGGAGGGGTGTATGCATGGGCAAACAATCAGAAGGTA
Source organism: Apostichopus japonicus (assembly GCF_037975245.1). Lineage (NCBI taxonomy): Eukaryota > Metazoa > Echinodermata > Holothuroidea > Aspidochirotida > Stichopodidae > Apostichopus > Apostichopus japonicus. Next base: position 19,936,674 of record NC_092578.1, on the reverse strand, counting down.
CAGTAGTAATGATAGTAGGGGGAGGGCGGTGTATGCATAGGCAAACAATCAGAAGCTATAGTAGTAATGATAGTAGGGGGAGGGGTGTATGCATGGGCAAACAATCAGAAGGTACAGTAGTAATGATAGTAGGGGGAGGGGTGTATGCATGGGCAAACAATCAGAAGCTAGAGTAGTAATGATAGTAGGGGGAGGGGTGTATGCATGGGCAAACAATTAGAAGGTATAGTAGTAATGATAGTAGGGGGAGGGGTGTATGCATGGGCAAACAATCAGAAGGTATGGTAGTAATGATAGTAGGGGGAGGGGTGTATGCATGGGCAAACAATCAGAAGGTATAGTAGTATTGATAGTAGGGGGAGGGGTGTATGCATGGGCAAACAATCAGAAGGTATAGTAGTAATGATAGTAGGGGGAGGGGTGTATGCATGGGCAAACAATCAGAAGGTATAATAGTAATGATAGGGGGAGGGTGTATGCATGGGCAAACAATCAGAAGCTAGAGTAGTAATGATAGTAGGGGGAGGGGTGTATGCATGGGCAAACAATTAGAAGCTAGAGTAGTAATGATAGTAGGGGGAGGGGTGTATGCATGGGCAAACAATCAGAAGGTATAATAGTAATGATAGGGGGAGGGTGTATGCATGGGCAAACAATCAGAAGCTAGAGTAGTAATGATAGTAGGGGGAGGGGTGTATGCATGGGCAAACAATCAGAAGGTATAGTAGTAATGATAGTAGGGGGAGGGGTGTATGCATGGGCAAACAATCAGAAGCTATAGTTGTAATGATAGTAGGGGGAGGGGTCAGTGGCGGCGGAACCAGGGGGCTTGGGGGGGCTAGCCCCCCCAATGAAAATGTTGAGGGGGCAAATGCATGATAAGCCCCCTCCAATATTAACCAAGGCTCTGAAACGTGCATCTTCCCATTTTTCAATGCATACTTGTCGATCTGTCGAATGCACACGTACACTATATAGGTGTAATAATTTTAGTACATGCTGGGGGACCCTCGTCCGTCCCCTGGCTATATAGACCACATTGTCCCCCCAACCGCGTCTTCACGCCCCGTGAAAAGTGGAAGCAGTGAGTGTGAGTACCGGTAAGCGCAACACAACTTAGTCTTAGGCCAATGACTTGCCTCATTTCAGCCAGTTCTCCAACATCCCCTTACTCAGTGGCGGAGCGTCCATACAGTTAGTGGGCGGATGCCCCCCCCCCCTGACGGACTCAAATGGACTGCTGACGCCCTTTTCAGCTTTTCACTACTTTTTACTTATTCGCGATTATTGACTATTTTATTGCGCTCTCATCTACCTATTGACATATGTCATATTCTGTTGGTGTAATTTTCCGACAAAATGGCGACGACACCTATTTATTCTCCGTTTATCTGCAAATTAGCAAGGCCCGGAAAGGGTCATTTCCTGCAATCTAGGGAGTATCTTAACTCAAAAATTTTCTGTACGCATCGCGCCAACCTGTGGTGGCGCTCCGCTTAGATAGTGTCGAAAGCGCCTCTACAGATCATTCTTGCCCCCCCCGACCAATACCACTAGCTCCGCCACTGCCCTTACTATACAGTCAAAAACGTCTTTGCGAGTACACTACGAGTAATAGCTACTCTCTTAAAACACCATCGAATATACAAAATACAATGTTTTTACAGACTTTTACCTGCAATCGGAGAAATTGCAGGCTTGAGACCCATATTTTAGGGCTATAGGTATTCGCAGCATAAATCACTCGGGAAGTGCCGTTTCCGGACATCTGGGGGTTTCAAAAACCCCAAAATTTTCTTGTACGCTCCGCGCCAACCGATGGTGGCGCTCCGCTTAGATAGTCTCCACACATTAGCCCCCCCAATTATTTTTCCGTTCCGCCTCGCCTGGGAGGGGTGTATGCATGGGCAAACAATCAGAAGGTAAAGTAGTAATGATAGTAGGGGGAGGGGTGTATGCATGGGCAAACAATCAGAAGCTAGAGTAGTATTGATAGTAGGGGGAGGGGTGTATGCATAGGCAAACAATCAGAAGCTAGTGTAGTAATGATAGTAGGGGGAGGGGTGCATGCATTGGCAAACAATCACATATCATGAAACTAATTTGTTTCCCACACAGTATGAAAGTTATTGCATGGATTCCATTGTTAGCATTGTGAAATGGGATTGCAACTTTATTCCGTTATTGGTTGGAATCTCAATGTTGTTCAATATTCTTTTAATTATACTTGCTCTTTTGAAACTTGTTTAGTAATTTCCAGGTCAGTTTGTTTGAATGTTTGGTTTAATCACATAGTACATCTATGGTAGTTTATTGGAAGCTTAATTCACAGCCTGCTTAATACAGTAGCCAGTGTAGTTCAATTATTTCTCACTCCGCATTAATCCTGTCGAGATGTAAAACGATGACCTTCACTAATGTATTGACATTATCGTAGAGTATTTTCTCCTGGTTTATTCTACAGAGCCTGCCATCACAGTGCACCCTGACCAGATGTTAGCATCTCCAGCTGGTGGTTCCTTGCACACTAGCTGTGAGGGAGACTATACAGCTAGTATCATATGGTACAAGAAGGGATTAAATGGAGATAATCCTACATCCATCACAGGCAATGTCTTAAGCTTCTCTGACCTTGATGCAAGAGATCAGGGATTTTATTTCTGCAGAGCTCAGGGAGGTGGAGCTTATGGAGATTCTTTTGCAGACAGTGACCCAGTACTAGTTTTGTTGTTAGGTATTTTATATTTAATCAAAAGCCAAAGTGAAATTGAATAATATAAAACAAATTATCCAACATATATATCTAGAGTACATGTACTTTAAAGGCATTGAAGTCTCTGCCCAAACCACGTGCGGCCATCTGAAAAAGTTAACTTTCCGTTGCTTGCAAATGACATTTTGTTTGTGTCGCTACAAAATGCAGACAGTACAGTAATGAAACGTGATACCTTGTTATCTTTTATCTAGACCTGAGATGTCCACGCTGCTATGTACACAGTACTGTGGGTATTGACCGCAGCTGTATATGTACTGACTGCATGTACACTAGTGTCTTATTACCGATGGTAGCAATCTGTGTTTGTAATTTCTGGGATCGATGGTGGTGTCTAACACTTCTGTTACACCTCATTCGAAACTTGGCCAGATTACCGGCATTAGACGTTTCTTTTTGCGCGAGTCTTCACACCCTTTAACTCTGTAACTCTGTACCAGTTTCCAGATCTAGGTTTAGGCTTCAGTGGAGCAGGGAGTGGTACTGAGGTGTGATGTACTCACTGTTCATTAGAGGAATCATATAGAAATGTTACTTTAATAAGTTGATAAGATCAAAAATGAGGATAGCAAGCATGAAGAGATCTTTAAAATTGCTGGTGAAGCAGTACCGTTGTTTTGATGCGGTAATTTAAAAATAGATTTTAATGTTAAAGGGTCATAGTTCAAGATTCAAATCTCTACACAGCTCTGTATGTTAATGAGGTTTTAGTTTAATTAATTTGATACCTTCTTTATGCTAGCAACTTGAGTTGTATCATGTCTTGTATGTTATAATTCATTCTTTTATTTGGTTACTCCTGAAGACAGAGACACATATCTACTGGAGATGAGGTTTGACAATCTGGTTTATTCTGATGAGATAGCTGACCCAACCAGCCCTTTCTTCAGTGCCAGTATTAGTGTTGTTCAAGAAGGGGTATGTTTTAATGTACATCAAATATTTGTCATTTAAAAGAATTCATATCTACTTGATACAAAATGTTGTCAATTAAGAATGTGCTAGCCAATCATCTTTATTCACTCCCCCAGATGATCCTGCAGACAATAAATGCATAGTTGAATTCAGTCAGATGGTTTTATATATGTATCTGTAGAGCAGAAGGGTGTATCAATTACAAGGCATGGCAACAGATAAATAACTATGAAGGATATTAATAACTCCATTAGACTATATGAAGATAATATTATCAAGAAATAAAGGAGTTGACAACTGGTGAGAAAACTAATTATTATTTTGAAAACTTTGCTGAAAATGTCTTTTTGTATCTGGTCAGTTTTTGAATCTTTTTACTTCATAGTGTCTATGATTTATCTTTATAGCAACCGCAGAGTGAGTGAATCATTTGGAAAAATAATGTTTCTTCATTACAGTGAAATAGTATATCTAAAAGTTGTTTTTCTATTAAGAGGATACTCCCATCTAAAATATTGCATAATATGTAAAGCCCTACCTGCATAATTGTCCCTGACAGTCAAGCCTGCCTAGAAGAAAAACAGTCCTCAACTTCACTTGAGCATCACTAATTGTTACTTGATAGCATAAACTACCCCAAATACTGCCATGAGGATTCATCCTTGAGCACACCTAATTAAATTGACCAGTCACCCTATGATTGTAGACACAAGTGCTCTAATTGCCAGCACTCCTGTGTGTGAAGTTGGCTTGACCACTGAAATATAACACAATAGCCTATGTTTAATCATGAAGTTGTGCAGAGGAGCATTCAGTATGGCTAGCATTACCAACTTAGTAAGATATTCAATCTCTCAGGGATTCTGGTAGTATTAGCTATAGGCAGGGAAGATTGTAATGTAAAATTCATCCAATATTATTAAAATGACATATTCAAAACATTTGCCCTTGTGACATCATGCCTTAATGATGGCAGTCAAGTTATTTCTGGCCCGGTTTACGGAGAGCCAAACGTTCCATAAATGTCAAAAAAGAAAGTGAAGTGTCTAAGCTAATATGTCCAATACAATATATGTTACAATTCCATATGAACATGTCGAAACAAAATACCTTTGTCTATTTTTACATGATTAATTCCTGTGCGGGCAATTGGGCCTTTGAGGTTGCTGCATGGGCCCTGTTACAGTTAAAAAATGAATTCGTTGGTATTTTTGAATACCGCAATGTTCAATAGAGCCAACACCTCTAAAAGAGTTATCCTGCTTTATGTTAACATAATCAAATCATGTGTGGGCCATAGGCCCTTTATGGCTGTTGTCTGGGGCCCGGTACAGATAAAAGTCGTAGATGGTATTTTTTGGTTTCTCCAATGTATAAAGGGTCCAATGCAACTACAGGAATTATCCTTGTGTCTTTGCACATGATTAAATCATGGGTGGGCCATGGACCCTTGAGGTTGTCTGGGCCATGGTAGAGGATAAATTTGCAGTAAATCAAAAAAAGGGCCCAAAAATTGCACTAATTAGGCATCAACGTGATCCCTTTGGCTTGAATATTTTATTTCCTTCTCTCAACATGCTGACACAAGTTTTGGGCATTCTCATATAAATCTTGACGTACAGTTTTGGGCATTAACAAAACGTTGGCACGCGCCGATGTTCCAAAATTATAGCACGACATCAATATTGTATCTAGCAAGCAATGTTGACATGACCATGGTAGTACGTGTCATGCTGTTACAAGTTGTCGACATGCTGATGTTGAATTTTACATGTTGATAGACGCAATGACATATTGTATTTTGTTTCGACATGTTCATATGGAATTGTAACATGTTGATATCGAATTGTAACATGTTGATATCGAATTGGACATATATGTATTAACTTCGACACTTCATTTTCTTTTTCGACATTTATGGAACGTTTGGCTCTCCGTACCGGTTACAAGTTTTCATCAATATACGTTCTTGGCAATTTCAAGTAAACAACACTTGAAAACAGGGGCAACATAATTTAGATAGACTAGCTGTTGTATTCAGCATGGAATATTTTATTGTCCCCAAGTGAGGGATCATTTGTCTCTAGTCAATTTTATTAATTTTGAAACAATTCATTTGCTTTATAATTGATTACTGCTCTGTCATTTCTAATCAAACTGATTTTTCAAGCCAGCCAAGAACTTGAATTGTTTATGCTGCAGGTTTACAGAAAATGATCACAACTTCCATTAAATATCTTTAATATTACATTTTTTTTGGCTTTCTTATGTTTGCCATTAGATTGCATCATCCCTCTTGGAGTCTGCAGATATTGAAGATATAACTGATGTCACAGTTCAAAGGTTAAGGTCTGGCAGTGTTGTAGTTGAAGCACTAGTAACCCTGGCGATGGCTGCAACAGTGGAGGAGGCAAAGAATACTTTGGTTGAATATCCACTCGGATCTATTGGGAACAATATAACTATTGATGACCAGTCTGTTTCCTTCCAAAGTACTTGTAAGTGTTGACATCAATCAGTTCTCAAGAAATGGGATTTAATTTGACCTTGATATCCTCTTTGATCTCCAAAGTCACACATGTGCAATTTTAAACACTGAAACACTAAATACCAATATATTGTGCAATCAACTCTCTCTATTAATATTATGTTAAATTGTGTTAAAACAAAACAAGTAATATTTCATTTCCCGAAGGGTGCAACTTTATGACAAGTGGTATCTGCAGTTAATTAGTACTGACCTACACTAGCTAGCACCATAGACTTATGTGTTGGTACATCTAGTGTCTGTTCACAAGGCTATATATAAACCAGCTAGGCTTTAAAGCTCAAAGATGCACACACTCAATCATATGTATCGGAATGACTACAGCAAAATATTTTATCCAGCCCTCAGTCCAGGTGCCAATTAATACTATAAAGACTATAAATATTTCTGAATTTTTTCCTTTAGCATTTTGTGCAGCACAGGGTCTTAATAACACTTTGGCTGGTCAATTAACATTCCTAAAATCTGAGATATCCCAGACTGCCCAGTCAGTGGAGCTGTGCCCGGGATATACTACCACAGGTAACACTTGTATCCTTTCATTAAATCTGGAATCTAGTTGAGCTTTCCTTGGAAAGACTCATTTTATAAAATGCGAGTCCACTTTTAAATGATGACCACGGTCCATTCAATCATATTGAGGTAACTTAAGTTCTTTAATCATAGTTAGCTAGGCAATTAAGTAAACTATATATGCTATCAACTTGTCTTGTTGGGTTTGTGTGTTTTTAAATGTGTGTTTGTAGCTTTCTAAACACAAGATGACCAACTACTAAGCAGCTCTCATACGTGACTTGATTAGGCTCAATCAGAATTATGTGCAAATTAAGGTCACAAAGATAATCTGTATGAAAGTGTTGCATAATATCCCTTTTCGTTAATAGCTAGAATATGGATATGCAGCTAAATGTAGGTGCTGTAACCAGTCAAGGTTGAATTGACCGACTGCCAAAACAAACTTTTGTTGCAATACTTTTGGCCATCCCTCTTTATAACAGGAAACATATTAATCTAGATGCTGTAACTGTGCTAAGAATGACTTGTTTGTGGTTTCACAAACCCTTTGCCTTATAACTTTAGACCATTACATTGTATGTGTTCATTGTATATCTATCAGAAACAGTAATTTTAGACTGAGCTGTATCATTTCTAATCAATAGAACAAACTGCGAACCATGAACTATGTGCCCATGGATGTGACCATGAACCATGTGAACCATGTGACCATGAGTTATGTGACCATTTACTGTGAATCATGTGACCATAAACTATTTGCCCATGAGTTATGTGACTATTTACTGTGACTAATGTGACCATGAGTTATTCGACTATTTACTGTGACTCATGTGAACCATGTGACCATGAGTTATGTGACCAATTGCTGTGAACCATGTGACCATGAGTTACGTGACCATTTACTGTGACTCATGTGACCATGAGTTATGTGACCATTTACTGTGACTCATGTGAACCATGTGACCATGAGTTATGTGACCATTTGTTTTCTTAAGGGGGATCTCCGAGGGCTACAAGGATGTGCACAGGTAATTTTGTGTCTCCTAGTGTCTGGCAGGATCCTGTCTTGAACAACTGCTTCGATGGAGAGGAGAGTGAAGAAGACACAGATATTCTTGAGACTCTTGTAGAGGTAACTGACTATCAATTGCTAGCATTTAAAACTAGCAGATTAAAGTTCTCTGTATCTGCTTACACATAACTCTATCATAGATAAGATAAGTTAGGATTGCCCAACAACTAAGGGCTTGATAGTTCAGTTGCTACAAGCTTTGGACCTAAATTCCTGCATGATTACAGCACTGAATGAGTTCTCATGATGGCAACATATGTTTGCTCTTCCAACGATTTCTTGATAATAACGAGAATATCTTACTTCATCAGTGTGCAATCATATTGTGTTACCTATAGATTGTTGGGTAATTATGATGAGTTAAATTAACTTGCATGGAGATGGTGTTTAACTTCAACCTCCATGAAATGTGTCTCTTGTCATCTATTGAACAAAGGGTATGTGGTTACCAACAGTTGTGTTATAAGGAGCCATATGTAACATGAAATTCAGGATGTAGAAATTAAAGTCAAATTTAAACTTCAACCTTTCCAGCTTACTGCACTAAAAGCTTAGTGAAAATGACACTGTTCTATGCAACTTACATATCAATGTTCACTATTTGTATTGAGTTATCTGTCGTTAAACATTTTGAGCTAACTAAAATTCACCAGATTTATTAACTGTCTTAAGAGTCTGTAGATTCTACAAACTTCAATCAAAATTTGCAAGCCCCGTCCAACAGATCATACGCCAATCAGGGCAACAAAAAATTAATTTCTTTCTTTTGATTGTGACAGCTTTCTCTATGAAACCCACCTGTTCAGAGTGCATTTAGAATAAGAAACATTGAATCTGCTTTGGAAGTTTTATTTCGAAAATTCATCAGCAAACACGTATTGAGACTTAAAAGAATTAACATCTGCTGGCTTGTTCCTAATTGTCAGTGGAAGTGAACATTGACAGCTTGACAAATGTATGTGTTTATTTGACTGTATCTGAGTATGCAAGGCTAAATCACTGCATGACTAAATCACTAATTAGTATACAGCCTGAGAGGTCAATGCCTTTATAGCTTATCATGGCTCAATTTTATTCTATCAAAACAGAAATTTCTTTTGAGCTTCAACTTTATTATCAGTTGCTTCCTAGCAGGCTGTGTCTGTGTCTCTTACATTATGATTCCATTTATAGACTTTGGAAAACAATCCAGTCACAGCGGATAATGTGACACAGGTGTCTCGTGACGTGGCTGATGTCACTGGAACTGTTGATCTTGATGGTGGAGATCTGGATCATGTTGCAGAACTCCTCAAGATAATAACTAATGTGAACAGCTCATCGCCAGAGGTAATTTGAAATGAAATTTATTACCTTGAAGGTTTTTAAGTTAAACTAAGAAATTCTTGAAAGAACACAAATGGTCACACTAAGGTGTGTAAAGAAGCATCAAATGATGATTCAGTGAGTAAACCACCTATAACAGCCTAGGTCACAGCCTAGGTCACCAATAATATATATAAGCTCTCTTCATTAGTTTGAACACAAACATTTTCACAACATTGGTAATAACTTGCCATTAATTAAGCAATCATTGTAAATGTCATCGTTATGGCAACTTAAAGACCAAAATAATTTGATTAGTTGTCAATTCTTAGCGTGTTTATAAATCAGTTATTGTAACAATAATGATTACATTTCATGTTTACAGGTAACCAGTAACACTGTCGAGATTGTTGATAATGTTCTAGATTTGGAGGAGAATGCCTATGAGGAGAGTGTTTCAGTGGAAGCACCCTCACGAATTCTGCAAGCCTTGGAAAACCAGCTGACAAATTTACATCAAGGAGGGGATGATGTGAACTTTACAGATGTGCGAGGATTTGTTGGTGCCATAGCGTTTACAGCTGACAAAGAATATTTTTCATCTGAGATGACATTTGGGAATTTTTTCAACTCTGATGAGCGAACCATCAGAGGCAACTTGAAAGAAAGTCTAACAGATACCTACAGAGGAATTGATCCATCTCTGTTTGATGACGTCAAGGCCTCTATAACGCTCCCAATAACTCTGCTAGATGACATCCAGTTTGGTAAAGATATTATCAGATCACATATATATGCTGATCAGTGCTATGTGTAATAACCGCAAGGCCTCTATAACACTCCCAATATTTCTGCTAGATGACATCCAGTATGGTAAAGAAATATCAGATCACATATATGCTGATCAGTGCTATGTGTAATAACCGCAAGGCCTCTATAACACTCCCAATATTTCTGCTAGATGACATCCAGTATGGTAAAGAAATATCAGATCACATATATGCTGATCAGTGCTATGTGTAATAACCGCAAGGCCTCTATAACACTCCCAATATTTCTGCTAGATGACATCCAGTGTGGTAAAGAAATATCAGATCACATATATGGTGATCAGTGCTATGTGTAATAACCGCAAGGCCTCTATAACACTCCCAATATTTTTGCTAGATGACATCCAGTATGGTAAAGAAATATCAGATCACATATATGGTGATCAGTGCTATGTGTAATAACCGCAAGGCCTCTATGGAGTGCTCTTTGTGTATCTAAGAAATTAACTCATGAAATGATATTCTTTCAAATATCTTAGAAACATCCAGCCTGTTTTTGTTTAATATAGGCTGTGTTTGAGATGATGTCATGTGCTTTCGAGGGGGAGGGCTTCCACATAACATGCTGTTTATCCTTTATGCTGAGGCTATATACTATAAGTATATAACCTCATACTATAAGTATATTGTGCTGAGGCCTGTTCATATCTTATAGTTATATATAAGTAGGCCTACACCTATATATAACTATAAGTTTATTTTTCCTTCAACACACTGCAGATGCATCAGATTCAGTTCCTGTGACCTTCCTCATTCATCGTACAAGTAATCTCTTTACCAGCAGAGATAACCAGTTAAAAACAGAAGTGGTTGAAAGTCTCATCGTCGGGGCAACCATTGAAGGAAAGAAAATCGATAACCTGAACAGTCCAGTAGTTACAAGATTCCATTTATTGCCTGTGAGTGAATAAGAAACAGTTTTATCAGTAATTTGTGGATGTTTCCAAGAAGCAAGAGCTTTTTCAAGTCCCCAACTCTCTGAAGGCCTTGAGATAAATATTGACATTCATGCTTTAATCTCAGGTCCCATGAAAGTCACTCTGACATTAAATCATGAAAATTGCTGTTTTGGTTTTCAACTGTGGTCAAAAGACTAAGTGTAATGATGTATCATGCAAACTGTAATTATGAACAGAATGTGAGGGCTCTTGACATTCAGGAGTCCTTTACATGCATGGAGTCGATTCTTTGCCTGCCAAGTAAGCAGCTGTATCATAAACTGGTGGCAAGTTTGTCACTCTAAATAGTTTATGATCTAGATTTACTCTTTGAGACTGAGCCAAATACGAGTAAAGGTTAGGTGAAAAACAAATTGCAGTTTATGTTAGATTCTTGTTTGGAATAAAGACAAGGAACGTCTGTTAACATGTGAAGTTTATTATAACGAGCAATTTATATAAACTGTTGTAGTATTATATAGTTTAATATAACGAGCAATTTATACAAGCTGTTGTGGTATTATGAAGTTTATTGTAATGAGAATTTAATATTTGTGGTATTATGAAATTGATGAAATGTTTTCCTTTTCTTTGACATTCTCAGTTGAAGGGTGTTGGTGATGAAAGGCGATGTGTTTTCTGGGATTTTCAGTTGGCAGGTGGGTATGGGGGTTGGTCCTCAGAGGGGTGTGAGTTGGCGTCTGGTCCAGATGATGAGTCGGATGATCCTATTGTAGAGTGTAGATGTAATCATCTCACAAACTTCGCCATACTTGTGGTAAGTGATCGGAATTTATGCAGGGAAAGCTTCTGTGTCTCTGAGAGCTTTATTTTTCTAGTTCTAGTAGTAGTAGTAGTAGTTTCTATCTTTGCTTAACTCACTCATGATAGTGTTGCAGATCCTAACTACTAGTAGACAAATTGCAATGCATCTCGGCAGTCAGATAAAGGAACAATATATACATATAAGTAGAGAGCCATTCCATTACTAAAAGTATGCACATTCTACCAAATTGAGACAATCAATTCTTCATGAGGGTCTGTGTGTTACATGGTTAATTAAAGCTTTTAAAAATGAAACAGTATAAAGTTGAAACTTACTGTAAGTTAAACACCAGTTAAGCATAGCATCAAACACCAGTTAAGCATAGCCGAAAACACTCCTTAAGCATAGCATCAAGCATCAGTTAAGCATAGCATCAAACACCAGTTAGGCATACCATCAAACACCAGTTAGGCATAGCATCAAACACCATGCATAGCATCAAACACCAGTGAAGCATATCATCAACACCAGTTAAGCATCAAACATCAGTTAAGCATAGCATCAAACACCAGTTAGGCATAGCATCAAACACCAGTTAAGCATAGCATCAAACACCAGTTAAGCATAGGATCAAAACTGATACTTTAGAATTTAACTTTCTATTGCTTTTATTTGGCTCCAATATGATTCATATACGTTTTATTTCAATAGTTCAAATTGATCACGATTTTAGTTCACATGTTTGTTCACTGCCGCATGTGACTATAGTCATTTCATTTAGTTTTTCTTTGTTTTTAATTGATGACAGGACATACAGGGAGATATCAATAATGTTGTTCTTGATGTTCTGAGTATCATTGGATGTGTGGTGTCAGTTGTTGCCCTTGTCATCACCATAGTATCATTCTGTGCCATCAAGTAAGTCTTTAATATGTTTAAAGTGTCATAACCATCAGCACATACTGTAACTGGCTACATATATGTACATATACTCCCTGTATGTAGGCCTACATATACATATGAACATACTCCCTGTATGTACATATATGTACATACACCCTGTATGTAGGCATACATATATGTACATACAGGGTGTATGTTCATATATGTACATACAGGGAGTATGCTCATATATGTACATACTCCCTGTATGTAGGCCTACATATACATATGAACATACTCCCTGTATGTAGGCCTACATATATAATGAACATACTCCCTGTATGTACATATATGTACATACACCCTGTATGTACATATATGTACATACAGGGTGTATCTTCATACATATACTCCCTGTATCTTCGTTGATGCTGAAGGTTTGCATGATTTCAGTGTATTGAAAATATCTTTCAATGGGAAAAAAATTCAATTTGCTGCAAAAGTCTGTGACCAAAATGAAGATAAAAATTGGCCATAACTGACCAAGCTTTGTCTGTCTAGCCTATTTGAAGCAAAAGAGGTTAAATAATCTTTTGATGGATGACTTAATTTAGGCAGACTTTTGATCTTGGTTTGTCATTATAATAAAGAAAAAAGGAGGAGGGGTGTGATGGGAGTGCTAATAGTGTTTCTTTAGGCCTACAGCTATTCTGGTTTCCAAGATTGATATTAGCTTTATAATAAATCTCTGACATGCTCCTTTAGGGCTAAATTGATGATGATCGTGATTGGTTCTGTAATGCAGGCCTAAATATTATCCATTTGTCTTAACAAATTTAATAACTCAACCAAAGTACTTTCTTTTAATTTCATCCTCGGTAACATTCAGGTTGTCCTTTTAGTTGAGGCAATAAATATCTTATATTTACATATTGGGCTTCATGCTAATACTATGCTAATATTATGCTAATACTATGCTAATATTATGGAAATAGAACCTGAACTGGTAGCAGTGTAGTTTGAACTGTATTCAACATATCAAGATTAATGTTGCACTTCAACTCATGTCGGATTAATACAACGACATGTTTCTTTCTCTTTCAGGAAACTCCGGTCCAAGCAACCTCAGCAGATTTTAATTAATCTCTGCTTTGCTCTCCTTGGTCTCTACCTTTCATTCTTGATCGGGATTAACCGTGCAAATCTGGAAGTTGTTTGCATCATGTTTGGTGCCCTCATTCACTATTTCTGTCTCGCCACTGTTGCATGGATGTGTGTAGAGGCGATGAACATGTATCTCTTGTTCGTTAAAGTCTTTAACTCAGGTGTCCAACATTTTATGAAGAAGGCAGCTTTGGTTGCATGGGGTAATCATTATTTGTATAAGTATTTAAGTTCCATATATTCAGAGGAGGTGCAATAGGGTTCATATCTATGGTGATGGGGGGGGAGGGGGAGGGAACAGACAATGTTTGAGGGCCAGTGGTTCATGTGATATTGATTCAAAGGGTTAAACCACAAAATTACCTCCAAAATATCCAGAGTGACAAACTGGATCCTCTTTGCAATCTGTAATTTACAAAGTAATGGACAGTTTGGAAGTATGATGCACCCTATGCAAGATCAGTTAATAAACTGTTACATTCATTTTTGACAGGTCTTCCTCTTGTGGTTGTGGTAGTATCGGTCGCTGTGAAGTCAGTAAATTACAGAGGAGATTAGTAAGTAACATCCTGATGGATTGCAGTTCCTCTGTTAATGACCTTCAGTCTTGCTCCCAATTTTTAGCTTGTGAGAGTTGTTGTTTTGATCAACCTTCCAAATAATTTGGCATATATTTCAAGGAGTATTTAATTACACATTAAATGCTTTAGTGAGAGGCAGGCGCGGCGGAACGGAAAAATTATTGGGGGGGCTAATGTGTGAAGACTATCTAAGCGGAGCGCCACCATGGGTTGGCGCGGAGCGTACAAGAAAATTTTGGGTTATTTCAAACCCCCAGATGGCCGGACACGGCACTTCCCGTGTGTTTTATGCTGCGAATACCTAGCTCTAAAATATGGGTCTCAAGTCTGCAATTTCTCAGATTGCACGTAAAAGTCTGTAAAAACATTGTAATTTGTATATTCGATGGTGTTTTAAGAGAGTAGCTATTATACTCGTAGTGTACTCACAAAGACGTTTTTGAGTGTAGTAAGGACAGTGGCGGAGCTAGGGGTATTGGTCGGGGGGGGGCAAGAATGGTCTGTAGGGGCGCTCTCGACACTATCTAAGCGGAGCGCCACCACAGGTTGGCGCGGAGCGTACAGAAAAATTTTGAGTAAAGATACTCCCTAGATTGCAGGAAATGACCCTTTCCGGGCCTTGCTAATTTGCAGATAAACGGAGAATAAATAGGTGTCGTCGCCATTTTGTCGGAAAATTACGCCAACAGAATATGACAAATGTCAAAAGGTATATGAGAGCGCAATAAAATAGTCAATAATAGCGAATAAGTAAAAGTATAGTGAAAAGCTGAAAAGGGCGCCGGCAGTCCATTTGAGTCTGTCAGGGGGGGGGGGGCATCCGCCCCCTGACTGTATATATGGACGCTCCGGCACTAAGTAAGGGGATGTTGGAGAACTGGCTGAAATGAGGCAAGTCATTGGCCTAAGACGAAGTTGTGTTACGCTTACTGGTACTCACACTCACTGCTTCCACTTTTCACGGGGCGTGAAGACGCGGTTGGGGTGACAATGTGGTCTATAGCCAGGGGACGGGCCGAGGGTCCCCCAGCAATTACTAAAATTATTACACCTATATAGTGTGCATCGGACAGATCGACAAGTATGCATTGAAAAATGGGCAGATGCACGTTTCGGAGCCTTGGTAAATATTGGATTATCATGCATTTGCCCCCTCAACTTTTTTATTGGGGGGGCTGAGCCCCCCCAAGCCCCCCCGGTTCCGCCGCCACTGGTGAGAGGGAATATATTTCAAGAGTGCTAATATAATGTTAAGTTAATTCTGCTGTTTTTGAACATGCATGGACCTCAAACAATAGGTTAAATCTGCTGATCATAAACATGCATGGGCCTCAAACAATAGGTTATATCTGCTGATCATAAACACGCATAGACCTCAAACAATAGGTTAAATCCGCTGATCATGAACATGCATGGACCTCAAACAATAGGTTAAATCTGCTGATCATAAACATGCATGGACCTCAAACAATAGGCTAATGCTGCTGATCATAAACATGCATGGGCCATAAACAATAGCTTATATCTGCTGATCATAAACATGCATGGACCTCAAACAATAGGTTAATTCTGCCGATCATAAACATGCATGGGCCATAGACAATAGGTTAAATCTGCTGATCATAATCATGCATAGACCTCAAACAATAGGTTAAATCTGCTGATCATCAACATGCATGGACCTCAAACAATAGGTTATATCTGCTGATCATAAACATGCATGGACCTCAAACAATAGGTTATATCTGCTGATCATAAACATGCATGGGCCATAGACAATAGGTTAAATCTGCTGATCATAAACATGCATGGACCTCAAACAATAGGCTAATGCTGCTGATCATAAACATGCATTGACCATATAAACAATAGGTTATATCTGCGATTGATGAAGATGTATTGACCACAAACAGTTGGGACATTCGGCTGTTAACAAACATCTAGGGATCACACACACTGGGGAAGGTCTTCTATTTATGACCATCAGTGGATTACTAAGTTCAGGCAGGTTCTTTATCTGTTACAACAAAGAAAGAGCTGGTCCTGTTTATCCTCACACAAACCATTACTTAGGAAAACGGTGCTCTTAAATATCCTCAGCTATATAGCAACTGTTTCATCTATTTATAAGGTCAGTGATTTTTTTGACATCATCTGATCCTCTCTCTCCTGCAGCTGTTTTCCGCAAGCAGGTACCATGACATTTTCCATTGGTGTTGTTCTGTTCATCGCTGTCATGCTGGTCTTCAATCTGGTCATGTTTGTCTTAATAATCAAACAAATCACATGTCGCCCACAGTTCAAGAAGGATGATCCCAGGAAAGAAAACATTAAACGCATCCAAAACGCCATATCCATCTTGATGCTGCTGGGTCTCGCCTGGCTGTTTGGATTCTTAGCGATAGGTGGTGCCCAGTTTATATTTAACCTCCTCTTCCTCATATGCAACTCCCTGCAAGGATTATTCATCTTTCTCCTCTTCTGTGTGAGAAACCAGGAGGTCCAAATGGAATGGAGGTTAATTTTTGGGCAGACTGGAGGATACAAAGTTATGGAAAGTTCCAATACGAGATCCACAGGTTCATTGAGTTCCAAAACCCCCAAAGGAAATCAAAATGTTAACAGTGACGAAAACACCACTGAGAAAATTCAGATGGAACCTATTTCATCCCCCTGAAACTCTCAAATACATTGCTTCTTTCATTTTTCTGCTGTGTTCCATGTAGGCTGCAAATTAGTAAAACTATATATATATATATATATATATATATATATATATATATATATATATGAAACGAATATATGAAACTAATATATGAAACCATACATATGAAACCAATAAACGAAATAAAGGTTTACTGTAATATTAGTTTACTGTTTTATAGAGTAGATATATCTTCAGAGTATACTTTTTACAGAATCATATTTTAAAGGTTGAATTTATACAGAATTTTAGTTTTGCTTTTCTAAGTACTTTGTCCCTTCTGTTATACTGTTACTTGTCATTTAGCCTGTGAAGAAGATCCTGCTAGGATCGAAACGTCAGGCCAACTTACTTTTACACATTCTATTACACAGGCTCTCTAGTGGATAAGCAGTTTGCTAACAGTTTTATTTTATTTTGAGTAACAAGGAAAAAGAAAATATTGAGCTGTAGTCAAGTTTCTATAGCTATTAACTCTTTAAATATATTAATATCTGGAAGGCTTCTTTAATGTTAAAGTTAAATTGATGATCACATCACTACAGTTAATGTTTAATGTTTAATCAATAGTTTTATGACTTTTTATAACCAAATCAAAACATTTTATTTTAGCTTTATAAAACTAATAGATAACGATAATGGAATCAAACATATTAAATATTATTTTATATGTAAATTGATATCTTTTGTACTTCCTTATAGAACTGCATTATTGGCTCCAATTATAGCACGCTTTATCTAGGAAAGTTTTGTGATTATGTAATCGACCTACACGGTCGTAAATCCACCTCACGCTCTAAGATTAGCCTGCATAGCTTCTTAACACCATTAGGCTCTTCGTGTAAACACTGTTTGGAAATATGTTCATGCCTACAGTGTAGTTAATCATACAGCGTTCACACAAAGACCATCATACAGGAAAAGTATGTGGCAGGCGTTGCAGACTAATTGGTAAAAAGAAGTAATTTTACGAACAAGGCAGGTCGATTCCCAAGAAGCGTTTTTCCGTGATAGTTATAGTTGGGGTCTATACACTGGCGGATCCAGGGCCCTTGTTTGGGCGGGGCCAAAGTGGCATTAGAGTGATATGGGGGAGGGGTCTAAGGGGAGGGGGTGCCCCCCTCCCCTTTGGAAAATTTTCTATTGCTGAATGCCCTCAGATGCAATTTGGTGCGACAAAAGTGAACAATGGTGATGTTAATTTACTTCTAAAACAAATGTTTCCCAGGTGTAATTTTCTAAAATATTTATAAAACAAAGTTGGGATCATCTTTCTCAAGAAATTTTATTTCTCATAGGTTATAAATTTCTTACAACCAGCCTGTAACTGCAAAATGGTGTTAAACTGTAAATCCTCATGCTCATACATTTACATAGCTCCCAACTCTTGAGAAGGCAAATGCTGGTCCATGCCACGAATCGCCGTCCTGGGGGAGGGGTATAAGGGGAGGGGTGTCCCCCCTATTGATTTTTTTTGGAATCCTGGTGATGCCTACATGTAAAATGGTGGCACTTAGAAAGGCTTTTGTCACCCAAAATTTTCAGAGAAATATGCATTTTTTTGTGTGTAACATCAATAAATTGAATAGTAGGTGATAATTCATTCTTTCCCGTGGCATGAAAATGTTCGCTGCTCGCCCCAATTCAAAGGTTCAAATTATGCTGTAAAGGAGGTTTTATACACTATTATGCTAAATGCTAAAGAAATGATGGTTGCTAAGTCAAAATTTGGTGCAAATTTTTTTATGTATACTTGACAATTACAATGCGGTTTTTTCGGACGCTTGTGCGGGTCAGCGGGTTTGGGTGTTAGACTGCGGGTCTAATTCCCGCGAATTGCGGGTCAGTTGGGAGCTCTGCATTTAATTTTAAACCAGAAAACGAAAAGGTTTCGACTAGTCTACCACTGCTATTCCTCTCGATTTTATTAATTTCCAATCATATGATTTAGCGGATGTTCGGAAACACTTTTTGGCTCACCTTTGGGGGGGGGGGTCATGGCCCCCCTTGGATCCGCCAGTGGGTCTATACAGCAGACCTTTAAGTTGTGACATTTTTACTACTATGCAGTAATATGGATAAGAATATGTTCTTTATTTGCCCAGATTTTAATCCCTTCAATTATTTACTTTAATGTCTTTCTGTTTTGCCAATAACTTCTCCTTAGCTTATATGCATGATTACACAGACTAATTGAGAATTCTCTTCCATATAACAACTCCCTTAAACGTTGCTCATTACAAATCTTGTTTATAATATGCAATAAACAAATAAAGTCACGCTTTTACTCTCTTGTTAAATGCGTTTCTTCTTGAACTCGTTCTTTTATTTCGGTTTTATATTAAAACTAACAGTTGCTTATTTTTATATAAGGACAATTGTTCCATTGTTCTGGGAGTGACAAGACAATAATCACTCCGCCATTTGGAACAGTAAGTAAAAGTTAAAGACGACTTGAACTTCCAAATGAATTCGAGGAGGTGATCGGATAAATTCCAAGTTAATACGAGGCCTCATAGATTAACTCAGTCTGTCAATAGAACATCTTGCCGAATCCCGCACCCGTGACCGTCATAGATTAACTTAGTCTGTCACTCATTATCTATGCGACCAATATCCGAAGTAGACATTTTGCAATAATATTTAATACACAAGATACAAAGTTAAAACAGCACAAAGTAAAGTAAAGGCCTGACGAGAGGGAATGGGGGGGGGGGTTACAGTCCAAGAGACACCAGTGTCCCCGAGGTCCAAATTGGCTCTCGACGCTACTGGTAACGAGTGAGAATACCTTTCCCTTGCAGCAACGATTTTTAGCTTTGTTACAACTTGAAAGACATTTCTGCATTGCTGTAAACATATGAATCGAACACAGACCTAGTGTTCTTCTATTACAACCTGACAAAATGACAACCACTACACCTTCGTTGGAAATAACATGAATATAGAAATGGCTTTCCGCTTTCGAGTTGTGTTTGTGCAAGATTTTATATGCCGGCAATGAAGAAGTATATTATTTATCCAATAAATGAAGTTGCTTAATAAACACATCTCCCTGCAGCTACATTCCAAACTCCATGAATGGTTTATGTGACATTGGCAATATAAATGTATTCATTATTGTAGGGGGGGGGGGGGTGAGACAGTTTGCTATTGCTGCATGCATATGGACTAAGACATGATTAATAAACACATCTCCCTGCAGCTACATTCCAAACTCCATGAATGGTTTATGTGACATTGGCAATATAAATGTATTCATTATTGTAGAGGGGGGGGGGGTGAGACAGTTTGCTATTGCTGCATGCATATGGACTAAGACATGATTAATAAACACATCTCCCTGCAGCTACATTCCAAACTCCATGAATGGTTTATGTGACATTGGCAATATAAATGTATTCACCATTATTGTAGAGGGGGGGGGGGGGTGAGACAGTTTGCTATTGGTGCCTGCATATGGACTAAGACATGATTAATAAACACATCTCCCTGCAGCTACATTCCAAACTCCAGGAATGGTTTATGTGACATTGGCAATATAAATGTATTCACCATTATTGTAGAGGGGGGGGGGGGGGTGAGACAGTTTGCTATTGGTGCCTGCATATGGACCAAGACATGATTAATAAACACATCTCCCTGCAGCTACATTCCAAACTCCATGAATGGTTTATGTGACATTGGCAATATAAATGTATTCACCATTATTGTAGAGGGGGGGGGGGGGGGTGAGACAGTTTGCTATTCCTGCATGCATATGGACTAAGACATGATTAATAAACACATCTCCCTGCAGCTACATTCCAAACTCCAGGAATGGTTTATGTGACATTGGCAATATAAATGTATTCACCATTATTGTAGGGGGGGGGGGGTGAGACAGTTTGCTATTGGTGCATGCATATGGACTAAGACATGATTAATAAACACATCTCCCTGCAGCTACATTCCAAACTCCAGGAATGGTTTATGTGACATTGGCAATATAAATGTATTCACCATTATTGTAGAGGGGGGGGGGTGAGACAGTTTGCTATTGGTGCATGCATATGGACTAAGACATGATTAATAAACACATCTCCCTGCAGCTACATTCCAAACTCCAGGAATGGTTTATGTGACATTGGCAATATAAATGTATTCACCATTATTGTAGAGGGGGGGGGGGTGAGATAGTTTGCTATTGCTGCATGCATATGGACTAAGACATGATTAATAAACACATCTCCCTGCAGCTACATTCCAAACTCCAGGAATGGTTTATGTGACATTGTACAACATGATGAGGACTGAGAACAAAACAAAAACGCAAACAAAACAGAGATATCACGTAAGATTTCTATTTGATTTGTGTATTATATTTAAGATGAGTTTTGCAATGAAATAGAACATGCATACGTTTGGATTGTTCATCGCTGTTTATTATTATTCTTTGATGTGAACTAACAGGGTAAACCAGATGTTAGGACTGATGGAGCAGTACCACAAGAACTGTTCTTTGTAATAGATGAGAAAGTCAAGCAGGCACAGATACATGTCAAAGATACCTATGTAAAGTTGGTAGGTTCACACTATTATTTATACACAAATGCATGGTGTAAAACAATAATTAAATTATTTCTAAGTGTGTTAAACAAACTTTTCTTGCAAAATTATTCATAAGATTCAAGTATTGCTTTAGTTATGATAAATTATCGTTTGGCTTTGGTATGCACAATGATGAGCTTAATTACAGTTTGTGATATTTACTGGTAATATTTCTAGCTTACAATCGTATATCCTGTTATTGAATATAAGTTTCCATATGTCCATCTTATCTCTATTTGCTATCTGGAAAAAAAACAGAAAAAATAAATCAACAAGTACAAAATATTTCAAAATTAAGCCAGTTTTACACAATTACTGGGTGTATTATCAGCTGTTGTTTGAATATATTAAACAGGATAACCAGTGGCGGCGCCAGGAATTTTTAGTTGGGGAGGCTAAGGTGGGCTGAGCCAATTTTTTGGGTGGCTTACAAGATTGAGTGATCGCCGTCCTGGGGGAGGGGTATAAGGGGAGGGGGTGCCCCCTCCCCCTTTTGAATTTTTTCCCAATCCTGGAAAGGCCTACATGCAAAATGGTGGCATTTAGCGAGGCTTTTGTCACCTGAAAATTTCTCCAAAAATATGCATTTTTTTGTGAGTAACTTTAGTCAAATTAGAATGGAAGATACCAATTCACAGTTTTCGTATCACTAAAATATTACCGGCTGTGAAAGATCCAATTCCTTTGCTCAATTATTATATCGCGCTCTCTGACACAACTCCTGTTTTAGTCTGTATACACGCTGTTTGTGAAACGCACACGCGGTTAAAGCTGGATTCTGAATTGTTTTTATCAGTCACCAAAACAAGGCTTCCTGCACCACAACTGAGTCACTGACTATTATCATGTGAAAAATTCATCAACATTTCCATTGACCATTGTAGCACTGCGTTATGGCTGACAAAATTTGGGTAGGCTATATTGTTTCAATGAGGTTTTTTTTTTGTTGCCTATTTCAGTTGGGGGGGCTAATGGGGGGGCTGAATACTTCAGTGGGGGGGGGGGCTAAAGCCCCCCAAGCCCCCCTTGGCGCCGCCACTGAGGATAACATTGGTACAATGCTAGTGCCAGAATCTATAAATCATGTTTGGTCAGATCTCATCACATAGAAGTTCTGTCATTGTGCTGAATATTTATCAAAAGAATCTAGCCATTCTATAGCTGCCTGGTTTAGACAGGGAGCTAGCTATAGTGTTCTGCCTGGTTTAGACAAGGAGCTAGCTATAGTGTTCTACATATAATATGTAGCTGTTTCTATATCTGCCTGGTTTAGACAGGGAGCTAGCTATAGTGTTCTGCCTGGTTTAGACAAGGAGCTAGCTATAGTGTTCTACATATATTATCTAGCTGTTTCTATATCTGCCTGGTTTAGACAGGGAGCTAGCTATAGTGTTCTGCCTGGTTTAGACAGGGAGCTAGCTATAGTGTTCTACATATATTATCTAGCCATTCTATAGCTGCCTGGTTAAGACAGGGAGCTAGCTATAGTGTTCTGCCTGGTTTAGACAGGGAGCTAGCTATAGTGTTCTGCATATAATATGTAGCTGTTTCTGTAGCTGCCTGGTTTAGACAGGGAGCTAGCTATAGTGTTCTGCATATAATATGTAGCTGTTTCTGTAGCTGCCTGGTTTAGACAGGGAGCTAGCTATAGTGTTCTACATATAATATGTAGCTGTTTCTGTAGCTGCCTGGTTTTAGACAGGGAGCTAGCTATAGTGTTCTACATATAATATGTAGCTGTTTCTGTAGCTGCCTGGTTTTAGACAGGGAGCTAGCTATAGTGTTCTACATATAATATGTAGCTGTTTCTGTAGCTGCCTGGTTTTAGACAGGGAGCTAGCTATAGTGTTCTACATATAATATGTAGCTGTTTCTATATCTGCCTGGTTTAGACAGGGAGCTAGCTATAGTGTTCTACATATATTATCTAGCTGTTTCTATAGCTATCTGGTTTAGACAAGGAGCCTACTTCAGCTACAGTGTTACTACATCATTACTTCATTTTCCAAATTCTCTTCTAGCTTGCTGTCAACTGCTTTGGTAATGCAAAGTCACAATGAACTTAATAACTATTAAGCTGTCTTTCACATATTTAAATATGTTTGAATGCTCAATTATACTTAGGCAAGACAACGAATAAAATATAAAGAGATAAAAGAAATATGTTTATAGCACCATTTGATTTCATTTTTGACTTGCTACTTTGCTTCTTTTTTGTATAAGTCAGGCATACATGGAGATGACAGAAAATTAGGTTGACTAAACTAGAAAATTAATTTGTGTCTGTTATCTAGTTAATTCCACATTCTTCTTTTTTGTTGCAGGCAGCTAAATGTGATGTTTATTGCAGTTGCTTTCCATTATATGGGAGAGTTTGGGTCAAGAATAGTGGTTTCCATCCAGATGGGTGGATGCAACTGGCCATACAACTAACATACTTCACAAAACATTCAAAGTAAGTCTACTAATACCTTCTGCTTTAATTGTTTATTGGGTAAAATAGCATTGACCTATAATACTTAAAAGCAGTCTGTCCTCTCATATGCACCTGGCTATGTAATATACAGTAAGTATTTGAAGGAATTTAATTTAAACCTAATTTAAACCATTTAAACTGTTTGTTTCAATGTGCCTAAAAAGTACATTGATGGAGTAAAATATAAATTTCTAATGAAATTAACACACAAAAAAACCTTTAACAAATAAAATAAAACAAAAACTTGACAAGTTTGTTTGTTTGTAAGCAGGCTTGGTCCATGTTATGAGACTGCCACCACTAGACAGTTTTACCATGGGCGTACAGCAACCATCAGAACATGTTCCTCGGAGGTTGCAGATTGGTGCAAGGCAATGAATCACCCAGCAGCAACAGTGAGTAATCCTTCAAATACATAAAATTTGAATAATTTGCTTCTCTTGTATTTTTCCTTTAATTATGTATTTATCAATTAATGTTGACAACAAGCACAATCACTGAGGGTTGCAAGTTGCTTCATACTCTACTTAAAAGTAATCTGGATGATTTATTTGCAGTCATTCAAAGATAGATCATGTGTTCAGTTGATCATGTATAATAGTTCTTTGAAAGAAATATGAAAGCTGGAAAATATTGTTAGTTAAAGTTTGTTTTACCAATTAATATATTAGAATCATATTTACATTATTGTTTACATTCCATCTACTATCTAAAACTTATTGCTCCATTTCATTGTTCCCTGGCTTGTGTTAGTTATGCTGTTTGAAGTGTCATCACAATATAATTTTTTTTCAATTTAATAGTACAATGTAATAAATACATAAATACATAAATCCAAGGAGATAAAGGGGGTTGGGGCGGGGGGGGGATAAAGGATATTACAAGCGGTCCCTTTAATTGATTATAAACGTCTGCCCAGGGTTGCATATATGAAGGTAAATAGGTGTAAGCTTGGATGTGCTATGGAAGTATTTACTATTAGACTTGCCGAGAGTAACAATTTGTCAGTTATGGCGCTAGACATGTAACCTGTGGATTAACACTTTATTAATCCGCTGATGTATATTGCATGATGGGAAGTATATTGCATGATGGGATACATATAAATTGAAAAATGATGGTCGAATAAATTGTCATGTTTTGTGAGAAAAGTTTCCATGTTTTAAAATATTAGACATACATGTACTGTGAATCCCTACACATGCAATAAGGGAATGGAAAATGGAGGGGCTCATCTCATAGCTAAATTTCTCCCTTAGCCTAAATTTGCTGTAGGAGATGTTGTTGTGGGTAAGACTCTTCACATTTTGCTGTGAAGTTGGATTCATTATCCATGGTCCATGGTTCTCCTTTGCAGAATGGAGACAAGTTGGACTTGATGAGGGCAGCAGTGACCGCTCACATGGTGCTAGGTTCACAAGCAATGGAAGGACAGGGCTGTGACCGGCATCTACTTGGACTTTACGCAGTATCAGAAGAAGAGGGGTATGACCTCCCAGAAATATTCACTGATACATCCTTTGCTAAAAGGTTAGTCAGAATAAGAAGAAACTGGAAGAACATGTAATGATTGTGAATGTGATTGTTTTCCTTCAATCATTCTTTCTTTTTTCTTTGTTTGGATGACAGTGGTGGTGGTGGTAACTTTGTCCTGTCTACCAGTCTTTAGAATACTGGGCAGGCAATGGCGGAGTAGCTCCTATGAAGGAAGACGGATATGCAATATTCTATAACTTATGCAAAGAAGAGTAAGTCTTCATCCAAAATATGTCAGTTAATTATCAATTTTTCTATCATTTGTATTTTAAATTCTTTCCATGGCCTATTTGACTTTACTATATACTCTAAAGAGAGGTCTTTGCATGCAACTACTAATACATGTTTGCTCTATATTAAGGTTACTAAAGTAACTTTGGTTTTACGATATCAGCTTATAAGTCTGAAGCATGTATCCAAAGATTTCACATGTAACTTGCTGAGGCAACAGGATTTTCTAGATTTTCTCTCCTGTGTAATATTTGCCATCAAAGACATTTCCTCAGAATGAATTTGGGTAATTGTCATGCACTTGGAACTTCAGTGTAGCAGAATGAACAAGTTGAGAAAGGGTCAAGGGGTTGTCAGTTTCTTGATCCCAGTTGTTCTCATGAGAAAACAATCACATTTTAGATTACACTATATAAACACAACAAAAGAAATAAAGAAAATGAAGACTAAGTCAAGAATCAAGGAGGATGAGTTTGTTGAAGTTTGTTTCAGACCTTACAGGCACTGAAGACTCGCAACAAAGGGCGTGCCGCTCTCTGAAAAAAGTTACTTGCAAGTTGCTTGCAAGTGAAGTTTTTTTCTTGTCGCTAGAAAATGCAGACAGTAAGGAAACGTGAGACCTTGTTATCATTTATCTGGACCTGAGATGTCCATCGCTGCTATGTATACTGTATTGTGGGTATTGACCGCAGCTGTTTGTACTGACTGTACACTAGTGTCTTATTACCGACGGTAGCAAGCTGTGTGTGTATTTGCTGGGATCGATGGTGGTGTCTAACACTTCTGTTACACCTCATTCAAAACTAGGTCAGTTATTTCTTTGTGCGCGATTCTTCACTCACTTTAAGGTAGTAACAGGGGAAAGAAAAGCCTTCTGAGACACAGGAGGGTATTGATTCAATACATCAACCATCGACTTAATTATCAGGTAAAAGTGCAGTTTTCTACATGCACTGTTTGTTCATACAGTTGTACTGTTGAGGAACAAGTTGCATCTACAGATCTACAAAAGAATCATCTTCCTCGAAATTTGCAAAGATTGGGCACCAAGCTAAAGAGGATCAACGCAATGGAAAATTAAAAGAAAAAATTGAAAGGTTGTTTCAATGAAAGTGGCTGAATGACTTTGACTGGTGTCAATTTACTTTAAGAAGACAATGACATGGTGTGTCGAGCTTGTTACCTCAACGCCGCACATATCAGATCCTTGTAAGTGTTATGTCAGTGAAATATTGATCCAAGTTTAGGTTCAACACATTAAAACAGGTGAAAGGAGTGACAAGCACATAAAAACTACGGACATAAGGCCAAAATGAAATCATCTGAACCCCCATATTAAGAAGAAGATAAAGAGCAAATCACAAGAATGTGCATTTCCTTTGGAACTACATTCTTTGTTGCAAAGGAAGCCGTTTGCTCTCAATTATACAGAACTGACATGTGTGGCATATTACAATCATGCAACAGCCTTGAACTTGTACATTTATAGAGGGCTAAACCTGCTGGTACTGTGTGCTGATTATGTTATCATGGTGTCTCTAATCTTAGCCCTTAATAATAACTATAAGTCAAGAGTCTTGATGACAAGGCCTAATTATAGTTTGTTTATTTGCCTGATTAATTAACTCAGTGATCTATTTTTGTTTCTGCTTATCTATTTCATATCATATAACCCAGTACAGGAATAAATAGAGTTTGTGAGATCATGTACAGCAATTAGGATTATATTTTGCCGGTTGAGTAAAGATGAAAGATCATTTTATATGTTTATCTTAAGCATAACTAATAACTTGCAGTCCAAATAAAATGCAATTTATTATTTGGATATTATTATTATTTGGATGTAAGTATACATTGCACAATAGTTTTTGATCATGTCATTCATGAACAGTACATCTAAGAGCCTTGTTTCCCCTCTATCATTGTTTGCATTGAGTCAGTAAGGATGTCACCCTATATAACTGAGTTTTGACCCTCTCATTGTTTGCACTGGGCCAGTAAGGATGCCACCCTATATAATGGAGTTTTCCCCCTCTCATTGTTTGCACTGGGCCAGTAAGGATGTCACCCTATATAACTGAGTTTTGACCCTCTCATTGTTTGCACTGGGCCAGTAAGGATGCCACCCTATATAATGGAGTTTTCCCCCTCTCATTGTTTGCACTGGGCCAGTAAGGATGTCACCCTATATAATGGAGTTTTTCCCTCTCATTCCCAAAAAAATAATATAGAAAAAAAAAAGAGGAGGTGGGACATCAAGTATGGAAAGATTTTCACTAAATTGAGCAAAAACTTGGAATCCAGAGTATAACAATGAGATGTAACAAAGACTGTTCCTGCTTGAGCATAAAATAAGCCACCACAAACTGGCATCAATCTGATAGTAATTGTTGCAACAAGTTGTTTATGTTAAAGCAAACAAACAAACATTCAGTTTTAACATCTTAGTTTTCATTCATTATATGAATTTGTATTGTGTCTCTACATGATTACAGATAACAAATAAGGTTATATATTTTGTTTTTACGCCAGCATAGATAAAAGGCTGCCATTTACATGAATGTCATTCCTGATGTCTATCATTATGTAAACTATATGTTATGGATTTGTCAATATTTTCTATTTTATAACTCTAGACAGCTTTGTCTATACATTGGTTTGAGTTACTCAGATGATTTTAAGATTATAGGCCAGCTGATCTTGTGTAATTTGAAGTTGAAAGTCATTTAGTCATTTTGATTTCCGACAAGATTTATTCAGAGCTTTGGATCTCAAACAGCTCTTATGATATACTTTAGGAACAAAAGTTGAATCAGTATGCCTCTCTGTTAAGTGCATTACAATACATTGCTAGCTCTCACAGATTTGTGACATTTCAAGTGTTATACCATCACCAAAAACATCATTACCATGCCATGACTACCACCACTAACACCACCACTAATACTACCACCAACATCACAAACATCAATACCACCATAACTACCACTAAAAACACAACCACTAATACTACCACCAACATCACAAACATCAATACCACCATGACTACCATAACACACTCTACCACCACCAACACCACAAACATCAATATCACCATAACTACCACTATAAACACCATCACTACTACCATTTCCACCACCACCACAACTAGTACTAACACCAACACCACTACTACTACTGTATACATTTACCACTGCCACCATCAATACAACCATCACCACCACCACAACACCACCATGACAAATACCGGCCACCATGACTGCCACCACTAGTAGTACTAACACCACTACTGTATACATTTACCACTGCCACCATCACTACAACCATCACCACCACCACAACACCACCATGACAAATACCGGCCACCATGACTGCCACCACTAGTAGTACTAACACCACTACTGTATACATTTACCACTGCCACCATCACTACAACCATCACCACCAGAGAAGGTTTCAAGAGTGCATGAGATTGAGAAAGTTTCATTCAATGAAAACCACAGATTATGTTTATTCTGTTTAGTCTTTGTTTTTTAATTTAATTTTTTTCTCTTTTCCCATACAGTTTTGCTTTGAGTATCTTCAGCTACAAGACTTGTCCAGAGACAAGCTCTAACATTTTCTTTGAGGAGATGTTCAAATCTCTTGTACGAATGCAGAATGTTGTCACAGAATGTAAACTTTGAAGTTCCTTTAGGTTTTCTTTTCAGTAAAAGACATTTTTCTTATGCATGAGCAGTTCTTGGTATATTTGGTATAACTTGATTCTTTTACACATTTATAATGACCTGTTGAAGGTGAAGTGTCCATCCATATCTCATAAAGCCAAAAGAAAATAGACTCAGAAGGCAATCGTCACCTGTTTGGCTTCACTTATTTACTTACCTTTAGAAATACACTTGTATAAGTGTATCAGTTCACAGAGCACTAGCCTACTGAGAGTGTAACAGGGTGGCGTACTAGGGGTCCTAAGAAAGAGGGGGAGGGCACTATCCTTCTGAGAGTGTAAAAGGGTGGAGTACTAGGGGTCCTAAGATAGAGGGGGAGCACTAGCCTACTGAGAGTGTAACAGGGTGAAGTACTAGGGGTCCTAATAGAGGGGGAGGGCACTAGCCTAATGAGAGTCTAACAGGGTGGAGGACTAGGGGCTTAAGAAAAAGGGCTTAACTTTAAGGAGTTAGTACAAGTCTGTATGAAAGCAATTAGAACATGGATTGATTTATAGTCTACGATTCACTAATACAATTGTGGCTAAATTAAGAATGATTACCATCTATCACGTAGCGCATGCTTCAAGTTAATTAATAGATTGTTACTATATATACTTGGACTTTGAATGGAGTCTTTAAATTTCTAATGTAAGACTTGACCTTTGAGCTGCAGATATGATAGTAACTGTGTGATAAACATATCGATATTAAATTAAACAATCTTGTGGTTTATCCCCTGAATTACTTTTCTGATTAAAGTGCAATATGTATACAACTGAAGAAGAAAATGACTTTCAAAATTAAAAGCAACCCTTATTTCAATTGAAGCTACATTTAAACTTGTTGTTGTTGAAGCAGAAGAAGCACAACTGCACATGTGCTTGAATCATGATTTTCTATGAAGTCATTCTTTCTCTTCTCTGGGTTTCATTCCATTGATATTAAATTAAACAATCTTGTTATTTATCTCTTGTATTACATGTATAATTGAAGTACGTTGAACAGTGATCAAAGAAGAAAATGACTTTCCAAATTGATAGTAGCTTAAATTCTTGTTGTGTCACATTAGCAACTTTTTTTTTCTTATGTGTTAAAAAATTGCGAAAATGTCTCAAAATTATTCAGTTTGCTGGAGTTTTTTACCCAACAAATCATTCGTAGATTGTGAAGGGTGGTAAACTTATTTGAGAGAAGAATTTTCTATGTAACGAGCAAAATGTGTTATGAATGTTTGGAAAAATACTTACTGAACATTAGAAGGTCTACCCATTTTCTTAATTTCTATCAATTGCTCCAAATGATATCACTCTGTCCATAGATCATAAATTGAGAAAGATTATTTCTATTCCAGGGATTTCTTCTGTTCATTTGTATTTTATTCAATTGTAATACTTTGTTCAAACTTAATAGTCCTCTTCATATGAATGTAAACCTTGAATTAAATCTAGAAGAAAGAAATATACAAACTTACTTGAGTTGTTTGTCATTAATTTGTTGAATTGTTGTAAACATCATCTCTTCGGGTGGTTCTTACAAGGAACTGCAGCGCCTTACAAACTTACTTCCCTTTTCTGATGGCACTTTCAGTGGATCAAGAGAAATGTTCACAAACTCGATTTTAATTACTTTACCCTCCTTTCACTTATTAATGACAATTAATTAAGCTGTAGTCTATATTCTAAAGATAAAAGCTTGGCATAATAGCATTCATGATCTGGTGATAACCTCTTTGGAACAAAGCCCTGTACCAAGCAAGTGACTGTAAACTAATTATAACTATATCATAAAACTAGTCCATAGTTATATATGTTTTATTCATGAACATCCAGTAATGCCATGCAAAAGATTAATTGTGTCTTACATATTGTTAATTTAACACAACAGCATAAAACCTGCCTTAAGGTTGGACGGTTATACTGGCCCTGACTTAAGCTAGAATCCTACTCGAAGTTTTACACATATTGATTCCTTGAGATGATAAGTCTTCATGACTTGCTATGTGCTCCTATGTGTTCGTTTAGATGAAGAAGAAGATTATGAAGAGAGTATAGGGACACCAACTTGTGGTTGAGAAGATATTGGTGGGGTGGGGAAGGGGGGTAGTGAAATAAGTTAATTCAACCGATTTAAGGTTAATGAAACATGGCTCCGATATAATAGGTTCCGCGAGCCGCATTAATAGGATTTTGAAATTCTTCACGGGATCCATAGGAATTTTCCGGGTGTTACTAAAACGAATGACAATTGCGTTACACATAACGAATGACAATATGTTGTACACACTAAAAAATTGCGTTGACTAAAACGAATGACAGTAATGACAGCACAGACACTTGCTTCAACCGGATATCACAGTTCAGACTTCGTGGGTATCTAGATCTAGTAAAGTATACGGACAAGATAAAAACGCACCTTATAGTAAGCGAAATTGTAGGTCTGTTTTAAAAAGTAAATTTAACGTAATTTTTCCGATATTAAATGTTAGAAACTAACAATACTATAATCTTGAAACGGCTTCAGTTATCTTTCTATCTACAGAGGTAAAAAGCACAGCACGCAAGTGCATTCCCACACAAAAACTTTCCCTGTAGTTTCTATCTGTAAATTACACCAAACCCTGCAACCACGTAACATGCGATTTTCCTCAAATCGTTTTTGCGCAGAAAACCAATAACCGCATTTACTCCACTCCGTTAATCATTCTATCTCTTCTAAACACTGTCCTTCGTTGTCATTCGTTGTCATTCGCTGTCATTCGCAAATGATAATTAACCCTGTACAAAGTCAATTGTCATTCGGTCATTCGCTGTCATTCGTTTTAGTTTGTCCCGAATTTTCCGCGCGGGTCGTAAATAAGACATCTGTAGCCTAAAGTAACAGAATTTTACCTTTACGAAACTTACAATATTGTATATTCCAAAGTACACAACATATTTCAAACGTTACATATACGTGTTTACATTGCCGTCAATTTAAACATTCATTCACTCGTTCATTCTTATAGGGAAAAAAATGTTACGTATTAAAAGATAAGACTGTTACTAGATATTTAAACACAGGAAGGGCACAACTCAGAAGGGAACGTAGTCAAGGCAGCAGCAATTGTTGTGCTCGTATAGTAAGTATTTTATATTAATAAGATATCCATGTATTTACTGAATCTTTAGATGTAGGCCTACATTAAACACGTAGCTTACTGAAATTTAACAAAGATGTGCTCTGTCATATTATATCCTCTTCGGTATCTTAAGTTGATTTTGCAAAGTTTTATATCAAATTATTGTAAACTCGAGAATAAGCATTCCATGTATTTCCAATAATTCATACAAGTGCTCATCACATGATTCATTTCTTTGAACTTTTCGTAGGTCAACATGAATAATAATTTGGCAACAGAAAGAACATTTGGGCTTGAAGATACCCTGCCGTCACTTCCGGTTCCTGAATTAGACAAGACTCTGCAAAAGTATTTAGACTCTGGTGAGTAAGATATATTAATGTAAATTCCCCAGCGTGACTCGTAGGGTTGGATCATGTATGACACAGTGAACGTACATGACATACTAACAATGAACGTAAATGCGATAATGACATACTAACATTGAATTACGTATTACTAATGACCGCAAGTGTCAAACTCACGTATGGCTGCATATTTCGTTTATTTTCAAAATTACATTTCGAATGCCTTGCTAAAGTGTGCAGTTTATTTTTCCACGAGAATTAATGCATAAGTGATCAAGGTTGTTTCAATATCACCAAAGTTAGACAAAAATAGAAAATATAGTTGGAAGTGGTAATCACTTGTTGGCGTAGCAATGATAAATGTATTGCTATATCGGGATTCAACCTCATCAACCTCCCTTGTATACCTACATGTCCTGAAACGACAGGTAGAATTAAGCAGAAGCCAAACGTAATATTTCAGCAGCTATTCAGCTCTATAGTATTCCATAATCCGCAACCAGAATTGTGGGTTACCGTTAATCACGACAACGTGTCGCCTTATTATTCCAATCAAATATAAATCTTTTTCTTAAATATTTAACTTAACTTAACCATATCTCAATTTCACATGATAGAATTATTCTCATTAACAAATGCCCATTCTTGGGAGTTATCATCGTTAAAATTTCATGTCTAAATTTCATACATTTCATTGTTTTAAATTTTATGTCACATGGCTGCCAATTTGTAAATGAATAATGCTATAACGCCAATAGGAGATGAAATATTTTCGATTCCCTTTGTTTTATTTTTAATGGTTTCTTGTTGAAAGTAAGCTTTTCACCGCAGAAAACACTTCCCGTATAATGTTGAACACGTCATCATTTTGGAATATCATTATAACATATATGGGATGAGGTGGGGCGGTTTGAGATGGGGTGAGGTAGGTATGAGGTGGGTGGGGTGAGATGGGGTGAGGTAGGTATGAGGTGGGTGGGATGAGGTGGGGTGGGTGGGTGGGGATGTTCATCTGTGCCAGACAGTAGCGGCACCATATTTTGGAAGTGCTAAAACAAACCTGTATAATGTACACATTACGGGCAAATTCAGGGCTAGGGTAACACGTATACCACCTACTAAATCTGTCAAACGTTTTGAAGTACTATTATAAGCTAATTTATAACATAATACAAACAAAATGCCACGTATGCAGACAGATTTGACATATGGAGATACTGATTGTTATTCGTTATGAATGATAACCTTTAGAGTTTAGACTTTATACATGAAATCATCCAACTTTAAAGTAAACTGAAATATTTAATAAATCATATTGGTATGTCATTGTCTCAACCTTCAGGCTGAATGACACTGGCTACAATAGAACAAGAAATATCTTAAAATGCCGTAGCTTCGAACCCCTGCAGAAGAAAAACAACAATAATCTTTGTTAGGATCTTATCTTTAAATCATGAAATAACATTGAAACTCAATGGGAAAGACCAACCAACTACCATCTTATATAAGACATCGCCACAATGCAGTCTACACAAATGAACCAAGAAATAATGGTACTTCACAAACAAGGCTGAAGATTTGATATAGTATAAATATAACATTATCACGCCACATGCTCTTCAATATTTTATGTTTCCTCTTCTTGTATTAAAATGTTTATTTTCTGTAAACGCTGATATAGAATATTGTAACTTTACCAGTGGTAGTAGTGGTGGTGATGGTACTAGTAGTAGTGGTAGTACTAGTATAGTAGTAGTAGTGGTGGTGGTGGTGGTACTAGTAGTAGTTGTAGTAATAGTAGTAGTATTAGTAGTTGTAGTAGTGGTGGTGGTACTAGTAGTAATAGTGGTGGTGGTGGTACTAGTAGTAGTAGTAGTAGTAGTGGTAGTAATGGTATTAGTAGAAGCAGTAGTAGTAGTAGTAGTAGTATAAGTAATAGTAGTAGTATAAGTAATAGTAGTAGTAGTAATAGTAGTAGTAGTCGTTGTAGTATAGTACTGCTAGTATTAATAGTGGTGGTGGTGGTACTAGTAGTAGTAGTGGTAGTAATGGTATTAGTAGAAGCAGTAGTAGTAGTAGTAGTATAAGTAATAGTAGTAGTAATAGTAGTAGTAGTAATAGTAGTAGTAACAGTAGTAGTAGTCGTTGTAGTATTAGTACTACTAGTATTAATAGTGGTGGTGGTGGTACTAGTAGTAGTAGTGGTAGTAATGATATTAGTAGAAGCAGTAGTAGTAGTATAAGTAATAGTAGTAGTAGTAATAGAAGTAGTAATAGTAGTAGTAGTCGTTGTAGTATTAGTACTACTAGTAGTAATAGTAGTAGTGGCAGTAGTAGTAGTAGTAGTATAAGTAAAAGTAGTAGTAGTAGTAGTAATAGTAGTAGTAATAGTAGTAGTAGTCGTTGTAGTATTAGTACTACTAGTAGTAGTAGTGGCAGTGGTAGTAGTAGTAGTAATAGGAAGACTGCTTCATATGTCTTGCCATTTACAGACCCAACCATCTATAACTGATACATAGTTTTATGACCAATCAATATATTCAGACTACTGACAATGAATTATTTTCCAATCAATCAAACAATGAACACACCTCTCAGCCAACAATTCAATCAATCAATCAATTAATCAAACGATGAACACACCTCTCAGCCAACAATTCAATCAATTAATCGATCAATCAAACGATGAGCACACCTCTCAGCCAACAATTCAATCAATCAATCAATTAATCAAACGATGAACACACCTCTCAGCCAACAATTCAATTAATCAAACTATGAACACACCTCTCAGCCAACAATTCAATCAATTAATCAATCAAACGATGAACACACCTCTCAGCCAACAATTCAATCAATCAATCAATTAATCAAACGATGAACACACCTCTCAGCCAACAATTCAATTAATCAAACTATGAACACACCTCTCAGCCAACAATTCAATCAATTAATCAATCAATTGTCTACAGTGAAAGTCTTTGCCACACATGAAGAGATCGAGAAGACCAAGAAAATCATTGAAGAATTTCAAAATGGCGTTGGGAAGCAACTCCAAGAAAAGTTGGTTGAAAAAGCCAAAGGTAGCAGAAACTGGGTAAGTTGTCTAATGCTATAAAAATAGCCATGAGATAAAAGAAGAAGAAATTTAATAAATGCATTAGCGGTAGAACAACCAGTGTAACATTAGTAAGCTTTGCTCTCAACTGTGAGAGAAGAATGCATGGAAGTGACACAATTTGTTTTAATCATCGATAGTATAATTCCTGAATTGCTTACTTATAAATACTTATATACACTACAGACCTGATGCCTGAAATCTTGATACCTGTTAGTTACCCAGACGCTGTTGATCGATGTTATAAACATGAGCAAACGGGTTTGCATATAAAACAAACTTCATCACTAATTAACCTTGGTGGGCAAATATTGTCTGTAGTGACGTTAATAATTCGTAACAAATAAACTCTAAGTAAGACTGAAAGATACTGTTGTATAAGTAACCATAACCCAATGGGAATGACAAGGCTTTAAGTATTTGCTTGAAGGCTGGTTATACATTTATGTATCTATTGTTCCTGTTGAGGAATGAAACCTCAGAGACTAACCAATCGAAGTGGTTTGCCAATCTACAGCTACATATACATACAATACGAACATAAGAGTTTCAGAAACAACATGCGTTGTAGACCTACATTAAAAAGAAGGTACTCGCTCTTCTCCAATGCCTAAATGTATTTACTTTATGTTCAAAGAAAACCAAACTGAGGTACACTTTCTTCAGCTTAGTTTGAGTGGGGGGGGGGGGGGTATTTCGGGAGGGAGTAACAGAATAGAATAATGACATATTCACTTCTTTTCCTCCTTCGTCTTTTTCAAACATTGCTGAATTCATTCTTCTTTTTAGCTGGAAACTTGGTGGGAAAATGCCGCCTACTTGCAGAACAGAAGCCCTATGGGCGTTATGGGTAACATGATTGCACATGGACAAATAAATTATAGCTTCTGGCCAGTGGGTGAAGGAACGCAACTGAAACGAGCAGCACAAAGTATATATGGATATTCAAAATACTTTCTTGCTCACAGAAGGTACGTTCCATCTAGTATATATCAATATGTATACCAGTATGTATCAGTTTATATCAGTATACATCAGTATACATCAGTATGTATCAGTATGACTTTCACATGCAGCACTATGAAGTAGTTTTTTCGTTGAATATATATTTGTTTTCTTCATTCACCTTCAAAATATGATCTTTCCTTTTTTTTTTCATACCAATTTTTACATAGTGAGAAAATACCGATTCTTCGTGATCGTAAAGGCACCGTTACCTCAATGAATCAAAACAAGCGTATATTTTGCACATCGCGCATTCCAGGGGATCCGAAGGACACTATCGTGTCATACTTCAAGACAGGTAAGCGAGCAGGACAGTAAACATTGAAATATATTGTTTGTGCTAAGTCGAAAATTTCACCGAGCCTTAAACTCAAAATAAGATTGCATTCGTTCAAATTGAACACTTTATCCAGACATTGTTACCAGAAAAAAAGTGTATAAGAAATGAATGTTACTGATGAGAAATTGTTAGGACTAACCCCGAGCATTGCTTTGACTATAGTGGAACTAGAATCAAATATATTCTTTTGGTATCAAGTTTAGAATACTAAACAATTTCTAAAAATCAGCTCAGAAAGCTGTTGGATGGCTTCACGCAGCATTACCATGCTTCTTTTGCATCGTCTTTCCCAAAACTAAATTAATTCAATTTTACTTTTACAGAAAGTGAGGGTCCTTGTCCTACACACATCGCTGTATTCTGTAATGGTCACATCTTCAAGATGGAAATACTGGACAAGAACGGGAATCAGATCGGGTCACGCGAGATTCAGAGGTAATGGTCTCTGGAACGCTGTGGCTAATTTAGGCTTAACAACGAAATTTAGCATTTAACATCAATGCACATGCAAGAGGGCTAGGAAGATATTTCTGATGAGAGGGGGTGGGGCGGGGGGTGTTAGCAGAAGAACTAGAGGAATTGAAATAGTGTAACATGTTCTGAAGATCACATTGCTATCGAGACTTATATACGCGATTTCATAGTAAAACGCATTCTCTATGCCGTGAGATTTACAATTCGTGTAAGCCCGGCATACAAATCTACTATTGAAAACAATGTGTCTCAATATCTTTTGTCCTGTAGACAGCTTACTTACATTAAAAGCCAGTCAAAGATCAAAGGTCAGGGAATTGGCATTCTAACCGGCGATGATAGGAAGTCTTGGGCTAATGTAAGTAATATATTTCAATGATTAATTAATGTTATATTATTCATTTAATGTATATGCTTTTCATTTATCTGGTCATTGGTCCACATTAGTTTATAATATATATTACAATGTGACGTAAATAAGGCAGAAATCGTCAATATGTCTTTGACTCAGTGTAACAGTCTTGGGAAACGTCCAGGCTGGAAATAACGTGTATCTGAAGATAGGTGGAGACAAAACCTTAATGACATCTTTACCATGCTATTCCTTAGCTACCCTGTATCCGTTATTTCTATATTACTTGGAGCTTATTGAATGCTCAAAAGTGTGATGTGATCATTCCTGGCAGTTCCGCTTCGCCCGTTCGGTTCCCTTAAAGTTAGAGTCTCGACCGTGTATTCATTAATATAAAGATATTGTTGTATTCATTGAATAACGATAATGTACCAGAGTAGCCATGACATCTCGGAAAGTAATTATTTATGTACCAATATTCAATTTATATCCGCAATTCTACAATGATAAGTTTTACTATAACTTAGGCTCAATGATACCTACTTGTCGATCCTTTTCCAGGCTCATCAACATTTAGCATCACTTGACGAGCAGAATGCAGAGAACTTGGAAACCATCCAGTCATGTATCATTGCTGCATATCTTGACAATGAGTGTATAAAAGATATCCGTGACGTAAGTACAACTCTCGTGTATATTATGCAGCCTACACAATCACTGATCCATGCCCAGTTTATAAATATGTACCCGTACGTGCTCACATCATGGTAAGATATTTACAGCGTAATGGAGCTACCACCACTCCATGCTAATATTGTGTCATTATGGAGCTGATACTATATGCTCATATCATAGTGAAACGTGTTGACATAACCACGAGGCCACGGTTACTGAAATATCATATCATACTTGATAGTGTTGATATCATTATAATTTATAAGCATTATATATTTCTTTTCAGGGATACCGAGTTTCGATGAGTGGAAAAAATGCGCATGACCGTTGGTTCGATAAGGCAACAGCAGTAGCTTACTTCGAAAATGGCGGTATCGGGTGCATAGGAGACGTAAGTATTATATATATATATATATATATATATATATATATATATATATATATATATATATATATATATATATATATATATATATATATATATATATATATATAAATCGATAGCGCTGCGTGTTCTGGTGCCGGAGGTGTCTGTTTTCTTCTTGTTTGCAACAGTTGCTAGCTTCGTCCAGGGCGCAAAATACGCCACTTGCTTCACGCCCACAGCGCCGCCAGTTAGCTGGTAGCGATGTATTTTCTAGTCATCCATGCACTGGTTTCGCCGGGTGAGCGGCATGATTACAACATGATACTGCTCCAAAATATTTAATCTCGACTATGAAAGCCTTGTTAGTAAAGTAAACACTGCTGCTAAAAATGAATTCATAAGACTAGCTAAGAATATACATAGTTCTAAAGATCACCCACTTCACTCAGAGTTGATCTCTCTGTGCAATAGAACCAGCAAGTACAATCTACGTAATCCTACTATCTTGCCATCTTTTAGAATTATGCTTTTTAAGAACTCATTTATCTACAGAGCAGCCATTTATATTCAAAATGGGTTCTTAGAATCTCTGTTATAATCCTTTTAATCTTTAATCTTTAAAACTTTTAATCGTCTATCTTATTTCTTGTTTTTGTTCATGCTTTCATTTTTGTACATGTTTACGTCTTTTATGTATCATTTTTATGTGTCCTATTTATAAATGTTATAATTTATACTGGAATAAAGAAATTGAAAATTACGGGTTAATGATCTCGATTATAAGTGGATTAATACGCAGGAACGTTTGAGTACGACCATGTGAACGCATAGGCTGATCTATGATTGTCCATACATAATACACGTGTTATAATTGTGCGGAGACAGTTAAGCTGGGTACAAAATTTACAAATATTAATATTCCGTTTCTTTTACAATAAATAATGTCACCGTTGTGAGTTATGTGAATGAAATCTCTCTATGTCTCTAAGAAAGCTCGGCCTGTGATCGGATATTTTCTTCATTTTCCTACTTTAGCTGTCTTTTTTTCTTCATGTTTTGCAGCATTGTCCTTATGACGGGTTTGTTGCAGCCATAATGGAACGATGGGTCGATAATGTTATCATCACATCAAAGACAGATTGGCTGGTAGGTAAACACTACGGTACTTCACAAAAGAGGTACAATAATGAGTAAACAACTACAAACAATTAATGTTATGCTTCATTTATTTGAAAAACAATACATTTGAAACTTTTAGCTATAGTAAAAAGAATCCTAGTTCTACCAAGCTGTTGGTCAAGGAAAAACATCATGTTTTTTTTTCACCAACTAAAAACTACGGGTTAAAATCTCATTGGAAGTTTTAATATATTGTAATGTGGTATTAAACAATTGACATTGTTCAGTATTTCTTGTACCGAACCATGAATTGAATTGATAAATCATGCATGTAAACTAGCTAACTTCATTTGGTTTTGTACTCATTCAGGGAACGCCAAATGTGCAATCAGACGAAATCAAACCGGAAGAAATAATCTTCACTTTGGATGACAAGATAGAGGAGGCCAAAGTTCATGCAGCTGAAACTTACAAGAAAAATGTAGGAAATTTGTCCTTGTGCGTTTTGTCCCCTCAGTCCCGTTATATGCTAGCTAAACCGGATGATCCTAGCCCAAAACACATCTCTTTCATTAGTTTTCTTGTGACGCCATTTTACTACATACTTAGGCAATATTAATATATTTCATTTCCTGTCACTTTACGCTTCGATTGCTTTTATCGATTACTTTGTAGAGTTCCTCCGAACCGTTTACCACCCCACCTCACCTCACTCCACCCCACCCCCAGTCAAAACACCAATCTGCACTTATGAAAGATCCTTTTTAGGCAATTTCACTTACGCAGGTTCTTATGATAAAGTTGATAAACTGTCAACAAACCACTTCCTATGTTAAACAAAATGGCTGTCAACTAGAAATGTGAGGGGGGGGGGGGGGGCAGATGATGGGGTTTCCGTTCTAGATGGGTGTTTTTCAGAGGCATATTCAGATAATGAACTTACTACCAATTGGTTTTGTTTTAATTGCTCTTTTTGACAGGCAGAGAGAATTGATCCGTGTCCTGGATTCTTCACTTTGTTTGGTCGAAACTTTCCCAAGGAGCAGAGGATACATCCTGATATTTTCTTCCAGTTGGCAATTCAACTGGCGTACTACACTAAGTATGGAAAGTAAGTGAAAATCTGTAATTTACACCCATTGTTACTCTTCATGAGTAAGTATACAATTAATAAATTATAATAATGCGACTAGTTCGCGGTCTTCGTATCTGTATGGTACAAACTTATAATAGTTTGAGTATTCAGAGATTGCTATATGGAGCACGTCACTGATCGGGAGATTATACTTTGGTTTACTGCTCTTCGTACAGTGAGCCTATATCTAAACATCCATATTTTTTATCACTATGTGGTTTTTTATTTTATTCCTTGATTTTCAATGCGGCAACAGCCCTCTCCACTACCACCCCTTCCGACGCCCATTTGTGTGTGTCAGATTTATCGTCAAAGATGGGTCGCATTGAGCACAAAACTAAGCTTGTTTCATTGTAGACATAACAGGCAATGATTTCATCATATGAGGCTCATCGATAAAAGTGACTGGACTACTTAATCTAACAACAGGCCATTAGGTCAGTTTCCCAGATGCAACACAATCTAAAGGCTTACCTACATTTTTTTTATTATCGGTAAACAAATTTGTCATTTTTGTTCGATTAAAACTAAAATTCACAAGTTTAGATTCCGTTTTATGGCAATATGTTAAAATGCTATGTACAAATAGAATTTAAATATTTTTTATCATATATGTTTATTCATGATATAATTTCATTACAACAGACCAGCCCCCTGTTACGAGACTGCCACAACCCGTTCATTTTATCACGGGAGGACCGAAACTGTCCGCAGTACCACACAGGAAGCAGTCAATTGGTGTAAAGCTATGA
Organism: Apostichopus japonicus; assembly: GCF_037975245.1. Classification (NCBI taxonomy): domain Eukaryota; kingdom Metazoa; phylum Echinodermata; class Holothuroidea; order Aspidochirotida; family Stichopodidae; genus Apostichopus; species Apostichopus japonicus. The sequence goes on along the minus strand of NC_092578.1, from coordinate 19,894,335 downwards.
ACAACAAGGACGTAACGGTTAGTTTAACTTTACAAACACAGTAAAGTACATAACAGTTGATTGAAAGGCAATGATTATATAAAGTAAATATAGAAGCAGAACACTCCTACATCAACTAAAACTGAAGTTTTAGCGTAGACCAATATTTTGGTCTTAACGGAGATGTGATTTATGGTTATTACTGTTGGTACTTTTCTATAAAATAGAATAATCAATTGAATATTTTATACGTTTCCATTGCCTTTCGTTCATTTTTTTTTTTTGCGGAAAGACTCTGAAAACATTACAGGTTCTTCTAACAAAACGATGTGTCATATATGCACAAACCATCACTCTTCACGAAAAACAGAAAACTCCAATGACATGTTTACAATGCATTTTAAAAGTTGTCAACAGTTGTTTTCCCTCGTAGAGCCTGTATTAAAGCTGACCTATGACCTGTTCACATTTGAGCCTAGTGGATCAACGTCGAACGAGAGCATTACGCAATTAGCAGATAAAGATCGCGATGATAGTTTACAAAGAAAGAAGCTAGGTATACATGGTACTACAGTTCGTTTGCCAGCGTGGGTTTATGTGGAGGTGACGAGGGCAGCAAACCGTAGATCTCAAACCGCATGATCCCCTGAGCGTTCACACTACGGTCTTGATCGCCCTTGCGGGGTCAGATTCCTTACAGATCACGATTGCGAGATCTGATCGTGAGTACGCTAGCGTTCACAATACAGTCTTCATTACCCTTCCGGTACCAGAACCTCCTGATATTCTCAAATGTTAACAAGGCTGCTCTTTTGTTTTGGATCCTTAGGTCAATGAGAAAATGAATTTACTGCGTACTGCAACATTCAAACAGGGTTTGTTGGGTTCCGATGCGCTTCAAGCCAAGGGTATCGACAGACATCTATTAGGGTTATATTTGACGTCAATGGAAATGGGTATTGATACACCAGACATATTCACAGACCCTTTGTACACACGAAGGTTCGTATCTTGGAATATGTTCATTATGCAACGCCACATTGTAATTACGAACGAATTCCACATGTATCATATATCAAATGTCCTATTTGTATGTAATTGTATCATATATCAAATGTCCTATTTGTATGTAATTGTATCATATATCAAAATATATCTTTCACAGTGTTGTTAGGGAGCGGAGCACCCCGTCAAGCCCGCAAGGGTTTATTGTTCCGCTTTCTTCACTTCATGTATACTACTTTTATGTCATTTGATATTTGTAAACATTTAAATGCATGTTGTGAAAACAAAATAAATGAAATGAAATGAATCATTGCTGCCGGTAGTGCTACCCTGTCCTAACAGCATCATGACGATCTTTAAATATTCGTTATTTTTTATGAACACTGTTTACAGCGGTGGAAACGCTAACTTTGTACTCTCAACCAGTTTGACGGGCTATGACAGGACTTTTGGGGGAGTGGTTCCGATGCGTGAAGATGGTTACTCAGTGTTCTATAACTTATGCAAAGAAGAGTGAGTATCTATTCCAGTAAACGTTGCAACGTTTATGAAAACGCATGGTTCATGCTTATCTCTATAGTGTAAATCATTGTTTCATCTAATAAAGGCTAATGAGTGAATGAATTCAATTAGATACTCAAGATTTCGTCCCGGATACACTGAATTCTATGTTAGTGCTAAGCACGTGCGAACATTACTAGGTGAAAATCTTGAAACTATAATACATGAATTTTCATGATCTCATATGAAAGTTTACTTTTCGTCTATAATGAACTATTTCATGGGATTTTAAGTTAGATAACCCTCGGAAAATTCATCAATATCAATTATTAAATTGATTTACGAGACTTTTGAGCAACCATGAATAATAAATACGAGAAAGAGAGACATAGTAATCACGTAAGTTCTTAATACCTTCTATTTTCATGTTACAGTTTTTTCATCCTCGTCATCAGCTTCAAAGACTGCGAGAAGACAGATTCTCTGGATTTTTTCCAAGAATTAAGTAAATCCTTGATCAGAATGCACGACTTGCTTCTGGAAGCTAAAAAAGCACCAATGACGTAAATTGTTCTGAAATACATTTTAATTGATTGTAGTTAGCCTACATATAGCTAACACCGCATCGCATTGTAGCAGTCACAGGGTGGTAGGGGGAGTACAGGCTACGCGAGTGGATCAAGTTCTTTAGTTTTCGTCCCCATTAATCTACTTTCTTGGGTGACTTTATACAGTATAAGACACGTGAATCGTTATAGGCAACACTGTGCAGTGTGGGTATTTATTTCCAGTGAATTGCTCTTCCATTATAACTTTATACAAACCAACAAACATCATCATTGGACCAGGGAGAATTCAACTGTTCAAGATCATTTCTCCTTGACCATTATGATTAGTATTATATATGGGAACACGGATAGCAATGATTTTTACCCGTCTACATAAATAATTTTGTTCCTTAAGTTATTTTTAATTAGTACAATGTATATTTGAATATTCAGTAGTCGGGTAGTAACGAAGGATGACATCAAAGTTCCGGCTATTCATGCTTGTTCGACGCGAGTCGATACAAAGCGATGAACTTTTATAAACTAATAGATATCGTTAGCCTTGTGTAAACGATCCGCAGGTTAAACCTTGCACATGTCATTGTGCTCCGGCACTGTTAGTATAATTAGATAGCGTATCTTGTGCAAAGGTTTATGAAGTTATTTATAGAATTACAAACTGAAATACAAGGACGTTTTTGATACGCAGGCGATAAAAACACTGTCACAAAATTATATATTTGGCCTACACTTTTAAATCAACTGCATGCTACTGCTAGCTAAAGACAAATCATTTGTTTGAACGTGAATTTACCTATCAATGCGTTTGTTGGATCCTGCTGGGATTCGCACAACTGCTCCACGTAGTAATGTACACGCTAATGTTAGGCTAATGTTTCCTCTCAAAGGATGAATCAAAAGAGACGCAAACCAAAATACCATGCTAAGCTTACAATGACGGAGATCGAAGTGATGACCCCCCCCCAGAAGTGATGACCCCCCAGACAGCTATGAAAAATGATATTTCTCAAATCAAAATGGAATGAGATTTTGTCAGTGGGAGGCTGTTCATGACAGTAACCTGTATCACATATAGACCAATAGTGTTGGTTGAATTTGGGTCTCATATACTCTTCATATGTCAATGTATTTCAATACCTGTAATGGTTTCAAAATATTCCCCTTTAATAATAACGCAATGACTTTCTCAGCCCAGGCCTGACTTTTAGAACATTATTAATATATTGTTTCATAAATTTATAACTCAATCAAATAAAGTACGTTCACCTCATACCACCAACAGAGCACCCCGATGGATGATATCCAACGTCATTTAAAGAAATGGAAAGCGAGAAGGAGCGGGTGAGGGTGAGGTGTGTGGATAATCCCTAAGAGAGGGTGAGGTGTGTGGATAATCACTAAGAGAGGATGAGGTGTGTGGATAATCACTAAGAGAGGGTGAGGTGTGTGGATAATCCCTTAGAGAGGGTGAGGTGTGTGGATAATCACTAAGAGAGGGTGAGGTGTGTGGATAATCACTAAGAGAGGGTGAGGTGTGTGGATAATCACTAAGAGTGGGTGAGGTGTGTGGATAATCACTAAGAGAGGGTGAGGTGTGTGGATAATCACTAAGAGAGGGTGATATGAGTGGATAATCACAAAGAGAGGGTGAGGTGTATGGATAATCACTAAGAGAGGGTGAGGTGTGTGGATAATCACTAAGAGATGGTGAGGTGTGTGGATAACCACTAAGAGAGGGTGATATGAGTGGATAATCACAAAGAGAGGTGAGGTGTGTGGATAATCACTAAGAGAGGGTGAGGTGTGTGGATAATCACTAAGAGAGGGTGAGGTGTGTGGATAATCACTAAGAGAGGGTGAGGTGTGTGGATAATCACTAAGAGATGGTGATATGGGTGGATAATCACTAAGAGATGGTGATATGGGTGGATAATCACTAAGAGAGGGTAAGGTGTGTGGATAATCACTAAGAGAGGGTGAGGTGTGTGGATAATCACTAAGAGAAGGTGAGGTGTGTGGATAATCACTAAGAGAGGGTGAGGTGTGTGGATAATCACTAAGAGAGGGTGAGGTGTGTGGATAATCACTAAGAGATGGTGAGGTGTGTGGATAATCACTAAGAGATGGTGATATGGGTGGATAATCACTAAGAGAGGGTGAGGTGTGTGGATAATCACTAAGAGAGGGTGAGGTGTGTGGATAATCACTAAGAGATGGTGATATGGGTGGATAATCACTAAGATATAGTGAGGTGTTGGATACTCACTAAGAGACGATGAGGTAGTGGATAATCACTACGGAGGGTGAGGTGTGTGGATAATCACTAAGCGAGGGTGGTGTGGGTGGATAATCACCAAAACAAAAAGTTAGCACGATTTTTGTATTTACATTGATTGACCTTATACTTGTAATACAATTTGTGGTAATAAAATCTAATTGCTGAAATTAATTTGATCTTCTTATGCGTTTTTTTTCTCCTGTATCTCATATTTTTACTGGGTTAATCGATTGCTTCTTATTCTGTCCGAGAGATCGATTTTAAGTAAATAAGTAAATTAACCAATTGACCGTTCCCAACTGACCATTTACTCAGATCAAGATTGCCAACTGATGTAACCGATTATCCAAGTTGACTTTTGTCTCTGAACGATGACCAATGACCAAATGAAGTGACCAGCGATTAAATCGATAAGAACTGGTTGAAACAAGAAACGGTTAACTTAATAAGATAAATTAATATCAGAGTACCGTAGATATTTTTACCGTTTAATAAATAGGTCGAAGAATCTTGTGCTCATGTCAACTACGGTGGTTATTGTCAACATGCATTAGAAGCTCAAATTTAATCTGTGTTAAAAAAAATGGATATAGGTTTAAGTCCAAAATTTGTGTTAGCAATTTATTTTCAAAGAGCAAACAAGTGGAAATAAGCAAAATTAGAGCCAGTGACCTTAGGAATACAAGATTTTCTGGTGAAATTAGGATTAATTGATTATTATAAACAACATTATACATGAATAGGCCCAACATGAATCTTTTTGTGGAGTGCGAACTTCTAAGAGATTATTTAAGTACAACAAAATCAACAATACGACATCAGTTATGGCTATTGTGAATCGTGATAATCTAATCAAGCTTCGAGGATCCTCTTTCTTAGTTTTGGAGAAATACGAGACAAATTTAACTATCTAAAGTCTCTAAGTCTCTGCTTTCCAACACTTTGGAAAGCGTGTTAGCCTCAAACAGACACGTTATGTTGCTGCTCAGAGACAAAGTCGTTAGAAACATTTTGCTGACAATGCATTAAGAAACTGTGGCTTGCAAATCACAGCGCACTAATGGAAGTACCTTCCAAGAGCAGTGTAAAAACATTGTTAACTGGTGAGAAAAGAGGTTTGTTGACAAGTGACGACAAATCGAGGCTCTCACATTATACATACCTTCATGGTCATGGTACGGAAATTGCACGTGCTATGAATGGCCAACATATCAGCTATTCAGTGAGGGAGGGGTAGGGCTTAGCTAGTTAGAACATCTACAAGGACTTTAGAGACCACATTACTTTGACGACTTAGTGTGTAAGACAATGGCAAAACGATATGGACTATGCTACCATAGAATATCACTGCGTTAAGGAAGTTACAAGCATTAACTGTTCAAAGCGCTTCTTATTATCTTTAGCTCTCTATATATAAAGTACTTGAAATTTACAAATAGCTATATATAAATACATTTAGTGCTTAGTGCTTGACGTTCTCAGAAAACTATATGCTATAAATATAGCTTTTACAGTACCTAAAATAAATGCCATTGTTTTCTTAAAATCTATATATAGTCCAATGTTTGTGTTGTGTCATTATCCCATTGGCTAAGTTAAGATAAGTTAACCACACACGGCTCCTAACACTTAATGGACCCTGATACATGAATTACGGTACACAAAATTTGTGGTTGCTAAGTACACAAACACGCATGCTCAGTTGACCACAGATATCTAAGGTTCGTGCAAATAAACAAAATAGTAGGATAGACTATCTTTACTAACTTAGTTAGATAAGATATTTAAGATAAATAGAATTACTGTTTCAAAATAGAAAGAGGATTTAGGAACTCAAGGCCCAATTTATTTTCACACACGACCTTCACGAGAGCAGTACTCATACAGACTCCATTAACGTACATTTCAGAAGCCCAGCACTATTACAAAGTAAGTATGTCTGTATATGTATAGATATATGTATATATGTATATACATGTTATACGGCATGAACAGCGTTTCGTAAACTTACTTTATTTCGCAATTATTATTGTTATTCTTAATTGTTCGTTCACCTTTTCGGTTGGGATGATTGGTTGAGTGGGTCTTAGTTCGTTGTGTGGGACAATTCTGTAATTATTTATGATGTCGTATTGCCGCCCTTATGGAACGCCATGTTAATAATTTATTCAATAATTAGAGATTTCTTCATACGCCCTTTATAATCAATCACGTCCAGAGATAACAACGCACAATTCAAACTGAGTAGGCCTACCTTGAAATGTACAACTGCATGTGGATAAGCGAGTGTAATATTACTTGGTGTTACGTTCCATACAACTTGCGCTGGATGGAAAGTTGTACATCAGACCGCCTCCACCATAAATATACATCATAGGCTAGTACAGTGTTTATACATCATAACCCTGATGTAGTTTGTGCGAAAAAATCTACGACCAGAAAACAATAGGTTTTACTCTTAATGATGATTTATAGATTAATATGGGTGACGATTCGAAGATAGAAAGAACCTTCCAATTTGAGGAAGCCTTGCCGTCACTTCCGGTTCCTGAATTGGACAAGACGCTACCTAAATATTTAGAATCAGGTGAGTATGGAACGCAACAAGAAAAGCAAATATCCATCCGTACTGAGAAAATAGGGTTTGTTTTCAAACATAACGCTTGTTTTGAATATTCAAACAAACATCAAACAACACGCAATTTGATTGGTCCCGACTTTACTATAGGTTTTGTTTAGGGAGTAGAAAATGTTAACTTCAGTTAATTGAAGTGCGCATAAAATAGCAAACTTGTGTTCAGTGTCGGTGTTAATAATTGTTAGGCTAAAAAAAGGGAATGAATAATTTCATTATTTGTCTTTTCTTTTATTCGTTGTTAAAAGTTTTTTTTTTCATTTAATGGTTGATTAACATTGAAAGTAAAGTAATGGAACAAATGTGTTGATTGTTTAGAGAAACTGCTATAATTTCAGGAAAGTTCGCTCAAAATCCAATCAGTTACTATCTTTTATGAACAAAGACAAAAAGAGTATCACTCAATCAATTGTCTACAGTGAAAGTCTTTGCAACAGATGAAGAGATCGAACACACAAAGAAACTCATTGACGAATTTCAAAATGGCGTCGGGAAGCAGCTCCAAGAAAAGCTGGTTGAAAAGGCTAAAAGCATGAAAAATTGGGTAAGTAACTAAACTAGTCATGATAAATCTTGATATTAGTGGAAGTTTGTACAGATAACAGCCCTCCACCACGTCCAATCTACAGGATAAGAACGAAAATATCCACCTGAATACTGTTATATCTTTAGCAAATAATTAAAGACATCAGCATATAGAATTGATGCCATGAATGATGCACATCGACATATGTCGTTTGTCCTTTTCTTCTCTGTTTCACCCAAATGTTTTGACCTTGTATTAGGTGCAGGTCTTTGCTTTCAATAAAGGGTATATACTTGCACAATGCCATTGCACACGATTATATTGACGTTTTGTAGATCTACTATAAAATCCGAAGATTGGTAACAAAGGTTGGACAAAAACAAAATATCTTCGATTTTTATATAAATTTGTCTATGTATGACATAATTTTTCCTTCCTTCAGGTTCACTTTCGGTACAAAACGCTAAATCGTATATCGAAAACGTTAGAAATGATATCAAAGAAACCTTCACCAGGATGCTTGAATTATATTCCTATCAGATCAATGTTATCTCTGTTATATCTTAATAGTTAGAAGAATGGTAGGGAACATAACTAAGAGAGAGTGAGGTGTGTGGATCATCACTAACAGATGGTGAGGTGGGTGTATAATAGATCAATGTTATCTCTGTTCTATCTTTGATACTATAGTTAGAAGAATGGTGGGAAGACATAACCTACTTGCGATCGAGAGAACCAATGGCTGTCATTGGGACCATGGCTGGGCCCTCATCTATAAATCAAAACTTCTGGCCACTAGCGGAAGGCACACAGATCAAACGAGCGTCCGAGAATATGTTCGGATTCACCAAATTCTTTTTAATGAGTCGACGGTAAGGAACATCTGAAAGCAAAGAAGGAAACGTTGCTGCAAACTTTAAGTTGTTTTCGGGGTGGGAGCCGTGGTGGGCGTGATTGGGACATGGTGTCCATTATAATACTATAAGCTTTGGGTATAATTAATATTTTTTGGCAACTAATACTTTTTATCCAGCAGGTGCATCGACATATTTAAGAAGTAATTGCATTTATCGACATTCTGTATCAGATAACTTCTCATTGTAAGGTTCACTGAAGCCAACATAATAGGCCAACCTGTTTGGTTACGTCATCGCATAATTCGATGATTCGTATTGTTTTTTTTTTTTTAATTACCCATTCAGGGAAGAAGTTCCGATTATGCGTGACCGAAGTAAGAACCCATTTTCAATGTACCAATATAGAAGCCTATTCAGCACATCACGGGTTCCAGGGGATCCATGCGATTCTCTGGCAAAATATTTCAAAACAGGTAAGCTGGATATATCTAATAAGATTGATACGTTTCGACACTCAGGGTTAAAGGTCGTCAATATTGTCCTAAATATGCTAAATGTGTAAGAAATGGTAACTCTTGTTTTGTTTAACTCCGTGGCTACCCTCATATCCTTACCCCGGGACTACCGATAATTAACAAAGACCAAATTACCAGTAACAACCCTCCCTAAACATCTGCGAATAGTATTTAGAAGCTTTGAATCTCAAGAAAGGAGCTTTGGAGCTATTCGTTTTAAACTATTTTGTTGTTTATACTTATATCCATACATGAGCCGCGAGAGGCATAAAATCACCCCATTGGATATGTAGCTTGAACGTGTAGGCTACGGATTGCAACAAAAATGCTAAGCATGGGATAAAGATTTATATGCATGTATGGAGTTTGGAAAAGTATGTTTAATCATTCATTAATATTAATTAATGATAACTAACTACGCTGGACTGCATGTATAGTGTACGCTTAATAAATATTAACATGATGTTAAGCAGTGGCGTAGGAAGGTACTTTTGAGTGGGGGGGCTGAAGACTGAAGGCCGGCCTGGGGGAGGGGTCTAAGGGGAGGGGGTGTCCCCCTCCCCTTTTGATTTTTTTTGCATTTCCAGGTGGCCTCAGATGCAATTTGGTGCAATATAGCACACTTCAACACCCACTCCATTTTGTAAACTTAATTTTGTATTTTCACCTGGCCTTAGATGCAATTTGGTGCTCCAAATGAGATTTTTTTTTCTCATTTAGAAATGAAAAAGGGGTTTTCTGACTTGCGAACCGGGGGGCGGAATGATACTTCCGCCCCTCCACATTTTTCACTGGGGGGGCTGGCGCCCCCCAGCCCCCCCGGTTCCTACGCCCTTGATGTTAAGGATGGAGCACAATTTAAAACAATTTATTCAAAGTTATTACACTACAGTCAGCCTATACTAACGTGAGGCGAAAATGTTATTCACAGTTCGATTATTATCCATGGGTGAAATGAGGTCGTCGTCAATGGATTTTTACTTCAATACGACTGGAACATTTTAACACTAGGCATAGCACATGCATGAAGCATATTTCAAGACAATTTGAATGGTTTGTTACGTAATCATAGACACACAGCATCTGAAAGATTAATTTTGAATCTCTTTATGCGTTAACAGTCAGCGAGGGTCATTGTCCTTCGCACATTGCTGTATTCTGTAATGGCCACATCTTCAAGGTGGAAATGCTAGACAAGAGTGGCACCCAACTCGGAACATATGAAATTCAAAGGTAAACGTTCTATGTTATTTTGTGGAAAACATTAAATAGTCCATACAAGAAATTAGCCTGAACAGTTTAGCATTTATCGGTTTACTTCCTTTCAAATGTCTGACAAGTCGGTATCGCAGAAGTGGGTAAAAACTATTTAGATGCCTATTTAGCTAATGAGTAAGTAATGATCATTAAAGCTGCTTTTGTGTCGTCATAACTTACTTTATTTTGCTTCAACTGCTGAGAGTTTATCGATGTTATTTTATATACGAAATATACTACTCTACTTCGCTGCTGCTTGTGAAGACGTTTTCCTTTGATAAGGCAGCTTATTCACTATATTCTGACGTTTTCCTTTGATAAGGCAGCTTATTCACTATATTCTTACACCTTTTACTCTTTCCAGACAATTGTCCTACATTAAAAGTCAGTCCAAGGAAAAAGGTCAAGGAATTGGTGTCCTTTCCGCCGACGACAGAACTTCGTGGGCTAAGGTAAAACATTAGCAATGAATTTTTGGTTTGCTATAAGGGAGTGAAACGATGTAATGACTTCACTAACTTGGTAATATCGACAATTCGTATTTGTAAAACAAGCACTTCAACTGAACGATATGTTACATATTCATTTACAATCACGTGGTTGCATTCCAGGCTTATGCCCATTTGGTGTCCCTTGATGCCAAAAATAAGAAGAATTTGGAAGCCATCCAATCGTCGATCATCTGTGTGTCGCTTGATGCTGAGCGTCCAGGAGATATTGGTGACGTAAGTGGAAAATAACCTTGACAGTTGTTCACGAAGTACATTAAGTTTTTGTATCTAATATCAGATATGACGCGTGTCTGGACTATGGAGACTTAGTGTACCTCTGATACAATATATGTTATACTGATAAGTACGTAACCTCAAATTTCAGATATTAAGCGTACCCTGGAGACTTGGTGTAGGCATACCTCTGAATACATTATGTTATACCGATAAGTACGTAACCTCAAATTTCAGATATTAAGCGTACCCTGGAGACTTAGTGTAGGCATACCTCTGAATACATTATGATATACCGATAAGTACGTAACTTCAAATTTAAGATATAACGCGTACATAGACCATTGAGACTTAGTGCAGGCATATCTCTGAATACAATGTATTATACCGATACGTACGTAACTTGCACTACGTACCTGGACCATGGAGACATATAGTGTACCCCTGCATACAATATGTTATACCGATACGTACGTAACTTCACATAGGCCCTATCATATATGACGCGTACCTGGACAGTTGAGACATAGTGTACCCTATGAATACAGTATGTTATACCGATACGTACGTAACGTTCCGTCCTCTTACATCTTATATTGCTATGTTTTCAGTCATTCAGGGCTTCAATGTGTGGCGAGAATCCTCAAGACCGATGGTTCGATAAATCAACTACTGTTATTTTCTTTGAGAATGGTGCAGTTGGCTATCTGGCAGACGTACGTATTCCCAATAAAGTCTATATAAGTAGCCGTTTCATTAGATTTATGTACAGTGTTTGTATGTTTAGTTTATTGGTTCAACTTATCAACGGTTCTTCATCTGATGATAGCTTAATGTCTGTGTTTGTTCTACATCTTATTTATATGTTGCTTTGTTCCATATCTTATTTATATGTTTCTTTGTTATATACGTTATTTATATGTTGCTTTGGTCTATATCTTATTTATATGTTGCTTTGGTCTATATCTTATTTATATGTTGCTTTGTTCTATATCTTATTTATATGTTGCTTTGTTTTATATCTTATTTATATGTTGCTTTGTTTTATATCTTATTTATATGTTTCTTTGTTCTATATCTTATTTATATGTTACTTTGTTTTATATCTTATTTATATGTTACTTTGTTCTATATCTTATTTATATGTTACTTTGTTTTATATCTTATTTATATGTTACTTTGTTTTATATCTTATTTATATGTTGCTTTGTTTTATATATCTTATTTATATGTTACTTTGCTTTATATCTTATTTATATGTTACTTTGTTCTTTATCTTATTTATATGTTGCTTTGTTTTATATCTTATTTATATGTTGCTTTGTTCTATATCTTATTTATGTTGCTTTGTTTTACATCTTATTTATATGTTGCTTTGTTTTATATTTTATTTATATGTTACTTTGGTCTATATGTTCCTTTGTTTTATATATCTTATTTATATGTTGCTTTGTTTTATATCTTATTTATATGTTTCTTTGTTCTATATCTTATTTATATGTTTCTTTGTTCTATACGTTATTTATATGTTGCTTTGGTCTATGTGTTCCTTTGTTTTATATATTTTATGTATATGTTTCTTTGTTCTATATCTTATTTATATGTTTCTTTGTTCTATATCTTGTTTATATGTTTCTTTGTTCTATGCGTTATTTATATGTTGCTTTGTTCTATATCTTTTTTATATGTTGCTTTGTTCTATATCTTATTTATATGTTGCTTTGTTCTATATCTTATTTATATGTTGCTTTGTTCTATATCTTATTTATATGTTTCTTTGTTCTATACGTTATTTATATGTTGCTTTGTTTTATATCTTATTTATATGTTGCTTTGTTCTATATCTTATTTATATGTTGCTTTGTTTTATATCTTATTTATATGTTTCTTTGTTCTATACGTTATTTATATGTTGCTTTGGTCTATATGTTCCTTTGTTTTATATATCTTATGTATATATTTCTTTGTTTTCTTCAGCACTGTCCTTACGATGGACTAGTTATCAATCTAACAGAGTCCTGGGTCGATGATTTAATCATCAAATCCAAAACCGATTGGCTTGTGAGTCAAATCTTTGATCAAACTTCCTTTGTAGTAAATAATATAATCAAATTTCAAGTCTTGTGTGCAGCAATCATGCCGGGGGCAGGATGGCCCCTCCTGCACCCCTCGTGTAGACTATGCTGTACCCCGAGCCCACATCTGTGCCACCATCTTTTGTACAAAAACTTCACAAGTTACAGGACACGAGTATTGTGCCCCTCTTTAACAAGTTGGTAACTCTTCAACTCTGAATTCCTGGCCACCATGGCATACCTATAAGCCCACAGCTACGAACAGACTCAAACAATAGACTCCTTCAATTAATTATACCAATTAAAGTTAACGAGTCTCTCGGATATTCCTAACAGTAGTTTCAATCACTTTTGAAGTTTAATCAGAAAGTGTCAAAATTTATTAACTTTTACTTCACTATTTAAAATGAAACTTGACTTGTCGAGGTAATAACCTACATTTTTATGAGATTCTGGTTTCGAACAGCATCGAAAACTTGATCAATATCAACTCAAAATGTAAAGTGTATTTGATTAATTTTAGGGGTCGCCAAATGTTCAGTCAGACGACATCAAACCAGAAGAACTAATCTTCACTGTGGATGCCACGACAGAGGAGGCTAAACTTCACGCGGCCGAAACTTACAAAAACCTGGTAAAGTTTCAAAGTTTACGTTTATTACAAGCAATCTCACAGTTTTGCCAACGACCAGTGCGCATGCCCAGTACGAAATCATTATACGCCTTTACTCTTATATGTTACATGGATATCCTGAAGGTTGAATTTGATTTTTTAACTTCTTCCTCATTCAGTATTTTTTTGGAACAAACTACTAAAACTTGCTGTTCTTTTTGTTTACCATGTGTGCTATAAGTATCACATTGTCCGCCCTCGAAATATCCATTTAGGTGCGCAGTCTTTTATGAAAGGGCACAGTTACAATACAAACCAATATCCACATTTTATATTTCATTTCATCTGTTTGCAGAAGAAGAAGGTTGATGCTTGTCCGAGCTTCTTCCATACGTTTGGGAGAAACTTTGCCAAAGAGCAAAGCATTCATCCCGATATTTTCTTCCAGTTGGCTATTCAACTAACGTATTACACAAAATATGGCAAGTAAGTAAAAAACCATCAAGCTACCTCGAGTCTTATAAGTAAAACATTCTATATCTGTAGAAGCTTTCATGCCCTCCCTTGACACCCAACCCACCATAAAACTATACGTACCCTTTGTAATCCAATTATTATTATTATTTTATTTTTTATGAAACTTCACTGTCAATGTGTAAGTGTATATGATTATAATATATACCAGTACATACCAGTACAGAGGGAATATTCCCATACACAGTACAATCCTTTAGGACCATACGTTTAATGAATTTCAATGCATTTATATTTCTTTTTAAATAAATGTCTTGTTTTCCTGTTTATTGTTATATATTACGTTATATTTCTATTTCACAGACCAGCTCCTTGTTATGAGACAGCTACAACACGTAAATATTACCACGGTAGAACCGAAACCGTTCGTAGCACCACAACGGAGGCTGTTAATTGGTGCAAAGCCATGAATAATCCCGATGTTTCGGTATGTTTTTTTCTCTCTCTAGAAATATCGCTACTTCTTGATTCAACGAGATGCAAAGTACTTTACAATTTGTATATGGCTCGGTTCACTGCATTGATTTCCATTTAAATATTGTATGGTTCAGTCAAAATGAGTAAGTTACAGTTGAACTAAACGTAAGATAATTTATAACAATATTGTTTACTTTTTTAATTAGGCTAAGGATAAAATTAACTTGCTGCGAGCAGCCACCGGCAAACAGATGATGTTGGGCTATGATGGACTTCAAGCAAAAGGCATCGACAGACATCTACTGGGCTTGTATCTGATGTCACGTGACATGGGCATCGATACCCCAGCAATATTCTCCGATCCTCTGTTTACAAAGAGGTCAGTGAAGTAGTTGAACTAAACCAGGAATTTCATTTAAAAAACATATTTAATAACTTGGGACAACTTCTTAAGCCTCGTTATTATAAGACGTAAAAATGAAAAATATTAATTATATAGAAAAACAAACTGATCAGCAGTGACTATAAAGAAAAGTCCATGAAAAATGAAAATAAAATTATACAAAATAATATTCGATTCATAACAATGAGTTTTGTTCTTCCGTTTTACATGTTTACAATGCAAGGTGTTGAATATTCATAGCCAACTTTATTGAATGATTAATCCTTTTATTTTAAATAGCGGTGGAAACGGTAACTATGTACTTTCAACCAGCTTGACTGGTTACGAGAGGGGATTTGGAGGAGTAGTTCCAATGCGCAAAGACGGCTATGGGATTTTCTACAATTTATGTAAAGAGGAGTAAGTATCATTCATGTAAATTAGTTGATATTTAGTACTTACGTGGATTTCAGATTCGGATAATCCAGCATATGGACAAAGTTGGTACGAGTAATTCAGGGTTTAGGCTCATATAGTATGTTTTGGCACGTCGATAATGATATACATCAAACGCAGAATTGCCTTAACGTCATTCAGTTGTTTACGACTTTAATAATATATAGCCTTGTGGTTTTAATATACGATCTACAAATAAAGTTAGTGCTGGGTTATCCAAGATGCGGATGAGGCACGTTACTAGGAGTCCCAGTGGTCAGGGGGTTCCTATGTTAAAAGGCCCAAGTCAAGGTACTCACAGGTTGAGGGACCATAGTTTCAAGGGGCACTAAGCCAAGGGGCTCCTAGGCATACAGTAATAAAGATGGAGGAGGGGGCGAATATTTTGTGCCTATGCATATGAATTAATTGCTATTCGGCGAATAGCTGCTAGGATTTCTCGACATGGGTAGTAATAGCAAGGGTAACGTATTCAAGTGAGAGTAACGATGTTGAATGCCTCCCCCACTTCCTCCCCCTCCCTAATTCCTCTCCCTCACGCTACTGAACGTCTCTCCTTTCCTCCAGATTTTACATCCTGGTAATCAGCTATAAGGATTGCGAAGAAACAAACTCTCTTGAATTCTTCCAGGAGTTGTGCAAATCATTGATCAGGATGCAGGAGGTGATCTTAGAAGCCAAAAAGTGATCAAATAACTGCCGAGTCTACTGAGAATAATGACGTCAGAGGAAGAAGCAAGAATATTCAACGTGTAGCTTTATCCAGTGACGTCATAGGCATGAATAATTACTCCGTTGTGCTATAGAGGGCAACATCATTACCACGGCAGACCTGTCCGTAAATTTCAGAAGAGAAGAGTTTAAACTTACAACTGTGTGTTTCCTGTTCTTATGATTTATCTTATTTTCAAAAAGACAGCGCATTCATATAATTATCATTTCAAATTTCTCAAGGCTTGTTTAACAGGAATTGTACTTGAGAAATAGATAAGATAAGAAAATATGATATCATATGTGACACATCATTTGCTGCAAAATTATGTAAATTATATTAAACCCCCAAAAAACGATGGTGTTTCAATCAGATCTTTGAAAAACTTTCACGTCATTTTCCTCATCCAAAGGAGAAAAAAACCCCCAAGTTCCCAATATTAGGATAGCACCATCTTTTATTGTTTTTAATTAACTTCTGAAAACACACTTTTTTTGGATTCATTTTGCAATTTTAAGGTTTCGTGCAGTTTAGGGTTCTTGTCATGTTGTTTTTATCATTGTTTAGTTATTTGTATATTTTACGAGTGGATTCCCTCGTTTTCTGTGTCACTTGTTCGATGTTAAATATTTTATTGCTGTTTTAATATTTTATTTGAAGTGCAGTGCTTTGAGATCATATTTTGATGTATCGCGCTATATAAGAATAAGTAATTAATATTCAGAACCAGTGACTTATAATTCAAGATAATGAGTCCTCCTTTGATGTAAAATTTAAACAGTATATCTAGGTCACGATATAACAATCTGGTATATTTCTTTGTGATTCCGTATGGGATGTATTTACAACAGCAGTGGTTCGCAAACTTCCCAGACAATTCAGAATCGGTTATCAGAAAGCGGATGGAAGTTAGCTTTAACTATATGGATTTGGATGTTTTAGAAATATCTTAATCGACTATCACCGTCGGGAAGCTCAGAAAATTATAGATACATTTTTCCGACGTTTGGAAAGGTCCTGCGACGAAGCGATTTTGTTCGCGACACACTTTGGGACATGCACACCATATAGGCCGTGGTGGTACTGGTTAACCCATACTGTACTATATAGCGCGGAAGAACCGGACACCAATATCCACGCCACGTGACATTAAACAGACACAGTCAAACATGCAAAGTAAGATGCTTCCATAAACTGCAAAGATTGATTACAATATCATTAAACTATTCTATTAAAATTGCTCTTCAGCAAAAAGTTACAGGACTTCCTCAATATCTAGTCGAAGATGTTTCATCTTTATTTTCAAGAAATGTCGATTTGTTTGTTTTTATGCTTCACAGAGAGATTTAATCAAGTTAAATGTAGGATTGGCCTAAAAGACGTTTGTATCTATTTAGGCTGCAGGTATATAAATACACTGTTTATTAAATAGTCCTTACATTTAGTTCTTCTCCTACTGGACATGTACATATGTTGTCTTCTTATTATATAAGATAACTAAAGAATTTGAAAACTTGATGTTATAAATGCCATTTTCCCGAGAGCAAGGGTTTGCTATAAACATCAGATGACAGGATGTTGCATATACAGATATAGTATCTTAAGAAAAATAAGAAAAGTAAAGAACTTGTGATTACTATAAATATCAAATGACAGATTATGGTTGTAAATATTTATTGACAGTTGTTGTTGTTTTTGTTTATTGCTTTGTCTCACAGCAAAGACGTCATAGAATTAAATAAAAGCTGTCACACAAGTAATGGTATGGAACTGTACTTTGTAATGTGTTGTATCTAAGCTACGCAGAACAATAGCAGCTTTAATAAAGTAACCAAATATGTTATTTAACAAGCTAAGCACATGGAGGATGTCACGCGGTCAGATTGATACTGAGACGCAGACACGAGATCCAGGCAGAACGTGGCATTTAGGGATATATTAATATTTACTTGACATTAATTTTATATTTATGTTTATTTATTTTACAGTCGTAGAAATGAAGGAGAAAAAGCAAAGAAGAGGAAACTAGTACCAATTTAAAAGAGAAAAAAACTGAGGAAAAAAATTAAAATATTACCGATAAGATAAGAAAACATTAAGTCCCCAAGTCCGCAGTGTCATTAACCGCTCCGAAAACAAACTATAGCATATCAATGAAAACAAGAACTGCAAATTCTATCACAGCAACCATATGTAAACAACCTTCAAAAGAACATGCTGATTTTCATCGTGTAATAACACATGCATATGCAGAAGACTGTACTACTTTAACGTGAGCTTTAAAAATAAGAAAATAAACAGAAAGACTACTTACGGGAGGCGTAGGCGATGTCACATCCGGTTTGCTATGATCCGGTATGAAAAAAATACTTAAATTTATAAGAATAAATTTGTTGTTATATAGGCCTAAACATGCAGGGAATTGCATCATTTATAACACTGATTCGTGTGCTAGCATGAAAGACGGGGAGACCGTATTCACGCCCCTGGTCACGTGACTTTGTACTGGGTGCTGCTTGACCTCATGGCAGGTCGGATCTGAATGAGTGCACAGGTTACAGCTTAAAGTACGAGCTGAATTGCCTAATACATTCCTAGCCTTGTTAATACAGTTAAAAATTTACATATGTATTCACTAAACATTACATAGTACAACGTGACATATGTGAACGCACATACCAAAGCTATACAAAACGCAAATAGCCTGAACGGAAACTTGCTGACACATTGCAGGCGTAACAGGCCGTGCGGTGAGCCATGGAGCTATCTGTTTATAGCTCCATGGGTGAGCTAAACAAAAATACAATCTTGCCTGACAATGCTGCATCCTGTCGATACCGAGTCACAGTCAATACCATTACATGATACGCTGTTATTCTCGGCCTTTTGGCTAAGATCATGCGTAGTATCTGTCCTTTTTGAGGGGAATGGTGATGCACACCTGACGACGATCACACAGTCACAGTCCAGATGCAAGGGGACTGGGGTTAGAAGCGGATCAGTGGTACGGTAGTTTGGTTTTCGTGCCCAGGTTCTTTCCTGGGCGACTTTTTCTTAAAAAGTAATACCCAATCGATGTCAACATCAAGTTGTACCCTGTCAAATCCCAATCGATGTCGAAGTACATAATATGTACAGTGTCAATGCTCATATCGATGCCAATACCAAATGCATGTAAAATTAAATCGGTAACCTACCAAATCCCAGTCTAAGTCAAACTTAAATGGTACCCTTTCAGCACTCATTTACTATCAAAAGTCTATTAATCTAATTCGTTTCCCTAGTACCGTCCAGCCTTCCCTGTGACGGTTCTTGCTCGTAGTGCATTTTCTCACTTAATGTATATCAGTGCAATACTATCCCTTTCGAATTAGCTCCCCTTGCAATATTGTCATTGTTATTTCAATGAAGTCTGGCAACTGACATATAGCGGAAAATCAACTTGAAGTAATCGGTAGTGGTTCACTTCAGAAGTCGGTGTAAGGTAAGGTATCGTTTGCAAAATATTTATGGCTTTCTTTATCTGTATATTAAGCAACTTAATATAAAATAATATGGGTTTGCCGGCATATAAAGTCTTGCAAAAAGACAACTCAAAGGCGGAAAGCCATTTCTATATTCATGTCATTTCCAACGAAGGTATAGTGGTTGTCATTTTGTAAGGTTGTAAAAGGAGAACAGTTCTGTGTTCGATTCATATGTTTACAGCAATGCAGAAATGTCTCTTAAGTTGTAACAAAGCTGGAAATCGTTGCTTCAAGGGAAAGGTATTCTCACTCGTTACCAGTAGCGTCGAGAGCCAATTTGGACCTCGGGGACACTGGTGTCTCTTGGACTGTAACCCCCCCCCCCCCATTCCCTCTCGTCAGGCCTTTACTTTACTTTGTGCTGTTTTAACTTCGTATCTTGTGTATTAAGTATTATTGCAAAATGTCTACCTCGGATATTGGTCGCATAGATAATGAGTGACAGGCTAAGTTAATCTACGAGGGTCACGGGTGCGGGATTCGGCAAGATGTTCTATTGACAGACTGAGTTAATCTATGAGGGTCACGGGTGCGGGATTCGGCAAGATGTTCTATTCGACATAATGACATTTTTTTGAACATTTTTACCATAACATGTAAGCATTTACCGTCAATGACGTTTTGTCTTGATCTACCAGGTTTTGATAACATTCTCGTGAAAGTTCGTCTCGATTATTGTTTTTATTCTTAATTTAAAACCGTTTTCACATTTGTACACTACCTGGCTGTCTGAATACTGCCTGTTTTATTTTGTGCTTTAAGATACCGACTTTTGTTCTATTTACATTCTTATAGATTTATGGATGTTCTCTCTGTTTAATCATTGTTCTAATTATTCACAGGACATCATTTAATAATTACGAAAGCTGATTTGCTTCAATTAATTATTATTTATTATTTTCTTTTGATGAAGTTACTCGTTTATACACGGAGTAATGTTTGGGGTTATTCGATCAGTGACCAGAAGCCTAGGTTTGAAAAGGAAAAAATCATTAAGTGTTCCAATATTTTGATCAATCAAAGGCTTAAAATCTTCGAGTCTTCTGATTGTAAATTTCACAAGATTAACTTTGCTATATATGTGCAACATTGATGTTATCATGGCCGTGCAATTTATTATCAGTCTTTCTGAAATTGTATTTTCCTAATTTAAAGGAATATCATGAACAGGTTCTGTATATATTCTTTTCCCAGTATCGGTGGCTCCATGACGGAGCCCATACTTTAATATCATAAGTTTAACCATGGATGGTAAATGCTTTATTCCTAAGGACATAACGGCATATTCGGTCTGCACGGCGAGGGCGGGAGGGGGGTTCTGGCTTTGGGCTTCTTTGGTATACTGTTCATCACATCAAGCTGTAATTTTCTACTACCAATTTGACATGTTTATTGTTCTTGTATGTTATGTGTTACTCATTCTTTCTATTAAGCTCCTTTGTCACATATCTTATTTCTCTTCATCTGTACAGATTTCATGACGCCATCCTGTTTCAAAGATGATAGGTTTACCGCCAAACAGAGGACTGTAGTGAAACATGCTGGATCTGTATCCGCGAGATTACAAATGTACGATATAAATACAACTTGATTGGATAAATTCTAGGTTAAAATAATACTACAAAGCTGGATGTCAGTACCACACTATATAAACCTACGTAAACGCGTATTACAATAACAAGGCTATACTGCTGAAGTTCTATTCAAGGCTACAATGTGATGGTCAGGTGTTGTGAGTAATCCCAGTGGAAGAGCTCAAGAAGATGGACACCATTGGTCGGATGTTGATAACCGCAACAAATATATCAATTCAGAGTTGATATCGCAATAAACAGGATAAACGTGAACGTTTTGAACTTCCTGCAGACGATGTAGATGTAGGCTATGGAATACTTTGTGGAGTACTGTACTGTTGTGAAAGTAAGATAGCGATCTTAAGTTAAGAATCTAAGGCATCATAACCACGAATTTAAAAAGAGTATTCTTCGCTCTCGAAATTTAATATAGCCCCAGGTGTTTTTTATTAAAATATTTAAAATGAAAATATGAAAATATGAAAAGAAACTCTGAGAATGTTTTACATGAAGATTTCAAGAACGATATAAGCAAAAGGAAGAATTCATGTTATTTTTCAGAAATTACTTTATTTAAATGTAAAGTGATACTCTAACATGATGTGAACTGGTAATGAACGGCGTTTAAAGGTTGGACGAGTAGGGCGGGGTTAGTGGTACCATTATTTATTCTCATCCACAAGACACGTTGTAGCCGCATCCTCTTGGTAACATCAAACTCAACACAACAATTGAAACAACGATACAACCACATGGGATAACACTATATAGTCTGTTTGTATCATTGTATATGTAAATCTATGCAATAACATGAGAGTATTGTAAGTGCCCACTCTCTGTGGATTAGTGTGGTGCTTGAGCATACATAACGAAACTCTAGACAAACTATACTAGACAAAAAGAGTATTCTTTCACTTTTACTTTTGTATGTGAGTGTTTAAGGGACGTCAATGCTACAGATCGATTGCATGTACATACAGTATATATACTTCCTCGTACTTAGAATAGTACAAACTGTGACATTTAGGCCTCGTTGTAGTATACCTACGTTGTTAATGCAGAATGCAGTGTTACGAATTACAATGATCATTAAAGCTTCCTGTATTACTTAGTGTACAACATAAAACAACATTAAACGACTCAGATGTCTCAATCGACTAACCTCGAGCAATCACGTGACATATCATTGGCCAATAGCGTCAGCTGTGACACATTTATAAGGCTCTGAAAATCGGCGGTAACCTTAATCATTGAAATAACATGGTATAATAGATTGTTTCATATCAAATATATACTTATTACATTTATGCTCCCTACGAAAGTTTGATTGGAAACGTAGTTAAATTGATTGAATTCAAATTTAACATTTCTTAACACATCATTTATTGTCTGTCACGTTAAGCCGGGTTTGAGGTAATTGTATGTTCAGTTCAACTTAACGTACCGATTAAATGAAGTCTTAGCTATAAACATGCACAGTTCTATGTATCGCTTAAAAAAGTTATAAATGATGGTACGTTCATATTGTAAGGAGATCATTTTCGTTATTGTTCTCGACGCAACTTGAAACCATTGGTGTATATAAAGTCGCCATTGGGATCTCGTAGAAGCTGTGGTCAATCAATTTCTCGAAAATCTGTTAAAAAAATCAAATAATAAAGTAATAACAGAATGATTCAAAGGTATTTTACTGTTTGAAATTTTGATATCCTTTTATTTTTGTCTTTGTATATTATATATATATATATATATATTATACAGTGTTTGTAGCACTGTTACAGGCCTGGCGATTATAAACGCCTTCCAGTTGTATTCATGGTTATAAAAGACCGAATTGAATTTCGTGCATTACTTAAATTGGAAATAACAATATGTTTTTAACAAATGTCTTTGTTTTTGTAGTTTTTAATTGAACCACGGTTCGTCTGACGTAAAGAAGCTAAAAGTCCGATAAAGCCTTCCATAATTATTAAACAAAACTTAACTAAATAAAAGTTACTTAAATTAAAGAAATGTAAACTAAATATGCTAAAAAAAATGATATAATTAAATTGTATGTCCAAATAAATGAAGTTTATTCCTTCTGAAACTGTCATGTAGTAAAGCGTCTGGTGCGTTTAGTCATATGATAACTCAGTCGTCTAGTTATACATGGTTTTAACTGTTGTAGATCTTTTATTATACGAACCGTTTTAAATGAAGCTCTCAGCTGATGGATAGATGGCCTTAGAGAACAATTTTCACTCCAGCAATCAAACAGAAGAAAGTTTCTAACAAAAACATGGAGAAGCATTAAAATATAGTACATTGACAAGTATTATAATAATCCACATAAGTGGCCGAGACTGAAATATTTTCACTTTAAACTGTCAAATCTAACATATCTATCTTGACTAAAACAATTTAGTATGAATGAATTAGTTATTATGATATGTTTTAATCGAATGTAACTCGATAAACAAGACCTAATTAGCGAGCTGACCCCATGGATTCTCAAGTTCATGAACAAGACATCGTTTTTGTTATGACAATATACCAACCTTAACTGTAGAAACCTTTCTGGCCATAGTAAATTAGGAGCGATGATAGTATCACCAGGCTTGATCTCTTTATCGACGGCGAATGGCGGCTTTCCTATTAGAATCAACACAATGAATATTCATATATTATGTATTGCTTTATTGTTTTAGATTGTAGATGACATGACGATAACCTTTATGTCTTGAATCATTAAAAAATAGTATATCATAGCACAATCCGATACAAAACTCAACGTTTGTGCGTATAACATTTCCATCGGGCTGCTGGTTTAACATATTGTGTCCGAGTCAGTCAACTAAATTTGCAAAGTTTCCAATAAACTCTTGCATTCAAATCAAAAGAATATATAGCACTGCAAGGTTCAAGCAGTTTTATATAAGAATGATTTACCATCTGCTATGACCTCCCATATAACAATAGCTGTAGCCCATACATCACTCTCGGCTGTATATTCACTCCGAAACAAAGCTTCAGGAGGGAAGAGATTTAAGGATTT
Organism: Apostichopus japonicus; assembly: GCF_037975245.1. Classification (NCBI taxonomy): domain Eukaryota; kingdom Metazoa; phylum Echinodermata; class Holothuroidea; order Aspidochirotida; family Stichopodidae; genus Apostichopus; species Apostichopus japonicus. The sequence continues at coordinate 19,870,161 of NC_092578.1, read as the reverse complement.
TGAAACTTCATCCTGTAAATGAAAGGATATTTGGTGTAAAGATACGTTATCAAAATTGTGTAAAACAACATTTCCAGGATAGCATTACGACCCACCCCTTCCGCCTTCCCCCACCCATTCATTAAAAGCTGTGTTCAGTCTCCGATAATGTATACCTGTAAGATATTTGTGGACATATCAAATTGTTGTAGTGTATTGTCGACAAATATAACACTCATCACATATATTAGAAATTCATCTTTACCATATAAGAGGGAAAGGGAAAGGCAAAGTATGCTACTCCTGTTCGATCACTACAGGAAACATTATAATTATGAAAGACTGAGTCAGGTATGGCATGTTTATTAAGAGAAAGAAACAATTAATTTACCACTCATTAAATGTGCTACCCTATTTACAGATTTTGCAAGTGTAACTAACAGAACAGAAAGCACTTCGTTTTTCATTTCAGATACCTAGGTCTACCTTGCAGGGTTCTCAATTAGCTTTATATGTGAGGAACAGAGAAAAGGAAATCCTCCCGTAATGTTGATCTAAAGAGTTGTTTTAGACACTCATTTCAACGTTTTCCTATTAGTTCCTTTAATATTATGCAGACAATTATCAATAAGACAATAAGGTGGAAGTCTCGCTGACAGTGAAGAGCTCAGCGCGTGACGAGAATCACTCATTAATAGGTTTATATTTTACCTGTGTTTTCTTGAATGCTATTATCTTTGGTGCATCTTCGGCGAGACAGAAATCATATAATTTACATTGTCCTTGTTTGGTATGCAAAATCTTCTTTGTTGATAAACCAGGATGGAGAAACTAGAAGAAAAAAATTGTCCCAAATATAGGTCGGTAGAAATATATACATTATTTTGCTTTCGTAATGAATGTCTCAGTTAGGTTATGTACATAATATAACATAGAATATCATATCACATCATATTGCAACACGTTACAACACATCATATCACACTACATGACAACACAACATATCACGACATAGTATACGGTACGTTACATTCAAGATTAAGCTTACTCCATAAGACTTTAAGAATAAATGTCTCAGTTAGGTTATTTACATCATAACACAATATAACATAGATTATCATATCACATCATATAACAACACGTTACAACACATCATATCACACTACATGACACCACGACATGTCACGTCATAGTATACGGTACGTTACATTTAAAAATAAACTTACTCCATAAGACTTTAAGAATAAATGTCTCAGTTAGGTTATGTACATCATAACACAATATAACATAGATTATCATATCACATCATATAACAACACGTTACAACACATCATATCACACTACATGACAACACAACATATCACGACATAGTATACGGTACGTTACATTCAAGATTAAGCTTACTCCATAAGACTTTAAGAATAAATGTCTCAGTTAGGTTATTTACATCATAACACAATATAACATAGATTATCATATCACATCATATAACAACACGTTACAACACATCATATCACACTACATGACACCACGACATGTCACGTCATAGTATACGGTACGTTACATTTAAAAATAAACTTACTCCATAAGACTTTAAGAATAAATGTCTCAGTTAGGTTATGTACATCATAACACAATATAACATAGATTATCATATCACATCATATAACAACACGTTACAACACATCATATCACACTACATGACAACACGACATATCACGACATAGTATACGGTACGTTACAGTCAAGATTAAGCTTACTCCATAAGACTGTAAGAATAAATGTCTCAGTTAGGTTATTTACATCATAACACAATATAACATAGATTATCATATCACATCATATAACAACACGTTACAACACATCATATCACACTACATGACAACACGACATGTCACGTCATAGTATACGGTACGTTACATTCAAGAATAAACTTACTCCATAAGACTTTAAGACTTCCATTCCTTCTAGTATACCCGCTAACATTTTCATAACCTCTGTCACTGACAGGGTACTACTTAACTCTCCCTGCGCACTGGAGTCACTCGTTATAAGGCTATCCAATGGATCACATACAAGATGTTCGGTAATAAGATAAAGAAAACCTAATAGTATACAAGAAATACAAAAGAAAATAACTATGAACAATTTAGTAATTTCTAACTAATTATTGGATCTTTATGACACTTTCTACTACTACATCATATTTACATTCGATACGTTACATACTGTAAGCTTACAATGTTATTATCCATTATGTTCAGCTGGTCAACAAACACTATGATTCTGAAGTGATTAAAAGCATAGTCCATGTAGAACTTTACTTTTGTGGCGGATGAAAGAGGAACATATATGCTAAGATTTCTGTTGAAATTTCCACATAGCGTGTTTAAGACGTTGATAACTGAAACTGTAACAGTTTGTACATGCATACGTGAACTTTCAACAAACAGCTATGACAGACGTGCTTTGATATATATATAGTTCCACGCTGACAGTTTAATATTTGGTTTTGCTTTTACTTGTCATTTCATTATCTTAACAATGGATTGGATTGGGTTTCAGCTTTACTTAACCAACGTGATGTGAAATTAACAATATAACAATGAGTGTATAGTGTATTCGCATGTTAATGCATCCACCCAAAATCAGAAGTTGAAATTTGGACTTGAAGTTTGAACTAAACTAAACTTTATTTTCAGAGGAAAAGCAAAAGAAAATTGAAACGAAGATCTTGATGCAAATATATTCAAGCTACAAGGTCAAAGCAAGGTCAAGCTATATGGTCAAAGTATTAGGTATTTTAGGAGAGAAATGAACACAAGAGTAAACTATCGCGAAGCTGTCTCATATCCTATCACATATCGATGAAATCATTTTAAGAATGAATAATATCTCACTTTTTTCGATGCCTATTCCCTCAATTTTCACAAGATGATCTGTTTGAGGAAGATCCAACGTTCTCTTAACAAAATCATCCCAATGAACATCTTTGTTTTTCACAACACCATCTGAAATATGAACAAAATATAAATAATTGATTTGATGGTAACTGAAATAATGTAAATAATACATATAAACCTTTAGGATGCAAACGTTGTTACATTAACGAAAGCAACCAATGAGCATCTTAGGTCGCGGGCAGGTGACAATGACGTCACTGTGTCCCCTTTTAGAAGTCTTCATTTCTTAATGTATATTATGGACATGATAATTAAACTATTATATATTCTGTATTCACCGGATACCCCAGTTGACCATTGAGCCCCCCCCCCCTTGTCCTTCCTCAGGCCTACATAAAAGCAGGAATGTATGTGAAGGGGGATTCCCTCCAGATGTTCTGTGACATCATAGACTGTGACATCATTCTGTGACATCATAGAAGCGAATCCTATCCTACCTCCCAATGCAGTTAAGACTCCACATTTACTGACGTCACGAGAGACAGTTATTGTTCCCATCCATCTATCATAGATCCTCCCTTTCTTCATTTTTAATACGAGACAAATGTCTTTTTCATTAAACATTCTTTCTCGACCAGGACTGTCCTTAGTTGCTGAATAATAATCTGAAAGGAGACATGAAAGAAAAACAAAACATTCTTGATATAATAATGTTTGACTGAATTGATGAAAGTCGCAAACCATGTGATCCCTTAAAATTAGGAAGGTTTGTTTTAACAATGCTATGTTCTTCCAGCGATGATCAGTAACTACATTCACTTAATATCCTCACAGACTATGAGATATGTTACTTAGTTTATCTGAGATTGAGGACTCACTGCTCTCGCTGCTTCCAGAATGTTGAGAGATTTGTTCTCCAGTTGGTATGTCAGGTAACTCTGATCTTCAATGAAACAATAAAACAGAAAAGGAAATCAAACAGTATAGTTATTCCTCTTTCTTTGTAGGCTCACTAAGTGGTGGTGTGTGTGGGGGGGGGGGTGTAGGGGGGTGGGAGTAGCACAGTAAACGCAACGTTCAACATTCCGCAGTTAATTGAGCATGACTGTACACCAGCTGGCTAAATCAGTTATATATAAAAAACAATTACCATCATGCCCTTAAAACCATTCTTAAAAGGTTATCCGTATTCCCAAAATATGCTAGAAGTCAAATAGTGGTCAGCCATGTTCATTGAATTGCCACCTTCAAAACATTCTTCCTCACTGAAGCATTGAATGGTCTACTTGGCCACTCCTCAATGTCTGAGAGTTATTTGGATAGTCACCCTTAGTTCAACACAGGAACATGTCGGATCGTTTCAGACAATAACTAAATGCTAGTTTTATTATTTTAATCAGCAAATGTTATTAAGAAGAACTTACTTTGGTTTCTTCTCATGTAATTTTTTCTCCAGACCTGTGAAAGCAGAAACTTGTTTGATATTTAGTATGAAAGAGTAAGAGAGAGAGAACAGAGCAATGAGACCTGATCAGCATTTTAGTGAGTTCAAGTAACAATGTTTGGCTGCAGGCAGGTATCAACAAACGACCATTGTTACTAAATAGAAAAATGTCGGATCATTAATACAATGAAGGATCATGTAAAATCGTTTAAATTAGAGAGGGGACTTTTGACAGACCATTTCTACCCTGCTACTGATATAGCAGATTACTATGAGTGTCATGTAAAACTATATACAAAGATTTATACCGTATACTGATATAGCAGATTGATATTATGAGTGTTATGTAAAACTATACAAACATTTCTACGGTATACTGATATAGCTGATTACTATGAGTGTCATGTAAAACTATATACAAAGATTTATACCGTATACTGATATAGCAGATTGATATTATGAGTGTTATGTAAAACTATACAAACATTTATACCGTATACTGATATAGCAGGTTGATTATTATGAGTGTCATGTAAAACTATACAAACATTTACCGTATACTGATATAGCAGATTATTATGAGTGTCATGTAAAGCTATATAAACAGTTATACCGTATACTGATATAGCAGGTTGGTTATTGTGAGTGTCATGTAAAACTATACAAAATGAGGTTAGTTACTTGATTGGTCGCCTGGTTGATCTAAGTCTGTCATCTCAACGTTTGCTTGTCCATCCGAGGCAGCACCGACATTTCTGGAAAAAATGACATAAATAAATATATAAATGTGTGTTTTTATTTTGCACAAAATGATAGTGAACAATACAAGCTAGACTTTATTTACGCAAGCTCATTTCTCGAAGCTGTTTACACAAAGCTATAACAGTGGACATATTTGACATTTCTTTATAGTAGGGGTAGAATTCTTTTTCAAAAGAAATATCAGTTACTATTCGTAGACATATACTATTTGGAACAATTATGCTTAACTTACGTCGATAGCCTAGCTCCCCTGGAGACTGCAAGGGAGAGAGAGAGAGAGTCATAAAACGAATTTTGAGAGATTCTTTTAAAACCAAAGTTATTGATTATTACCCCCTTACCCTCTACATTCCACCCTCCCTGTAGCAGCTAGACCCTCCTTTCATCCCCACACTTATCTGTGAAGCCAGTGCTATTCTGTATATCATAAACGTGTAATCGATTTGATGAATGATGGAAGAATATTGTCACTTTTTTTAAATTAACCTCCATTTCTATAACGAGTGTATTTGCGAGGGGCCCCGGGGGGGGTAGGGCGGGGAGTGAAGGGAGGGGAGGGAATGAGGGGAGGGAGGGAATGAGGAAGTGTTTGCGGGGAGTGGGTGTTTCTGGTTACCATCATGTGGGCAAGGTGATAACATAAACTCAGGGGGTATTCTACTTGTTGAGTCCTCAAGACTTGTAATATTTCTATTTGCTTTCATAATGACGTATAATACTTTTCTTTGTACTTTACGGATGGATGGATGGATGAAAGCGGTATAGGCTACTCACATTTAAATTTCTTGATTATCATGGAACAGCTTAAGAAGATGAGGCTCATGAGGAGAGCCGCTGTCCCAATAATTACCCACTGAATATAGTCATCTAATGATGCCCCAGTAGTGATGCCCGGTAATTCAGATACAAAACGTTGTTCAGAAACTTGGAAAATAATAAAATGAAATAACGTTATATGTATGCTTATTTGAAAATAAAATAACGTTATGTTTATGCTTATGTGAAAATGATACCAAAGGTAACACCGATACAGCGGTACACAAGGACATATGTAGGTAAAAAAAATAAGGGCTTATGAGAACACATAGGTAAAAGTTAGAGTCATGAGGCTAAGGGAGGGGGGGGGGGCTTGCTCCTGAAACCACCCGGTATATTTTTTACTTACCAGGTAGTGTGACTTTCCTTGATATATTAGTTTCCATATCAACTTCTTGTAATTTACTAAGACAGAAGATCTTAGTTTCTTGGGTCCGAAGCAAAAACTGAAACGACAGAGACAGGTTGAATATGTTTCCATGTCTGGTATAATCCTGTATTCCTGATATATTCATGTCGGTCATGCTGGAGTAAGGGTCACTCAGTTTACAGGATAATGATGAGTTTGGTCTTCCTCCAAAAGAACGGAACGTAACTTTCACAAGATTGTCATCTCCCGTAAGATGAACCGTGTCAACAGAATCTTGGCCATTAATTATAATTGACAAATCCGTCGGTACAACTGAAATCAAAATCACGTAAAATCTCTTAAAATAATCTAACAATTCTTTTGAAACTGATTTCCTAGAATAGAAATAATTAATTCATCTTCAAGTATTTTGGTATAAATACGTTATATAAATATGAAAAACAAGTCCGTGCTGGTGAAATATTGATGGAGCCCTCTAATTAAATTAAATTTGTGATTACATCTATAGAAACAGTACAGTAAATACTGAAATGTTTACTTATAAACAGAAGGATAATATTTCTAATAAAAATAAAGCATTTGACATCATTTTATATGTAGAAAACATTGACAGCTAAGCAGGCATTCCAATACTTGTTAAGGGTAAATCAACAAGAAAATTATAATTGGAAAGTTAAATTTTGTTGTGAAGAATGTCTGCAATGATGACGTCACACCTATAATGTGATCCACTTACTGAAGCGATGGAAGGTATACCCAGTCACACCGTGTTCCGTGCAATCAACCATATTTCGAGTTATGGGGGAGCGACATTGAGATGGGATTTTCCTCACCATTAAGGAATATTTTCATCTCTTAAGATTAGTGTTAGGCTACGTTTTCTGCCACCGGACTATACCTTTCAGGACCCTCGAAACATATACCGCGTTCTAAAAGGAACTAACGTTATATGTTTACATTTAAAGATGAGATTTCTAGGGGGGGGGGGGGGGAGCCAGCTTGTTCATCTCAATACCTTTTTTCGTATGTTTGAGAGAGTGTCTTTCTTGTTTTCATTTTCTTCAAAATGTACTGTAACCCGTTTTCTTCTTACCATAAGTGTTCAGCATTACTGTCTTATTGTAGCCTGTACCCGACGTGTGTCCATCAAAATTAGCAGTACACGAGATATATTCTTGTTCGTTTGTCGGTACGTGATGCAGAATAGATGTTGTATTAAACAAGGTGGTATCATTTGTGACACTGGATGAGGAAGCATTTTTCCTCTCGTTCCCAATTGTCCAGGATAAACTCATCCGTGGTTTTGCTCCCACAGCATTACATATAACAGTAATACTATGTTGTTGTTCTACCCATTGTACTATCGCAACATTCTTACTGTCTATTACCTGGAGAAACATAGTTGGCGGAACTGCATGAAAACGAGAGAAATTAAAGAAAAAAAAACGTGTAATGTAATTTGACTGTTCCGCCGATGTATAGAGACAGGGGGTAGGAAGCTTCCAAACAGTTGGGGGGGGGGGCACAGCATCAGAGGGGCACTTTCTCATTCCACAATCACCACTCGTTATGCTATAAACCGATATATACCGGTCATATCACTTAAATATATATATAAATATATAACACATATATATATACCGATATATACCGGTCATATCACTTAAATATATATAAATATATAACACATATATATAAATATATATGTGTTAGTTTGCTATCAATACTATTATGGTGCGCTGCAACATTGATTTTTTATTTATTGAGATTGTTTATTAACCGTGCTACAGAAAGATATGAGATATCATTTTAAAAATAGCATTTACAGACTAAAAATAAATAATTAAAATAAAATATCAGAATTAAAAAAGGCTTAAGATATCCAAAAAACAGTTCTTTATCAAAGGGGCACAGTGAATTTGCCAGTAGGGCACACTTGCTATTTTGGAAAAAGTGTGGGGGCACTTGCCCCAACCCCCCCCCCCGGCTCCTACCCACCTGTATAGAGAGAACTATAAACAATTATTCAACTGAGATTCAACTGCGATACGTATTATTTTCCTGCAGTAGGCCTACTGCTAGTCTATTGAAGTTGTAAGTCAAAATCAGTCGTTTTTGTTGTACACGTATGACATCATAGACTGTTGCGCAATGCACAAATAAATTGAATAAATTTCGATATTTAACACTATAGCATAACGGATCTAGCTATGTGACTGGGCGTAATAAAAATGTGCGACGTTTTACAAGATCCGTGTTATATACATACTTTTCCATGCGATGTTACCATAACATAAACAGTCCCTCGGGTTTTTCCGTCAAGTGAAACGTAAAACCATCACGTGACCAGCAAAAATTAACATTGTTTTTTATTCCAATGCTGACATTAGGAAGAGTATCATTACACCTTAATAATAGAATAACTTATACCTTCCAAAAATTGACGAAATATTACAACAAACGAGAAAAAAATGGAAGACAAAGGAACAAACATAACTATATCACGTCCGTCGAATTTCAAATTAAGTTGGTCGAATTCTGTCTCGACTGGTCGGAATTCGCATTCGACCGGCCGATATGACCAACTCTGTACCCTAGCAGAACCATATCTCTTACCTTGAGCGAGTTGAGTGCACCCCATGCGACCTCAGTTTTCTACAAACGTTAATCATTCCATTAATTATGTTAAAAGATTTCCTAAATTGATACTCTGACCTCCAAAAATTGTTGCATTTTGACATGTCGAATTCACCATTAACATGCCAAACTTTTATATAATTAATATGTCGAAAATTGCTTATCAGTTAGCAAATATGTCGAATTATGGAAGTAATGGTGGTCGAACCCATCGTAATATGGCGATTAGCGCCCCGCGACAAATATAGTTTGTGACTCTTACCAGAAGAATGCAAATGGTGGCTAAAACTTGTAAATATTATATTGTCAAAGAGAACATATTTTCCATCGCAAAGAAATACTTTTGGAAATAACAGTTTTTCAGGCATTAATACACACAAGGAAACGCCTAAGTGATCGAAAACCACCCAGGTGACCCTCGTATTAACTTGGAATTTATCCGATCACCTCCTCGAATTCATTTGGAAGTTCAAGTCGTCTTTATACTTTCACTTACTGTTCCAAATGGCGGAGTGATTATTGTCTTGTCACTCCCAGAACAATGGAACGATTGTCCTTATATAAAAAAAAAACAACTGTTAGTTTTAAAATAAAACCGAAATAAAAGAACGAGTTCAAAAAGAAATGCATTTAACAAGAGAGTAAAAGCGTGACTTTATTTGTTTATTGCATATTATAAACAAGATTTGTAATGAGCAACGTTTAAGGGAGTTGTTATATTGCAGAGAATTCTCAATTAGTATGTGTAATCATGCATATAGGCTAAGGAGAAGTTATTGGCAAAATAGAAAGACATTCAAAGTAAATAATTGAAGGGATTAAAATCTGGGCAAATAAAGAACATATTCTTATCCATATTACTGCATAGTAGTAAAAATGTCACAACTTAAAGGTCTGCTGTATAGACCCCAACTATAACTATCACGGAAAAACGCTTCTTGGGAATCGACCTGCCTTGTTCGTAAAGTTACTTCTTTTTACCAATTAGTCTGTAACTCCTGCCACATATACTTTTCCTGTATGAGGGTCTTTGTGTGGCCGCTGTATGATTAACTACACTGTAGACATGAACATATTTCCACACAGTGTTTAGAGCCTAATGGTGTTAAGAAGCTATGCAGGCTAATTGTACAGCCTGAGGTGGATTTACGACCGTGGTAGGTCGATTACATAATCACAAAATTCCTATTATAAAGCGTGCTATAATTGGAGCCAAAAATGCAGTTCTATAAGGAAGTACAAAAGATATCAATTACATATAAAAAAAATAGTTAATATGTTTGACCATTATCGTTCTCTTTTAGTTGTATAAAGTTAAATAAAATATTTTGATTGGGTTATAAAAATTCATAAAACTATTGATTAAACATTAAACATTAGCTGTAGTAACAAGATCATCAATTTAACTTTAACATTAAAGAAGCCTTCCAGATATTAATATATTTAAAGAGTTACTAGCTATAGAAACTTGACTACAGCTCAATATTTTCTTTTTCCTTGTACTTAGAAAAGCAAAACTAAAATTCTGTTTAAATTCAACCTTTAAAATATGATTCTGTAAAAAGTATACGCTGAAGATATATCTACTCTATAAAACAGTTAACTAATATTACAGTAAACCTTTATTTCGTTTATTGGTTTCATATGTATGGTTTCATATATTAGTTTCATATATTCGTTTCATGTATATATATATATATGGTTTTACTAATTTGTAGCCTACATGGAACCCAGCAGAAAAATGAAAGAAGCAATGTATTTGAGAGTTTCAGGGGGATGAAGTAGATTCCATCTGAATTTTCTCAGTGGTGTTTTCGTCACTGTTAACATTTTGATTTCCTTTGGGGTTTTTGGAACTCGATGAACCTGTGGATCTAGTATTGGAACTTTCGTTAACTTTGCATCTTCCAATCTGCCCAAAAATTAACCTCCATTCCATTTGGACCTCCTGGTTTCTCACACAGAAGATGAGAAAGATGAATAATCCTTGCAGGGAGTTGCAGATGAGGAAGAGGAGATTAAATATAAACTGGGCACCACCTATCGCTAAGAATCCAAACAGCCAGGCGAGACCCAGCAGCATCAAGATGGAGATGGCGTTTTGGATGCGTTTAATGTTTTCTTTCCTGGGATCATCCTTCTTCAACTGTGGGCGACATGTGATTTGTTTGATTATTAAGACAAACATGACCAGATTGAACACCAGCATGACAGCGATGAACAGAACAACACCAATGTAAAATGTCATGGTACCTGTTTGCGGAAAACAGCTGCAAGAGAGAGAGGATCAGATGATGTAAAAAAAATCACTGACCTTATAAATAGATGAAATATATTTAAGAGCACCGTTTTCCTAAGTAATGGTTTGTGTGAGGATAAACAGGTCCAGCTCTTTCTTTGTTGTAACAGATAAAGAACCTACCCTCTGCCTTTAATCCTCTCTTTGTCCCTCCACAGTTTATCTCCTTCCTCTCCTCTTCCCCTGTTGCTTTCATTTCACCATCCATTGTCTACTTTTAATCCCATTTCATCCATCTCATTGTGTTCACCATGCTCATTAACCTGTCTGTATTCTGTGCGTGTTTTTGTCCCCTCTGTTACTGTAACTTGTCATTTAGCCTCTGAAGAAGATCCTGCTAGGATCGAAACGTCAGGCCAACTTACTTTTACACAGATAAAGAACCTGCCTGAACTTAGTAATCCACTGATGGCCATAAAAAGACGACCTTCCCCAGTGTGTGTGATCCAAAGATGTTTGTTAACAGCTGAATGTCCCAACTGTTTGTGGTCAATACATCTTCATCAATAACCAATTGTTTATATGGTCCATGCATGTTTATGATTAGCAGATATAACCTATTGTTTGAGGTCCATGCATGTTTATGATCAGCAGATTAAACCTATTGTTTATGGTCCATGCATGTAAATGATCAGCAGATTTAACCTATTGTTTGAGGTCTATGCATGTTTATGATCAGCAGATATAACCTATTGTTTGAGGTCCATGCATGTTGATGATCAGCAGAATTAACCTATTGTTTGAAGTCTATGCATGTTTATGATCAGTAGCATTAACCTATTGTTTGAGGTCTATGCATGTTTACGATCAGCAGATTTAACCTATTGTTTGAGGTCTATGCATGTTTATGATCAGCAGATATAACCTATTTTTTGAGGTCTATGCATGTTTACGATCAGCAGATTTAACCTATTGTTTGAGGTCCATGCATGTTTATGATCAGCAGATTTAACCTATTGTTTGAGGTATATGCATGTTTATGATCAGCAGATTTAACCTATTGTTTGAGGTATATGCATGTTTATGATCAGCAGATATAACCTATTGTTTGAGGTCCATGCATGTTTACGATCAGCGGATTTAACCTATTGTTTGAAGTCTATGCATTTTTATGATCAGCAGATTTAACCTATTGTTTGAGGTCCATGCATGATTATGATCAGCAGATATAACCTATTGTTTGAGGTATATGCATGTTTATGATCAGCAGATTTAACCTTTTGTTTGAGGTCTATGCATGTTTATGATCAGCAGATATAACCTATTGTTTGAAGTCTATGCATTTTTATGATCAGCAGATTTAACCTATTGTTTGAAGTCTATGCATTTTTATGATCAGCAGATTTAACCTATTGTTTGAGGTCCATGCATGATTATGATCAGCAGATTTAACCTATTGTTTGAGGTCTATGCATGTTTATGATCAGCAGATTTAACCTTTTGTTTGAGGTATATGCATGTTTATGATCAGCAGATTTAACCTATTGTTTGAAGTCTATGCATTTTTATGATCAGCAGATATAACCTATTGTTTGAGGTCTATGCATGTTTATGATCAGCAGATTTAACCTATTGTTTGAAGTCTATGCATTTTTATGATCAGCAGATTTAACCTATTGTTTGAAGTCTATGCATTTTTATGATCAGCAGATTTAACCTATTGTTTGAGGTCCATGCATGATTATGATCAGCAGATATAACCTATTGTTTGAGGTCTATGCATGTTTATGATCAGCAGATTTAACCTTTTGTTTGAGGTATATGCATGTTTATGATCAGCAGATATAACCTATTGTTTGAAGACTATGCATGTTTATGATCAGCAGATATAACCTATTGTTTGAAGTCTATGCATTTTTATGATCAGCAGATTTAACCTATTGTTTGAGGTCCATGCATGATTATGATCAGCAGATATAACCTATTGTTTGAGGTCTATGCATGTTTATGATCAGCAGATTTAACCTATTGGTTGAGGTCCATGCATGTTTATGATCAGCAGAATTAACCTATTGTTTGAAGTCTATGCATGTTTATGATCAGTAGCATTAACCTATTGTTTGAGGTCTATGCATGTTTACGATCAGCAGATTTAACCTATTGTTTGAGGTCCATGCATTATTATGATCAGCAGATATAACCTATTTTTTGAGGTCTATGCATGTTTACGATCAGCAGATATAACCTATTGTTTGAGGTCCATGCATGTTTATGATCAGCAGATTTAACCTTTTGTTTGAGGTATATGCATGTTTATGATCAGCAGATATAACCTATTGTTTGAGGTCCATGCATGTTTACGATCAGCGGATTTAACCTATTGTTTGAAGTCTATGCATTTTTATGATCAGCAGATTTAACCTATTGTTTGAGGTCCATGCATGATTATGATCAGCAGATTTAACCTATTGTTTGAGGTATATGCATGTTTATGATCAGCAGATTTAACCTATTGTTTGAGGTCTATGCATGTTGATGATCAGCAGATTTAACCTATTGTTTGAGGTCCATGCATGATTATGATCAGCAGATATAACCTATTGTTTGAGGTCTATGCATGTTTATGATCAGCAGATTTCACCTATTGGTTGAGGTCCATGCATGTTTATGATCAGCAGAATTAACCTATTGTTTGAAGTCTATGCATGTTGATGATCAGTAGCATTAACCTATTGTTTGAGGTCTATGCATGTTTATGATCAGCAGATTTAACCTATTGTTTGAGGTCCATGCATCATTATGATCTGCAGAATTAACCTATTGTTTGAAGTCTATGCATGTTTATGATCAGCAGATTTAACCTATTGTTTGAGGTCCATGCATGATTATGATCAGCAGATATAACCTATTGTTTGAGGTCTATGTATGTTTACGATCAGCAGATTTAACCTATTGTTTGAGGTCTATGCATGTTTATGATCAGCAGCTTTAATCTTTTGTTTGAGGTCCATGCATGATTATGATCAGCAGATTTAACCTATTGTTTGAGGTCCATGCATGATTATGATCAGCAGATATAACATATTGTTTGAGGTCCATGCATGTTTACGATCAGCGGATTTAACCTATTGTTTGAGGTCTATGCATGTTTATGATCAGCAGATTTAACCTATTGTTTGAGGTCCATGCATGATTATAATCAGCAGATATAACCTATTGTTTGAGGTCTATGCATGTTTACGATCAGCAGATTTAACCTATTGTTTGAGGTCCATGCATGTTTATGATCAGCAGATTTAACCTATTGTTTGAGGTATATGCATGATTATGATCAGCAGATTTAACCTATTGTTCGAGGTATATGCATGTTTATGATCAGCAGATTTCACCTATTGTTTGAGGTCCATGCATGTTTATGATCAGCAGAGTTAACCTATTGTTTGAGGTCTATGCATGTTTATGATCAGCAGATTTAACCTATTGTTTGAGGTCTATGCATGTTGATGATCAGCAGAATTAACCTATTGTTTGAGGTCTATGCATGTTTACGATCAGCAGATTTAACCTATTGTTTGAGGTCTATGCATGTTGATGATCAGCAGAATTAACCTATTGCTTGAGGTCTATGCATGTTTACGATCAGCAGATTTAACCTATTGTTTGAGGTCTATGCATGTTTATGATCAGCAGATTTCACCTATTGGTTGAGGTCCATGCATGTTTATCATCAGCAGAATTAACCTATTGTTTGAAGTCTATGCATGTTGATGATCAGTAGCATTAACCTATTGTTTGAGGTCTATGCATGTTTACGATCAGCAGATTTAACCTATTGTTTGAGGTCCATGCATTATTATGATCAGCAGATATAACCTATTTTTTGAGGTCTATGCATGTTTACGATCAGCAGATTTAACCTATTGTTTGAGGTCCATGCATGTTTAGGATCAGCAGATTTAACCTTTTGTTTGAGGTATATGCATGTTTATGATCAGCAGATATAACCTATTGTTTGAGGTCCATGCATGTTTACGATCAGCGGATTTAACCTATTGTTTGAAGTCTATGCATTTTTATGATCAGCAGATTTAACCTATTGTTTGAGGTATATGCATGATTATGATCAGCAGATATAACCTATTGTTTGAGGTCTATGCATGTTTATGATCAGCAGATTTCACCTTTTGTTTGAGGTCTATGCATGTTTATTATCAGCAGATTTAACCTTTTGTTTGAGGTCCATGCATGATTATGATCAGCAGATTTAACCTATTGTTTGAGGTCCATGCATGATTATGATCAGCAGATATAACATATTGTTTGAGGTCCATGCATGTTTACGATCAGCGGATTTAACCTATTGTTTGAGGTCTATGCATGTTTATGATCAGCAGATTTAACCTATTGTTTGAGGTCCATGCATGATTATAATCAGCAGATATAACCTATTGTTTAAGGTCTATGCATGTTTACGATCAGCAGATTTAACCTATTGTTTGAGGTCCATGCATGTTTATGATCAGCAGATTTAACCTATTGTTTGAGGTATATGCATGATTATGATCAGCAGATTTAACCTATTGTTTGAGGTATATGCATGTTTATGATCAGCAGATTTCACCTATTGTTTGAGGTCCATGCATGTTTATGATCAGCAGATTTAACCTATTGTTTGAGGTCTATGCATGTTTATGATCAGCAGATTTAACCTATTGTTTGAGGTCTATGCATGTTGATGATCAGCAGAATTAACCTATTGTTTGAGGTCCATGCATGTTTACGATCAGCGGATTTAACCTATTGTTTGAAGTCTATGCATTTTTATGATCAGCAGATTTAACCTATTGTTTGAGGTATATGCATGATTATGATCAGCAGATATAACCTATTGTTTGAGGTCTATGCATGTTTATGATCAGCAGATTTCACCTTTTGTTTGAGGTCTATGCATGTTTATTATCAGCAGATTTAACCTTTTGTTTGAGGTCCATGCATGATTATGATCAGCAGATTTAACCTATTGTTTGAGGTCCATGCATGATTATGATCAGCAGATATAACATATTGTTTGAGGTCCATGCATGTTTACGATCAGCGGATTTAACCTATTGTTTGAGGTCTATGCATGTTTATGATCAGCAGATTTAACCTATTGTTTGAGGTCCATGCATGATTATAATCAGCAGATATAACCTATTGTTTAAGGTCTATGCATGTTTACGATCAGCAGATTTAACCTATTGTTTGAGGTCCATGCATGTTTATGATCAGCAGATTTAACCTATTGTTTGAGGTATATGCATGATTATGATCAGCAGATTTAACCTATTGTTTGAGGTATATGCATGTTTATGATCAGCAGATTTCACCTATTGTTTGAGGTCCATGCATGTTTATGATCAGCAGATTTAACCTATTGTTTGAGGTCTATGCATGTTTATGATCAGCAGATTTAACCTATTGTTTGAGGTCTATGCATGTTGATGATCAGCAGAATTAACCTATTGTTTGAGGTCTATGCATGTTTATGATCAGCAGATTTAACCTATTGTTTGAGGTCTATGCATGTTTATGATCAGCAGCATTAACCTATTGTTTGAGGTCCATGCATGATTATGATCAGCAGATTTAACCTATTGTTTGAGGTCCATGCATGATTATGATCAGCAGATTAAACCTATTGTTTGAGGTCCATGCATGTTTACGATCAGCGGATTTAACCTATTGTTTGAGGTCTATGCATGTTTACGATCAGCAGATTTAACCTATTGCTTGAGGTCCATGCATGATTATAATCAGCAGATATAACCTATTGTTTGAGGTCTATGCATGTTTACGATCAGCGGATTTAACCTATTGTTTGAGGTCGATGCATGTTGATGATCAGCAGATTTAACCTATTGTTTGAGGTCCATGCATGATTATGATCAGCAGATATAACCTATTGTTTGAGGTCTATGCATGTTTACGATCAGCAGATTTAACCTATTGTTTGAGGTCCATGCATGTTTATGATCAGAAGATTTAACCTATTGTTTGAGGTATATGCATGATTATGATCAGCAGATTTAACCTATTGTTTGAGGTATATGCATGTTTATGATCAGCAGATTTCACCTATTGTTTGAGGTCCATGCATGTTTATGATCAGCAGATTTAACCTATTGTTTGAGGTCCATGCATGTTTATGATCAGCAGATTTAACCTATTGTTTGAGGTCTATGCATGTTTATGATCAGCAGAATTAACCTATTGTTTGAGGTCTATGCATGTTTATGATCAGCAGATTTAACCTATTGTTTGAGGTCTATGCATGTTTACGATCAGCAGCATTAACCTATTGTTTGAGGTCCATGCATGATTATGATCAGCAGATTTAACCTATTGTTTGAGGTCCATGCATGATTATGATCAGCAGATATAACCTATTGTTTGAGGTCCATGCATGTTTACGATCAGCGGATTTAACCTATTGTTTGAGGTCTATGCATGTTTACGATCAGCAGATTTAACCTATTGTTTGAGGTCTATGCATGTTTACGATCAGCAGATTTAACCTATTGTTTGAGGTATATGCATGATTATAATCAGCAGATATAACCTATTGTTTGAGGTCTATGCATGTTTACGATCGGCGGATTTAACCTATTGTTTGAGGTCTATGCATGTTGATGATCAGCAGATTTAACCTATTGTTTGAGGTCCATGCATGATTATAATCAGCAGATATAACCTATTGTTTGAGGTCTATGCATGATAATGATCAGCAGATTTAACCTATTGTTTGAGGTATATGCATGTTTATGATCAGCAGATTTCACCTATTGTTTGAGGTCCATGCATGTATATGATCAGCATATTTAACCTATTGTTTGAGGTCTATGCATGTTTACGATCAGCAGATTTAACCTATTGTTTGAGGTCTATGCATGTTGATGATCAGCAGATATAACCTATTGTTTGAGGTCCATGCATGTTTACGATCAGCGGATTTAACCTATTGTTTGAAGTCTATGCATTTTTATGATCAGCAGATTTAACCTATTGTTTGAGGTCCATGCATGATTATGATCAGCAGATATAACCTATTGTTTGAGGTCTATGCATGTTTATGATCAGCAGAATTCACCTATTGTTTGAGGTCTATGCATGTTTATTATCAGCAGATTTAACCTTTTGTTTGAGGTCCATGCATGATTATGATCAGCAGATTTAACCTATTGTTTGAGGTCCATGCATGATTATGATCAGCAGATATAACATATTGTTTGAGGTCCATGCATGTTTACGATCAGCGGATTTAACCTATTGTTTGAGGTCTATGCATGTTTATGATCAGCAGATTTAACCTATTGTTTGAGGTCCATGCATGATTATAATCAGCAGATATAACCTATTGTTTAAGGTCTATGCATGTTTACGATCAGCAGATTTAACCTATTGTTTGAGGTCCATGCATGTTTATGATCAGCAGATTTAACCTATTGTTTGAGGCATATGCATGATTATGATCAGCAGATTTAACCTATTGTTTGAGGTATATGCATGTTTATGATCAGCAGATTTCACCTATTGTTTGAGGTCCATGCATGTTTATGATCAGCAGATTTAACCTATTGTTTGAGGTCTATGCATGTTTATGATCAGCAGATTTAACCTATTGTTTGAGGTCTATGCATGTTGATGATCAGCAGAATTAACCTATTGTTTGAGGTCTATGCATGTTTATGATCAGCAGATTTAACCTATTGTTTGAGGTCTATGCATGTTTATGATCAGCAGCATTAACCTATTGTTTGAGGTCCATGCATGATTATGATCAGCAGATTTAACCTATTGTTTGAGGTCCATGCATGATTATGATCAGCAGATTAAACCTATTGTTTGAGGTCCATGCATGTTTACGATCAGCGGATTTAACCTATTGTTTGAGGTCTATGCATGTTTACGATCAGCAGATTTAACCTATTGCTTGAGGTCCATGCATGATTATAATCAGCAGATATAACCTATTGTTTGAGGTCTATGCATGTTTACGATCAGCGGATTTAACCTATTGTTTGAGGTCTATGCATGTTGATGATCAGCAGATTTAACCTATTGTTTGAGGTCCATGCATGATTATGATCAGCAGATATAACCTATTGTTTGAGGTCTATGCATGTTTACGATCAGCAGATTTAACCTATTGTTTGAGGTCCATGCATGATTATGATCAGAAGATTTAACCTATTGTTTGAGGTATATGCATGATTATGATCAGCAGATTTAACCTATTGTTTGAGGTATATGCATGTTTATGATCAGCAGATTTCACCTATTGTTTGAGGTCCATGCATGTTTATGATCAGCAGATTTAACCTATTGTTTGAGGTCCATGCATGTTTATGATCAGCAGATTTAACCTATTGTTTGAGGTCTATGCATGTTTATGATCAGCAGAATTAACCTATTGTTTGAGGTCTATGCATGTTTATGATCAGCAGATTTAACCTATTGTTTGAGGTCCATGCATGTTTATGATCAGCAGATTTAACCTATTGTTTGAGGTCTATGCATGTTTATGATCAGCAGAATTAACCTATTGTTTGAGGTCTATGCATGTTTATGATCAGCAGATTTAACCTATTGTTTGAGGTCTATGCATGTTTACGATCAGCAGCATTAACCTATTGTTTGAGGTCCATGCATGATTATGATCAGCAGATTTAACCTATTGTTTGAGGTCCATGCATGATTATGATCAGCAGATATAACCTATTGTTTGAGGTCCATGCATGTTTACGATCAGCGGATTTAACCTATTGTTTGAGGTCTATGCATGTTTACGATCAGCAGATTTAACCTATTGTTTGAGGTCTATGCATGTTTACGATCAGCAGATTTAACCTATTGTTTGAGGTATATGCATGATTATAATCAGCAGATATAACCTATTGTTTGAGGTCTATGCATGTTTACGATCAGCGGATTTAACCTATTGTTTGAGGTCTATGCATGTTGATGATCAGCAGATTTAACCTATTGTTTGAGGTCCATGCATGATTATAATCAGCAGATATAACCTATTGTTTGAGGTCCATGCATGTTTACGATCAGCAGATTTAACCTATTGTTTGAGGTCCATGCATGATTATAATCAGCAGATATAACCTATTGTTTGAGGTCTATGCATGTTTACGATCAGCAGATTTAACCTATTGTTTGAGGTCCATGCATGTTTATGATCAGCAGATTTAACCTATTGTTTGAGGTATATGCATGATTATGATCAGCAGATTTAACCTATTGTTTGAGGTATATGCATGTTTATGATCAGCAGATTTCACCTATTGTTTGAGGTCCATGCATGTTTATGATCAGCAGATTTAACCTATTGTTTGAGGTCTATGCATGTTTATGATCAGCAGATTTAACCTATTGTTTGAGGTCTATGCATGTTGATGATCAGCAGAATTAACCTATTGTTTGAGGTCTATGCATGTTTATGATCAGCAGATTTAACCTATTGTTTGAGGTCTATGCATGTTTATGATCAGCAGCATTAACCTATTGTTTGAGGTCCATGCATGATTACGATCAGCAGATTTAACCTATTGTTTGAGGTCTATGCATGTTTATGATCAGCAGATATAACCTATTGTTTGAGGTCCATGCATGTTTACGATCAGCGGATTTAACCTATTGTTTGAGGTCTATGCATGTTTACGATCAGCAGATTTAACCTATTGTTTGAGGTCTATGCATGTTTACGATCAGCAGATTTAACCTATTGTTTGAGGTCTATGCATGATTATGATCAGCAGATTTAACCTATTGTTTGAGGTCTATGCATGTTTACGATCAGCAGATTTAACCTATTGTTTGAGGTCCATGCATGTTTATGATCAGCAGATTTCACCTATTGTTTGAGGTCTATGCATGTTTATGATCAGCAGATTTAACCTATTGTTTGAGGTCTATGCATGTTCATGATCAGCAGCATTAACCTATTGTTTGAGGTCCATGCATGATCATGATCAGCAGATTTAACCTATTGTTTGAGGTCCATGCATGATTATGATCAGCATATATAACCTATTGTTTGAGGTCCATGCATGTTTACGATCAGCAGATTTAACCTATTGTTTGAGGTCCATGCATGTTTATGATCAGCAGATATAACCTATTGTTTGAGGTCTATGCATGTTTACGATCAGCAGATTTAACCTATTGTTTGAGGTCCATGCATGTTAATGATCAGCAAATTTAACCTATTGTTTGAGGTCTATGCATGTTTATGATCAGCAGATTTCACCTATTGTTTGAGGTCTATGCATGTTTATGATCAGCAGATTTAACCTATTGTTTGAGGTCTATGCATGTTTATGATCAGCAGATTTAACCTATTGTTTGAGGTCCATGCATGATTATGATCAACAGATATAACCTATTGTTTGAGGTCTATGCATGTTTACGATCAGCAGATTTAACCTATTGTTTGAGGTCTATGCATGTTTACGATCAGCAGATTTAACCTATTGTTTCAGGTCCATGCATGATTATCATCAGCAGATATAACCTATTGTTTGAGGTCTATGCATGTTTACGATCAGCAGATTTAACCTATTGTTTGAGGTCCATGCATGTTAATGATCAGCAAATTTAACCTATTGTTTGAGGTCTATGCATGTTTATGATCAGCAGATTTCACCTATTGTTTGAGGTCTATGCATGTTTATGATCAGCAGATTTAACCTATTGATTGAGGTATATGCATGTTTATGATCAGCAGATTTAACCTATTGTTTGAGGTCCATGCATGATTATAATCAGCAGATATAACCTATTGTTTGAGGTCTATGCATGTTTACGATCAGCAGATTTAACCTATTGTTTGAGGTCTATGCATGTTTACGATCAGCAGATTTAACCTATTGTTTGAGGTCCATGCATGATTATAATCAGCAGATATAACCTATTGTTTGAGGTCTATGCATGTTTACGATCAGCAGATGTAACCTATTGTTTGAGGTCCATGCATGTTTATGATCAGCAGATTTCACCTATTGTTTGAGGTCTATGCATGTTGATGATCAGCAGATTTAACCTATTGTTTGAGGTCTATGCATGTTTATGATCAGCAGCATTAACCTATTGTTTGAGGTCCATGCATGATTATGATCAGCAGATTTAACCTATTGTTTGAGGTCCATGCATGATTATGATCAGCAGATATAACCTATTGTTTGAGGTCCATGCATGTTTACGATCAGCAGATTTAACCTATTGTTTGAGGTCCATGCATGTTTATGATCAGCAGATATAACCTATTGTTTGAGGTCTATGCATGTTTACGATCAGCAGATTTAACCTATTGTTTGAGGTCCATGCATGTTAATGATCAGCAAATTTAACCTATTGTTTGAGGTCTATGCATGTTTATGATCAGCAGATTTCACCTATTGTTTGAGGTCTATGCATGTTTATGATCAGCAGATTTAACCTATTGTTTGAGGTCTATGCATGTTTACGATCAGCAGATTTAACCTATTGTTTGAGGTCCATGCATGTTTATGATCAGCAGATTTAACCTATTGTTTGAGGTCTATGCATGTTGATGATCAGCAGCATTAACCTATTGTTTGAGGTCCATGCATGATGATGATCAGCAGATTTAACCTATTGTTTGAGGTCCATGCATGTTTACGATCATTAGATTTAACCTATTGTTTGAGGTATATGCATGATTATAATCAGCAGATATAACCTAATGTTGGAGGTCTATGTATGTTTACGATCAGCAGATTTAACCTATTGTTTGAGGTCCATGCATGTTTACGATCAGCAGATTTAACCTATTATTTGAGGTATATGCATGTTTATGATCAGCAGATTTTACCTATTGTTTGAGGTCCATGCATGATTATAATCAGCAGATATAACCTATTGTTTGAGGTCTATGCATGTTTACGATCAGCAGATTTAACCTATTGTTTGAGGTCCATGCATGTTTTTGATCAGCAGATATAACCTATTGTTTGAAGTCTATGCATGTTTACGATCAGCAGATTTAAGCTATTGTTTGAGGTCCATGCATGTTAATGATCATTAGATTTAACCTATTGTTTGAGGTATATGCATGATTATAATCAGCAGATATAACCTAATGTTGGAGGTCTATGTATGTTTACGATCAGCAGATTTAACCTATTGTTTGAGGTCCATGCATGTTTACGATCAGCAGATTTAACCTATTATTTGAGGTATATGCATGTTTATGATCAGCAGATTTTACCTATTGTTTGAGGTCCATGCATGATTATAATCAGCAGATATAACCTATTGTTTGAGGTCTATGCATGTTTACGATCAGCAGATTTAACCTATTGTTTGAGGTCTATGCATGTTTACGATCAGCAGATTTCACCTATTGTTTGAGGTCCATGCATGATTATGATCAGCAGATATAACCTATTGTTTGAGGTCTATGCATGTTTACGATCAGCAGAATTAACCTATTGTTTGAGGTCCATGCATGTTTATGATCAGCAGATTTCACCTATTGTTTGAGGTCCATGCATGTTTATGATCAGCAGATTTAACCTATTGTTTGAGGTCTATGCATGTTTATGATCAGCAGCATTAACCTATTGTTTGAGGTCCATGCATGATTATGATCATCAGATTTAACCTATTGTTTGAGGTCCATGCATGATTATGATCAGCAGATATAACCTATTGTTTGAGGTCCATGCATGTTTACGATCAGCAGATTTAACCTATTGTTTGAGGTCCATGCATGTTTTTGATCAGCAGATATAACCTATTGTTTGAAGTCTATGCATGTTTACGATCAGCAGATTTAAGCTATTGTTTGAGGTCCATGCATGTTAATGATCAGCAAATTTAACCTATTGTTTGAGGTCTATGCATGTTTATGATCAGCAGATTTCACCTATTGTTTGAGGTCTATGCATGTTTATGATCAGCAGATTTAACCTATTGTTTGAGGTCTATGCATGTTTATGATCAGCAGATTTAACCTATTGTTTGAGGTCCATGCATGTTTATGATCAGCAGATTTAACCTATTGGTTGAGGTATATGCATGTTTATGATCAGCAGATTTAACCTATTGTTTGAGGTCTATGCATGTTGATGATCAGCAGATTTAACCTATTGTTTGAGGTCTATGCATGTTGATGATCAGCAGCATTAACCTATTGTTTGAGGTCCATGCATGATTATGATCAGCAGATTTAACCTATTGTTTGAGGTCCATGCATATTGATGATCAGCAGATGTAACCTATTGTTTGAGGTCCATGCATGTTTACGATCAGCATATTTAACCTATTGTTTGAGGTCCATGCATGTTTACGATCATGAGATTTAACCTATTGTTTGAGGTCCATGCATGTTTACGATCATGAGATTTAACCTATTGTTTGAGGTATATGCATGATAATGATCAGCAGATTTAACCTATTGTTTGAGGTATATGCATGTTTATGATCAGCAGATTTCACCTATTGTTTGAGGTCCATGCATGTATATGATCAGCATATTTAACCTATTGTTTGAGGTCTATGCATGTTTACGATCAGCAGATTTAACCTATTGTTTGAGGTCTATGCATGTTGATGATCAGCAGATATAACCTATTGTTTGAGGTCCATGCATGTTTACGATCAGCGGATTTAACCTATTGTTTGAAGTCTATGCATTTTTATGATCAGCAGATTTAACCTATTGTTTGAGGTCCATGCATGATTATGATCAGCAGATATAACCTATTGTTTGAGGTCTATGCATGTTTATGATCAGCAGAATTCACCTATTGTTTGAGGTCTATGCATGTTTATTATCAGCAGATTTAACCTTTTGTTTGAGGTCCATGCATGATTATGATCAGCAGATTTAACCTATTGTTTGAGGTCCATGCATGATTATGATCAGCAGATATAACATATTGTTTGAGGTCCATGCATGTTTACGATCAGCGGATTTAACCTATTGTTTGAGGTCTATGCATGTTTATGATCAGCAGATTTAACCTATTGTTTGAGGTCCATGCATGATTATAATCAGCAGATATAACCTATTGTTTAAGGTCTATGCATGTTTACGATCAGCAGATTTAACCTATTGTTTGAGGTCCATGCATGTTTATGATCAGCAGATTTAACCTATTGTTTGAGGCATATGCATGATTATGATCAGCAGATTTAACCTATTGTTTGAGGTATATGCATGTTTATGATCAGCAGATTTCACCTATTGTTTGAGGTCCATGCATGTTTATGATCAGCAGATTTAACCTATTGTTTGAGGTCTATGCATGTTTATGATCAGCAGATTTAACCTATTGTTTGAGGTCTATGCATGTTGATGATCAGCAGAATTAACCTATTGTTTGAGGTCTATGCATGTTTATGATCAGCAGATTTAACCTATTGTTTGAGGTCTATGCATGTTTATGATCAGCAGCATTAACCTATTGTTTGAGGTCCATGCATGATTATGATCAGCAGATTTAACCTATTGTTTGAGGTCCATGCATGATTATGATCAGCAGATTAAACCTATTGTTTGAGGTCCATGCATGTTTATGATCAGCGGATTTAACCTATTGTTTGAGGTCTATGCATGTTTACGATCAGCAGATTTAACCTATTGCTTGAGGTCCATGCATGATTATAATCAGCAGATATAACCTATTGTTTGAGGTCTATGCATGTTTACGATCAGCGGATTTAACCTATTGTTTGAGGTCTATGCATGTTGATGATCAGCAGATTTAACCTATTGTTTGAGGTCCATGCATGATTATGATCAGCAGATATAACCTATTGTTTGAGGTCTATGCATGTTTACGATCAGCAGATTTAACCTATTGTTTGAGGTCCATGCATGATTATGATCAGAAGATTTAACCTATTGTTTGAGGTATATGCATGATTATGATCAGCAGATTTAACCTATTGTTTGAGGTATATGCATGTTTATGATCAGCAGATTTCACCTATTGTTTGAGGTCCATGCATGTTTATGATCAGCAGATTTAACCTATTGTTTGAGGTCCATGCATGTTTATGATCAGCAGATTTAACCTATTGTTTGAGGTCTATGCATGTTTATGATCAGCAGAATTAACCTATTGTTTGAGGTCTATGCATGTTTATGATCAGCAGATTTAACCTATTGTTTGAGGTCCATGCATGTTTATGATCAGCAGATTTAACCTATTGTTTGAGGTCTATGCATGTTTATGATCAGCAGAATTAACCTATTGTTTGAGGTCTATGCATGTTTATGATCAGCAGATTTAACCTATTGTTTGAGGTCTATGCATGTTTACGATCAGCAGCATTAACCTATTGTTTGAGGTCCATGCATGATTATGATCAGCAGATTTAACCTATTGTTTGAGGTCCATGCATGATTATGATCAGCAGATATAACCTATTGTTTGAGGTCCATGCATGTTTACGATCAGCGGATTTAACCTATTGTTTGAGGTCTATGCATGTTTACGATCAGCAGATTTAACCTATTGTTTGAGGTCTATGCATGTTTACGATCAGCAGATTTAACCTATTGTTTGAGGTATATGCATGATTATAATCAGCAGATATAACCTATTGTTTGAGGTCTATGCAT
The DNA here is from genome assembly GCF_037975245.1 of Apostichopus japonicus. NCBI lineage: Eukaryota > Metazoa > Echinodermata > Holothuroidea > Aspidochirotida > Stichopodidae > Apostichopus > Apostichopus japonicus. Next base: position 19,843,368 of record NC_092578.1, on the reverse strand, counting down.
GTTTACGATCAGCGGATTTAACCTATTGTTTGAGGTCTATGCATGTTGATGATCAGCAGATTTAACCTATTGTTTGAGGTCCATGCATGATTATAATCAGCAGATATAACCTATTGTTTGAGGTCCATGCATGTTTACGATCAGCAGATTTAACCTATTGTTTGAGGTCCATGCATGATTATAATCAGCAGATATAACCTATTGTTTGAGGTCTATGCATGTTTACGATCAGCAGATTTAACCTATTGTTTGAGGTCCATGCATGTTTATGATCAGCAGATTTAACCTATTGTTTGAGGTATATGCATGATTATGATCAGCAGATTTAACCTATTGTTTGAGGTATATGCATGTTTATGATCAGCAGATTTCACCTATTGTTTGAGGTCCATGCATGTTTATGATCAGCAGATTTAACCTATTGTTTGAGGTCTATGCATGTTTATGATCAGCAGATTTAACCTATTGTTTGAGGTCTATGCATGTTGATGATCAGCAGAATTAACCTATTGTTTGAGGTCTATGCATGTTTATGATCAGCAGATTTAACCTATTGTTTGAGGTCTATGCATGTTTATGATCAGCAGCATTAACCTATTGTTTGAGGTCCATGCATGATTACGATCAGCAGATTTAACCTATTGTTTGAGGTCTATGCATGTTTATGATCAGCAGATATAACCTATTGTTTGAGGTCCATGCATGTTTACGATCAGCGGATTTAACCTATTGTTTGAGGTCTATGCATGTTTACGATCAGCAGATTTAACCTATTGTTTGAGGTCTATGCATGTTTACGATCAGCAGATTTAACCTATTGTTTGAGGTCTATGCATGATTATGATCAGCAGATTTAACCTATTGTTTGAGGTCTATGCATGTTTACGATCAGCAGATTTAACCTATTGTTTGAGGTCCATGCATGTTTATGATCAGCAGATTTCACCTATTGTTTGAGGTCTATGCATGTTTATGATCAGCAGATTTAACCTATTGTTTGAGGTCTATGCATGTTCATGATCAGCAGCATTAACCTATTGTTTGAGGTCCATGCATGATCATGATCAGCAGATTTAACCTATTGTTTGAGGTCCATGCATGATTATGATCAGCATATATAACCTATTGTTTGAGGTCCATGCATGTTTACGATCAGCAGATTTAACCTATTGTTTGAGGTCCATGCATGTTTATGATCAGCAGATATAACCTATTGTTTGAGGTCTATGCATGTTTACGATCAGCAGATTTAACCTATTGTTTGAGGTCCATGCATGTTAATGATCAGCAAATTTAACCTATTGTTTGAGGTCTATGCATGTTCATGATCAGCAGATTTCACCTATTGTTTGAGGTCTATGCATGTTTATGATCAGCAGATTTAACCTATTGTTTGAGGTCTATGCATGTTTATGATCAGCAGATTTAACCTATTGTTTGAGGTCCATGCATGATTATGATCAACAGATATAACCTATTGTTTGAGGTCTATGCATGTTTACGATCAGCAGATTTAACCTATTGTTTGAGGTCTATGCATGTTTACGATCAGCAGATTTAACCTATTGTTTCAGGTCCATGCATGATTATCATCAGCAGATATAACCTATTGTTTGAGGTCTATGCATGTTTACGATCAGCAGATTTAACCTATTGTTTGAGGTCCATGCATGTTAATGATCAGCAAATTTAACCTATTGTTTGAGGTCTATGCATGTTTATGATCAGCAGATTTCACCTATTGTTTGAGGTCTATGCATGTTTATGATCAGCAGATTTAACCTATTGATTGAGGTATATGCATGTTTATGATCAGCAGATTTAACCTATTGTTTGAGGTCCATGCATGATTATAATCAGCAGATATAACCTATTGTTTGAGGTCTATGCATGTTTACGATCAGCAGATTTAACCTATTGTTTGAGGTCTATGCATGTTTACGATCAGCAGATTTAACCTATTGTTTGAGGTCCATGCATGATTATAATCAGCAGATATAACCTATTGTTTGAGGTCTATGCATGTTTACGATCAGCAGATGTAACCTATTGTTTGAGGTCCATGCATGTTTATGATCAGCAGATTTCACCTATTGTTTGAGGTCTATGCATGTTGATGATCAGCAGATTTAACCTATTGTTTGAGGTCTATGCATGTTTATGATCAGCAGCATTAACCTATTGTTTGAGGTCCATGCATGATTATGATCAGCAGATGTAACCTATTGTTTGAGGTCCATGCATGATTATGATCAGCAGATATAACCTATTGTTTGAGGTCCATGCATGTTTATGATCAGCAGATATAACCTATTGTTTGAGGTCTATGCATGTTTACGATCAGCAGATTTAACCTATTGTTTGAGGTCCATGCATGTTAATGATCAGCAAATTTAACCTATTGTTTGAGGTCTATGCATGTTTATGATCAGCAGATTTCACCTATTGTTTGAGGTCTATGCATGTTTATGATCAGCAGATTTAACCTATTGTTTGAGGTCTATGCATGTTTACGATCAGCAGATTTAACCTATTGTTTGAGGTCCATGCATGTTTATGATCAGCAGATTTAACCTATTGTTTGAGGTCTATGCATGTTGATGATCAGCAGCATTAACCTATTGTTTGAGGTCCATGCATGATGATGATCAGCAGATTTAACCTATTGTTTGAGGTCCATGCATGTTTACGATCATTAGATTTAACCTATTGTTTGAGGTATATGCATGATTATAATCAGCAGATATAACCTAATGTTGGAGGTCTATGTATGTTTACGATCAGCAGATTTAACCTATTGTTTGAGGTCCATGCATGTTTACGATCAGCAGATTTAACCTATTATTTGAGGTATATGCATGTTTATGATCAGCAGATTTTACCTATTGTTTGAGGTCCATGCATGATTATAATCAGCAGATATAACCTATTGTTTGAGGTCTATGCATGTTTATGATCAGCAGATTTAACCTATTGTTTGAGGTCCATGCATGTTTTTGATCAGCAGATATAACCTATTGTTTGAAGTCTATGCATGTTTACGATCAGCAGATTTAAGCTATTGTTTGAGGTCCATGCATGTTAATGATCATTAGATTTAACCTATTGTTTGAGGTATATGCATGATTATAATCAGCAGATATAACCTAATGTTGGAGGTCTATGTATGTTTACGATCAGCAGATTTAACCTATTGTTTGAGGTCCATGCATGTTTACGATCAGCAGATTTAACCTATTATTTGAGGTATATGCATGTTTATGATCAGCAGATTTTACCTATTGTTTGAGGTCCATGCATGATTATAATCAGCAGATATAACCTATTGTTTGAGGTCTATGCATGTTTACGATCAGCAGATTTAACCTATTGTTTGAGGTCTATGCATGTTTACGATCAGCAGATTTCACCTATTGTTTGAGGTCCATGCATGATTATGATCAGCAGATATAACCTATTGTTTGAGGTCTATGCATGTTTACGATCAGCAGAATTAACCTATTGTTTGAGGTCCATGCATGTTTATGATCAGCAGATTTCACCTATTGTTTGAGGTCCATGCATGTTTATGATCAGCAGATTTAACCTATTGTTTGAGGTCTATGCATGTTTATGATCAGCAGCATTAACCTATTGTTTGAGGTCCATGCATGATTATGATCATCAGATTTAACCTATTGTTTGAGGTCCATGCATGATTATGATCAGCAGATATAACCTATTGTTTGAGGTCCATGCATGTTTACGATCAGCAGATTTAACCTATTGTTTGAGGTCCATGCATGTTTTTGATCAGCAGATATAACCTATTGTTTGAAGTCTATGCATGTTTACGATCAGCAGATTTAAGCTATTGTTTGAGGTCCATGCATGTTAATGATCAGCAAATTTAACCTATTGTTTGAGGTCTATGCATGTTTATGATCAGCAGATTTCACCTATTGTTTGAGGTCTATGCATGTTTATGATCAGCAGATTTAACCTATTGTTTGAGGTCTATGCATGTTTATGATCAGCAGATTTAACCTATTGTTTGAGGTCCATGCATGTTTATGATCAGCAGATTTAACCTATTGGTTGAGGTATATGCATGTTTATGATCAGCAGATTTAACCTATTGTTTGAGGTCTATGCATGTTGATGATCAGCAGATTTAACCTATTGTTTGAGGTCTATGCATGTTGATGATCAGCAGCATTAACCTATTGTTTGAGGTCCATGCATGATTATGATCAGCAGATTTAACCTATTGTTTGAGGTCCATGCATATTGATGATCAGCAGATGTAACCTATTGTTTGAGGTCCATGCATGTTTACGATCAGCATATTTAACCTATTGTTTGAGGTCCATGCATGTTTACGATCATGAGATTTAACCTATTGTTTGAGGTCCATGCATGTTTACGATCATGAGATTTAACCTATTGTTTGAGGTATATGCATGATTATAATCAGCAGATATAACCTACTGTTTGAGGTCTATGCATGTTTACGATCAGCAGATTTTACCTATTGTTTGAGGTCCATGCATGTTTATGATCAGCAGATTTAACCTATTGTTTGAGGTATATGCATGTTTATGATCAGCAGATTTAACCTATTGTTTGAGGTAAATGCATGTTAATGATCAGCAGATATAACCTATTGTTTGAGGTCCATGCATGTTTACGATCAGCGGATTTAACCTATTGTTTGAAGTTTATGCATGCTTATGATCAGCAGATTTAACCCATTGTTTGAGGTCCATGCATGATTATGATCAGCAGATATAACCTATTGTTTGAGGTCTATGCATGTTTATGATCAGCAGATTTAACCTATTGTTTGAGGTCCATGCATCATTATGATCTGCAGAATTAACCTATTGTTTGAAGTCTATGCATGTTTATGATCAGCAGATTTAACCTATTGTTTGAGGTCCATGCATGATTATGATCAGCAGATATAACCTATTGTTTGAGGTCTATGCATGTTTATCATCAGCAGAATTAACCTATTGTTTGAAGTCTATGCATGTTTATGATCAGCAGATATAACCTATTGTTTGAGGTCTATGCATGTTTACGATCAGCAGATTTAACCTATTGTTTGAGGTCCATGCATGTTTATGATCAGCAGATGTAACCTATTGTTTGAGGTCTATGCATGTTTATGATCAGCAGATTTAACTTAACATTACATTAGCACTCTTGAAATATATTCCCTCTCACTAAAGCATTAAATGTGTAATTAAATACGCCTTGAAATATATGCCAAATTATTTGGAAGGTTGATCAAAACAACAACTCTCACAAGCTAAAATTTGGGAGCAAGACTGAAGGTCATTAACAGAGGAACTGTAACCCATCAGGATGTTACTTACTAATGTCCTCTGTAATTTACTGACTTCACAGCGACCGATACTACCACAACCACAAGAGGAAGACCTGTCAAAAATGAATGTAACAGTTTATTAAGTTTAGATTTCATTAATTGATCTTGCATAGGGTGCATCATACTTCCAAACTGTCCATTACTTTGTATATTACAGATTGCAAAGAGGATCCAGTTTGTCACTCTGGATATTTTGGAGGTAATTTTGTGGTTTAACCCTTTGAATCAATATCACATGAACCACTGGCCCTCAAACATTGCCTGTTCCCTCCCCCTCCCCCCCCCCCCCCATCACCATAGATATGAACCCTATTGCACCTCCTCTGAATATATGGAACTTAAATACTTATACAAATAATGATTACCCCATGCAACCAAAGCTGCCTTCTTCATAAAATGTTGGACACCTGATTCAAAGACTTTAACGAACAAGATATACATGTTCATCGCCTCTACACACATCCATGCAACAGTGGCGAGACAGAAGTAGTGAATGAGGGCACCACACATGATGCAAACAGCTCCCAAATTTGCACGGTCAATCCCGATCAAGAATGAAAGGTAGAGACCAAGGAGAGCAAAGCAGAGATTAATTATAATCTGCTGAGGTTGCTTGGACCGGAGCTTCCTGAAAGAGAAAGAAACATATTGTTGTATTAATCCATGAGTTAAAGTGCAACATTAATCTTGATATGTTGCATACAGTTCAAACTACATTGCTACCAGTTCAGGTTCTATTTCCATAATATTAGCATAATATTAGCATAGTATTAGCATAAAGCTCTATACATATATATAAGATATTTATTGCCTCAACAAATTCATTATAAGGACAACATTAATGGTACTGATTGTTACCGAGGATGAAATTGAAAGAAAGTACTTTGGTTGAGTTATTAAATTTGTTAAGACAAATGGATTAATATTTAGGCCTGCATTACAGAACCAATCACAATCATCATCAACTTAGCCCTAAAGGAGCATGTCAGAGATTTATTATCAAGCTGATATCAATCTTGGAAACCAGAATAGCTATAGGCCTAAAGAAACACTATTAGCACTCCCATCACACCCTCCTCCTCCTTTTTCCTTTATTATAATGACAAACCAAGATCAAAAGTCTGCCTAAATTAAGTCATCCATCAAAAGATTATTTAACCTCTTTTGCTCCAAATAGGCTAGACAGACAAAGCTTGGTCAGTTATGGCCAATTTTTATCTTCATTTTGGTTACAGACTTTTGCAGCAAATTGAATTTTTTACCCATTGAAAGATATTTTCAATACACTGAAATCATGCAAACCTTCAGCATTAATGAAGATACAGGGAGTACATGTATGAACATACACCCTGTATGTACATATATGTACATACAGGGTGTATGTACATATATGTACACACAGGGTGTATGTACATATATGTACATACAGGGAGTATGTTCATATATATATGTAGGCCTACATACAGGGAGTATGTACATATATGTACATACTCCCTGTATGTACATATATGAACATACACCCTGTATGTACATATATGTATGCCTACATACAGGGTGTATGTACATATATGTACATACAGGGAGTATGTTCATATGTATATGTAGGCCTACATACAGGGAGTATGTACATATATGTAGCCAGTTATGTGCTGATGGTTATGACACTTTAAACATATTAAAGACTTACTTGATGGCACAGAATGATACTATGGTGATGACAAGGGCAGCAACTGACACCACACATCCAATGATACTCAGAACATCAAGAACAACATTATCGATATCTCCCTGTATGTCCTGTCATCAATTAAAAACAAAGAAAAACTAAATGAAATGACTATAGTCACATGCGGCAGTGAACAAACATGTGAACTAAAATCGTGATCAATTTGAACTATTGAAATAAAACGTATATGAATCATATTGGAGACAAATAAAAGCAATAGAAAGTTAAATTCTAAAGTATCAGTTTTGATCCTATGCTTAACTGGTGTTTGATGCTATGCTTAACTGGTGTTTGATGGTATGCCTAACTGGTGTTTGATGCTATGCTTAACTGATGTTTGATGCTATGCTTAACTGGTGTTGATGATATGCTTAACTGGTGTTTGATGATATGCTTAACTGGTGTTTTATGCTATGCCTAACTGGTGTTTGATGGTATGCCTAACTGGTGTTTGATGCTATGCTTAACTGATGTTTGATGCTATGCTTAACTGGTGTTGATGATATGCTTAACTGGTGTTTGATGATATGCTTAACTGGTGTTTGATGCTATGCCTAACTGGTGTTTGATGGTATGCCTAACTGGTGTTTGATGCTATGCTTAACTGATGCTTGATGCTATGCTTAAGTGGTGTTTGATGCTATGCTTAAGGAGTGTTTTATGCTATGCTTAACTGGTGTTTGATGCTATCCTTAAATTGGTGTTTGATGCTATCCTTAACTGGTGTTTGATGCTATGCTTAACTGATGCTTGATGCTATGCTTAACTGATGCTTGATGCTATGCTTAAGTGGTGTTTGATGCTATGCTTAAGTGGTGTTTTATGCTATGCTTAACTGGTGTTTGATGCTATCCTTAAACTGGTGTTTGATGCTATCCTTAACTGGTGTTTGATGTTATGCTTAACTGGTGTTTGATGCTATGCTCAACTGGTGTTTGATGCTATCCTTAACTGAAGCTGAAGGAGTGGGTGTGGCCGTAGAGCCGTACAAAGTTCAAACCACTCAAAAATGATGCCAGATAACATGAATGTTTACCAATTGTAAGCAATAAGTAACTTACAGTAAGTTTCAACTTTATACTGTTTCATTTTTAAAAGCTTTAATTAACCATGTAACACACAGACCCTCATGAAGAATTGATTGTCTCAATTTGGTTGAACGTGTATACTTTTAGTAATGGAATGGCTCTCTACTTATATGTATATATCGTTCCTTTATCTGACTGCCGAGATGCATTGCAATTTTTCTACTAGTAGTTAGGATCTGCAACACTATCATGAGTGAGTTAAGCAAAGATAGAAACTACTACTACTACTAGAACTAGAAAAATAAAGCTCTCAGAGACACAGAAGCTTTCCCTGCATAAATTCCGATCACTTACCACAAGTATGGCGAAGTTTGTAAGATGATTACATCTACACTCTACAATAGGATCATCCGACTCATTATCTGGACCTGACGCCAACTCACACCCCTCTGAGGACCAACCCCCATACCCACCTGCCAACTGAAAATCCCAGAAAACACATCGCCTTTCATCACTAACACCCTTCAACTGAGAATGTCAAAGAAAAGGAAAACATTTCATCAATTTCATAATACCACAAATATTAAATTCTCATTACAATAAACTTCATAATACCACAACAGCTTGTATCAATTGCTCGTTATATTAAACTTCATAATACTACAACAGTTTATATAAATTGCTCGTTATAATAAACTTCACATGTTAACAGACGTTCCTTGCCTTTATTCCAAACAAGAATCTAACATAAACTGCAATTTGTTTTTCACCTAACCTTTACTCGTATTTGGCTCAGACTCAAAGAGTAAATCTAGATCATAAACTATTTAGAGTGACAAACTTGCCACCAGTTTATGATACAGCTGCTTACTTGGCAGGCAAAGAATCGACTCCATGCATGTAAAGGACTCCTCAATGTCAAGAGCCCTCACGGCATTCTGTTCATAGTTACAGTTTGCATGATATATCATTACACTTAGTCTTTTGACCACAGTTGAAAAACAAAACAACAATTTTCATGATTTAATGTCAGAGTGACTTTCATGGGACCTGAGATTAAAGCATGAATGTCAACATTTATCTCAAGGCCTTCAGAGAGTTGGGGACTTGAAAAAGCTCTTGCTTCTTGGAAACATCCACAAATTACTGATAAAACTGTTTCTTATTCACTCACTGCAGGCAATAAATGAAATCTTGTAACTACTGGACTGCTCAGGTTATCGATGTTCTTTCCTTCAATGGTTGCCCCGACGATGAGACTTTCAACCACTTCTGTCTGGTTATCTCTGCTGGTAAAGAGATTACTTGTACGATGAATGACGAAGGTCACAGGAACTGAATCTGATGCATCTGCAGTGTGTTGAAGGAAAAATAAACTTATAGTTATATATAGGTGTAGGCCTACTTATATAACTATAAGATATGAACAGGCCTCAGCACAATATACTTATAGTATGAGGTTATATACTTATAGTATATAGCCTCAGCATAAAGGATAAACAGCATGTTATGTGGAAGCCCTCCCCCTCGAAAGCACATGACATCATCTCAAACACAGCCTATATTAAACAAAAACAGGCTGGATGTTTCTAAGATATTTGAAAGAATATCATTCCATGAGTTAATTTCTTAGATACACAAAGAGCACTCCATAGAGGCCTTGCGGTTATTACACATAGCACTGATCAGCATATATGTGACCTGATATTTCTTTACCATACTGGATGTCATCTAGCAGAAATATTGGGAGTGTTATAGAGGCCTTGCGGTTATTACACATAGCACTGATCACCATATATGTGATCTGATATTTCTTTACCATACTGGATGTCATCTAGCAGAAATATTGGGAGTGTTATAAAGGCCTTGCGGTTATTACACATAGCACTGATCAGCATATATGTGATCTGATAATTTCTTTACCATACTGGATGTCATCTAGCAGAAATATTGGGAGTGTTATAGAGGCCTTGCGGTTATTACACATAGCACTGATCAGCATATATGTGATCTGATAATATCTTTACCAAACTGGATGTCATCTAGCAAAGTTATTGGGAGCGTTATAGAGGCCTTGACGTCATCAAGCAGAGATAGATCAATGCCTCTGTAGGTATCTGTTAGACTTTCATTCAAGTTGCCTCTGATGGTTTGCTTATCAGAGTTGAAAAAATTGCCAAATGTTATCTCAGATGAAAAATATTCTTTGTCAGCTGTAAACGCCACGGCACCAACAAATCCTCGCACATCTGTAAAGTTCACATCATCCCCTCCTTGATGTAAATTTGTCAGCTGGTTTTCCAAGGCTTGCAGAATTCGTGAGGGTGCTTCCACTGAAACAACCTCCTCATAGGCATTCTCCTCGAAAGCTAGAACATTATCAACAATCTCGACAGTGTTACTGGTTACCTGTAAACATGAAATGTAATCATTATTGTTACATTAACTGATTTATAAACACGCTAAGAATTGACAACTAATCAAATTAAGAACAGGTTGGTCTCTAAGTTGCCATAACGATGACATTTACAATTGTTGCTTAATTAATGGCAAGTTATTACCAATGTTGTGACAACCCAGGAGAAAATTCCTGTTAATACCTGTTACAATTTCAATTGGTTTTAACCGGAACCAACAGGGACTAACAGGTACCTGTTAACGACAACTGGTTTTAACAGGTATTGTGACCAAAACCAGTATATACCAGTTAATTGCCTGTTGCAACAGGTAAATTACCTGTAAGCTGTAACAGGTACCAATTGGTTTTAACAGGTACCTGTTAAACCAGTTGCTTTCAACAGGTAACAGAAAACAACTGGTTTAACAGGTACATGTTGAAAACAACTGGTTTAACAGGTACCTGTTGAAAACAACTGGTTTAACAGGTACATGTTGAAAACAACTGGTTTAACAGGTACCTGTTGAAAACAACTGGTTTAACAGGTACCTGTTGAAAACAACTGGTTTAACAGGTACCTGTTGAAAACAACTGGTTTAACAGGTACCTGTTGAAAACAACTGGTTTAACAGGTACCTGTTACACCAGTTGCATTCAACAGGTACCAGTTGGTTAAAATTTCTGTCTCCACTTTAAGGTACATAATGGTGGATCACCGTTGTCAGGGAAGGTTTATGAGGGGAGGGGGGCTTGAAAATTTGTGTTTCTCATAAAGGGCTTATATGCAAAATAATGCAATTATTTCCTCTTTTTTTGCTCCCTTCGTTTTTTTCACCGTCGGACATCACGTCCCCAAAATTTTTTGTGGAGGTACTCTTTCCCCTGCCCCCCACCTTCCCCGCCCTCGCTGGCTTTGCCACTGCAAAGATGTGGTATAACCTATGTCTGATCACTGAATTGTTTATCCTATTTGGTACATTAAGGTAAAATGAAAAATTCACATATTAAATTTCTGAGAGAGTTCTTCCAGATAGTATATGAATACGTAGCATACACATACATCAAAAGATTGAGACGAGCTCGCATCTATATTTAGATCAGTGATTCATAGTCTAAGAAAGTAAGACACATATTGCCAAGTCAAGATCAAGATAAAAATAATTAATGTTTAAATTGTATTATGATTTAATTCTTTCTTATTTACTGTTGTTTTAATTTTTTGATATCAATTAATGATATTTGTAATTTTTAGTGACATGAAACTCTCAAATTGGGGCCAAAGACAATATTTTAAATTTTTTCGATAATCACATTTTGTACGAGGTTGAACTTTGACTTCAACACCATATTCAATTTCGAAACCGAGGAGCAACGGGAACTTGCATTGCACAGCGTAAGCATTGCTTGGCATGGTTTAATACGATCACTCTAAGCAACTTTCAACTGTTAATCACCCAAGAAGATCTATAGAAGAATGGAAGTATTAACCGCCACCATCGGCCTTCCTGTTGTTCCTTAAACTTGGAGGTAAAACTAACGTTAATTGTTAGGCCACTGGCACTTGTGACCGTTGTTAGGCTAGCGTTTCGCAATACACAAGTGCAATGACAGTGAGTAGCCTAGGTTTTCTATTGAGTACTGCAGTGCATTCTCAACACTAAACTGTGCATTCTAAACACCAATTAGCAATGTGTTATGTGTGTATTGGGCTAGATTGAACAGTCGCACATAATCTTCTAATTTATTTCCAAACAAATGCTGGGACTGAGTTTCAATACTGTAGTTTACTTGAAGCTTAGGTCTACACTCATTTGGTAAAGATTTCTTGAATTTCCCATGTGAATCTAAATGGGTAGGCTATGTGATATTGAATAAAACAAGGCTAGACCTTCAAACTTACTGTTACAGTAGGCTGAACAAATTATGTTGGCTAGTCACCGGTATTATATACTTAAGTACTACTACTAGTAAGACTAAAAAAACGACTGAAAGACAAACTGACTTAGTGTGACAAAGAACTGTTTCTTCTCTAGCCTACAGTAGGTCTAAATAAGACTTGTTAAGTGAGCAAGCAAAATAACAACTTAAAACAATTAGGCCTATAAATAAGTTGGCTCAGTGCATTTGTGTTTCGAAAATCTTGTATTTTTAGATCTTAAAAACAAACAAAGATTTAGCCCATGTTTTATTATCTCTGTAGTCTGGGCATTTGATTCTGGTTGCAATGATGACACTCTGGTTCAAATGTTCAGCTTTATACAGTCTGCTTCAGACTTTGGGAATCTTTTTTTCAGACTATTGTGGAAGCAAATCTCACATCACTTTGTGGTGACAACTTTATTTCATATTTTCAAATGATTCATGACTACTGCTGCTTTGCTATTTCCTTTTTCCAGGAAGAATTGAAAAACCAAATATCCAGGTGAGGTTTCCTGTGATGTACGACACCAGTGTGGAGGCAACAACAGAAGAGGAGAACGTATATGGCTTAAAGACATAATGGTGTAAGATGATATTAAGAGTTTATCCAAGAGTCCAAAAAGCAAAGGAACAAGTGCCATAGAGAAAAAAGATGGAAGGGTGAGTTTAACTATTGTACCCAAATGTGTAATGATATTATTTAGATACTTTTCATAACCTGTTTATATATAATATATATAAAAAACAGTCTGGTACATCATTTACGTACAAGCGTCATAAGTTGGGCCAATTTTTTACTGATTTGGGATAATTATAAACATGGTTATTAAGCTTTGAAAAATAACTTGGTGTTATAGTGCAAAGCTAGTAATTATTTGGTAAAGCTGCTATTCCTGGCTTATAACTTGAGGGACCTTGATTTAAATGTTTACCTCCCAATATGTTGATATAAAATTTTAATGTTAATGTATGTTTATGATAATGTGAGTTATCATGTGCTATATCTGTATATATGCTTACAGGTATATCATATTTTCTGTTCACAGGTCAATATTGGTGCAGATTTTGGGCTTCCTGAAGACAAGTGGGAGGCCATTTGTAGTTAAGAGAAACACTCTATGTTCGTGGAGACTTTACTGGTGTTGATTTGGGGTACCAACACTTTGAAAACGAAAGTCGTTGGGAATGCTTGCACACGATTCAACAGTGACAGAGATGGAAAACCGCTGTTGTCTCCCGTGAAGCTTAATGCTATGGAAGGTTAGTCATTATGGAAAGCTTTCAAACAAGTTACCATTTATATTACAAGCTCATGACATAGTACACAAGTGTACAATATAATTTACTGAATAAGCTGTTTTTCAGGAGTAAGTAATTTTTTAACACTGACAGAACTATTCATCAGTAGGATTATGCATTCCAGTATCATGAGTTAACAACTGATATCATTTTGGTTGGTTCTTAATTGCCTTTGAGTTCTGACAGGAAGCCTACAATCAAACTACATTGAGCAAACCCAAATTCTAAACCAAAAGAATGTTCTTGGTTAGACTGTGATTGCTAGTCCATTCAGGTTGGATACCAACAGAGATAAATATCGTGAGACATTATAAACCATAGGAAAGTTTGACCTTAACTTTCCATGAAAGCACTCATCCAGCAATGCAAGAGAGTTTGTTAAGTTTTAGGACCACACTGTTACTGTTAATCATGATAAGTCCATTCTTAAGTGTTCATACGCTTTGTTTCTTGCAGCACAATTCGTGGAACGTTTGAAAGAAAGCTGCAGTTTACTGAGGAAGCTGCAAGGTTCAGCAAATACATATCCGAGAAGCTGACGTCAATCGTAAAACAAAGAAGGCCTTAAAGCATTAGTATCATATTATTTTTTTCAATGGTTATTGCTTACCATTAAACAGTCTTTAGTTTTATTCAAACTGACAGCATATTGCTGTCACTGACAAGTTAACTTTTCAGAGGAATTTTTTTAGACAGTTCTTTTTTCAAAGTAGGATTAAACCCATATTTATTATTATGTTTAAAACAGTTATTGTTTGCCATTATATGGTATTTAGTTTTTTAATTAAATTCAGGAAATGGAAAGTATGTTGCTGTCAATTACAACTTAAGTTTTCAATGGAGATCTTCTGGACAGTTTTTTCTTGAAAGTGGTTTAACCATGACTATTATAGACTGATGTTGATTTTTACTTGGCAAAGTCATCTTTCCACTTTTGCCTTATTTTTTTTAAAGAACTAACATTTCTAGTATATAATCAGTATGTACAAATGCCATTAAACAGTATTCAGATTTTTATTCAAACTCCAGAATAGACAGTTCATTGTCGTCACATATGTGTTCAGTATAAATATGCATTACAAATACATGCTTTGTAGGTAAATATTGTTTTTTAAGATCTGATTGGTAGCCAATTTAAGAATGAATTCCTTTCAAAAGGTTACTGTCTGACTAGCTATTATTATTGTCTGCCTAGCATGCAGAATTGCACACTACATAGTTTGGTAATGCTAACTCTTGAATAACTTTTATCTATTCAGCTGTAACTTTTATTTTGATATAATGATTGATAAAAAATTAACCTTTATATTGTTTTAACAGATAGAGTTTCCTTTCTTAATTGCCACAGCAATACATGAAATCATTGTTTTAATGAACATATTTAGTTGGTATTTCATAATATATATAAGTTTTTAATGTGTAATATGAAAGCGTTTACTTCATAAGTTTGCTTTCTTGTTAGACTCCAAATTTATGTTTTCTTTTTCATTGCCCTCAACTTTGCATTATTGTGCAGTACTATACTTTTGCTATTCATGTTTGATCCATTAACTTGTCTTAACTTTGTTGGAATAAAATGATATTTTCAGATTTTTGTTAACAGTGATTTTTACTCCATCTGCTGGAAGTTCTCCCTCGCCTTAACTTGCTTGTTAAGTGTTAGACCTACATCATGTGCAACTGTAAAGAGTAATTTTAACCTGTTGAAATTCATCGCCACCTGTTTTCACCAGATAACTTGTTGAAAACAATTGAATGTGTGGAAAATCCTACTGTTATAACCAGCTTAAAACCTTCCATACATGTTCTTACCTGTTCAAACGTTTTCAATACCAGTAAAGACATGTTGAAAACAGAACCAGTTAAAACCTGTTACCCCTGTTGAAAACAGTTGAAACCAGTTCATACAGTATGTTATTACCAGTTAATAGCTGTTGCGCCTGTTGAAAACAGTTGAAACCTGTTATTACCAGTTAATACCTGTTCATGCCAGTTAAAAACTGTTGTGCCTGTTGAAACTTGTTGAGAACAGTTGAAACCGGTTAATACCAGTTAAAAACTGTTATGCCTGTTGAAAACAGTTGAAACCTGTTATTACCAGTTAATACCTGTTAATACCAGCTAAAGCTGTTGTGCCTGTTGAAACCTGTTGAAAACAGTTGAAACCTGTTAATACCAGCTAATACCTGTTAATACCAGTTAAAAACTGTTATGCCTGTTGAAAACAGTTGAAACCTGTTAATACCAGTTAATACCTGTCAATACCAGTTAACACCCGTTAATACCATTTAATACCTGTTATTACCTGTCACCAAATACCAGTTGCAACAGGTACCTGTTAAAACCTGTTCAACAGGTATTAACTGGAATTTTCACCTGGGAATGTTTGTGTTCAAACTAATGAAGAGAGCTTATATATATTATTGGTGACCTAGGCTGTGACCTAGGCTGTTATAAGTGGTTTACTCACTGAATCATCATTTGATGCTTCTTTACACACCTTAGTGTGACCATTTGTGTTTCTTTCAAGAATTTCTTAGTTTAACTTTAAAATCTTCAAGGTAATAAATTTCATTTCAAATTACCTCTGGCGATGAGCTGTTCACATTAGTTATTATCTCGAGGAGATCTGCAACATGATCCAGATCTCCACCATCAAGATCAACAGTTCCAGTGACATCAGCCACGTCACGAGACACCGGTGTAACATTATCCGCTGTGACTGAATTGTTTTCCAAAGTCTATAAATGGAATCATAATGTAAGAGACACAGACACAGCCTGCTAGGAAGCAACTGATAATAAAGTTGAAGCTCAAAAGAAATTTCTGTTTTGATAGAATAAAATTGAGCCATGATAAGTTATAAAGGCATTGACCTCTCAGGCTGTTCTGAGCTGTAATTAGCTCTATTAATTAGTGATTTAGTCATGCAGTGATTTAGCCTTGCATACTCAGATACAGTCAAATAAACACATACATTTGTCAAGCTGTCTATGTTCACTTCCACTGACAATTAGGAACAAGCAGATGTTAATTCTTTTAAGTCTCAATACGTGTTTGCTGGTGAATTTTCGAAATAAAACTTCCAAAGCAGATTCAATGTTTCTTATTCTAAATGCACTCTGAACAGGTGGGTTTCATAGAGAAAGCTGTCACAATCAAAAGAAAGAAATTCATTTTTTGTTGCCCTGATTGGCGTATGATCTGTTGGACGGGGCTTGCAAATTTTGATTGAAGTTTGTAGAATCTACAGACTCTTAAGACAGTTAATAAATCTGGTGAATTTTAGTTAGCTCAAAATGTTTAACGACAGATAACTCAATACAAATAATGAACATTGATATGTAAGTTGCATAGAGCAGTGTCATTTTCACTAAGCTTTTAGTGCAGTAAGCTGGAAAGGTTGAAGTTTAAATTTGACTTTAATTTCTACATCCTGAATTTCATGTTACATATGGCTCCTTATAACACAACTGTTGGTAACCACATACCCTTTGTTCAATAGATGACAAGAGACACATTTCATGGAGGTTGAAGTTAAACACCATCTCCAAGTTAATTTAACTCATCATAATTACCCAACAATCTATAGGTAACACAATATGATTGCACACTGATGAAGTAAGATATTCTCGTTATTATCAAGAAATCGTTGGAAGAGTAAACATATGTTGCCATCATGAGAACTCATTCAGTGCTGTAATCATGCAGGAATTTAGGTCCAAAGCTTGTAGCAACTGAACTATCAAGCCCTTAGTTGTTGGGCAATCCTAACTTATCTTATCTTATCTATGATAGAGTTATGTGTAAGCAGATACAGAGAACTTTAATCTGCTAGTTTTAAATGCTAGCAATTGATAGTCAGTTACCTCTACAAGTGTCTCAAGAATATCTGTGTCTTCTTCACTCTCCTCTCCATCGAAGCAGTTGTTCAAGACAGGATCCTGCCAGACACTAGGAGACACAAAATTACCTGTGCACATCCTTGTAGCCCTCGGAGATCCCCCTTAAGAAAACAAATGGTCACATAACTCATGGTCACATGGTTCACATGAGTCACAGTAAATGGTCACATAACTCATGGTCACATGGTTCACAGTAATTGGTCACATAACTCATGGTCACATGTTTCACATGAGTCACAGTAAATAGTCGAATAACTCATGGTCACATTAGTCACAGTAAATAGTCACATAACTCATGGGCAAATAGTTTATGGTCACATGATTCACAGTAAATGGTCACATAACTCATGGTCACATGGTTCACATGGTTCATGGTCACATCCATGGGCACATAGTTCATGGTTCGCAGTTTGTTCTATTGATTAGAAATGATACAGCTCAGTCTAAAATTACTGTTTCTGATAGATATACAATGAACACATACAATGTAATGGTCTAAAGTTATAAGGCAAAGGGTTTGTGAAACCACAAACAAGTCATTCTAAGCACAGTTACAGCATCTAGATTAATATGTTTCCTGTTATAAAGAGGGATGGCCAAAAGTATTGCAACAAAAGTTTGTTTTGGCAGTCGATCAATTCAACCTTGACTGGTTACAGCACCTACATTTAGCTGCATATCCATATTCTAGCTATTAACGAAAAGGGATATTATGCAACACTTTCATGCAGATTATCTTTGTGACCTTAATTTGCACATAATTCTGATTGAGCCTAATCAAGTCACGTATGAGAGCTGCTTATTAGTTGGTCATCTTGTGTTTAGAAAGCTACAAACACACATTTAAAAACACCCAAACCCAACAAGACAAGTTGATAGCATATATAGTTTACTTAATTGCCTAGCTAACTATGATTAAAGAACTTAAGTTACCTCAATATGATTGAATGGACCGTGGTCATCATTTAAAAGTGGACTCACATTTTATAAAATGAGTATTTTCAAAGAAAGCTCAACTAGATTCCAGATTTAATGAAAGGATACAAGTGTTACCTGTGGTAGTATATCCCGGGCACAGCTCCACTGACTGGGCAGTCTGGGATATCTCAGATTTTAGGAATGTTAATTGACCAGCCAAAGTGTTATTAAGACCCTGTGCCGCACAAAATGCTAAAGGAAAAAATAAAGAAATATTTATAGTCTTTATAGTATTAATTGGCACCTGGACTGAGGGCTGGATAAAATATTTTGCTGTAGTCATTCCGATACATATGATTGAGTGTGTGCATCTTTGAGCTTTAAAGCCTAGCTGGTTTATATATAGCCTTGTGAACAGATACTAGATGTACCAACACATAAGTCTATGGTGCTAGCTAGTGTAGGTCAGTACTAATTAACTGCAGATACCACTTGTCATAAAGTTGCACCCTTCGGGAAATGAAATATTACTTGTTTTGTTTTAACACAATTTAACATAATATTAATAGAGAGAGTTGATTGCACAATATATTGGTATTTAGTGTTTCAGTGTTTAAAATTGCACATGTGTGACTTTGGAGATCAAAGAGGATATCAAGGTCAAATTAAATCCCATTTCTTGAGAACTGATTGATGTCAACACTTACAAGTACTTTGGAAGGAAACAGACTGGTCATCAATAGTTCTATTGTTCCCAATAGATCCGAGGGGATATTCAACCAAAGTATTCTTTGCCTCCTCCACTGTTACAGCCATCGCCAGGGTTACTAGTGCTTCAACTACAACACTGCCAGACCTTAACCTTTGAACTGTGACATCAGTAATATCTTCAATATCTGCAGACTCCAAGAGGGATGATGCAATCTAATGGCAAACATAAGAAAGCAAAAAAAAATGTAATATTAAGGATATTTAATGGAAGTTGTGATCATTTTCTGTAAACCTGCAGCATAAACAATTCAAGTTCTTGGCTGGCTTGAAAAATCAGTTTGATTAGAAATGACAGAGCAGTAATCAATTATAAAGCAAATGAATTGTTTCAAAATTAATAAAATTGACTAGAGACAAATGATCCCTCACTTGGGGACAATAAAATATTCCATGCTGATTACAGCAGCTAGTCTATCTAAATTATGTTGCCCCTGTTTTCAGGTGTTGTTTACTTGAAATTGCCAAATTGAACGTATATTGATGAAAACTTGTAACCAGTACGGAGAGCCAAACGTTCCATAAATGTCGAAAAAGAAAGTGAAGTATCCAAGTTAATATATATATGTCCAATTCAATATCAACATGTTACAATTCGATATCAACAAGTTACAATTCCATATGAACATGTCGAAACAAAATACAATATATATATGTCATTGCGTCTATCAACATGTAAAATTCAACATCAGCATGTCGACAACTTGTAACAGCATGACACGTACTACACTGGTCATGTCAACATTGCTTGCTAGATACAATATTGATGTCGTGCTATAATTTTGGAACATCCGCGCGCCAACGTTTTGTTAATGCCCAAAATCCCTGAGAGATTGAATATCTTACTAAGTTGGTAATGCTAGCCATACTGAATGCTCCTCTGCACAACTTCATGATTAAACATAGGCTATTGTGTTATATTTCAGTGGTCAAGCCAACTTCACACACAGGAGTGCTGGCAATTAGAGCACTTGTGTCTACAATCATAGGGTGACTGGTCAATTTAATTAGGTGTGCTCAAGGATGAATCCTCATGGCAGTATTTGGGGTAGTTTATGCTATCAAGTAACAATTAGTGATGCTCAAGTGAAGTTGAGGACTGTTTTTCTTCTAGGCAGGCTTGACTGTCAGGGACAATTATGCAGGTAGGGCTTTACATATTATGCAATATTTTAGATGGGAGTATCCTCTTAATAGAAAAACAACTTTTAGATATACTATTTCACTGTAATGAAGAAACATTATTTTTCCAAATGATTCACTCACTCTGTGGTTGCTATAAAGATAAAATCATAGACACTATGAAGTAAAAAGATTCAAAAACTGACCAGATACAAAAAGAAATTTTCAGCAAAGTTTTCAAAATAATAATTAGTTTTCTCACCAGTTGTCAACTCCTTTATTTCTTGATAATATTATCTTCATATAGTCTAATGGAGTTATTAATATCCTTCATAGTTATTTATCTGTTGCCATGCCTTGTAATTGATACACCCTTCTGCTCTACAGATACATATATAAAACCATCTGACTGAATTCAACTATGCATTTATTGTCTGCAGGATCATCTGGGGGAGTGAATAAAGATGATTGGCTAGCACATTCTTAATTGACAACATTTTGTATCAAGTAGATATGAATTCTTTTAAATGACAAATATTTGATGTACATTAAAACGTACCCCTTCTTGAACAACACTAATATTGGCACTGAAGAAAGGGCTGGTTGGGTCAGCTATCTCATTAGAATAAACCAGATTGTCAAACCTCATCTCCAGTAGATATGTGTCTCTGTCTTCAGGAGTAACCAAATAAGAGAATGAATTATAACATACAAGACATGATACAACTCAAGTTGCTAGCATAAAGAAGGTATCAAATTAACTAAACTAAAACCTCATTAACATACAGAGCTGTGTAGAGATTTGAATCTTGAACTATGACCCTTTAACATTAAAATCTATTTTTAAATTACCGCATCAAAACAACGGTACTGCTTCACCAGCAATTTTAAACATCTCTTCATGCTTGCTATCCTCGTTTTTGATCTTATCAACTTATTAAAGTAACATTTCTATATGATTCCTCTAATGAACAGTGAGTACATCACACCTCAGTACCACTCCCTGCTCCACTGAAGCCTAAACCTAGATCTGGAAACTGGTACAGAGTTACAGAGTTAAAGGGTGTGAAGACTCGCGCAAAAAGAAACGTCTAATGCCGGTAATCTGGCCTAGTTTCAAATGAGGTGTAACAGAAGTGTTAGACACCACCATCGATCCCAGAAATTACAAACACAGATTGCTACCATCGGTAATAAGACACTAGTGTACATGCAGTCAGTACATACAGCTGCGGTCAATACCCACAGTACTGTGTACATAGCAGCGTGGACATATCAGGTCTAGATAAAAGATAACAAGGTATCACGTTTTATTACTGTACTGTCTGCATTTTGTAGCGACACGAACAAAACGTCACTTGCAAGCAACGGAAAGTTAACTTTTTCAGATGGCCGCACGTGGTTTGGGCAGAGACTTCAATGCCTTTAAAGTACATGTACTCTAGATATATATGTTGGATAATTTGTTTTATATTATTCAATTTCACTTTGGCTTTTGATTAAATATATATTACCTAACAACAAAACTAGTACTGGGTCACTGTCTGCAAAAGAATCTCCATAAGCTCCACCTCCCTGAGCTCTGCAGAAATAAAATCCCTGATCTCTTGCATCAAGGTCAGAGAAGCTTAAGACATTGCCTGTGATGGATGTAGGATTATCTCCATTTAATCCCTTCTTGTACCATATGATACTAGCTGTATAGTCTCCCTCACAGCTAGTGTGCAAGGAACCACCAGCTGGAGATGCTAACATCTGGTCAGGGTGCACTGTGATGGCAGGCTCTGTAGAATAAACCAGGAGAAAATACTCTACGATAATGTCATTACATTAGTGAAGGTCATCGTTTTACATCTCGACAGGATTAATGCGGAGTGAGAAATAATTGAACTACACTGGCTACTGTATTAAGCAGGCTGTGAATTAAGCTTCCAATAAACTACCATAGATGTACTATGTGATTAAACCAAACAGTCAAACAAACTGACCTGGAAATTACTAAACAAGTTTCAAAAGAGCAAGTATAATTAAAAGAATATTGAACAACATTGAGATTCCAACCAATAACGGAATAAAGTTGCAATTCCATTTCACAACGCTAACAATGGAATCCATGCAATAACTTTCATACTGTGTGGAAAACAAATTAGTTTCATGATATGTGATTGTTTGCCAATGCATGCACCACTCCCCCTACTATCATTACTACACTAGCTTCTGATTGTTTGCCCATGCATACACCGCTCCCCCTACTATCATTACTACTACAGATTCTGATTGTTTGCCAATGCATACACCGCTCCCCCAATCAATACTTTTATACCTTCTGATTGTTTGCCCATGCATACACCCCTCCCCTTATTATCAATACTACAATACCTTCTGATTGTTTGCCTATGCATACACCCGTCCCCCTACTATCATTACTACTATACCTTCTGATTGTTTGCCCATGCATACACCCCTCCCCCTACTATCATTACTACTATACCTTCTGATTGTTTGCCCATGCATACACCCCTCCCCCTACTATCAATACTACTTAAGCTTCTGATTGTTTGCCCATGCATACACCCCTCCCCCTACTATCATCACTACTCTAGCTTCTGATTGTTTGCCCATGCATACACCCCTCCCCCTACTATCAATACTACTATACCTTCTGATTGTTTGCCCATGCATACACCGCTCCCCCAATTAATACTTTTATACCTTCTGATTGTTTGCCCATGCATACACCCCTCCCCTTACTATCAATACTACAATACCTCCTAATTGTTTGCCTATGCATACACCCGTCCTCCTACTATCCTTACTACTACACCTTCTGGTTGTTTGCCCATGTATACACCCCTCCCCTTACTATCAATACTACAATACCTTCTAATTGTTTGCCCATGCATACACCCCTCCCCCTACTATCATTACTACTATACCTTCTGATTGTTTGCCCATGCATACACCCCTCCCCCTACTATCAATACTACTCTAGCTTCTGATTGTTTGCCTATGCATACACCCCTCCCCCATTACAACTTCACCTTCTGATTGTTTGCCCATGCATACACCCCTCCCCCTACTATCATTACTACTCTACCTTCTGATTGTTTGCCCATGCATACACCCCTCCCCCTACTATCAATACTACTCTAGCTTCTGATTGTTTGCCTATGCATACACCCCTCCCCCATTACAACTTCACCTTCTGATTGTTTGCCCATGCATACACCCCTCCCCCTACTATCAATACTACTATACCTTCTGATTGTTTGCCTATGCATACACCCCTCCCCCTACTATCATTACTACTCTACCTTCTGATTGTTTGCCCATGCATACACCCCTCCCCCTACTATCAATACTACTCTAGCTTCTGATTGTTTGCCTATGCATACACCCCTCCCCCATTACAACTTCACCTTCTGATTGTTTGCCCATGCATACACCCCTCCCCCTACTATCAATACTACTATACCTTCTGATTGTTTGCCCATGCATACACCCCTCCCCCTACTATCAATACTACTATACCTTCTGATTGTTTGCCAATGCATACACCCCTCCCCCTACTATCATTACTACTACAGATTCTGATTGTTTGCCCATGCATACACCCCTCCCCCCTACTATCAATACTACTATACCTTCTGATTGTTTGCCCATGCATACACCGCTCCCCCAATCAATACTTTTATACATTCTGATTGTTTGCCCATGCATACACCCCTCCCCTTACTATCAATACTACAATACCTTCTAATTGTTTGCCTATGCATACACCCGTCCTCCTACTATCCTTACTACTACACCTTCTGGTTGTTTGCCCATGAATACACCCCTCCCCTTACTATCAATACTACAATACCTTCTAATTGTTTGCCCATGCATACACCCCTCCCCCTACTATCATTACTACTATACCTTCTGATTGTTTGCCCATGCATACACCCCTCCCCCTACAATCATTACTACTCTAGCTTCTGATTGTTTGCCTATGCATACACCCCTCCCCCATTACAACTTCACCTTCTGATTGTTTGCCCATGCATACACCCCTCCCCCTACTATCAATACTACTATACCTTCTGATTGTTTGCCTATGCATACACCCCTCCCCCTACTATCATTACTACTATACCTTCTGATTGTTTGCCCATGCATACACCCCTCCCCCTACTATCATTACTACTATACCTTCTGATTGTTTGCCTATGCATACACCCCTCCCCCTACTATCATTACTACAATACCTTCTGATTGTTTGCCCATGCATACACCCCTCCCCCTACTATCAATACTACTATACCTTCTGATTGTTTGCCTATGCATACACCCCTCATCCTACTATCATTACTACTATACCTTCTGATTGTTTGCCCATGCATACACCCCTCCCCCTACTATCATTACTAATATACCTTCTGATAATTTGCCTATGCATACACCCCTCCCCCTACTATCATTACTACTATACCTTCTGATTGTTTGCCCATGCATACACCCCTCCCCCTACTATCAATACTACTATACCTTCTGATTGTTTGCCCATGCATACATCCCTCCCCCTATCATTACTATTATACCTTCTGATTGTTTGCCCATGCATACACCCCTCCCCCTACTATCAATACTACTATACCTTCTGATTGTTTGCCTATGCATACACCCCTCCCCCTACTATCATTACTACTATACCTTCTGATTGTTTGCCCATGCATACACCCCCCCTACTATCATTACTACTATACCTTCTGATTGTTTGCCTATGCATACACCCCTCCCCCTACTATCATTACTACTATACCTTCTGTTTGTTTGCCTATGCATACACCCCTCCCCCTACTATCATTACTACTATACCTTCTGATTGTTTGCCCATGCATACACCCCTCCCCCTTCTATCATTACTACTATACCTTCTGTTTGTTTGCCTATGCATACACCCCTCCCCCTACTATCAATACTACTCTAGCTTCTGATTGTTTGCCTATGCATACACCCCTCCCCCTACTATCAATACTACTTAAGCTTCTGATTGTTTGCCTATGCATACACCCCTCCCCCTACTATCATTACTACTATACCTTCTGATTGTATGCCCATGCATACACCCCTCCCCCTACTATCAATACTACTCTAGCTTCTGATTGTTTGCCTATGCATACACCCCTCCCCCTACTATCATTACTACTATACCTTCTGATTGTTTGCCCATGCATACACCCCTCCCCCTACTATCATTACTACTATACCTTCTGATTGTTTGCCTATGCATACACCCCTCCCCCTACAATCATTACTACTATTCCTTCTGATTGTTTGCCCATGCATACACCCCTCCCCCTACTTTCATTACTACTATACCTTCTGATTGTTTGCCTATGCATACACCCCTCTCCCTACAATCATTACTACTATTCCTTCTGATTGTTTGCCCATGCATACACCCCTCCCCCTACTATCATTACTACTATACCTGCTGATTGTTTGCCCATGCATACACCCCTCCCCCTACTATCATTACTACTACAGATTCTGATTGTTTGCCCATGCATACACCCCTCCCCCTACTATCATTACTACTATACCTTCTGATTGTTTGCCTATGCATACACCCCTCCCCCTATCATTATTAGTATACCTTCTGATTGTTTGCCCATGCATACACCCCTCCCCCTACTATCAATAGCTTCTGATTGTTTGCCTATGCATACACCCCTCCCCCTACAATTATTACTACTATTCCTTCTGATTGTTTGCCCATGCATACACCCCTCCCTCTACTATCATTACTACTATACCTGCTGATTGTTTGCCTATGCATACACCCCTCCCCTTACTATCAATACTACAATACCTTCTAATTGTTTGCCTATGCATACACCCGTCCTCCTACTATCCTTACTACTACACCTTCTGGTTGTTTGCCCATGAATACACCCCTCCCCTTACTATCAATACTACAATACCTTCTAATTGTTTGCCCATGCATACACCCCTCCCCCTACTATCATTACTACTATACCTTCTGATTGTTTGCCCATGCATACACCCCTCCCCCTACAATCATTACTACTCTAGCTTCTGATTGTTTGCCTATGCATACACCCCTCCCCCATTACAACTTCACCTTCTGATTGTTTGCCCATGCATACACCCCTCCCCCTACTATCAATACTACTATACCTTCTGATTGTTTGCCTATGCATACACCCCTCCCCCTACTATCATTACTACTATACCTTCTGATTGTTTGCCCATGCATACACCCCTCCCCCTACTATCATTACTACTATACCTTCTGATTGTTTGCCTATGCATACACCCCTCCCCCTACTATCATTACTACAATACCTTCTGATTGTTTGCCCATGCATACACCCCTCCCCCTACTATCAATACTACTATACCTTCTGATTGTTTGCCTATGCATACACCCCTCATCCTACTATCATTACTACTATACCTTCTGATTGTTTGCCCATGCATACACCCCTCCCCCTACTATCATTACTAATATACCTTCTGATAATTTGCCTATGCATACACCCCTCCCCCTACTATCATTACTACTATACCTTCTGATTGTTTGCCCATGCATACACCCCTCCCCCTACTATCAATACTACTATACCTTCTGATTGTTTGCCCATGCATACATCCCTCCCCCTATCATTACTATTATACCTTCTGATTGTTTGCCCATGCATACACCCCTCCCCCTACTATCAATACTACTATACCTTCTGATTGTTTGCCTATGCATACACCCCTCCCCCTACTATCATTACTACTATACCTTCTGATTGTTTGCCCATGCATACACCCCCCCTACTATCATTACTACTATACCTTCTGATTGTTTGCCTATGCATACACCCCTCCCCCTACTATCATTACTACTATACCTTCTGTTTGTTTGCCTATGCATACACCCCTCCCCCTACTATCATTACTACTATACCTTCTGATTGTTTGCCCATGCATACACCCCTCCCCCTTCTATCATTACTACTATACCTTCTGTTTGTTTGCCTATGCATACACCCCTCCCCCTACTATCAATACTACTCTAGCTTCTGATTGTTTGCCTATGCATACACCCCTCCCCCTACTATCAATACTACTTAAGCTTCTGATTGTTTGCCTATGCATACACCCCTCCCCCTACTATCATTACTACTATACCTTCTGATTGTATGCCCATGCATACACCCCTCCCCCTACTATCAATACTACTCTAGCTTCTGATTGTTTGCCTATGCATACACCCCTCCCCCTACTATCATTACTACTATACCTTCTGATTGTTTGCCCATGCATACACCCCTCCCCCTACTATCATTACTACTATACCTTCTGATTGTTTGCCTATGCATACACCCCTCCCCCTACAATCATTACTACTATTCCTTCTGATTGTTTGCCCATGCATACACCCCTCCCCCTACTTTCATTACTACTATACCTTCTGATTGTTTGCCTATGCATACACCCCTCTCCCTACAATCATTACTACTATTCCTTCTGATTGTTTGCCCATGCATACACCCCTCCCCCTACTATCATTACTACTATACCTGCTGATTGTTTGCCCATGCATACACCCCTCCCCCTACTATCATTACTACTACAGATTCTGATTGTTTGCCCATGCATACACCCCTCCCCCTACTATCATTACTACTATACCTTCTGATTGTTTGCCTATGCATACACCCCTCCCCCTATCATTATTAGTATACCTTCTGATTGTTTGCCCATGCATACACCCCTCCCCCTACTATCAATAGCTTCTGATTGTTTGCCTATGCATACACCCCTCCCCCTACAATTATTACTACTATTCCTTCTGATTGTTTGCCCATGCATACACCCCTCCCTCTACTATCATTACTACTATACCTGCTGATTGTTTGCCTATGCATACACCCCTCCCCCTACTATCAATACTACACTAGCTTCTGATTGTTTGCCCATGCATACACCCCTCCCCCTACTATCATTACTACTACAGATTCTGATTGTTTGCCCATGCATACACCCCTCCCCCTACTATCATTACTACTATACCTTCTGATTGTTTGCCTATGCATACACCCCTCCCCCTATCATTACTAGTATACCTTCTGATTGTTTGCCCATGCATACACCCCTCCCCCTACTATCAATAGCTTCTGATTGTTTGCCTATGCATACACCCCTCCCCCTACTATCATTACTACTATACCTTCTGATTGTTTGCCCATGCATACACCTCTCCCCCTACTATCATTACTACTATTCCTTCTGATTGTTTGCCCATGCATACACCCCTCCCCCTACTATCATTACTACAATACCTTCTGATTGTTTGCCCATGCATACACCCCTCCCCCTACTATCATTACTACAATACCTTCTGATTGTTTGCCCATGCATACACCCCTCCCCCTACTATCAATACTACTATTACTACTACTGCCACAATGTTGGTTCTTTCCATCAGGGATCAGACTACACATAGAAATGATATTTGAGTCCAAGGAAATTATAGGTTATCAGTATTTGCCAAAGGTTACCAACATTTGTTTTTGTTCTACAAATACAATTCATTCAAGAGAAAGGGTTAACTTTAATGTGATTAATTTTCTTCTTGTTGTTGTAGGATTTGCTGTGATTGGGTTCAGTTATACAAAAGTGAAAGCATGACCACAGCTGACCATTTTTGGACAATCTATCATATTTTAGGGCTACACAGATGACCTTTAAATTGCATTCTTGAAGGTCACTGTTAATGCAACTTTAGTCTGCCATTTCTTTGAGACTTCAAATCTTGTTTTGAACTTGAAATGAATATTTGATTTGGATTTTATGGGGTTACCTCCTAATGCATTGACAGGGCATTTGCTGATAGCTTCAAGGCGAACCCAAGGCGTCTTTTCTTCCAGCTCTGGAATAAAAAGTTGATTTGGACAGCTCATGTCTATGACTTTCCTGAATTCATCCAAACTGCAAGATACATTACACTCGAGGAATCCCACCTCCATAAGAAAGTCTGGTTGGTTATTTCCACCACTTCTATCATAACTATAGTCCGCAAAACCCAGATCTTGGCTCAGTATATTCACAGCTCTTACATCAACAGTCAGTTCAGTTCTGCCCAATATCAATAGAGGGGGTAGTACAGTAACTCTAGCATACCCCTCCGGCTGATTACAGGTAATTCTCTCATACACATTTGTGTGCAACAGGTTTCCAAATCCTCGTTTGAATCTTTCCATCCGGTCTCGGTTAATGGATCTGATTTCAATCTCTAAATCCAAGACTGCAGACCTATTCTGGTCTATTTCTAGTGATGCACAAGGTATTGCAATGTTGTACAGTACTGTCCCATCAGCAGCTGAGAAAGTGTCACCAATGTAGTAAACTTCATTTATAGCTGACATACAAGCTTCTACAGATGCAGTATCTGTCAAAGCTGTTTGACACTTAGGAGAATCTGAAATTAAAAACACAGAGGATACAATCATTTAGAATTATTGAAATGGCATTGCATGAATTGGTATGGTTAAAGCAATATTTTGTGTTGCAGTTATACAAAATATATACCATATTATATATCTATATAGATACATATTAGAAAGTTAACCTAAAAACCTACAAACTGACAAGATGAAATTATATATCAACTTGGATTAAGCAGAAACAATAAATTCATTATTTAAAAGTTGTCGTAAACTTTCTCTCTATCATAGCTAGTGAAAAGCTTGTAACTTCAAAGAGGGATCATAATATTTTTAACAAACATATTCAGAGACAGACTGCAAAGAGAGAAAGATGGGGGGGGGGATAAATAAATTTTCAAAAACATCTTTAGACAATTCAATAAGTAATATGTTATAGTTATAATTTGGAGTATCAAAATGTTTGTGTAACCATATAAATCTCTTATTTACATTGAAGGGTGTGGAAATATGAGATTAATATCATATCTTAGTGAAAAATTTGAAGGTTATTGAATATTTGAGTAATATATGACTGACTGCAATGTTGCAGGTTGACACAAAATCACAACCTAATAAATACAGAAAGAAAAGACCAGCTCTTAATAATGGCATATATTTATCTGGCCATCTCCATTATTTCTCTTTTTTAAATTGAAATTGTTTTGGCTACATGTTTGCATTAACATGAAAGTAATTTTTTGTTCGCTTTCAGATATTATAAATTAAAGAGGTGAATTCTCTCTTTTTGCTTTTGTGTTGTTACATGGTATATGAAGGTATGTTGCAAGTATATAATAGATTTGTAGAAAAGACATGTGATCCAGTTTGTATAACCTTTGACCTTTCTCCATCTGACTGGAATCCTGAAACAGTTCATTGATACTAACCTATGAGGCTCACTTGTACTGTTTTCTCTTGAAATAAACTTCCTTGGGATGCCCTGCATGTAACCCTTCAGAAAGATGAGAATTTAAAAAAAGAGAAGGTTGTTAACTGACATAGACACTGTATTCATGGTACTGTATACAGGTATGTAAAAACCTAAAATAAAATATGACAGCAGTTATTGTTCAGAAAATCCTTATAAAAGAGTATCTGTACAATATGCAATTGATGTAGGAAGGAGGATGAGAAGATGCAGAATGGCAGTGTGAAGGAATCTGTAATGCTGAGGTTTCAAATATTTACACATTTACTTGAATTCAATTACAAAATATTTCATCAATATCACATATATGAGAACTATAGATCAAAGGTCATGAATATGCAATGTTTTGTAATTTAGATATTTTCCTTCCTTTTTTTCCGAAACCGACTTTGTATTAATATCTGCTGATGAACAAACTGACTCATTCTTCGCTTACATTTTACTCCCCATATGTAACAGTCGCCATCCCTAGAGTTGTTTGTTGATTAATGTACTATTTTCTGCCCTATCGGCGTTCCACTGTTTCCTTTCCAACACAAATAAACTTATCTTGTTGTTGCTATGTAGTTTACCACGCTGATGCTACTGCTACAGCTACTAACGATAAAACGATATATACAGTATACGAATGGTCAATACCATTTCATTCATTAAATTTAGTGGGTTCAGTCCCTGAAGGAAGACATAAGGTATGATTGCAACATATTATTAATTGTAACCTTTAAGATCAGAAATGTTTGATTATCGTCTTACTGTGGCTCCTCGTATTATTTCTTGGGCCTAAATTGTGTACTTGCTCTCCGTAGTATTGCATTCCTAGTCATGTTAATATGTATAGTACAGTGTGTAAGGCTATCTTTCTCTGTGATTTCAGTGTGCCAATATATTAAGGCCTAAGCTTATTATCGTGGAAGTATATTCATATTGTTTACTGTGTGTGCTTACGCACTGTCATGTCCCGTAGCCTACATATTATGTTGTATAGGTTCAAGTGTGAGTGAATCTTAGTGGTAACACCTTAATCTTATTCGTTTGTATTGTAATTGAACTAGCCTACTCCTTAATTGCACATGTCCTTGAGTTTGATTGCATATATATGATTTATTGTGTTGCATGTATTGAGGTTTTCAGGTTAAATCAGTATAGTAAGTTTACCAATCACACGAATCACTTACATTGTAAATTTAAAGGTTGTTACTTCTTCTTCTCAGTTTTGACGGTTTTCTAGAGAAATATACCAACCCGTAACCAAATCTGATGTCTATGTTATTTCTTGGCTGGAGCCCGCTACAGTCAAAACTTATCCGAAGTTTAAGATTGGCATCTGCTGAAGTTGTATCAGTGAAATTCAATGTCTGAGCAAGGTAAAGACAAACATGAGCCTGAGGGAGAGGCTATGGATTCTCAACTAGAGCCACAGTTGAGTCACCTTGAGAATCAGCCTAACCCACAAGATGATTCAGAAGCCAGCTTAGTACGCAGAGGAATTAGAGATCGCAAGCTAACAGAAAAGGCTCAACAGAATCTTGATGAAGAAATTCATCAACGTAATTATAGAGTAGAGGCCTCATATGAGAAGTGGCGTCAGCGTGCCTCAGAGATTCGTAAGGCCCTAAGAAAGATACAGCCCCTCGACCAACTGCTTGAGTTCCAATCCACCATAAAGAAGCTTCAAGACTCAGTAGTGACTTCCTATGAAGAGCTCAGAAGGATTAATGTTCCAGACAAGGTCACTGTGTCCAAGGTCGACAATTGTTGTGCCATTTCGAGGGAACTGACAGAAGTGCTAACACAACGTAGGCTTGAAGAGATTGATACACACCAAGAAAGAGAACAAATACGAGGATTGAAATGTGCTCACCCGTCCGTATTTGGCGAGTCTATCAGTGACCAATCTGTGCAGTCTAGAATGAGTGTAGTATCCACCATTTCATCAATGAAGGCGAAGGCAGATGCAGAGAAAGCTGAGAAACTAGCTGCTGCAAAGGCCTTAAGGGAGGAGCAACATCAGAAATCAAAACTCCTTCAAATGCAAATGAATTTGGAAGAAGAAAAAATGAAGTTGGAAGCTATGCAAGCAGATGCAGCTGTGAGAATTGCTGAAGCTAAGTGTGAAGTTTTGTCAGAAGCTGCTGAGGACCCAGAAGACATATGCCTTGATAAACCTGTGCGTCTGAATCCCTTGGCTGCTAGTTTTAACCCAGTTCCTCACTATGATGGTGAACCTTATCAGGAGTTATCAGTTGGTCATGCTCTCGGTGGTGAGTCAATAAATAATCCAGTTAGTGAATCCTCATTGGCACAGGCTCTGACAAGTGCCATGGACCGCAGCCGTCTACCCGTGCCAACCCCAAAGGCTTTCTCTGGAAATCCAATTGAATTTGTGACTTTCAAAAGAAGTTTCAAGACGCTCATTGAAAATAAGGGAACACGTGCAGAAGAAAAGATTTATTACCTGCAGCAATATGTGACCGGAGAGGCAAGAGAATCTATTGCTGGTTGCTTCTATGGAAGTAACGAAAGTGACTACCAAAGAGCATGGGAGACATTGGAGAAGAGATATGGTCACCCTTTCAAAGTGCAAGAAGCCTTTCGTGACAGACTGGATAAATGGCCCAAGGTTGGTCTTAGGGACAATGTTGCACTGCAGAAATATGCAGACTTCCTCAACAGCTGCCGTGATGCAATGCCTCATGTGAAGGGTCTTAGCATTCTTAACGATTGCAAGGAGAATCAAAAAATGACAGCAAAGCTTCCTGACTGGGCGATAAGCCGCTGGAGTCGAGTAGTGACAGCGGGGTTAGATGAGGGTCATGACTATCCTACATTCACGCAATTCGTATCATTTGTTGAGAAGGAAGCAAGAGTTGTATGCAACCCAATTGCATCATTTTTGGCAGTTAAGAGATCAGAGTCAGCCTGTGATAGTAAATTTCAAGTGGAGAAGAGGAAATTTTCACGTGCTCTAGTCACAGATGCTGGAAAGTCTCCAAACAGATGGTCTCAACATCCTAATGATGATTTAAAGGGGGGATATTCCAGCTCCAGTGCCAAACCTGTAGAAAAGCCAAAAACATGCCCCTTTTGCAACGGAGAGCACTACCTATCATCCTGCACAGTGTTTGCTGACAAGAGTATAGATGAGAGAAACTCATTTATCCAGGTGCACAAGAGATGTTATAGCTGTTTACGTACCGGCCACTTTGCCAAGCAGTGCAAATCCCGTCATTCATGCCAAAAATGTAAGGGACGTCATCCCACCGTCTTGCATGACAATGATAAGATCCAAAGGGTATTTACACAGGAAGTAAAGAGAGAACCTAAGGAAGCGGATACTGCTGTGGCCCTTACTACATATCATGGTCACTCAAGCACAACAAATGTGTTACCAGTGTGGGTGTCTAGCATTAGTAGTCCTCAAACAGAGAAGCTGGTTTATGCACTCCTGGACACACAAAGTGACAGTACCTTTATAGATGGAAGCATTTGTGAAGAGTTGTTAGTACCTACAGATCCAGTGAAGCTGGAATTAACCACGATGAGAGGCAAGGACTCCACAGTTGTAAGCAAAAGAGCCAAGGGTCTCAGAGTTCGTGGATATACATCTAGCAAATGCATAGATCTACCAGTTACGTATACAACAGACTTTATCCCTTTAGACAAGAATCATATTCCCACTTGTGAGACAGCCAAAAATTGGAATCATCTTGCATCCATTGCATCAGAAATGCCACCATTAATGGACTGTGAAGTAGGGCTGTTAATAGGCTACAACTGTTCTGCTGCCCTTGCTCCACGCCAAGTTATCACCGGTGAGAATGATCAACCATATGCTGTCAAGACCGACTTAGGGTGGAGTGTGGTAGGAAGTCTTGCACCAGTTGATTCAACAGAGGTAACAGGGTTTTGCCATCGCATCAGTCTGAAGGAAGCCCCACCAGTTACTCCTCGGGATATTCTAAAGGTGTTTGAATCAGACTTCAATGATTCGAAGCATGAAAGTAACAGCATTTCTCAGGATGACATACGGTTTTTACAAATTCTAGAGAGCAGTTTTGCAGTAAATGAGAAAGGCCACATTGAGATGCCTCTTCCTTTCAAGTCGCGGCCATACCTGCCAAACAATTACAAGTTAGCTGCAATCAGACTGTCTCACCTCAAAAGGCGTCTTGATGGTGATCCCAACTACAAGGAACACTATGTAAAGTTTGTTGAAGGAATGCTGGAGGATGGTGATGCTGTACAGGTTGCTGACAGAGGGAAACCCGGTGAAGTCTACTACATTCCTCATCATGGTGTATACCATCCAAAGAAGCCTAACAAGTTAAGAGTTGTGTTCGATTGTTCAGCAAAATATCGAGGATCTTCACTAAATGACCATCTTTTGTGTGGTCCTGATCTCACCAACAATTTGTTTGGAGTGTTATGTAGGTTTCGCAGGCACCCAGTAGCAGTGATGTGTGATGTAGAGAAGATGTTTCATAGGTTTCACGTCAGCCCTGAAGATAGAGATTACCTGAGATTCTTGTGGTACAAGGGAGGCGATACTAAGAAGGAACCACTAGAGTACAGAATGAATGTCCACCTGTTCGGTGCCACATCATCACCTGGATGTGCCAATTTTGGTATGAAGCATCTTTCAAGAATGTTTGAAGAAGAATTTTCCTTGGCTGCCCCATTCTTACGTCAGGACTTCTATGTTGACGATGGGGTCACCAGTGTGAAGAATGCCAGAGAAGCCAAGGAACTCATCAAAGAGGCTTGTGAACTGTGCTCTAAGGGAAATCTGCGACTCCACAAATTTGTTTCAAACGACCGCTCTGTCATCGAAGATATACCACTCAGTGAACGTGCGACAGACGTTCAGGACATTGACCTAAGCAGAGATAAGCTTCCTGTTGAGAGAACCCTTGGCATACATTGGAACATAGAAGATGACTCGTTCACATTCCAGATTGGTTTGAAAGAACGCCCTGACACCCGTCGTGGAATCTTGTCAGTAGTTGCGAGCATTTATGATCCTCTGGGATTCATTGCGCCATTTGTGCTGGAAGGGAAAGCCATTCTGCAAAGGATGTGTAAACAGGGCACTTCATGGGATGAGCCAGTCACTGATGAATTGCGTCCACGGTGGGAGAAGTGGAAGAGTGATATCCTTAACTTAGAGAACACCAACATTCCTAGATGCTACAAACCCCTTGACTTTGGGCCTGCCACCCGAGTTGAGCTGCACCATTTCTCCGATGCGAGCACTGATGGATACGGAATGTGCTCTTACCTGAGATTCATTCGAGAAGATCATGTCTACTGTTCTCTGGTGATTGGAAAGGCAAGAGTTTCTCCGACTAAGGTTGTAACAGTTCCTCGTTTGGAACTTACAGCTGCCGTAGTTGCTGTAAAGATCAGCATCAAGTTGAAGCAAGAACTACACATGCATATCGACAGTGAATATTTTTGGTGTGACTCCCAAGTTGTATTAGCTTACATCAATAATGATGCGAAGAGGTTCCATGTTTTTGTGTCAAACAGAGTACAGTTTATAAAGGAGCATACGGAACCTAACCAGTGGCACTACATCTCTACAAGAGAAAACCCTGCAGATCACGCTTCACGTGGTCTCTGTGTCTCAGAACTGCTCTCATCAAACTGGTTCACTGGTCCAGAGTTTCTTTGGAGTGCTGATCCTGTCACAGATTGCTCAATAGAACCAATGCTTATCATGGGAGATCCAGAAGTAAGAGCCCAATCTCTGAGTGTTCAAGCCACAAGAGCCTGTGATATATTGGAGAGACTATCTAAGTACTCCAACTGGAGCCGACTTACTAGGATTGTTGCCAGGATTCGACGACTTGCTAGTAGAGAGACTGGCAGTGTGTCTCTTACAGTTGAAGAAATCAATCAAGCTTGTGTCTCTGTGGTTAAGATTGTTCAGCAAGAACACTTCAAGGAAGAATTACAAGCACTGAAGATGCAACGGAATGTTTCGTCGACGAGCAAACTTTTCACCCTCAACCCTTTCATTCAAGATGGCATGATCAGAGTCGGAGGACGTTTGAGAAAGTCCATGCTCTCACTTAATGAGAAACATCCTGTAGTACTGCCTAAAAATGGACACATGACTGAATTGATCATTGCCCACTGCCACAGTCTGACCAAACACCAGGGAAGAGGTCAGACAATTAACGAAATCAGAAGACAAGGGTATTGGATCCTTGGTGGAAGTAAGACAGTAGCTACCTTCACTAGAAAGTGTGTTCTTTGCAGAAAGCTTCGACGACCTGTAGAAGAGCAGAAGATGGCAGATTTGCCAGAGGATCGTGTTGAGCCATCCCCTCCCTTTAGCTTCTGTGGTATGGACTGCTTTGGTCCTTTCATCACAAAACAGAACCGCAAGGAATTCAAGCGCTATGGGTTGATATTTACCTGCCTCTGCTCCAGAGCTGTTCACATTGAAATGGTGGAAGATCTGTCTACTGACGCATTTATTAATGCACTACGTTGCTTTATTGCCATTAGAGGTGCAGTAACACAGATAAGGTGTGATCATGGAAGCAACTTTATTGGAGCCGACAATGAGTTGAGAGCTGCCTTGAAAGAGTTAGATGTTAACCAAATGACAGCCTACCTGACTCAGAAGCAGTGTAATTTTGTATTCAATGCTCCTTATTCAAGTCATGCTGGAGGTGTATGGGAGCGCCAGATCAGATCAGTCCGGAACGTATTCAACGCTACCATAGCCTTGTACCCTGGACGCTTAGATGATGCTTCTCTGAAATGTTTTTTGTATGAAGCAATGGCAATCATTAATGGCCGACCATTAACACCAGCAAATATGACAGATCCCTCTGCTGAACCGCCTCTGACACCAAATCATCTGATTACCATGAAGCCCACCGTTGCCCTGCCACCTCCAGGACATTTTGTAAAGGAAGACCTGTATGCTAGAAGAAGATGGCGTAGAGTTCAGTTCCTCTCAGAACAGTTTTGGTCTCGATGGAAGAGCGAATACCTCCAAACCTTGCAAGAGAGAGGAAAATGGAGTCTTTCAAGGAGAAACCTGAGAGTCGGTGACGTTGTCCTTGTCAAGGATCATGACACTCCACGCATGAAGTGGCCCTTTGGTGTTATAGTATCAACTACTGCCAGTGAAGATGGTCTAGTGAGGAGAGCTTGGGTTAAGGTTGGGTCCAGAGATTTAAATTCAAAGGGACAACCTAGGAAAAAATTGTCCATATTGGAACGTCCTATTCAAAAACTTGTTCTCCTTGTGGAACATGAGAGAGATCTCTCTCTGGCTCATGAGACATAATGTATGAAGGTTTGTTGTTGTCATTGACATATTTTGTACTTAAAGGGTGTTCTCATGGTAGAGTTAGTAAGATTGTATTATTTCTAGTTTTTGACTTACTTCTGTAGGAGTTCTGGTTTAATTTGCATACCAGTTCTTGTTATTTGTTTAAGTCACCATAAATCTTGTTGGGACATTGTATGTACTCTAAAGTTGTAATATTGTATTTAACCTGGCGACTGAGTTTAAATTCCTTTCTCAAGTTGTAGGTCAACTTGTTACTGCCATTGTAAGTGTGATTGTTTTAATAAGTAATTTGGTGGGAGTGTAACAGTCGCCATCCCTAGAGTTGTTTGTTGATTAATGTACTATTTTCTGCCCTATCGGCGTTCCACTGTTTCCTTTCCAACACAAATAAACTTATCTTGTTGTTGCTATGTAGTTTACCACGCTGATGCTACTGCTACAGCTACTAACGATAAAACGATATATACAGTATACGAATGGTCAATACCATTTCATTCATTAAATTTAGTGGGTTCAGTCCCTGAAGGAAGACATAAGGTATGATTGCAACATATTATTAATTGTAACCTTTAAGATCAGAAATGTTTGATTATCGTCTTACTGTGGCTCCTCGTATTATTTCTTGGGCCTAAAT
This sequence comes from Apostichopus japonicus, assembly GCF_037975245.1. Lineage (NCBI taxonomy): Eukaryota > Metazoa > Echinodermata > Holothuroidea > Aspidochirotida > Stichopodidae > Apostichopus > Apostichopus japonicus. The sequence goes on along the minus strand of NC_092578.1, from coordinate 19,804,545 downwards.
TGTGTACTTGCTCTCCGTAGTATTGCATTCCTAGTCATGTTAATATGTATAGTACAGTGTGTAAGGCTATCTTTCTCTGTGATTTCAGTGTGCCAATATATTAAGGCCTAAGCTTATTATCGTGGAAGTATATTCATATTGTTTACTGTGTGTGCTTACGCACTGTCATGTCCCGTAGCCTACATATTATGTTGTATAGGTTCAAGTGTGAGTGAATCTTAGTGGTAACACCTTAATCTTATTCGTTTGTATTGTAATTGAACTAGCCTACTCCTTAATTGCACATGTCCTTGAGTTTGATTGCATATATATGATTTATTGTGTTGCATGTATTGAGGTTTTCAGGTTAAATCAGTATAGTAAGTTTACCAATCACACGAATCACTTACATTGTAAATTTAAAGGTTGTTACTTCTTCTTCTCAGTTTTGACGGTTTTCTAGAGAAATATACCAACCCGTAACCAAATCTGATGTCTATGTTATTTCTTGGCTGGAGCCCGCTACACCATACACAAATCCAATCCTATCAAAACTTGCAATAAACAAGAAACATATCTTTGCATTTCAGGGATCTGGACTATTTTCTAACAAAATGACACAGTTTGTTGATAAACAGACCATTTGTCATAGCTACATCCTAATATTTTTAATTTGAGATTTTGAGGGATAAGATCACACTAAATATGGTATATACTCACATGTTACCTTCAGCAACATTAAACGTATGTTTGCCCAATTCGAGCAAAAACATGGAGCGGGATCCCAGTATGTTCAACGTGCATGCCTGCCTTTTAGCACATCAACCAAATCTAGACCCATAGGTGAATTATGTAACCAGAAAGACAATCATTTGCCTAGCTAAGCTGTTAGCATATCAAACTCATGAGAAACAACTGCTCCAGTATCAGATGTACGTGACACATCACAGCTTTTATTTTTCTCAATAACTCACCGTTTAAATGTTTCTGAACTTGAAAGTTGTATCTCTATGAACGATGCTCCGGCAGCGAGAAATTGCTGCGGAATTGATTCCGAGCTGCTGTCTTCCAGCCAGGTGATATTCGGTGTGGGATACCCTTCAGCCACACAAATGACTACATAAGGAAATCCAGGGGTCACTGATGCATTCTGGGACAGGAAGGTAATCCTAGGCGCTTCTGTATATAGTGAAAAACACCATGATAGATATGAAGGATGGATACAGTCAATAAATAAAACTTATATAGTTCTCTTAAAGTATGCTGCTATAATTCTACACAATCACTGATGCATTCTGGGACAGGAAGGTAATCCTAGGTGCTTCTGTATAGTGAAAAACACCATGACAGATATGAAGGATGGATACAGTCAATAAATAAAACTTATATAACTATTGAAGTATGCTGCTATAATTCTACACAATGCATATTAGTTCCTTTAAAAGTGCTTATTTATTTTATTTTATTAATGATTTTATTTCTCATTTCGGTCTTCTTTCAACTGCATGTTAATGAATTGTAGATGATTATTTGGATGATGAATAGGCAATGGATGGTCAATAATTCTCTAAGATCAGTGGCGGAGCGTCCATACAGTCAGGGGGGGCGGATGCCCCCTCCCCTTGACGGACTCAAATGGACTGCTGGTGCCCCTTTCAGCTCTTTACCACTTTTTACTTATTTGCGGTTATTGACTTTTTTATTGCACTCTCATCTTCCTATTGACATTTGTTACATTTTGTTGGTGTAATTTGGCGATGACACCTATTTATTCTTCGTTTATCTGCAAATTAGCCAGGCCCGGAAGGGTCATTTCCGGCGATCAAGGGAGTATCTTTACTCAAAAAATTTCTGTACCCTACGCCCCAACCTGTGGTGGCGCTCTGCTTAGATAGTGTCGGAAGCGCCCCTGCAGACCATTCTCGTCCCCCTGACCAATACCCCTAGCTCCCCCACTGTCTAAGATCACTGACTTCCGCAAAATATCTCTTCAAAGTTTTGTCCTGACAATTAACTTTCAAGGCTGATTATAAACTGCAGTATTAAGAGATACATAATTTTTAAAGCTTAGCTCGTCATTATTAAGGTTTGCAATGAAGGAAGTAACATCTATGACAATGAAAAGATGATATCACTACAACAAAGTTGCCTTTCTCATCATTCCGGGCTATACTAGAGAGTTGTTCTTCACTTTTTCTGTGAAGGAAGTTTCCGGTTACTGTCAGAAGTGCACACAGGATTTCCTGATCTGCAAAGATGTGCATGATCTATAACCCAGACCTTTTGATAATAAATGTATGTTTTGTTTACAATACAACTTTCTTCTAAGCATGGAGGAAATACTATATAAATTGCAGATTATTTCAGGCCTGTATGTTTGAGTTCCAAACTTTGAGGCATCCGCACTTTACCATATTGTACATATTGCCAACAATTTGAGTCAAACTAGTTATGGGTTCACATGATCAGCAATCAAGTAAGGTATTGCATGAGTATAGATTCTTCAGTAGCCCATACATAAATATGGCTATACCCTTTGGCCACTTTTGTGGGCAGCTCATAAATGTTGAATGTTAAATGTTGAATGTAAATTTTTTCAATAAATACAAAATGGTGAGCAGTGTTATCATAGGCATGTCAGGTACGTTTTTCACTCTATATATTTATCGTTCCTCATAAACCTTAATACAAATATATATAAACTGATGAACCAGCTGAGAAAAATTATACATTATACATTTATTTATTTTTTATTCATATTCCTGCTTGCAGGAGGAAATACATACATACATACTTACATACATATGTACCACAAAGTTTTGTCTGTAACCTAGCTATCTTAAAGATTTTTTATTTCATGGCTGCATTATTGAACTTTGCACTTGTCTTGATCAATTTTGAGTGGAATTTCTTCAAGGAATGCCTTTGTGCCTAAATTTCAAATAAAAGTAGACTATATAGTATTTTTATGGGATTGTGTTTGATGGCAAACACTTGCAAGGTCTCCACAAGAACATACAACAAACTTTAATAGTTGACCTTCGTGAATCCAAAGTAGTAGGAAGCCAACAAAAGCTCTTTTGAAACCACTTCCATGTGTTCGACGATCAAAAATGAACACTAGATTTTATATTGAGCCTATTCTTTTGGATATTAATATGACCAGAGAATTATAAGGCAGGCATGTCATTGTCAATTGCACCCATTTCTGCTCCTATAGGACTGCCATTTAACATCCTATTTTAGTTGTAATATGGGAAAAGAGGGCAAAGAATGTGAATGATCTAAAGCTGATGGGAATTAAGAGGTGAAGCCCCCTAAAACCTTGCAGGTTTGATCATTACCAGAACATATCAGTTTTAAGTTAGTGGAAGTTTTGGCATTTTAATGTATTTACTATTAAAAAAAAAAAACCAATGGCATTATGCTGTCTACGTATGTTGGACAAGGCAAATTCCATTTTAAAAATTGAGCCACTTCGTGGGCTTTTCGTGTCCACGTATTGTTTGAGCAATATTTGCGACCACTCATAGGTACTGATCACACATTGGAAATACTTTTCCTTGTTCCGGAGTGCGCTATCAACTTTGCGTCTAACTCCCGCCTGTTAAGCATGTGGTCTTCAACCATTAACCACATGTTGAAGTTCAATGACGTATAAGATAGTGATTTCAAATTGGGTCATTAAGATTACTTCATGTTTTTTGTGTTTCACAGAAAAGTTTGATAGGTATATTTTCATTGCAAAGCTATTAATAGCAATTGTATTTTAGAGTAGTTGTATCATACACTAGTGAAGCAGTTGACACAAACATTAATAAAACTTAATGCAACACAGATATGTAGTCCATACTCTTGACATGAAATTAGCATAATTTCTACAGGGGGTTATGTCCAAACCATATAAAAGACAGGCTGTAATATATAACTTACAATGCACATTTTAATGCAAAGTGGTCATAAACATCCCCAATTTGTGTTGTCAAGTTTCTAACTCACTTTCAAGAAGGTTAAGTTTGTTTCTCTATCATTGTATTTCACACCGCCAAAATGTTAAACCAAACTGCTGATGGTACTTCCAGAAGTTATGTTGTAGAAAAAACAAATTTTTTTTAAACTTATATCTGGAGCTGCATATTTTAAGCATTTTCATTCCTGGTCTTGCACAAGAGGCAATATTAATTCTCTGTTATCAATTGGGATTATATAAATTAATTTGGTAGGTTTCAGTATGGTTATTTAAAAATTAACTTTCACTGCCTTGTAATTGTTTTAATATTGAACAAGCCAACTTAAAAGAAAAGTTATGTTTTGAGTTTCATAATATAAATATTTTCATTTCTGGTCTCTGGAAAGTGACAGTTCATGCTGGGTCTTAATGTCAGCTACTCTAGGCAACAGGTCATGAGTGCAAAGTTACTTGGCACTAAGGGATATATAAGGGATATATTTCCATTTTATCAGTGTTGTCTTAGACTCTGACATCACAGGGGTGAGCCAAAACAGCACTCTAGAAGGAACTCCAGCCAGAATAAGTAGACTGCTTCAAAACCTTGTATTGCATCCAATATATTCGGCATTGCCCCCAATATGTTCGGCTGCCAATGTTGTTAGATTTCTTGTACTGATATCCTGATGGCATAGTTCCTCAAAGAGACTTTTAATCTTCCTTATCAAGATTGAATGCTATAATGAGATTGGAACAATCTTCTCTATGGGCATACGCATGATTTCCTTTGGGAATGTTTGAATGTGTACCTCCGCGTGTTAACGCAGCATGTCTCGTGTACGTAGTGTAAGGGGGTTCTGAGGATGGTACATTTCCCCTCAGAGCCTGGAGATTTTTCAAACATGAAAACCCCCATGGAGCCACTTGGTGCACAATTTTTACACTTTTGTGAAAAGAAAAACATGTAAAAACTTGGATACATTGCAATTTACTTGTCGGGGGGGGGGGGGGGGGGAGGCTGTGTGTATGTCATAAGTCAAAAACTGGAAATAGTAGAAATGATAACAGCTACTTGTTGCCATTCCTCACCATCAGAGAGCTCTTAATTAGGCTAGTCAACTTAACTAAAAAATATATTTCTCCCTCGATTCAAGCTCACTGAGATCAAGATGTAATTCACACTCATGTTTTTGACTTAAGAAAAAGTGGAGGTATTCTGTAGGTATTTCAAACTTCAACTGCCTTGAATTTCTTATTATGACTGTTGTTTTGTTGTTTCAACAAAATAAGAAAGGTTGTTTGCATGGTCTGTCTGCCTTCCTTGTTTTACTTTTGCATGGTATGCTTGTTTTTTTCTTAGAGGAAGCAATATAATTTTGTTTGCAAAAGACAGGACCTACTTTAATGTTTGGTTTCTTGTGTTTTGTGTGTGTATGGTATTTATAACATAGTATCGTTTCATGAGCCCAATATTGTGCATAGCAATCCTCGGAAAAAATTTCAATGAGTCAACCTGCCACTTTGGGAAATTCTTGCCACATCGAAAAATCCACTCTCCATTTACGACTTAGGAGAAAATTGACATGCGGAATATTGCTCAATATTTCTGCAATCGATACCATCAACCAAGCTCATTGCATTCAAAGCCTATCCTTCGTCTAGATGGTCTTAGAATGATGGCAGTGAAGTTCTGTTTATGTTGAATAAAGTGTGGAATCCATTATCAACAATATGTGCAATTTCCCTGTTATCTCAGTTAGGCCCAAACCATCACCATCGCAGTTACGACTGGTCACTATTCACAGACTGAAGTTTGAAACTTTAGGAATATATAAAAAGAAAATACCAAAACACATTCCCTTCCCTAAAATTAATCAAACATCATGTTATTGTGGTTGTCATTTTGATAACAAGCAACGTATGAAGACTATTTTTCACTAATTATAAACCACTTACTAGTGAAAGAACTTTTTTTGCGGAACTGAGTGCACAGGAGACACTACAAGTTTCTTTTGGAAAATTTCTGCCTTAGCAGGCTAAGATATAATTTCAGATGATTTTATTGGCTAACAGTCTGCTTAAAACCATTTTGTACATTATTCACAGAGGGATGAGGAGGAGTTACAAAGGTCGCTGCTCCAGACCTCACGAGTGAAATTATTTCCCCTAACATCTTACGTCTCAGACATTCTACTATCCTTTTAAAAAATGGGTCCAACATATAGTGGCCTCATCCCTTGAAATTCAAGGAAGGACCAAGTTCACCATACCTTCCTCCAAAACGATCCTGGACAAGTGTGAATTAAGTCCTTTAAAAATACAGCATAAATTTATATTAGTTACTAATTGCTATATTTATTTTCAGCTATGTCCATTTATAAATTTGCAACATTACTGTCATTCTAACAAATTCATGTTATATATAAAAACTATTAAATGCACTTTCAGCACATCATTTGCACATCATTTGTGGTGAGGTGATTTAATTTCGGTTGGTAGTAGTCCAACAGAAGGTATTCAATCAAAGGGTCAATGATTAACCCTTAATGTCCAGATCTTGGTTAGAATTAGTCAAATCTCTACAATAATAGCTTTTCCATTAGTTTTATGAAGATATAACTTTGTCCACTCAAAACGAGGGTTTTAAGTAGACATATACCGTCCCTTAGAAATGACTTAATATACAAAGACCCCCTATCATACACAATTTATATAAAATACGCTAAGGGGACATCAATCAAGGCCCAAAAAGTGTAATTCTCTAACGGACTATGTAGTAAAAAAGACAGATGAAGGAATGGCAAAGGGGTTCCGTAGAAGTGTGCCAATTGGCATTCATTTACTCAATTACACGTGTTTTTACAGATATATATATACAACTTTTGTCCACCAAATGTTAACTTTTAACAGATGTCGACCAAAGGCAGGATTTAATGGTATATATAGAAATATAAAGATAGATATATATATCTATATCTATATACATGTGTATCAATAAATATACGTATAGATATATTTATCTATCTTTATATTTGTATATACATTTATATAGAATACATGTTCTGCTCATATTACTATCATATAAATTTAGTTTCCCTCATGCACTGTCTGGTTGTACTGGAATATGACTCTATCTTCAAGCATGTTCACAAGTAGAGCTCGAAATCGCAGTTTTATGGGTATTGACTTTCCAGCAGTAAGCATTATTTATTTGTCCTCATCAAGTACCATGGGAGTACTAATTAACTTTTGGACTGTGTACAAGCTCAAAACTGAATACTAATGTACTTTTCTAAAGTATATCCCTTTGAATTCAACATATTACACACTATTATATTACACAATAGAACTCCGTGTATAGTGACAGGTAGAGGGAATTGTTAAATATGGATCTCGCCCAACTTGGGCTTGTTGTCTAAGTTGGCTTTGTGATTCATTTTCAATTTTTCAGACTTTGATCGAATTGAACTTCACAGAAAAACATAGGGTTCTTGTACTCATTAAGACAGAGACCAAAAATCCATAGTAGCTAAGGAACTTCAAGGAACGTTATAGCATCAATTAAATATAATCCATAATATTACACTACAACAGCCTACATGAACAGTATTGAACATACAATAATAATAGCAACCACTGCATACATATTTTTCAATAGGAAATTATAGCAATTAGTAATAGTATACAAGCATTTGTTCTGAAAAAAAAAATAAGCTAAAAATGACCTCCTTAATAGACCATGCAAGATAAATGCAGTCATGTACAGAAACAATAAAGCATACATTGCTTTGAGTTATTTGCATATATACCATACAAAATGTAAAGTGGTCAACAATAATTTTGTACTTATTTTATCAATATTTAATAATATTTCTGTCACTATAAAGAACCTTCACTGAAATCAATGTAAACTGAATATGTCTGTACTTACCGGGACACTGCAATTCATCCTCCCCATCACCGCAGTTGTCATGGTAATCACATATAGCTGCCAATGGGATGCACAGACCTGTTGTGTTACATCTGACTTTTGGACCAGATAGGCCGGCTGGCTCACAGACTAACATTAAATGAAACATAAATAAAATTGTAAATTTGACATAAATATACGGGATTATGCCTTACAGTATATTTCTTAGAGCAAAACTTTTGTACTTTTATAACTACAAAAGGGAAAAAATGGACAAATGTAACAAATGAAAAAGTAGAAAAGGGAGATCAAAAGTGGGAGAAATGAAGGAAAGGAAGGACAAAAGCAGGCACATGCTATTCATGTTCATTCTGGACTTGAAACAGATCCATTAAATGAAGAAAAATGAATATAATAATAAATTGGGTGCAAATTTCCCAAATTTGTTGGCATTGATAATCAAGATAGGATATATATGCACACTTTCACTGCAGCTTTCACTGTGAGAACCAGCCTTTACAAAGCAAACAAACACAGTTAGGAATAAACAGTTTAACAAAATGGACTAGAAAGTAAGAGTAGTAGGATGACTGGACAATTGCTAGACAAAGTAATGACCATGTAATTGCAAATAAAGTTCCTCATTTTTTAATGCCCTACAGAATAACAAGATTCATTAGCCACCGTGTTTTTATGCGTAAACATCATAAATTTGTAAGCAAACTTTACTCTGGGCCATTGCTCTGTAGTTAATGTGTTTGGAAATGAAATGGAAAAAATACAAAGTTTGATCAGATTCTGTTTTTAATAATTGCAATGCAATCTCTCATGAGGGAGCCAACATTTTACGCAAACAATTAACTACTTTCCAGCAAAAGTTATAAATGGATCCTCTGTGCATTTCTCATTACCAAATTCCAGTATTGGAATGGTTCTCAACAAATTGAATAAATTTTTAACTACAGTTTTAACAATTTATCAAGAACATGCATGGCACATTATTGTTTGTATTTTCAACAAATGCTTCTGCTAAAATGAAAAATTTTGGCACTGCTTACTTACAAAAACAAAAAGAATATTTTGGTACATTTTCATTACCAAAAGGCTCTTCTAGATCAACAAAATTCTTCACGCCTTCAGGGGCTTTTTCAGCAATGGGTTAATTTAGCCTAAGGGAGGCTAATTTGAATGACTCAAGGTCAAAATTAGTGTGAAATTTTATCTCTTATCTTTTTCTTCATTTAATTGTGACTTACAAATAATTTTAATAAACATCATGACAATATGAATAAAGAGGTACACTTACATGCATTGACTACTGTTGGTGTCGTTACTGTTCTCTGAGTCACTGAAGTATGGACCAGTACAGCAATCAATGTGAAGAACCGCAGTGGAAAATCCATACCGACACTTAGGACTGAATGAACCTGAGATGATGTCTACTGTACCATATATGTTAAATTACCTTGTAATCACTCTCTGTAATATAGAAGGTTTCCACAAATAACACTGAATTGTAAATCAGCTATCCTGAATTGAAACAAACAATCTAGTCCCTACATGGTTTAGGAATCTATAATATAGTAAAACCAAACAAGATATTTGCCAGTGCATAATGATTATACATGGCAATTTTCTTTTAATAATTCTTGGAACAATTAAGGGAAGCCTCACATTAGGGAAACAGTCCCCTTACACCGAAGGTGCAAAATTTCCACTTGAATTGTTGCATAGTGGCTGCTTATCTGGCTATACCACACATGGTTGAGCAGGTTTTGCAAGATCAGAATGACCACAAGATCGCTTATGCGAACTAATTTAATTAAACCAAAGTTTCACAGGACATAAGGATTATATGCACTTCAATGAGCAATCAAGACAGTATAGAGTGTATAGCTGAAATGGTATTGAGTCTATTGACTTCTTAATATGTACTGTGTTGAGTGGAAGACTTGTATTTAAAACTCACCTTTGTACATGTCAAGACCTCAAATATCTTAAGAAGTTGTAACTATGTTTCTATAACACAGATTTAGGATGAGAGAAAAGTTGCTACATTGCTTATATAAAGGCAGTTAAACACACGGTTGATGTGTCAGCTTTATGCCTGGCAAATACATAGCTGAAGGGCAAAATTATATTCTCTATGTTATTGCGAGTCCATGATGCATGTGAACTGGATGGAAAACTATTTGAGATTAACTGAAAGTCTTCTACTGTGTTTCAATTTCATGTCGTAGGCACACCAATCCTTTCACCAAAGAGTGATTACAATAACTTTTGCATTATGAATCTTATTTGCTGTTTTTTACAATATATATTTTTTTTATATTGCTTCCTAACTTTGTTCAGCTATTACATTATATCAGCTCTTGGGTATTGAAAGTTTCAACGCGCATGTTGAAATAACTAGCATAGTGTTGGTTTCCAAAACTTTCCAGTTATTATTTGCAAGCCCAATTTTTGATAATTCTTTTATTTCCATTTTTTTTTTTTGTAGTTGTCTCCACTTTACAGCTTTAATTGTTTTGTATCTGTACATTTAATTGTTTTTGTATTGCTATGTTTTACTTTTTATGTATAACGTTGAATGTAAAAAGCAGGGCCTTATTGGAAACCAGCTTTTGCTGAATAAGCAACCCTGGATAAAAATGCGAATAAATAAAAAATAAAAAATGTCGGGCATTCGGGCCCTCCATACACTCGCTCAGCGCCCGCAACACAATTTCATAATCTAAGGTACCTCCCACCGACCATCCAATTGATATTATGTGCTATTCGCCTCATAAGAATAGGAGGATGCTGTTAGCATTGAATGTTATTTTAAGGGCATCCGTAGATACAAATTGGCACCCGTGATCAAATCTCCGTATATTTATTTAACTCGGTTAGCGTAAAGCTAACTTCTCCCGAGGACCTGAAGTATCATAACCAATAGTGAAATGAAAAATATAATAATATACAATAATAATAAGAACATTAATATAAGAAAATGAATAATGACTGGGAGTCATTTTTCCAAGAACAGGAGCCATTTCTGAAATCACGTAAAGGTTGCCACATATTCCAAACTATACTATAGTATAAGCGCATGAAAAGAAGAACGATAGCCGCCCGTTTTTTCCCTTCAGATCGAAGTTCGAACGTCGATGACCTACTTATGTTCCGTGACCAATGTCAATGGGAATTATGTGTGTAAAAACTCGTGTTTTTCCACGAGTAATATATATAGAAGTTTTACGTAAGGGGAGCGAATTTCGGGGCGGCTCGTTGATTGTGAGGAAGCATTTATCTAATCATCAATTTTTGTGAAAAATATCGTACGTTTTTTTTTTTCCAGAAAATGTTTTTGACTAGTAATTGGAAACTCAATGTATCAAGAAGTACTGGGTCTAGACCTTATCATTGCATTTTGGGGGAAGACAGATCTTCAAGTGCAAAATATTGTTTTTTCATTCAAGGTTATCGTGGTTTTCTTGCGAGGTGTATACGGCGTAACTTTCGATGTATAGGCTTAGAATTAGGATCGGCCGATGGTTTAGTTTGCATGAATTTTTACCTAAATTCAATTTAATTTAACGGGAATCACTAAGCATGTCGGAAAGACAGGACATGACTTACTACTAATACTTTAAGTTTAAAAGTTCACAATGAAAAGTTTTTAACTATCAACAAGTCCCCACCTGTTTGGAACTTCAGACAATAATAATGTAAGATAGGGGCTACATAAATACGGGATTATAAACTACATATATAATAAGAATAGTACAGATTTATTTATATCATTAATCGGCTGTTGTTTACTCCAGAAAATATACTTTCAATACGTACAATATCAATCTTCGTACAAAAGTTCTTAAAAATAAAAAAGTAGCGAAAGATAACTAGAAATGACATCGTGGAACCCCCCGCATTAATAAACGAATCCATTTCATTACAGCATCAACTCTCAAGTGCCGCACAGCAGTGTGTAACAGTACCGTACCCTAGGCTATGATAATATACAGTCCCTTGCGAAGATGGATTTAATTTGATATGCTCCCTTCGGTTTTGGATCAAAAATTATTAAATCGTTATAATTATTAAAACAAAATGTGGTGAAATGCATAATGGTGAGATTTTGTACATGGGAACCTTCACAATCATCATTTGCAGGGAGAATAAATAACGAAAATTTCTGAATAACTTTGAGGTCTCGTAACATGCTGAGCATAACTAACGTTCGATATTTGGTGTAGCCTAGGTCCAAATTACTACGTGAAAAGTTGATTCGTTAATATGTCTATAGGCCAGTGCGTAAATTGATAAGATATTATTCAAACTAAGAACACAGAAACCAGAAATAAACGTGTTTTCTTTTCTCTAATTCAAATAGTAACACGTAGATATTTTTTATTATGTCCGGGGACAGTCCGGGATTCCCGGGAATGATACCAAAACGAATGTAATAACCGGTTGTTTTCCCAATACCGGTAGAAGTTACACATTGCACTGTGATCGGGATTAGTCAAAGCCGGGATCGGGATACCGGTATTCACTTGACTACCGGGATCCCGCACAACCCTAGTAATGAAATAGCCTATCTTCCTCCAAAATTGGTACATTGTACTTAATGCAACTCTTCTCATGCATGTAACAATGGCTTGTATGTATCCTATGTATGTTAATGGCCCGAAAAGCGCCAAGAATAGTTACCCAAACTTTTCCATCTCAAAAAGTATCTCAAACAAATCATCCATCTTCAATCTTTACCAAAATGTTAATTTTAATACCTAATTCTTACACTCCGACGTTATTTTGAGCTTATGTTCAATATAATTCCGTTTATGAACAAATAAAAAATATGCCGAACTTAGTGTTTAACTTCCTTGTTCGTTACTATTATTAACTCCATTCAAGCTCAATTAGAAAATTTAAGCTTAGGCCAATCAAACTAAGTAAATGGTGACAACGTAACTAGTGTAGGATTACTGTTTAACGTTTCAGATTGATATAAAGGCATAATAAGAACTAAAAACAATTCCAATGATGTTTCTAATAATAACAAATTGCATTTACTTGTGCAGCATTAATTTGAACAAAAATATAGAAAACCGTATTCATAGGCCTGTTCTCAATGTTGGATTCGAGGCACATGAAAATCTCAGGTTTGGATGTAGTAACGTTTGGGAAATTTCCAAGCGTCGTTTATGAAAAGTAGCGGTCGTCTGGTGTTATGTATTAAAGGCAAGCCAGGCGCGGAAAAATCAGGAACCAGTGAATAAAAATCACGAAAATCCGAACCGGCAGCTAAAGGGAACTAAGACACGGAATACACACATATGTCGCGAGTACTGTATGTACGCCTGTAGCTATAGCTGTGCATGCCTGTGAACAACCTTTATTTGTTGATCATTTGCATATAAGCTGACACAATAGCTAATGTCGCGAGCAAACCGCATGTTCGTTGGTCCGTGTGATAGGGTTAAGATACGTGTAAGCAGAGCTGAACACCCCGAAATTCGCTCCCCTTATGTAAAACTTCTATATATATTACACGTGGAAAAACACGAGTTTTTACACACATAATTACTTTATAATACTTTAAGTTTAAAAGTTCACAATGAAAAGTTTTTAACTATCAACAAGTCCCCACCTGTTTGGAACTTCAGACAATAATAATGTAAGATAGGGGCTACATAAATACGGGATTATAAACTACATATATAATAAGAATAGTACAGATTTATTTATATCATTAATCGGCTGTTGTTTACTCCAGAAAATATACTTTCAATACGTACAATATCAATCTTCGTACAAAAGTTCTTAAAAATAAAAAAGTAGCGAAAGATAACTAGAAATGACATCGTGGAACCCCCCGCATTAATAAACGAATCCATTTCATTACAGCATCAACTCTCAAATACCGCACAGCAGTGTGTAACAGTACCGTACCCTAGGCTATGATAATATACAGTCCCTTGTGAAGATGGATTTAATTTGATATGCTCCCTTCGGTTTTGGATCAAAAATTATTAAATCGTTATAATTATTAAAACAAAATGTGGTGAAATGCATAATGGTGAGATTTTGTACATGGGAACCTTCACAATCATCATTTGCAGGGAGAATAAATAACGAAAATTTCTGAATAACTTTGAGGTCTCGTAACATGCTGAGCATAACTAACGTTCGATATTTGGTGTAGCCTAGGTCCAAATTACTACGTGAAAAGTTGATTCGTTAATATGTCTATAGGCCAGTGCGTAAATTGATAAGATATTATTCAAACTAAGAACACAGAAACCAGAAGTAAACGTGTTTTCTTTTCTCTAATTCAAATAGTAACACGTAGATATTTTTTATTATGTCCGGGGACAGTCCGGGATTCCCGGGAATGATACCAAAACGAATGTAATAACCGGTTGTTTTCCCAATACCGGTAGTAGTTACACATTGCACTGTGATCGGGATTAGTCAAAGCCGGGATCGGGATACCGGTATTCACTTGACTACCGGGATCCCGCACAACCCTAGTAATGAAATAGCCTATCTTCCTCCAAAATTGGTACATTGTACTTAATGCAACTCTTCTCATGCATGTAACAAAGGCTTGTATGTATCCTATGTATGTTAATGGCCCGAAAAGCGCCAAGAATAGTTACCCAAACTTTTCCATCTCAAAAAGTATCTCAAACAAATCATCCATCTTCAATCTTTACCAAAATGTTAATTTTAATACCTAATTCTTACACTCCGACGTTATTTTGAGCTTATGTTCAATATAATTCCGTTTATGAACAAATAAAAAATATGCCGAACTTAGTGTTTAACTTCCTTGTTCGTTACTATTATTAACTCCATTCAAGCTCAATTAGAAAATTTAAGCTTAGGCCAATCAAACTAAGTAAATGGTGACAACGTAACTAGTGTAGGATTACTGTTTAACGTTTCAGATTGATATAAAGGCATAATAAGAACTAAAAACAACTCCAATGATGTTTCTAATAATAACAAATTGCATTTACTTGTGCAGCATTAATTTGAACAAAAATATAGAAAACCGTATTCATAGGCCTGTTCTCAATGTTGGATTCGAGGCACATGAAAATCTCAGGTTTGGATGTAGTAACGTTTGGGAAATTTCCAAGCGTCGTTTATGAAAAGTAGCGGTCGTCTGGTGTTATGTATTAAAGGCAAGCCAGGCGCGGAAAAATCAGGAACCAGTGAATAAAAATCACGAAAATCCGAACCGGCAGCTAAAGGGAACTAAGACACGGAATACACACATATGTCGCGAGTACTGTATGTACGCCTGTAGCTATAGCTGTGCATGCCTGTGAACAACCTTTATTTGTTGATCATTTGCATATAAGCTGACACAATAGCTAATGTCGCGAGCAAACCGCATGTTCGTTGGTCCGTGTGATAGGGTTAAGATACGTGTAAGCAGAGCTGAACACCCCGAAATTCGCTCCCCTTATGTAAAACTTCTATATATATTACACGTGGAAAAACACGAGTTTTTACACACATAATTACTTTATAATACTTTAAGTTTAAAAGTTCACAATGAAAAGTTTTTAACTATCAACAAGTCCCCACCTGTTTGGAACTTCAGACAATAATAATGTAAGATAGGGGCTACATAAATACGGGATTATAAACTACATATATAATAAGAATAGTACAGATTTATTTATATCATTAATCGGCTGTTGTTTACTCCGGAAAATATACTTCCAATACGTACAATATCAATCTTCGTACAAAAGTTCTTAAAAATAAAAAAGTAGCGAAAGATAACTAGAAATGACATCGTGGAACCCCCCGCATTAATAAACGAATCCATTTCATTACAGCATCAACTCTCAAATACCGCACAGCAGTGTGTAACAGTACCGTACCCTAGGCTATGATAATATACAGTCCCTTGCGAAGATGGATTTAATTTGATATGCTCCCTTCGGTTTTGGATCAAAAATTATTAAATCGTTATAATTATTAAAACAAAATGTGGTGAAATGCATAATGGTGAGATTTTGTACATGGGAACCTTCACAATCATCATTTGCAGGAAGAATAAATAACGAAAATAGCTAATGTCGCGAGCAAACCGCATGTTCGTTGGTCCGTGTGATAGGGTTAAGATAGGTGTAAGCAGAGCTGAAAACCCCGAAATTCGCTCCCCTTACGTAAACTTCTATATATATTACACGTGGAAAAACACGAGTTTTTACACAAATAATTCCCATTGACATTGGTCACGGAACATAAGTAGGTCATCGACATTCGAACTTGGCAACTTGCCCAAGTTCATCGCACCATGGGAACGACCCAACAGATTGAACATTATGTTACATTTTCTCGCCATCTGGACGCTGATTGTAAATTTTGGTGTAATGTGCAAATTATGAATGGTACTGCCCTTGGTTAAAACTTAAACCATTGCGACACATACAAATTTTGGGAAACTGTTGCATAGAAGAAACTTTTGTATCAAATGTAAAGTACTGTATGGTAGGCCTACTATAATTTATAAAAGACGGTTTTCCTCAGGTGATAAGGAAAAGGGATGTTTCGGTGAACTCGATCTCTTTGTATAGTACTTGGATACTTAAAATGACCATGATGTACATGCAGTTTTTATTTCTCTTTAAGTAAGCTCTACTTAGCATTGTTATCCGTTGTGGATCCGTTCGTTGTGGATTTTTTGACGCCAGTATTTAACGGTAGGCCTAAGCATTTCTTAAATTGTTGACTGAGCTTCAAAATCCATTTTCAAAAAGTCTGTTTTCATGAAGGTTTTATAAAATCGACATATAGCTAGGGTAGGAAAATATTAACGAAAGTTGTTCTATTATACAAATAAAATACATGTTTCTCGTACTGAGATCTGAAGGGAAAAAACGGGCGGCTATCGTTCTTCTTTTCATGCGCTTATACTATAGTATAGTTTGGAATATGTGGCAACCTTTACGTGATTTCAGAAATGGCTCCTGTTCTTGGAAAAATGACTCCCAGTCATTATTCACTTTCTTATATTAATGTTCTTATTATTATTGTATATTATTATATTTTTCATTTCACTATTGGTTATGATACTTCAGGTCCTCGGGAGAAGTTAGCTTTACGCTAACCGAGTTAAATAAATATACGGAGATTTGATCACGGGTGCCAATTTGTATCTACGGATGCCCTTAAAATAACATTCAATGCTAACAGCATCCTCCTATTCTTATGAGGCGAATAGCACATAATATCAATTGGATGGTCGGTGGGAGGTACCTTAGATTATGAAATTGTGTTGCGGGCGCTGAGCGAGTGTATGGAGGGCCCGAATGCCCGACATTTTTTATTTTTTATTTATTCGCATTTTTATCCAGGGTTGCTTATTCAGCAAAAGCTGGTTTCCAATAAGGCCCTGCTTTTTACATTCAACGTTATACATAAAAAGTAAAACATAGCAATACAAAAACAATTAAATGTACAGATACAAAACAATTAAAGCTGTAAAGTGGAGACAACTACAAAAAAAAATGGAAATAAAAGAATTATCAAAAATTGGGCTTGCAAATAATAACTAGAAAAGTTTTGGAAACCAACACTATGCTAGTTATTTCAACATGCGCGTTGAAACTTTCAATACCCAAGAGCTGATATAATGTAATAGCTGAACAAAGTCAGGAAGCAATATAAAAAAATATATATATTGTAAAAAACAGCAAAGAAGATTCATAATGCAAAAGTTATCATTGTAATCACTCTTTGGTGAAAGGATTGGTGTGCCTACGACATGAAATTGAAACACAGTAGAAGACTTTCAGTTAATCTCAAATAGTTTTCCATCCAGTTCACATGCATCATGGACTCGCAATAACATAGAGAATTTGCCAGGCATAAAGCTGACACATCAACCTTGTGTTTAACTGCCTTTATATAAGCAATGTAGCAACTTTTCTCTCATCCTAAATCTGTGTTATAGAAACATAGTTACAACTTCTTAAGATAGTTGAGGTCTTGACATGTACAAAGGTGAGTTTTAAATACAAGTCTTCCACTCAACACAGTACATATTAAGAAGTCAATACCAGGGTGGGAATTTTACGGTACGCCGGTAGGCTAGCGTACTGGAATGAAAATATGGCTTACCAAAATAAAAAAATCAAATGGGCCTAGTACTACACACCCTTGTAATGAGCGTACCAAAAATTCTGACCGTAAGTGACTGCATCGGACTGTAGTAGGCTTATCTGCAATCTGCTTCTAAGTTACGGAGGATTAATTTGTCGCGCAGCTAGCAAAAAGCACCAACGAACAGGCCGCACACAGCTGGCTGCTAGCTCAGCGATCGTGCCTGGACCGTCACATACCTACGACTAACTGTGTATGCATCGCAAATTATTCCAACTTCACACATGAACTACGCAATTGCCGACGGCAATTGCGTAGTTCATACTGTACATGTGCTCAGAATTTTCCCAGGTACCCTGCCAAACAACTGTGCGCTCATCCCCTGTCTAACACCTGTTTGTTAACATTTTTGGCACGTTTCCAAGAAACGTTTCACGGAGTATTCCCCATGATACACGAGGCACAGTTCATACACGCAGCACAAGATATCAAGCTATGGCCATCTTTATGAAAGTAAACCTTGTAATAAAATATGTTTTAGGCCACACGACATGATTAACTAATGCTTAAAATTATTTCTATGTTCTTGTAGAAAACGTCAAGTTTGCAAAATACAATTAGTTGTGTTTTTGTAGTTACGTGAGATCCGTAACAGACGAGGTGGTTAGGCTATTTGCTATACACTTAACTATGGTAGGACATTATTTTTTCCGTATTTTTGGAAATTCTAGAAAATACTTTCTTTTCCCCCCGCTTAACACCAGATGTGGTCTTACGGTTTATTCCTAAATGGGTGTACTAGAGCCTTGTTTACACGACATTAGTTGATGCCAGTTTTGCGTGAATTTTTCGAAAGTGTTTTACTGGATCTTTCGTAAATTTGAAAGGACCGAACTTACTTTCGTACACAATTGGTAATTTCTCTACTGATTTTCAGAGTTTTTTCTACGATCTCCAGTCGATACATTTCCTTTGATCATGTATTTGAATAACTTATACCAAGTCGAGTATTCGACCCGGTATTGTCTGGTCGGAGAGTTCAACGTGATGGACAGGGATTGTAATTATTTCGATCGAACATGCATTGACTGGATTATCTGCGCCGCCGCTGTCGGCTCGATATAAAGTACACTTGTGCCGCGAATCAGGAAGTTTTCACAAAAGGATAACAGCGTTCAGGTCATTGTGCTGTGCTTACCGATTCATGAATTGTGCTTACCAACTGAGAAATCTTGGCTCATGTTGGTAAGCACATTTCATCAAAAAATGAAGAAATGCTTACCAACTTTTTTTGCCAAATTCCCACCCTGATACGTAAGAGCTCGAAGTCGAAGTCACAAACTTGCCGGCCTGTGACGTATTTCATAAGCCACGCCCATGTGGCCGCGTCGAAGTGGGAAAAATAATTTCGCGCCCCGCTTGAGGTCGGGTTGGAAATGCAACTTCGCTGTAAGGGAGCCTGTTGCCCTAATGCAAATCTAACCGCCGGTTCCCGGTGGATTTTTCCGCGGCTATAATGAGCACAGCTACAAGCAGATAATGAGTCGAGTGCACAGTGTCTCCAAACTACCCTCCACGCTATACAGTTACATTCACAGCCGCAGTCAAGCTGTTACTAAGCCGATTTAACACAGAGTTGAACAAAAGATCATAGCTCTCTTAAAGTCAAAAGGTATTAAACGTTCCACAAAGATAGTGTGTTTATAGGCCATATTTTATCCTTCTGCATAGGCAAAACTTCTGTGAAAAATAAATAAGGAAATGTGAATTTACACTGCACGAATCTAAAATGCTAACTTTCTTATTTTCTCATTCGGCCAAGTGGGAACAAAAACTTTTTTTGCCTTTTGGACAAGTTTCCTGAATTTTTAAGATTTAAAAATCTAAAAAACTGAAACCAAATCACAATCTAACTTCTTGTACATATGCACATTAGTGTGAACCAGAACCTAACATACAGGAAGGCTTAAAGCATAATCCTACTTATGAAGAACAGGACCTAAACTCCCCAGCCAGGCATAGGCGTACAGGACCATTTCAGTTTGGGGTGGGCAGAACTTTTTGTGACCGAAAGTTCCCGTGACACTATCTAAGCGGAGCGCCACCATCGGTTGGCGCGTAGCGTACAAGAAAATTTTTGGGCACACAATGCCTCTCAGATTGCCGGAAACGGCACTTCTGAGGCCTTGCAAGTTGCATCTAAACATTCAGTATTTTATAATCTCACGTTTTAGAAATTTACACTTCCCCAAAAATTTGGTAAATTAGAAGAAGAAAACATGGTAACATCACTTTGGAGGGCAAAAATGGGACAGTATATTTTTTAAGCTCCTATTTAGTTACCTAATTTATTATTTTAACACAGTATTCAGCTATCTCCAGAAAAAAAAAAAAACATACATTGTTCAACGACACGTAGGCGGGATAATGTCGCTGTGTCGGGTGAGACTGCAATTTGTCTCACAAAAAAAGTTTAGAATATAACAAGGAATATGACAAACCTGTACTTCTAGGCACTCCCCCTCCCCCTCCCCCCCCCACCATCAATGAAAAAGAAAATATACACTCATGTTGGGGATGTCTAGGTCAAGGGTGGCGGAAGCACTTTTAATCTGGGGGGGGGGCACCGACATCAAAGGGCACTTTGCAGAAATTCGATTGGACTGATGCAGCCTTACATTTAGTACCCTTTATAACTCTTATTTTATTATCTTATTTGTGTAATACACATCACTTCATCAACCCCCCCCCCCCAAAGGAAAATATGCATACTAGCACTGCAATATCCAATGCGCAAATTGGGAAACAAGGAACAAGTTTTCTTTTGAGACAAAATGAGGTGAAATCATGTTAGTTGCTAATGTAGGAATCTTCCAAATTAGATTTTTTTTCTTGTTAATATCTTCACAATTTTTTTTCCATTCGAAATAGCTTTTGAGTTTGACCCACATAAATTCATTAAAAGTCACGGGCTTAGCCAGGATTTGCAAAGTTGTATGCACGACTATCTGAGCGGAGCGCCACCATCAGTTGGCGCGGATCGTACTAGAAAATTTTTGGTTTTACAAACCCCTCAGATGGCCGGAAACGGCCCTTCCCGAGTGTTCATTCTGGTTCCCTGGCCTCTTGCTAACTTGAGGCACCTCAATTTTTATGTAGAAAAAAGGCACATTTTTAACCTGAGGAAAAGTGGGGGGGCACGTGCCCCCTGTGCCCCCCCCCCCCAGTTCCGCCGCCCTTGGTCCAGATATACAATTGACTAGTTAGAAAAAAATTGATCGTGCAAAAAGCGTGGTAGCCCAGATGAACTGCGCTTACGGTGGTGTTACACGGAAATATTCGGGCATCATGATGCTAAATAAAGAAAATCATGGAATTGTCGGGCAAAAATTTGAAAAAGATTCGGGCAAGCTACTGCATATTTATATATATATATATATATTTCCAGAGGACAAGAAATTCGGGCAAAAGTCCTGAAAAATTCGGGCAGCCTAAGACGAGAAAAAAAAGAAATATATATATATATTTTTTTCTCCTCTTAGGCTGCCCGAAGTTTTCAGGACTTTTGCCCGAATTTCTTGTCCTCTGCAAATTTGGGGGGGCAGTCTGCCCCCCTTCCCCCCCCCCGCCTCGTACGCCTATGCAGCCAGGTGAAAAAATCAGTTGACTGTAGGGCAATTTTTGCACTCCAGCGAATCTGTACTTTTTTTTAGCCAGCTAGATCGTAGACATCCCTTTTCAATATCATGTATCACTGGATTGGGGGTGAAGAGCAATTGGTAATGTTTTCTTGGAAGGGTGTATTACAAATTGTAATATTAGCGGGTATAGTTATTTGGTTGGCTCAGGAAGACTCGATGGATACACTACGACGTTGTCACAGAATGTTAGCACCAATCAAAATAGATCTCAGAAAAGATTTAGGGTTTCAGCCAATCGCAGGCATTTCCTGGATAAACAACATGTCTGCGCCCTTGTGTAAACTTGTGCCGATCCCGGTTTCAGTAGTGTACATGGAATTACGTACTAATAGCCAAGGCCCATACTAGTTACAGTCACTTTATTACGCTGAACAACCAAAGTGAAGGCTTCAGTTCCTATTTTTGATATGAACGCAATGCATGTGTGCCCGGTGACTGTGCTGAGGACTAGCAGGTAAAAGTGGTCGGATTTTCACAAAATAACGTTATTGCGTTAATTGACCAATTGACAATTCGTCCATATGAGTCAGTTACACACTGAGACGTGAGACTGGAGTAGGCTAGGCCCTAATAATTAAATAGGCAAAGGCCTAACGTTTACAGCTCGTATGGCACCTGTACCTATTTATCTGAAAACCAAACTCATGATGAGGGACGTGTTAAGGATTCATGTGGATCTTCCAGGCAGGTAGGTCTAGGCCAGGGTTGTCCAACCTTTTGCAGAGGAGGGCCACATGGAATGATTATGATGGAGGGGGCCGCATGAACCCTAGCCTACGCTCGATTTTTTGCCCGAAGCCCAAGGCAACAAAATGTGAGCACTGTGAGCAGAGCGCACTGATTATACAGTTGCTATTGTGCCGATTCGAAGTAAGCCTTCACATTCATATGGTACGGATTCTAAAGTCAGGCCCTGATGGTACTGATTTATTTTCCGTCCTGATAAAACGCATTTATAAAGTTCAGCCGCCCGCTCCTCCCCCCCCCCCCTCCACTGAGAGAGTGTCACAAAAACTGACCTGTATGCAGTTTTTTGGACGCAGAAGGTTCGGATGATGATTATAGCTTCAAATTGTTATCAATATATCTGCTCACTAAAATTTCGCACCGTAGATAATCTCTGGCGGGCCGGACACAGCCCTGAGGCCGGTCGGACTGTGGCCCGCGGGCCGTAGGTTGGACAACCCTGGTCTAGGCTATATAATGTTTCTTCTCCAGTCCTACATTTGTTCAAACAAGAGGATATTATTCCTACTTCCCCATGATATTTCAGAAATATGATAGATTTGAAGACAAACAAAGGTCTGATTGAGATATTGAAATGCAATGGTCTCCAACTGTGTAAACTCATTGAACTTCAATAGGCCTGTACATGTTATGATATTCGTAGTAAATTGATTGTGCCATTAATAACATTGTCTCCAAAAAAAACATTTTTACAGGTTGCAAAAGATTATTCTTCCCCTGATGAAGTCTTCTCAAACTAGGTGGGCTGTGTGGAATGCAATGTATTTTCCATATAGTGGAGACTTACTCCACATCCATGACGTACTCCACATTCATCATATTCATACATTCATCCCCCTGCTAATGGTTCTCCAAAGTTTCATTCCCTACAGTATGTGTGGCAATTGTATTGAGGTATGATTTGTTCTTTGACATTCAACTCCAAAATTGGACTTCAGTTTTAAAGTTCCAGGTGCTAGAAACATAGACCAAATTGATTTTTTTCTTTTTGGAACTTGTTAGGCCATTATATAATCTGTTCTGGTGATGCAGAATTCATTCAGCAGATGGTTCAATTCCATCAACAGATATCATACAGCCATACAGTTTCCAAAAAGAAGGTCAAGTATTCGGCACCATCATGAGACTTGTAACAAAAGGAATTAGAGTATTTTTTAATGGCAAAGCTCTCGTTGAATTTCCTCACATTGTCTACATAGGAATTTTCTTTGTGATACAGTAATCTAGCTTTCTAGTGTAAATCACTCTACATAGCAAATGCGAACAGTAGGGGTAATTTTAAAGTTATCATGACTTCATTATAGACCATCCACTGGTGTTCCAATGAAAGGCTCAAAATGAGTTGTTAGCTCGGCAGCTAACTTCAGATTAAACAACAACAAAAACTGTTTAAAGAAAATGTGTTTGGATGTTGCCATCTCAGACTTTGGAACTACTGGAACAGATAACTATTATAGAGAAGAACAGCATTCAGCAAACTGGTTATCCACCATAAGCCATGTGTATGGAAATGTCTGTAGTTAGTGGACCTGAAGTTTCCCACTGGGATGCTCTGTAGGCTAGTGTAGGCCCATATGTTTAAACAAAAGAAATTTTTATTACACACATAGGCATACATTTCTCATCAGCGAAACAAATTGTTGAACTATGCAAATATTACAGCATGTTGTCATGGCTGAGCTAACATTGGATGATTTTGAGCACCTCTTGTAAAGCCAATGTGTTTATAAGCACCATTAGATGACTGGAAAAAAAAACGATATTTTCACTTGTATGTAATCCATTTGTGCTTAACTTTGCACCTAACCACCCCAGATAAAGTTATCATGAACAATGTTCATCTCGTATAGTGTTCTCCATAAATTCTCCCTTTGTATTTGCTATTCTGTGTTCCCCAGTTTTCCATTAAGGACATGCATTAGTCACTGAATCACATATATTATCTGTCTAGTTTTTGTCCATTTTAGGGCACTGTACCACCCCAGAACTGTTTAATACTGAAACTGGTAAATGGAAGTGGTGGACACAGCATACATAAGCCTATGGAGAATTTGGGACAGCGTAATGAACACATAAATTGGTGTCACTGTTCCTGTGGCTAGGTAAAGGTCTCTTGTAATTTCTTTATATTCTTGCAAGGAAAAAGTTAATGAGTAAAATGTTTTGTGCAATATAGAGGCCCGGTTAAAAGAAAGTAGATATGCACTGAGAGTGTTTCAAGTAAATCACTAATTCCAGGTGGGGTTCCTCTTAAAGGTGTACTTTATTGGCTAACTATGCTAGATATTCAAATATGGTCACCTTTGGTCAATATTCTTAAACTTTTTTTTATTACAAACTTTGAGGAAAATTCCTAACTGGGACATTTAGTCATCTTGTGTGTTCCTTAAAAATTTCTGAGAACAGTTTGTATAGTAAAGACCTCCAGGAAAGTACTTTTTGAAAACTTCTAGCAGTTATAGCATGCTAGAATTTGGGGCCTATACTGACTACCTTTAAAGCCAAAAGTTCGACTAATCTCTGTTCCAAAATACCCCCAAAAGTATGAACAAGTATTGTTATTCTATAGTGGCTGACACTGGGCACCACCACCTGCCAGTAAGCACTTTGTAGTACTTTAGGGTGGAGGTTGAGGGGCTGGAGGTATCTGACTAAAACTGAGAGGTGTTGCCAATTAGAAGCATAAACACAGTATGTCTTCTGGGAAACAATATTCTTGATAGGATTACAAGCAAATCACTTATAACAAAGAAGAAATGGAAAAATAGAGGCTTAACTTTAAACATGAAGGTAACCTATGGGTTTTCTCTCCTGACCAATGCGTTAAGTACAAGGCACCTTTCAGTATGTGAAATGATTGTGTTTATCCCATGGTTTTAATTTGTTCTTCACTTCTAGAAATAATTAAAAATTCATTGAATTCAATGCATTTCGTGGGCAATGACTTTGTTTAATACCCTGTAATAACAAGGACACCTTGAAGCAGGAGCCACGACAAAGCAAAAACATGAGAAATGATCTGCAGAAAGTTATGAACAGTTGTTAATTTTGTTTTCTTAACTTCCTGAAATCTACGAAATATATTGTATTGCTTCCTAACTATTCGTTTATTTTACTACATTTTATTCATGAAGGCACCAATTCAATGCAAAGTGTGTTACTTGAAATGCCTCGACGATGGAAACAGTTGCTGACAACATCTGAAGTACGGTGGTTTGGAGCACTCAGTGTTTCTGTGTTCCAAGCATGTTGCAGCATTTGTTGAGTGAAATAGTGAACCATAGTTACTTGCACACATCCATTAAGAAAAGCGGAGGGGTGAGGTGGGGGAGGGTGGGCAGGTCGAGAGTTTCAGGTACACCAATCCATGGGCAACTTAATGTATAAATGCCTTTTATTGTTATTATTATTATTCATCGTCATTCTTATTGTTGTTATTATTATTATTGTTGTTGGTTTTACTATTATTACTTTTATTATGATTATCGTCATTGTCATCCTCATCATTCTTATTGCTATTATTGTTTTTGTTGTTGTTGTTACTATGATTACTATTGTTATCTTTATCATCATCATTCTTATTATTATTGTTGTTGTTACTATTATTATCGTCATTATCATCATTATCATCATTATTTCTATTATTAAGTCTTCGGAGGGGGTGGAGTGGTATAGGTAACTGGGATTGTAATGATTTTTACAGTACATTTCAATTAAGTTTATTTCAAGCTCTTTATCACATCTTTTCTCTTAACCTATATATTCATATTTTGTGTACCTCGTGTATTTTTACATTTATACTATATTTTTGGTTTGAAATAAAAAGAATAAAATAGAAAAGTCTGAGTCATTGTATTACAGTTGCTGTAGTTCTCTGGGCATTATATCCAGAAACAGGCCTCTTTTTGATTCCTTGCCAAAGGCTGAAGAAATCAATGCGATGGTGATTGTGTGGGTTTGCGGGTGTGTGTGTGCGTGTTTGTATGTAACACTTTCTTGTAAACACGATATCTCAATAATTGAAGCTTGTATTTAACTCATACTCTACATGTGGGTAACCCATATTAGGACTACTATTGTTTTTGGTGGAGGTCAAAGTTCATTTGAGGTCACCAGAGGTCAAACTAAAAACCACTTAAACTGCTTGTAAACACAATATCTTATAGGTGGGGTAACTTGGAAGGATTTCATACTTAGTATGTAGATGGCCCATATTGTGTAGAAGATCCCTATTATATTGGACACGGGTCAACAGTCACTTGAGGTCAGCAGAGGTGAAAGCTCTGGAAAACTTGTAAAAAAATTACTCTAAAAGTGAAATTGCGTTAATTTCCAACAAAGCACGTAGATTGCCTTTGGTGAGAACAAAATCGCTGTGGAATTTCATGCGTGTCAAACTTCCTTTGAGGTCAAGAGAAGTAGTTTTCAGAAAACCCATTCTACGGTACCCATCATCGACCATACTGTCATCACATACGTGTTTCTGCCCTACGATGATGCGCAAGCCTATATCATTTCGTCGTCCGGATCAGGCATCCGTACAAAAGTGTCGCAACGAAACCGGTATACGAGCTGCATTTCGCGTAAGTTACTGAGTTCCTGTAGGTTCTCTCTGGCCATTATCTTTGTAGTAAGCAGTAAGATTTTGATATGTACTTGGTATGTCGATGATCCATATCAATTAAAGAACCCTATTGTTTTGGTGAAGGTCAATACAGCCCAAACTGTGAAACCTACAACATAGGCGTACGGGATCATTTCAGTTTGGGGGGGCAGAACTTTTTGTGCCCGAAAGTTCCCGTGACACTATCTAAGCGGAGCGCCACCATCGGTTGGCGCGTAGCGTACAAGAAAAATTTTGGCAAACAATGCCTCTCAGATTGCCGGAAACGGCACTTCTGAGGCCTTGCAAGTTGCATCCTAAACATTCTTTATTTTATAATCTCACGTTTTAGAAATTTACACTTCCCCAAAAATTTGGTAAATTAGAAGAAGAAAAAATGGTAACATCACTTTGAAGGGGAAAAATGGGACAGTATATTTTTTAAGCTCCTATTTAGTTACCTTATTTATTATTTTAACACAGTACTCAGCTACCTCCAGAAAAACATACATTGTTCAACGAAACGTAGGCGGGATAATGTCGCTGTGTCGGGTGAGACTGCAATTTGTCTCACAAAAATTCTAAAATGTAACAAAGAATATGATAAACCTGTACTTTTAGGCTTGTAGGCACTCCAGCCCCCCCCCCCCCCCACCATCCATGAAAAAGAAAATGTTTCTTATATACACTCATGTTGGGTATGTCCAGGTCACGGGCGGCGGAAGCACTTTTAATCTGGGGGGGGGGCACCGACATCAAAGGGCACTTTGCAGAAATTCGATTGGACTGATGCAGCCTTATATTTAGTACCCTTTATAACTCTTATTGTATTATCTTATTTGTGTATACACATCACTCCATCAACGCCACCCCCCCCCGCCCTAAAGGAAAATATGCATACTAACACTGCAATATCCAATGCGCAAATTGGGAAACAAAGAACAAGTTTTCTTTGAGACAAAATGAGGTGAAATCATGTTAGTTGCTAATGTAGGAATCTTCCGAATTAGAGTTTTGTTCTTGTTAATATCTTAACAAATTTTTTCCCATTCGAAATAGTTTTGAGTTTGACCCACAGAAATTCATTAAATGTAACGGGCTTAGCCAGGATTTACAAAGTTGTATGCACGACTATCTGAGCGGAGCGCCACCATCAGTTGGCGCGGAGCGTACTAGAAAATTTTTGGTTTTACAAACACCTCAGATGGCCGGAAACGGCCCTTCCCGAGTGTTCATTCTGGTTCCCTGGCCTCTTGCTAACTTGAGGCACCTCAATTTTTATGTAGAAAAAAGGCACATTTTTAACCTGAGGAAAAGTGGGGGGACGTACCCCTGTGCCCCCCCCCCCGGTTCCGCCACCCTTGGTCCAGGTATACAATTGACTAGTTAGAAAAAAAATTGATCGTGCAAAAAGCGTGGTAGCCCAGATGAACTGCGCTTACGGTGGTGTTACACGGGAATATTCATCATGATGCTAAATAAAGAAAATCATGGAATTGTCGGGCAAAAATTTGAAAAAGATTCGGGCAAGCTACTGCATATTTATATATATATATATATATATATATGTATATATATATATATATATATATATATATATATATATATATATATTTCCAGAGGACAAGAAATTCGGGCAAAAGTCCTGAAAAATTCGGGCAGCCTAAGAGGAGAAAAAAAAAATTTCTCCTCTTAGGCTGCCCGAATTTTTCAGGACTTTTGCCCGAATTTCTTGTCCTCTGGAAATTTGGGGGGGGGCAGTCTGCCCCCCTGCCCCCCGCCTCGTACGCCTATGACCTACAAACATGATATATCCAAATCTCTCAAGTTGAAATCAAAGCCCTAACAAAATTTCTCCTATGGGCAAGGAATCACTAAATCTTTGACTTTCTGGTTTCTTATTTGCTCATTACTAGGCTGCTCATTGTCCTTTTGTAAATGATGTATTCATCCTTTAAGAAAAGTGAATAATAAAGAAAAATACCCCAGTAGCACGGCTAAGAAATGAGCAGTGATGTAAGATGTTTGAATAGCTATACCTACCGGACCAAAGTTCAGCAGGCTGATTCGAAATATACCAATAACAGATGAGAACAATTTGCGGAAGGAAGGAGTGCTTCTATATAAACCTTCACATGATCAGCTATACACAATAGTGCACATGTTTTGTAGCCTATATAGTCCAATACACCTGTTTTCTTAAAGTTATTCCGTAAGAGTGGGGGGGGGGTCTTTGAAGGGGGGAAGGGTCCGATCTTCGAATTTTATGGCTTATTGGGTCACTAGTTCCCAATCATATTCGAGACGGATGCTCATACCATTTCTGGTTTAGAAGTTAAAAATGGTAAAGTGCTCAACTGGCCATATTTTCAAACTGAGGCTAAAAATCGAAAGAAACTTGCAGAACTAATAGTTCTATAGAAAACTTCCCCACCTTCCAAACGAGTGTGATAACGTCACAGAATCACAGGAGAATGGCATGTCCAAAATATTAAAGTCTTAAGAAAGTCAAAATCTTGGTTGGAACTAAATTTTATATGTGCGGCATTAAGTGGGAAGGTTTTCGACATCGAAAAGAATTTTCCAAACAATTATGGCGTTAACCCTCACCCTATAGGTTTACCATTAGGGTTAGCCTGATTAATTATGGTGTCTAAATGAAGAGGTCTATAGGAAGCTGAACCTCCGTATGCTTATTATGGCAGACCGATGCTTTCACGTGATATCCATGTATTAGCTCAGTGTAAGTTTCTCTCCATGTGAGAGCGCTTCATAAGAATACTTTCTAGGGCAAACACCACAGCACTGGAAAGATGAAACTTGAAACTTATAATTACCTTGAAAGCTAATTGCAAAGGTCGTTTTGAAAATTAAATCCCGATTTTCCCGTCTTTTAACTCCAAGCGGATGTGATGTAGTCGTGTACGTCAATATGTCGGAAATGCAACATGCAATTGCATAATAATTTGTGGCGTATATACAGCATGCCACTTTCTCTTACTTCTCACGTTTCATATCTTTTATTTTCTACTTGAATAAAAGTCGGCATGTTAAAAAGACATAAACAATTTTAAAAAATATAATAAGAAAGTTACCAGAGGTCGGAGGCAATCGAAATGACATTGAAAAAATTAGCTTTGTTTTTCATATGTAAATATAGAATTTCAAGCCAGTCGGGCAAAGTTTACATTGGCATCAAATACCGCTCCACAATATAACGTCATAAAAATCGATAAAAATACTGTTTACCCTAGAATTGGACTCGCTGGGTCCATTGATGCAATGATCAGGACGATCAAATGCATTATTGTAGAAAGTGGGAGGAGAATGGAAGGGTAGATAATTATGATATCATTCCGAGTCTATACAGCTAGGGAAGGCCAGTGGCGTAGCTAGAGGGAGCCAGATTTTTTACTTTCAAATTTGCTTTGTGCTACAGTCTTGCCCCCCCCCCCAAATGAAATCCAGTGATGAATTCAAAACAGTGGCGGCGGAACCGGGGGGGGGGCTTGGGGGGGCTCAGCCCCCAATGAAAAAGTTGAGGGGGCAAATGCATGATAAGCCCCCCCCCCCCAATATTTACCAAGGCTCCGAAACGTGCATCTGCCCATTTTTCAATGCATACTTGTCGATCTGTCCGATGCACACGTATACTATATAGGTGTAATAATTTTAGTAAATCCTGGGGGACCCTCGGCCCGTCCCCTGGCTACAATGTTTTTACAGATTTTTACGTGCAATCTGAGAAATTGCAGGCTTGAGACCCATATTTTAGGGCTAGGTATTCGCAGCATAAAACACTCGGGAAGTGCCGTTTCCGGCCATCTGGGGGTTTGACAAACCCAAAATTTTCTTGTACGCTCCGCGCCAACCGATGGTGGCGCTCCGCTTAGATGGTCTCCCGCATTAGCCCCCCCCCCCCCCCAATAATTTTCCCGTTCCGCCGCGCCTGATTCAAAATACTTCTTTTTACATTTTTTCGAGTTCTAATCAAAAGTATTCATACCTCAGGGCTCATGTTCATACTTCATGTAAGGTCAGAACTTGGAAATCAGACCGAGATATTATACATTTTGGGCCTTTATCATACCCACATACGGAGACCGTTGATCAATGTCGTCCTACAGAATAAGCGCCAATAATTTGGCCGGTTGTAACTATTACAAACTAACGCTAGCAACACATGTGTATTTTCAGCGACTTATGATGCCACTTGTGGAGAATTTTCACTGCACGTATAGGCCCAATGGGCCTAGTGTAACTTGTTTGTGTGGAAATCTGGGCATGTAGGCCTAGTGAATTAGAGTAGCTAATTTATTCATTGTAGGCCTATCCTTTTCATAATGTGCGGAATTATGCAGAAACCACGATGTCTCTGCAATAGAGGTAAATTAAGTGAAAGTGTGTCATGTTCCACTGAACCATTGGATGTGTATTTGTGCAGACGAGGTGCCCGTTAATACATATATTTCTTGGTAATTCCTACCATCAACCATCGAGGGGTTTCCCTCTTTAAGAAAATCTTGCCCCCTAATGTTAGCTACGCCACAGTGGGAGGCCACGTTAACTTAGAACTTATGTTGTTGGTACAAGACCACAGATGGGACCAAGGGCGGCGGAAGCACTTTTAATCTGGGGGGGACCGACATCAAAGGGCACTTTGCAGAAATTCGATTAGACTGATGCAGCCTTATATTTAGTACCCTTTGTAACTCTTATTGTATTATCTTATTTGCGTATACACATCACTCCATCAACACCCCCCCCCCCCCCCCAATAAGGAAAATATGCATAGGCCCTACTAGCACTGCAATATCCAATGCGCAAATTGGGAAACAAGGAACAAGTTTTCTTTTGGGACAAAATGAGGTGAAATCATGCTGGTTGCTAATGTAGGAATCTTCCGAATTAGAGTTTATTTCTTGTTAATATTTTAACAATTTTTTCCATTCGAAATAGCTTTGAGTTTGACCCACAGAGATTCATTAAAAGTCAGGGGCGTAGCCAGGATTTGCAAAGTTGTATGCACGACTATCTGAGCGGAGCGCCACCATCGGTTGGCGCGGAGCGTAAAAGAAAATTGTTGGTTTTACAAACCCATCAGATGGCCGGAAACGGCCCTTCCCGAGTGTTCATTCTGGTTCCCTGGCCTATTGCTAACTTGAGACACCTAAATTTTTATGTAGAAAAAGGGCACATTTTTAACCTGAGTAAAAGTGGAGGGGAGGCACGTGCCCCCCGGTTCCGCCGCCCTTGGATGGGACTCACTATTGTTTATAGTCTTTCCCGATTTAAAATGTCTCGTAGTTAAAATGGCAAGCGAATGTGGCCAAAGAACACTTATATTAACAGAGGGCGCTCTTGTTGGCTTACATTTAGAGTTTATTTATGTTCTACTTACATTCAGAGCCATGTATACCTCTTTGTTTGCATTAATGTAAAATACATAACCTGTCATTTTTCAAAGCTCGAAGCCTTAACGTGTTGAGATGTTTCATCCTATCAGACCAACCTATGAGAGGTTATTGAGCCCCCCCCCCCCACTCCCCTTGGCAGTAGTATACTGCATGATGTTGGTGCGAAGAAGAGTTCTGCCTGACCATTGCCTTTTCCAAACTTAAATGATCGGGCTGTTGTTTAGCATTAGGAGTGCTGTTGTAGGTGCAACTTTCCGAGATTTCCCTACAAAAACACTTGGGTATATGGGGGAGGGAGCAGAGTGGAAATGTTATACATAAATCAGCCTCCGTAGAGAGATAGTCATGGTGGGGGGGGGAGACCCACCCAAAATGTTCTGCTCAGTATGTGCGGTACACATGCTGACGGAGTTAGTGTGAAGGTTGGTTGCAATGGACCCCCCCCCCCCACACACACACACACACCTACCCAGTGTTAACACTTCAAAGATCAATATGTACGTTTTCTTTTCCTTCACAAAGAAAGTAAAGTACAACTTCTTCTTCATAACACCTAGTCTTCGACTTTCCTTGTTTCATGCCGTGGCATCAATCCTTTAATCCAATTTAACACTCATTTAGCAATCAGGAGTTCGAATTGTAGCAGACTGAATTGTTTGTCACCTTATCTGAATATTCAATGTGACAGCATTATGGTCTGCTAGTGACCGTGTCCAAAGAATGCAATAGCTTTGTGACATAGTTGTTACAACATCAAATGATGTTATAGCATCACAGGCAATTGGGTTCATCTAATAATTTTAAATTATTTTTTGCTCGAGAGCACCATGACAAGATTTCTGTCCCTTCCGTAATAATAACAATGTCAGGAATGGGGATTTGCATTCATCTGTCAATAATAGTTAATGAAATAAACAATAAAATACCATTATCAATTGCGACTTGAGTTTATTGAAATCACCAAGTACAGTCCTCTTGTTGCAATGTCACCAGATGTCACTAGAATAACAAAACAAATCGCTGCTTTTCCCAGCAACTAGATCGTAAGTAGAAATAAGCACATACTTATTTACATATGAAACACAACCAGCTATGGTATTTCCAAGATACATTTGGCATAGCAAGGTACTGTCAACCAGAATGAAAACATTTCATGGTTCCTGCTGCTGCTCATTGAGTAACAGGGAACACTCCAAGTATTTACTGATGAAGCAAGATCAATAATTGCCTTACAAAGCCACACCTCCTCATAAATACACACGTTATCCATTATAACACACATCGCCATGTGTAAGCTACCTATCAATAACACACTCACCTTTGATGAATCTGTGACTTATGGTTGTCTACTGTAGGTTTAACCCTGTGACCTCATTAATATTCATGATATGAGCACCAAAATCAATATTTTTGTCAACTAGTTATGGACCACCCACCCACCAAATATAGCACTGATCAATCATAGCCCTTGTTGAGTTATCGTGTATACAAACTTAAGTGTCACACACATACACATATACACCCAGACACACCGACCTGACTACAAAGCTTTCAGCAAGAAACCAAAACTACAAAATGCCATACACAAAATGCACATAATTTAAGTTTGCTCTTGTGTTTGATCCAGGCACAATGCAACATGATATTTCTTGTTAATTAAACAAAGAGGTAATTGCATACTTCCTTGACAGCAAGGAAATGTTAATTGACTGTCAAGACTGACTGAAACCACAGAATGTTTAACATACAATGGGTGGGTTCATTTGCTGCAATGTTCAGAAAATAACATTATATGAACCCTGCTGAAGGATAACTATTTCATGCCACAACAAATACCTTTTCACAGTGAAAAGAACCATTTTAGACTAAATAGATCTGTCAATAATTGAACAGAACATATGTCACCTGTGATTTGCAAAGGGCATATTTCTATAGCGTTTTAATGTTAAAATTTGTTATTTATTTTAACGTTGTTTAATTATGATAGTAACAAGAGCAAATACTGTATACCTACAAACCTTTTCTGCCACACCCCTTTTTTATCATCATTGAACAACCATTCCAATTGTTATTCTGCTTGCATACAGTGCTTTCTCAATTGACTTGAATTGTGATCAATAATAACATTGAGTTGCTTTTTATAGTTATTGGGATCATTTGCTTGATCCTATGAAGTTTTACAGTACCTAAAGGAGTAAACATATATAGAATGCCTGCAAAGGTAAAATACTAACTGTATCCAAGGACAGTATTTAACTTATCACAATATGAGGTTAATTGCATTATACCATACTGCAGCTTTAAACAACTACATACACATAAACCTGCAAGACCAAGAAATATGCCTCCTCTCAATCCATTGCCTTCTCAGGTATGCATAGTATTCCTTTAATATTAGCAATCATGGCTGGTGAAAGACATATAAATTGATAAAACTAAATTATAATTTTCAGTTGGAATGTCCAGCCAAATCAGTCTCCATGTGATTACTGTCATGTCTTTCTGCTACTACTTGCACTCATGAAACTTTCTCTATGAGGCTTCTTATGCCCTTCAGCATGTCTCTTGACATAAATAGAATGAAAAGATAAAAAATTTCAACACAATATGCATGAAAATATGAGTGTGATGTCGGGTATTTTGTGTGAAGTATTTGCCAGTGTTGCGCACTTTTGGCAAAAGTTTTGCTCACTGCCATAGGTGAAATTATTGAATTTCTTCTCATACAATGTCTGAAAATTTTGCCAACAGATGATTGGATGAACACCAGCCCAGTGACTAAACTAAACTGAGAGGATGAACATTTTAAGTTGACACAGAAATGCTTGTGGTTGCAATTGTGACCTTGCAGAGGAAATTGCATCCAACTTTCACAAAAATCCATCACAAAAAGAGTTTCCAGAGCACTTAAACAACCATAGATACATGTAATACAGCTAATCCATTAAAATCACACTAAAGTTGTGAAATTTTAACCCTTAATTTACATAGCTTTTTTAATACTACTGATAAGTTACCACTGTAAACTGGTCATATACAGTATACCAAAAGATTGAGTGATTTGCAAACCCTGAAACTGGCATGTTGTATGATATGCTGCAGGTTTCCTGTAAACAAGGCTCTACTTGATTCATAAATAAATACTCGACCACATCATGTGTCAAGGTGAAAGAAAAAGACATAATTTTTATAGAATTCCTAAATACAAACTGTAAATGATGACATCCTAGGCTGCTAGCACAGATACATGTATGGTGAACAAACTTACCACCTTGATCTATTACATGTTAATACGAGTAGGAAGCTAATTGTATTTTGCCAATTTTGAGCTGTCTACATAAACTTAATAGTTCAATCTTTTGTCAAGCAATCCCACTTGCCTCAAACACAAGACTGCAGGGTTTAAAGTTGGTAAAGGATGGCTAAGCCAAAGGCTGTCATACAGTTGCAGTGCTATGAGGGGTTTTCACACCGCCCATTCAGTAGTTACTTCAAAAAGGTACTATAGAAAGATGAATAACAGATGGATAACAGCTAGATAGATTGACAGAGTGAAGATGCTGAGTCACAATATATCAAGTGGCATAGCTGGTTCGAGCTAAAAGTTACATTCCAATATGGGAGAGTCTTTCAAATATCCAGTTGCTCAGACTTACCCCAGTATTTTATATACACTGTGCTTGCTCTCCATTAACCAGGTGCCACTCCATTAAACTATGGAAGAACAACATTTTGCTCCAGAGTCTTCGTTTATAGGAGGCATCCATCATGGACATACTGTTATTTATCATGATGGCAACTTCCATAGACCAGTCATGGAACCATGCAAAATATTTTGTGTCTTTGAGTGCAGCTTTACTTTCCTTTCCAATGTTTTTGGTTGTGCTTCTACTGCCAGCACTATCCTTTTTTATCAGCATGTTAACGATCATTGACATCTACTGCCAGGGTGTGTTGTCAGTAAACCATCTTTTGAAACTAAGGCCAAATTGGATAGTCAATGCTTTTAAATGACATATGAAGTTCTCTTGGATCTCATGCTGATCACCTGTCACAATTTTATTCAAATAGCTTAACACCCTGTCCAAACAAGCTTGGATCTCAATCACTGCAGTTTACAAAGTCATTACAAACTAAGGGCTTCCAATTCCATCCACAAAAGTCCATGAAATACGTACAGTATAGCCAGGCTATAGTGCTGAATAACATGTGGAGTGAGTACTTGGTAATAATATATTTATCAAAATTGCAGACAATACGTTGCACATTGTTATACGGTGTACATAGGACAAACAATGGGGCATTAGACATATTGTGAATCACCTCTGGGTCAGCATGACGCCCCTCCCCCTTGGATTCACCAGTACAAAACTAAGTATTGATTCCTAACATGCAGTTACGCCTATAATAGTAGTATAGTATTACTACTAGTAGCATACTACTACTACTAGTAGTAGTAGTCTCTAGTTTATACTATGCCTACTACTAGTAATAGGTAGGCTATATCAAAATTCGGACTTCTTCATCAATTCCAAAGCGCCCGAATCGACCGCTCGCCATTTCTTCATTTCTATGATCCTTCAACTTAACTATACACGCTTGAAGTCGGGCTCGAAGTCGCCA
Organism: Apostichopus japonicus; assembly: GCF_037975245.1. Lineage (NCBI taxonomy): Eukaryota > Metazoa > Echinodermata > Holothuroidea > Aspidochirotida > Stichopodidae > Apostichopus > Apostichopus japonicus. The sequence goes on along the minus strand of NC_092578.1, from coordinate 19,767,500 downwards.
TTCTTCTCGTCTACGCTTCGCACTTTGTTTACATCTATGGGCGCAGACATCTTGATTAGGGGTGCTTGGCAGCGATTGGCTGAAACCCCAGACCTTCTCTAAGATCTATTTTGATTGGTGCTAACATACTGTGACACCGTCACCCTCTATAGAGGAAAATCAACTTGAAGTTAGCGGCAGTTGTTCACTTCAGAAGTTGGTGTAAGGTAATGTATCGTTTGCAAACAATTTATCTGCATATTAAGCAACTTCATTTATTGGATAAATAATATACGTCTTCATTGCCGGCATATAAAATCTTGCACAAACACAACTCGAAAGCGGAAAGCCATTTCTATATTCATGTTATTTCCAACGAAGGTGTAGTGGTTGTCATTTTGTCAGGTTGTTATAGGAGAACACAGGTCTGTGTTCGATTCATATGTTTACAGCAATGCAGAAATGTCTTTTAAGTTGTAACAAAGCTGGAAATCGTTGCTTCAAGGGAAAGGTATTCTCACTCGTTACCAGTAGCGTCGAGAGCCAATTTGGACCTCGGTGACACTGGTGTCTCTTGGACTGTAACCCCCCCCCCCCCATTCCCTCTCGTCAGGCCTTTACTTTACTTTGTGCTGTTTTAACTTTGTATCTTGTGTATTAAGTATTATTGCAAAATGTCTACTTCGGATATTGGTCGCATAGATAATGAGTGACAGACTAAGTTAATCTATGAGGGTCACGGCGGGATTCGGCAAGATGTTCTATTGACAGACTGAGTTAATCTATGAGGCCTCGTATTAACTTGGAATTTATCCGATCACCTCCTCGAATTCATTTGGAAGTTCAAGTCGTCTTTAACTTTTACTTACTGTTCCAAATGGCGGAGTGATTATTGTCTTGTCACTCCCAGAACAATGGAACGATTGTCCTTATATAAAAATAACCAACTGTTAGTTTTAAAATAAAACCGAAATAAAAGAACGAGTTCAAGAAGAAACGCATTTAACAAGAGAGTAAAAGCGTGACTTTATTTGTTTATTGCATATTATAAACAAGATTTGTAATGAGCAACGTTTAAGGGAGTTGTTATATGGATGAGAATTCTCAATTAGTCTGTGTAATCATGCATATAGGCTAAGGAGAAGTTATTGGCAAAACAGAAAGACATTCAAAGTAAATAATTGAAGGGATTAAAATCTGGGCAAATAAAGAACATATTCTTATCCATATTACTGCATAGTAGTAAAAATGTCACAACTTAAAGGTCTGCTGTATAGACCCACTGGCGGATCCAAGGGGGGCCATGACCCCCCCCCCCCCACCCAAAGGTGAGCCAAAAAGTGTTTCCGAACATCCGCTAAATCATATGATTGGAAATTAATAAAATCGAGAGGAATAGCAGTGGTAGACTAGTCGAAACCTTTTCGTTTTCTGGTTTAAAATTAAATGCAGAGCTCCCAACTGACCCGCAATTCGCGGGAATTAGACCCGCAGTCTAACACCCAAACCCGCTGACCCGCACAAGCGTCCGAAAAAACCGCATTGTAATTGTCAAGTATACATAAACAAATTTGCATCAAATTTTGACTTAGCAACCATCATTTCTTTAGCATTTAGCATAATAGTGTATAAAACCTCCTTTACAGCATCATTTGAACCTTTGAATTGGGGCGAACAGCGAACATTTTCATGCCACGGGAAAGAATGAATTATCACCTACTATTCAATTTATTGATGTTACACACAATAAAATGCATATTTCTCTGAAAATTTTGGGGGACAAAAGCCTTTCTAAGTGCCACCATTTTACATGTAGGCATCACCAGGATTCCAAAAAAATTCAATAGGGGAGGGGACACCCCCTCCCCTTATACCCCTCCCCCAGGACGGCGATTCGTGGCATGGACCAGCATTTGCCTTCTCAAGAGTTGGGAGCTATGTAAATGTATGAGCATGAGGATTTACAGTTTAACACCATTTTGCAGTTACAGGCTGGTTGTAAGAAATTTATAACCTATGAGAAATAAAATTTCTTGAGAAAGATGATCCCAACTTTGTTTTATAAATATTTTAGAAAATTACACCTGGGAAACATTTGTTTTAGAAGTAAATTAACATCACCTTTGTACACTTTTGTCGCACCAAATTGCATCTGAGGGCATTCAGCAATAGAAAATTTTCCAGAGGGGGGCACCCCCTCCCCTTAGACCCCTCCCCCATATCACTCTAATGCCACTTTGGCCCCTCCCAAACAAGGGCCCTGGATCCGCCAGTGTATAGACCCCAACTATAACTATCACGGAAAAACGCTTCTTGGGAATCGACCTGCCTTGTTCGTAAAATTACTTCTTTTTACCAATTAGTCTGCAACTCCTGCCACATACTTTTCCTGTATGCGGGTCTTTGTGTGAACGCTGTATGATTAACTACACTGTAGGCATGAACATATTTCCAAACAGTGTTACACGAAGAGCCTAATGGTGTTAAGAAGCTATGCAGGCTAATCTTAGAGCGTGAGGTGGATTTACGACCGTGTAGGTCGATTACATAATCACAAAACTTTCCTAGATAAAGCGTGCTATAATTGGAGCCAATAATGCAGTTCTATAAGGAAGTACAAAAGATATCAATATACATATAAAATAATAGTTAATATGTTTGATTCCATTATCGTTATCTTTTAGTTTTATAAAGCTAAAATAAAATGTTTTGATTGGGTTATAAAAAGTCATAAAACTATTGATTAAACATTAAACATTAACTGTAGTGATGTGATCATCAATTTAACTTTAACATTAAAGAAGCATTCCAGATATTAATATATTTAAAGAGTTAATAGCTATAGAAACTTGACTACAGCTCAATATTTTCTTTTTCCTTGTTAATCAAAATAAAATAAAACTGTTAGCAAACTGCTTATCCACTAGAGAGCCTGTGTAATAGAATGTGTAAAAGTAAGTTGGCCTGACGTTTCGATCCTAGCAGGATCTTCTTCACAGGCTAAATGACAAGTAACAGTATAACAGAAGGGACAAAGTACTTAGAAAAGCAAAACTAAAATTCTGTTTAAATTCAACCTTTAAAATACGATTCTGTAAAAAGTATACGCTGAAGATATATCTACTCTATAAAACAGTAAACTAATATTACAGTAAACCTTTATTTCGTTTATTGGTTTCATATGTATGGTTTCATATATATATCATCATATATATATATATATATATATATATATATATATATATATATATATATATATATATATATATATATATATATATATATATATATATATATATATATATATATATATATATATATATATATATATATATATATATATATATATATATATATATATATATATATATATATATATATATATGGTTTTACTAATTTGTAGCCTACATGGAACACAGCAGAAAAATGAAAGAAGCAATGTATTTGAGAATTTCAGGGGGATGAAGTAGATTCCATCTGAATTTTCTCAGTGGTGTTTTCGTCACTGTTAACATTTTGATTTCCTTTGGGGTTTTTGGAACTCGATGAACCTGTGGATCTAGTATTGGAACTTTCGTTAACTTTGTATCTTCCAGTCTGCCCAAAAATTAACCTCCATTCCATTTGGACCTCCTGGTTTCTCACACAGAAGATGAGAAAGATGAATAATCCTTGCAGGGAGTTGCAGATGAGGAAGAGGAGATTAAATATAAACTGGGCACCACCTATCGCGAAGAATCCAAACAGCCAGGCGAGACCCAGCAGCATCAAGATGGAGATGGCGTTTTGGATGCGTTTAATGTTTTCTTTCCTGGGATCATCCTTCTTGATTTGTGGGCGACATGTGATTTGTTTGATTATTAAGACAAACATGACCAGATTGAACACCAGCATGACAGCGATGAACAGAACAACACCAATGTAAAATGTCATGGTACCTGTTTGCGGAAAACAGCTGCAGGAGAGAGAGGATCAGATGATGTCAAAAAAATCACTGACCTTATAAATAGATGAAATATATTTAAGAGCACCGTTTTCCTAAGTAATGGTTTGTGTGAGGATAAACAGGACCAGCTCTTTCTTTGTTGTAACAGATAAAGAACCTACCCTCTGCCTTTAATCCTCTCTTTGTCCCTCCACAGTTTATCTCCTTCCTCTCCTCTTCCCCTGTTGCTTTCTTTTCACCATCCATTGTCTACTTTTAATCCCATTTCATCCATCTCATTGTGTTCACCATGCTCATTAACCTGTCTGTATTCTGTGCGTGTTTTTGTCCCCTCTGTTACTGTAACTTGTCATTTAGCCTCTGAAGAAGATCCTGCTAGGATCGAAACGTCAGGCCAACTTACTTTTACACAGATAAAGAACCTGTCTGAACTTAGTAATCCACTGATGGCCATAAATAGAAGACCTTCCCCAGTGTGTGTGATCCCTAGATGTTTGTTAACAGCCAAATGTCCCAACTGTTTGTGGTCAATACATCTTCATCAATCGCAGATATAACCAATTGTTTATATGGTCCATGCATGTTTATGATCAGCAGATTTAACCTATTGTTTATGGTCCATGCATGTAAATGATCAGCAGATTTAACCTATTGTTTGAGGTCTATGCATGTTTATGATCAGCAGATATAACCTATTGTTTGAGGTCCATGCATGTTTATGATCAGCAGAATTAACCTATTGTTTGAGGTCTATGCATGTTTATGATCAGTAGCATTAACCTATTGTTTGAGGTCTATGCATGTTTACGATCAGCAGAATTAACCTATTGTTTGAGGTCCATGCATGATGATGATCAGCAGATATAACCTATTGTTTGAGGTCTATGCATGTTTATGATCAGTAGATTTAACCTATTGTTTGAGGTCTATGCATGTTTATGATCAGCAGATTTAACCTATTGTTTGAGGTCCATGCATGTTTATGATCAGCAGAATTAACCTATTGTTTGATGTCTATGCATGTTTACGATCAGCAGATTTAACCTATTGTTTGAGGTCCATGCATGTTTATGATCAGCAGATTTAACCTATTGTTTGAGGTCCATGCATGATTATGATCAGCAGATTTAACCTATTGTTTGAGGTCCATGCATGATGATGATCAGCAGATTTAACCTATTGTTTGAGGTCCATGCATGTTTATGATCAGCAGATTTAACCTATTGTTTGAGGTCTATGCATGTTTATGATCAGCAGATTTAACCTATTGTTTGAGGTCCATGCATGATTATGATCAGCAGATTTAACCTATTGTTTGAGGTCCATGCATGATGATGATCAGCAGATTTAACCTATTGTTTGAGGTCCATGCATGTTTATGATCAGCAGATTTCACCTATTGTTTGAGGTCCATGCATGTTTATGATCAGCAGATTTCACCTATTGTTTGAGGTCCATGCATGATGATGATCAGCAGATTTAACCTATTGTTTGAGGTCCATGCATGTTTATGATCAGCAGATTTAACCTATTGTTTGAGGTCCATGCATGATTATGATCAGCAGATTTAACCTATTGTTTGAGGTCCATGCATGATGATGATCAGCAGATTTAACCTATTGTTTGAGGTCCATGCATGATTATGATCAGCAGATTTAACCTATTGTTTGAGGTCCCTGCATGATTATGATCAGCAGATTTAACCTATTGTTTGAGGTCCATGCATGATGATGATCAGCAGATTTAACCTATTGTTTGAGGTCCATGCATGTTTATGATCAGCAGATTTAACCTATTGTTTGAGGTCTATGCATGTTTATGATCAGCAGATTTAACCTATTGTTTGAGGTCCATGCATGATTATGATCAGCAGATTTAACTTATTGTTTGAGGTCTATGCATGATTATGATCAGCAGATTTAACCTATTGTTTGAGGTCCATGCATGTTTATGATCAGCAGATTTAACCTATTGTTTGAGGTCCATGCATGTTTATGATCAGCAGATTTAACCTATTGTTTGAGGTCCATGCATGTTTATGATCAGCAGATTTCACCTATTGTTTGAGGTCCATGCATGTTTATGATCAGCAGATTTAACCTATTGTTTGAGGTCTATGCATGTTTATGATCAGCAGATTTAACCTATTGTTTGAGGTCCATGCATGATGATGATCAGCAGATTTAACCTATTGTTTGAGGTCCATGCATGATGATGATCAGCAGATTTAACCTATTGTTTGAGGTCCATGCATGATTATGATCAGCAGATTTCACCTATTGTTTGAGGTCCATGCATGTTTATGATTAGCAGATTTAACCTATTGTTTGAGGTCCATGCATGATTATGATCAGCAGATTTAACCTATTGTTTGAGGTCCATGCATGTTTATGATCAACAGCATTAACCTATTGTTTGAGGTCCATGCATGATGATGATCAGCAGATTTAACCTATTGTTTGAGGTCCATGCATGTTTATGATCAGCAGATGTAACCTATTGTTTGAGGTCCATGCGTGTTTATGACCAGCAGATTTAACCTATTGTTTGAGGTCCATGCATGATGATGATCAGCAGTTTTAACCTATTGTTTGAGGCCCATGCATGATTATGATCAGCAGATTTAACCTATTGTTTGAGGTCCATGCATGATTATGATCAGCAGATTTAACCTATTTTTTGAGGCCCATGCATGATTATGATCAGCAGATTTAACTTATTGTTTGAGGTCCATGCATGTTTATGATCAGCAGATTTAACCTATTGTTTGAGGCCCATGCATGTTTATGATCAGCAGATTTAACCTATTGTTTGAGGTCCATGCACGTTCAAAAACAGCAGAATTAACTTAACATTACATTAGCACTCTTGAAATATATTCCCTCTCACTAAAGCATTAAATGTGTAATTAAATACTCCTTGAAATATATGCCAAATTATTTGGAAGGTTGATCAAAACAACAACTCTCACAAGCTAAAATTTGGGAGCAAGACTGAAGGTCATTAACAGAGGAACTGTAACCCATCAGGATGTTACTTACTAATCTCCTCTGTAATTTACTGACTTCACAGCGACCGATACTACCACAACCACAAGAGGAAGACCTGTCAAAAATGAATGTAACAGTTTATTAAGTTTAGATTTCATTAATTGATCTTGCATAGGGTGCATCATACTTCCAAACTGTCCATTACTTTGTAAATTACAGATTGCAAAGAGGATCCAGTTTGTCACTCTGGATATTTTGGAGGTAATTTTGTGGTTTAACCCTTTGAATCAATATCACATGAACCACTGTCCCTCAAACATTGCCTGTTCCCTCCCCCTCCCCCCCCCCCCCCATCACCATAGATATGAACCCTATTGCACCTCCTCTGAATATATGGAACTTAAATACTTATACAAATAATGATTACCCCATGCAACCAAAGCTGCCTTCTTCATAAAATGTTGGACACCTGAGTTAAAGACTTTAACGAACAAGATATACATGTTCATCGCCTCTACACACATCCATGCAACAGTGGCGAGACAGAAGTAGTGAATAAGGGCACCACACATGATGCAAACAGCTCCCAAATTTGCACGGTCAATCCCGATCAAGAATGAAAGGTAGAGACCAAGGAGAGCAAAGCAGAGATTAATTAAAATCTGTTGAGGTTGCTTGGACCGGAGTTTCCTGAAAGTGAAAGAAACATGTCGTTGTATTAATCCGGTATGAGTTAAAGTGCAACATTAATCTTGATATATTGAATACAGTTCAAACTACACTGCTACCAGTTCAGGTTCTATTTCCATAATATTAGCATAGTATTAGCATAATATTAGCATAGTATTAGCATAAAGCCCAATATGTAAATATAAGTTATTTATTGCCTCAACTAAAAGGACAACCTGAATGTTACCGAGGATGAAATAAAAAGAAAGTACTTTGGTTGAGTTATTAAATTTGTTAAGACAAATGGATAATATTTGCCTAATATTTTTTTTTTATACATATATGAACATACACCCTGTATGTACATATATGTAGGCCTACATACAGGGTGTATGTACATATATGTACATACTCCCTGTATGTAGGCCTACATATACATATGAACATACTCCCTGTATGTACATATATGTACATACTCCCTGTATGTACATATATGAACATACACCCTGTATGTACATATATGTAGGCCTACATACAGGGTGTATGTACATATATGTACATACAGGGAGTATGTTCATTTATATATGTAGGCCTACATACAGGGAGTATGTACATATATGTACATACTCCCTGTATGTACATATATGAACATACACCCTGTATGTACATATATGTAGGCCTATACATACAGGGTGTATGTACATATATGTACATACAGGGAGTATGTTCATATGTATATGTAGGCCTACATACAGGGAGTATGTACATATATGTAGCCAGTTATGTGCTGATGGTTATGACACTTTAAACATATTAAAGACTTACTTGATGGCACAGAATGTTACTATGGTGATGACAAGGGCAACAACTGACACCACACATCCAATGATACTCAGAACATCAAGAACAACATTATCGATATCTCCCTGTATGTCCTGTCATCAATTGAAAACAAAGAAAAACTAAATGAAATGACTATAGTCACATGCGGCAGTGAACAAACATGTGAACTAAAATCGTGATCAATTTGAACTATTGAAATAAAACGTATATGAATCATATTGGAGCCAAATAAAAGCAATAGAAAGTTAAATTCTAAAGTATCAGTTTTAATCCTATGCTTAACTGGTGTTTGATGCTATGCTTAACTGGTGTTTGATGCTATGCTTAACTGGTGTTGATGCTATGCTTAACTGATGTTTGATGCTATGCTTAACTGGTGTTGATGATATGCTTAACTGGTGTTCGATGCTATGCATGGTGTTTGATGCTATACCTAACTGGTGTTTGATGGTATGCCTAACTGGTGTTTGATGCTATGCTTAACTGATGCTTGATGCTATGCTTAAGTGGTGTTTGATGCTATGCTTAAGGAGTGTTTTATGCTATGCTTAACTGGTGTTTGATGCTATCCTTAAATTGGTGTTTGATGCTATCCTTAACTGGTGTTTGATGCTATGCTTAAGTGATGCTTGATGCTATGCTTAACTGATGCTTGATGCTATGCTTAAGTGGTGTTTGATGCTATGCTTAAGTGGTGTTTTATGCTATGCTTAAGTGGTGTTTGATGCTATCCTTAAACTGATGTTTGATGCTATCCTTAACTGGTGTTTGATGTTATGCTTAACTGGTGTTTGATGCTATGCTCAACTGGTGTTTGATGCTATCCTTAACTGAAGCTGAAGGAGTGGGTGTGGCCGTAGAGCCGTAAAAAGTTCAAACCACTCAAAAATGATGCCAGATAACATGAATGTTTACCAATTGTAAGCAATAAGTAACTTACAGTAAGTTTCAACTTTATACTGTTTCATTTTTAAAAGCTTTAATTAACCATGTAACACACAGACCCTCATGAAGAATTGATTGTCTCAATTTGGTTGAACGTGCATACTTTTAGTAATGGAATGGCTCTCTACTTATATGTATATATCGTTCCTTTATCTGACTGCCGAGATACATTGCAATTTGTCTACTAGTAGTTAGGATCTGCAACACTATCATGAGTGAGTTAAGCAAAGATAGAAACTACTACTACTAGAACTAGAAAAATAAAGCTCTCAGAGACACAGAAGCTTTCCCTGCATAAATTCCGATCACTTACCACAAGTATGGCGAAGTTTGTGAGATGATTACATCTACACTCTACAATAGGATCATCCGACTCATCATCTGGACCAGACGCCAACTCACACCCCTCTGAGGACCAACCCCCATACCCACCTGCCAACTGAAAATCCCAGAAAACACATCGCCTTTCATCACCAACACCATCCAACTGAGAATGTCAAAGAAAAGGAAAACATTTCATCAATTTCATAATACCACAAATATTAAATTCTCATTACAATAAACTTCATAAGACCACAACAGCTTGTATCAATTGCTCGTTATATTAAACTTCATAATACTACAACAGTTAAATAAATTGCTCGTTATAATAAACTTCACATGTTAACAGACGTTCCTTGTCTTTATTCCAAACAAGAATCTAACATAAACTGCAATTTGTTTTTCACCTAACCTTTACTCGTATTTGGCTCAGACTCAAAGAGTAAATCTAGATCATAATCTATTTAGAGTGACAAACTTGCCACCAGTTTATGATACAGCTGCTTACTTGGCAGGCAAAGAATCGACTCCATGCATGTAAAGGACTCCTCAATGTCAAGAGCCATCACGGCATTCTGTTCATAGTTACAGTTTGCATGATACATCATTACACTTAGTCTTTTGACCACAGTTGAAAACCATAACAACAATTTTCATGATTTAATGTCAGAGTGACTTTCATGGGACCTGAGATTAAAGCATGAATGTCAATATTTATCTCAAGGCCTTCAGAGAGTTGGGGACTTGAAAAAGCTCTTGCTTCTTGGAAACATCCACAAATTACTGATAAAACTGTTTCTTATTCACTCACAGGCAATAAATGAAATCTTGTAACTACTGGACTGCTCAGGTTATCGATGCTCTTTCCTTCAATGGTTGCCCCGACGATGAGACTTGCAACCACTTCTGTCTGGTTATCTCTGCTGGTAAAGAGATTACTTGTACGATGAATGACGAAGGTCACAGGAACTGAATCTGATGCATCTGCAGTGTGTTGAAGGAAAAATAAACTTATAGTTATATATAGGTGTAGGCCTACTTATATATAACTATAAGAAATGAACAGGCCTCAGCACAATATACTAATAGTATGAGGTTATATACTTATAGTATATAGCCTCAGCATAAAGGATAAATAGCATGTTATGTGGAAGCCCTCCCCCTCGAAAGCACATGACATCATCTCAAACACAGCCTATATTAAACAAAAACAGGCTGGATGTTTCTAAGATATTTGAAAGAATATCATTTCATGAGTTAATTTCTTAGATACACAAAGAGCACTCCATAGAGGCCTTGCGGTTATTACACATAGCACTGATCACCATATATGTTATCTGATATTTCTTTACCATACTGGATGTCATCTAGCAGAAATATTGGGAGTGTTATAGAGGCCTTGCGGTTATTACACATAGCACTGATCACCATATATGTGATCTGATCATTTCTTTACCATACTGGATGTCATCTAGCAGAAATATTGGGAGTGTTATAAAGGCCTTGCGGTTATTACACATAGCACTGATCACCATATATGTGATCTGATCATTTCTTTACCATACTGGATGTCATCTAGCAGAAATATTGGGAGTGTTATAGAGGCCTTTCGGTTATTACACATAGCACTGATCAGCATATATGTGATCTGATAATATCTTTACCAAACTGGATGTCATCTAGCAGAGTTATTGGGAGCGTTACAGAGGCCTTGACGTCATCAAGCAGAGATGGATCAATGCCTCTGTAGGTATCTGTTAGACTTTCATTCAAGTTGCCTCTGATGGTTTGCTTATCAGAGTTGAAAAAATTCCCAAATGTTATCTCAGATGAAAAATATTCTTTGTCAGCTGTAAACGCCACGGCACCAACAAATCCTCGCACATCTGTAAAGTTCACATCATCCCCTCCTTGATGTAAATTAGTCAGCTGGTTTTCCAGGGCTTGCAGAATTCGTGAGGGTGCTTCCACTGAAACATCCTCCTCATACGCATTCTCCTCGAAATCTAGAACATTATCAACAATCTCGACAGTGTTACTGGTTACCTGTAAACATGAAATGTAATCATTAGTGTTACATTAACTGATTTATAAACACGCTAAGAATTGACAACTAATCAAATTAAGAACGGGTTGGTCTTTAAGTTGCCATAACGATGACATTTACAATTGTTGCTTAATTAATGGCAAGTTATTACCAATGTTGTGACAATGTTTGTGTTCAAACTAATGAAGAGAGCTTATATATATTATTGGTGACCTAGGCTGTGACCTAGGCTGTTATAGGTGGTTTACTCACTGAATCATCATTTGATGCTTCTTTACACACCTTAGTGTGACCATTTGTGTTTCTTTCAAGAATTTCTTAGTTTAACTTAAAAACCTTCAAGGTAATAAATTTCATTTCAAATTACCTCTGGCGATGAGCTGTTCACATTAGTTATTATCTTGAGGAGTTCTGCAACATGATCCAGATCTCCACCATCAAGATCAACAGTTCCAGTGACGTCAGCCACGTCACGAGACACCTGTGTCACATTATCCGCTGTGACTGGATTGTTTTCCAAAGTCTATAAATGGAATCATAATGTAAGAGACACAGACACAGCCTGCTAGGAAGCAACTGATAATAAAGTTGAAGCTCAAAAGAAATTTCTGTTTTGATAGAATAAAATTGAGCCATGATAAGCTATAAAGGCATTGACCTCCCAGGCTGTTCTGAGCTGTAATTAGCTCTATTAATTAGTGATTTAGTCATGCAGTGATTTAGCCTTGCATACTCAGATACAGTCAAATAAACACATACATTTGTCAAGCTGTCAATGTTCACTTCCACTGACAATTAGGAACAAGCCAGCAGATGTTAATTCTTTTAAGTCTCAATACGTGTTTGCTGATGAATTTTCGAAATAAAACTTCCAAAGCAGATTCAATGTTTCTTATTCTAAATGCACTCTGAACAGGTGGGGTTTCATAGAGAAAGCTGTCACAATCAAAAGAAAGAAATTAATTTTTTGTTGCCCTGATTGGCGTATGATCTGTTGGACGGGGCTTGCAAATTTTGATTGAAGTTTGTAGAATCGACAGACTCTTAAGACAGTTAATAAATCTGGTGAATTTTAGTTAGCTCAAAATGTTTAACGACAGATAACTCAATACAAATAATGAACATTGATATGTAAGTTGCATAGAACAGTGTCATTTTCACTAAGCTTTTAGTGCAGTAAGCTGGAAAGGTTGAAGTTTAAATTTGACTTTAATTTCTACATCCTGAATTTCATGTTACATATGGCTCCTTATAACACAACTGTTGGTAACCACATACCCTTTGTTCAATAGATGACAAGAGACACATTTCATGGAGGTTGAAGTTAAACACCATCTCCAAGTTAATTTAACTCATCATAATTACCCAACAATCTATAGGTAACACAATATGATTGCACACTGATGAAGTAAGATATTCTCGTTATTATCAAGAAATCGTTGGAAGAGCAAACATATATGTTGCCATCATGAGAACTCATTCAGTGCTGTAATCATGCAGGAATTTAGGTCCAAAGCTTGTAGCAACTGAACTATCAAGCCCTTAGTTGTTGGGCAATCCTAACTTATCTTATCTATGATAGAGTTATGTGTAAGCAGATACAGAGAACTTTAATCTGCTAGTTTTAAATGCTAGCAATTGATAGTCAGTTACCTCTACAAGAGTCTCAAGAATATCTGTGTCTTCTTCACTCTCCTCTCCATCGAAGCAGTTGTTCAAGACAGGATCCTGCCAGACACTAGGAGACACAAAATTACCTGTGCACATCCTTGTAGCCCTCGGAGATCCCCCTTAAGAAAACAAATGGTCACATAACTCATGGTCACATGGTTCACATGAGTCACAGTAAATGGTCACATAACTCATGGTCAAATGAGTCACAGTAAATGGTCACATAACTCATGGTCACATGAGTCACAGTAAATGGTCACGTAAGTCATGGTCACATGGTTCACAGTAATTGGTCACAGAACTCATGGTCACATGGTTCACATGAGTCACAGTAAATAGTCGAATAACTCATGGTCACATTAGTCACAGTAAATAGTCACATAACTCATGGGCAAATAGTTTATGGTCACATGATTCACAGTAAATGGGCACATAACTCATGGTCACATGGTTCACATGGTTCATGGTCACATCCATGGGCACATAGTTTATGGTTCGCAGTTTGTTCTATTGATTAGAAATGATACAGCTCAGTCTAAAATTACTGTTTCTGATAGATATACAATGAACACATACAATGTAATGGTCTAAAGTTATAAGGCAAAGGGTTTGTGAAACCACAAACAAGTCATTCTTAGCACAGTTACAGCATCTAGATTAATATGTTTCCTGTTATAAAGAGGGATGGCCAAAAGTATTGCAACAAAATTTTGTTTTGGCAGTCGGTCAATTCAACCTTGACTGGTTACAGCACCTACATTTAGCTGCATATCCATATTCTAGCTATTAACGAAAAGGGATATTATGCAACACTTTCATGCAGATTATCTTTGTGACCTTAATTTGCACATAATTCTGATTGAGCCTAATCAAGTCACGTATGAGAGCTGCTTATTAGTTGGTCATCTTGTGTTTAGAAAGCTACAAACACACATTTAAAAACACCCAAACCCAACAAGACAAGTTGATAGCATATATAGTTTACTTAATTGCCTAGCTAACTATGATTAAAGAACTTAAGTTACCTCAATATGATTGAATGGACCGTGGTCATCATTTAAAAGTGGACTCGCATTTTATAAAATGAGTATTTTCAAGGAAAGCTCAACTAGATTCCAGATTTAATGAAAAGATATAAGTGTTACCTGTGGTAGTATATCCCGGGCACAGCTCCACTGACTGGGCAGTCTGGGATATCTCAGATTTTAGGAATGTTAATTGACCAGCCAAAGTGTTATTAAGACCCTGTGCCGCACAAAATGCTAAAGGAAAAAATAAAGAAATATTTATAGTCTTTATAGTATTAATTGGCACCTGGACTGAGGGCTGGATAAAATATTTTGCTGTAGTCATTCCGATATATATGATTGAGTGTGTGCATTTTTGAGCTTTAAAGCCTAGTCGGTTTATATATAGCCTTGTGAACAGATACTAGATGTACCAACACATAAGTCTATGGTGCTAGCTAGTGTAGGTCAGTACTAATTAACTGCAGATACCACTTGTCATAAAGTTGCACCCTTTGGGAAATGAAATATTACTTGTTTTGTTTTAACACAATTTAACATAATATTAATAGAGAGAGTTGATTGCACAATATATTGGTATTTAGTGTTTCAGTGTTTAAAATTGCACATGTGTGACTTTGGAGATCAAAGAGGATATCAAGGTCAAATTAAATCCCATTTCTTGAGAACTGATTGATGTCAACACTTACAAGTACTTTGGAAGGAAACAGACTGGTTATCAATAGTTATATTGTTCCCAATAGATCCGAGGGGATATTCAACCAAAGTATTCTTTGCCTCCTCCACTGTTGCAGCCATCGCCAGGGTTATTAGTGCTTCAACTACAACACTGCCAGACCTTAACCTTTGAACTGTGACATCAGTAATATCTTCAATATCTGCAGACTCCAAGAGGGATGATGCAATCTAATGGCAAACATAAGAAAGCAAAAAAAAATGTAATATTAAGGATATTTAATGGAAGTTGTGGTCATTTTCTGTAAACCTGCAGCATAAACAATTCAAGTTCTTGGCTGGCTTGAAAAATCAGTTTGATTAGAAATGACAGAGCAGTAATCAATTATAAAGCAAATGAATTGTTTCAAAATTAATAAAATTGACTAGAGACAAATGATCCCTCACTTGGGGACAATAAAATATTCCATGCTGATTACAGCAGCTAGTCTATCTAAATTATGTTGCCCCTGTTTTCAAGTGTTGTTTACTTGAAATTGCCAAATTGAACGTATATTGATGAAAACTTGAAACCAGTACGGAGAGCCAAACGTTCCATAAATGTCGAAAAAGAAAGTGAAGTGTCCAAGTTAATATATATATGTCCAATTCAATATCAACATGTTACAATTCGAATGTTACATGTTATTCAAATGTTACATGTCGAAACAAAATACAATATATATACGTCATTGCGTCTATCAACATGTAAAATTCAACATCAGCATGTCGACAACTTGTAACAGCATGACACGTACTACACTGGTCATGTCAACATTGCTTGCTAGATACAATATTGATGTATATATAAAATAATATAAAATAAAATATAAATATATATAATTTTGGAACATCGGCGCGCGCCAACGTTTTGTTAATGCCCAAAACTGTACGTCAAGATTTATATGAGAATGCCCAAAACTTGTGTCAGCATGTTGAGAGAAGGAAATAAAATATTCAAGCCAAAGGGATCACGTTGATGCCTAATTAGTGCAATTTTTGGGCCCTTTTTTTTATTTACTGCAAATTTATCCTCTACCATGGCCCAGACAACCTCAAGGGTCCATGGCCCACCCATGATTTAATCATGTGCAAAGACACAAGGATAATTCCTGTAGTTGCATTGGACCCTTTATACATTGGAGAAACCAAAAAATACCATCTACGACTTTTATCTCTACCGGGCCCCACACAACAGCCATAAAGGGCCTATGGCCCACACATGATTTGATTATGTTAACATAAAGCAGGATAACTCTTTTAGAGGTGTTGGCTCTATTGAACATTGCGGTATTCAAAAATACCAACGAATTCATTTTTTTACTGTAACGGGGCCCATGCAGCAACCTCAAAGGCACAATTGCCCGCACAGGAATTAATCATGTAAAAATAGACAAAGGTATTTTGTTTCGACATGTTCATATGGAATTGTAACATATATTGTATTGGACATATATATTTATATATTAACTTAGACACTTCACTTTCTTTTTCGACATTTATGGAACGTTTGGCTCTCTGTAAAGTGGGCCAGAAATAACTTGACTGCCATCATTAAGGCATGATGTCACAAGGGCAAATGTTTTGAATATGTCATTTTAATAATATTGGATGAATTTTACATTACAATCTTCCCTGCCTATAGCTAATACTACCAGAATCCCTGAGAGATTGAATATCTTACTAAGTTGGTAATGCTAGCCATACTGAATGCTCCTCTGCACAACTTCATGATTAAACATAGGCTATTGTGTTATATTTCAGTGGTCAAGCCAACTTCACACACAGGAGTGCTGGCAATTAGAGCACTTGTGTCTACAATCATAGGGTGACTGGTCAATTTAATTAGGTGTGCTCAAGGATGAATCCTCATGGCAGTATTTGGGGTAGTTTATGCTATCAAGTAACAATTAGTGATGCTCAAGTGAAGTTGAGGACTGTTTTTCTTCTAGGCAGGCTTGACTGTCAGGGACAATTATGCAGGTAGGGCTTTACATATTATGCAATAGATATACTATTTCACTGTAATGAAGAAACATTATTTTTCCAAATGATTCACTCACTCTGCGGTTGCTATAAAGATAAAATCATAGACACTATGAAGTAAAAAGATTCAAAAACTGACCAGATACAAAAAGAAATTTTCAGCAAAGTTTTCAAAATAATAATTAGTTTTCTCACCAGTTGTCAACTCCTTTATTTCTTGATAATGTTATCTTCATATAGTCTAATGGAGTTATTAATATCCTTCATAGTTATTTATCTGTTGCCATGCCTTGTAATTGATACACCCTTCTGCTCTACAGATACATATATAAAACCATCTGACTGAATTCAACTATGCATTTATTGTCTGCAGGATCATCTGGGGGAGTGAATAAAGATGATTGGCTAGCACATTCTTAATTGACAACATTTTGTATCAAGTAGATATGAATTCTTTTAAATGACAAATATTTGATGTACATTAAAACGTACCCCTTCTTGAACAACACTAATATTGGCACTGAAGAAAGGGCTGGTTGGGTCAGCTATCTCATCAGAATAAACCAGATTGTCAAACCTCATCTCCAGTAGATATGTGTCTCTGTCTTCAGGAGTAACCAAATAAGAGAATGAATTATAACATACAAGACATGATACAACTCAAGTTGCTAGCATAAAGAAGGTATCAAATTAACTAAACTAAAACCTCATTAACATACAGAGCTGTGTAGAGATTTGAATCTTGAACTATGACCCTTTAACATTAAAATCTATTTTTAAATTACCGCATCAAAACAACGGTACTGCTACACCAGCAATTTTAAACATCTCTTCATGCTTGCTATCCTCATTTTTGATCTTATCAACTTATTAAAGTAACATTTCTATATGATTCCTCTAATGAACAGTGAGTACATCACACCTCAGTACCACTCCCTGCTCCACTGAAGCCTAAACCTTGATCTGGAAACTGGTACAGAGTTACAGAGTTAAAGGGTGTGAAGTGTTACAGGCCCCTAAGTAATCCCAATAATTTGTATGATTTTTGCAACAACTAGTTGTATTATAAATCAATATTACAGAATATTATAAATTAATCTAAGAATCATAGTATAGAACTGCCTGGTGTGTGTGCATATCTGGTGTGTGCAGAATATTTGGAAAAGTTGAGAAGCTTCTAGAAGAGTTAGAACATTTGAGAACAATTTAGATCATCTCAAATACAGCACACATTGGAACGTGCTAGAACATTGGAGTGCTGCCAAGGGGACATTCCCTGTGCTATTTTTAGAACACTAGGTGAGGATTTCCTGGAAAGGTGAAGTGACCTTTTGGGTTGGTTGAACTGAACTGGAGCTACTGTAAGATGCTTCTAGAATGGATGGACATTGCAAGATCTTTCTGGACTTGTGAAAAGGCTATATAAGCACCTGATAATTTGAGATCAAGAGTTTTTTAACCATCTTGGCTCCAGGAGTTTAATAGCATCTCGCTCAAGTAAATCCTACAATTCCAGTGTGAGTAAATACTCACTTAGTTTGACAGTAAAGTTATAGCTGTCTTTTTATTAGTGGATTTGCTAAAAATTTACCGGCTTCGAAGTCGCCCATCGTTG
The DNA here is from genome assembly GCF_037975245.1 of Apostichopus japonicus. Lineage (NCBI taxonomy): Eukaryota > Metazoa > Echinodermata > Holothuroidea > Aspidochirotida > Stichopodidae > Apostichopus > Apostichopus japonicus. The sequence goes on along the minus strand of NC_092578.1, from coordinate 19,748,746 downwards.
TGTAGCCGTCTTCGGTTCTGTGCCAGTCAGCACTACTTATTGTGGCCTCTGAGTTACCCAAGGACGGGAATCCAAGGATAAACAAGCTGCAAGCACAACTTGGACATTCATTAGTAGTCGACCTCCGAAGTGGAAGTCATCAAGTTGGGAGCTGGATTTCTTCAATATTGGACATTCGTCCGTCTACAAGTTTCGCTGGAATATTCGTCAGGACTTTTGTCACTGCGCTCGCGTCGCGGCACACACCAGGTCGTGAGTAAATTATAGTATAACTTATTAAATCTGTTTAAGTGTAAACTGCTTAGATATTGATAAATGATCTGTGTTTGATTTTAATTACCTTGAACACACAATTAAATAAATACTTATTGTTATATTTAAAGTTAAATTTTACAGTGTGCTGTTTAGTCATTTGAGTTGTGAACCCAAGGGGAGGTGTATTCTGGCCTTGATCGAGTTGATCGTAACAGAAGACTCGCGCAAAAAGAAACGTCTAATGCCGGTAATCTGGCCTAGTTTCAAATGAGGTGTAACAGAAGTGTTAGACACCACCATCGATCCCAGAAATTACAAACACAGATTGCTACCATCGGTAATAAGACACTAGTGTACATGCAGTCAGTACATACAGCTGCGGTCAATACCCACAGTACTGTGTACATAGCAGCGTGGACATCTCAGGTCTAGATAAAAGATAACAAGGTATCACGTTGTATTACTGTACTGTCTGCATTATGTAGCGACACGAACAAAACGTCACTTGCAAGCAACGGAAAGTTAACTTTTTCAGATGGCCGCACGTGGTTTGGGCAGAGACTTCAATGCCTTGTACATGTACTCTAGATATATATGTTGGATAATTTGTTTTATATTATTCAATTTCACTTTGGCTTTTGATTAAATATATATTACCTAACAACAAAACTAGTAATGAGTTACTGTCTGCAAAAGAATCTCCATAAGCTCCACCTCCCTGAGCTCTGCAGAAATAAAATCCCTGATCTCTTGCATCAAGGTCAGAGAAGCTTAAGACATTGCCTGTGATGGATGTAGGATTATCTCCATTTAATCCCTTCTTGTACCATTTGATACTAGCTGTATAGTCTCCCTCACAGCTAGTGTGCAAGGAACCACCAGCTGGAGATGCTAACATCTGGTCAGGGTGCACTGTGATGGCTGCAGGCTCTGTAGAATAAACCAGGAGAAAATACTCTACGATAATGTCATTACATTAGCGAAGGTCATCGTTTTACATCTCGACAGGATTAATGCGGAGTGAGAAATAATTGAACTACACTGGCTACTGTATTAAGCAGGCTGTGAATTAAGCTTCCAATAAACTACCATAGATGTACTATGTGATTAAACCAAACATTCAAACAAACTGACCTGGAAATTACTAAACAAGTTTCAAAAGAGCAAGTATAATTAAAAGAATATTGAACAACATTGAGATTCCAACCAATAACGGAATAAAGTTGCAATCCCATTTCACAATGCTAACAATGGAATCCATGCAATAACTTTCATACTGTGTGGAAAACAAATTAGTTTCATGATATGTGATTGTTTGCCAATGCATGCACCCCTCCCCCTACTATCATTACTACACTAGCTTCTGATTGTTTGCCTATGCATATACCCCTCCCCCTACTATCATTACTACTCTAGCTTCTGATTGTTTGCCCATGCGTACACCCCTCCCCCTACTATCAATACTACTCTAGCTTCTGATTGTTTGCCCATGCATACACCGCTCCCCCTATTATCATTACTACTACAGATTCTGATTGTTTGCCAATGCATACACTGCTCCCCCAATCAATACTTTTATACCTTCTGATTGTTTGCCCATGCATACACCCCTCCCCCTACAATCATTACTACTATACCTTCTGATTGTTTGCCCATGCATACACCCCTCCCCCTACTATCAATACTACTATACCTTCTGATTGTTTGCCCATGCATACACCCCTCCCCCTACTATCATTACTACTATTACTACTACTGCCACAATGTTGGTTCTTTCCATCAGGGATCAGACTACACATAGAAATGATATTTGAGTCCAAGGAAATTATAGGTTATCAGTATTTGCCAAAGGTTACCAACAATTGTTTTTGTTCTACAAATACAAATCATTCAAGAGAAAGGGTTAACTTTAATGTGATTAACTTTCTTCTTGTTGTAGGATTTGCTGTGATTGGGTTCAGTAATACAAAAGTGAAAGCATGACCACAGCTGACCATTTTTGGACAATCTATCATATTTTAGGGCTACACAGATGACTTTTAAATTGCATTCTTGAAGGTCACTGTTAATGCAACTTTAGTCTGCCATTTCTTTGAGACTTCAAATCTTGTTTTGAACTTGAAATGAATATTTGATTTGGATTTTATGGGGTTACCTCCTAATGCATTGACAGGGCATTTGCTGATAGCTTCAAGGAGAACCCAAGCCCTCTTTTCTTCAAGCTCTGGAATAAAAAGTTGATTTGGACAGCTGTCTATGGCTTTCCTGAATTCATCCAAACTGCAAGATACATTACACTCGAGGAATCCCACCTCCATAAGAAAGTCTGGTTGGTTATTTCCACCACTTCCATCATAACTATAGTCCGCAAAACCCAGATCTTGGCTCAGTATATTCACAGCTCTTACATCAACAGTCAGTTCAGTTCTGCCCAATATCAATAGAGGGGGTAGTACAGTAACTCTAGCATACCCCTCCGGCTGATTACAGGTAATTCTCTCATACACATTTGTGTGCAACAGGTTTCCAAATCCTCGTTTGAATCTTTCCATCCGGTCTCGGTTAATGGATCTGATTTCAATCTCTAAATCCAAGACTGCAGACCTATTCTGGTCTATTTCTAGTGATGCACAAGGTATTGCAATGTTGTATAGTACTGTCCCATCAGCAGCTGAGATAGTGTCACCAATGAAGTAAACTTCATTTATAACTGAGATACAAGCTTCTACAGATGCAGTATCTGTCAAAGCTGTTTGACACTGAGGAGAATCTGAAATTAAAAACACAGAGGATACAATCATTTAGAATTATTGAAATGGCATTGCATGAATTGGTATGGTTATTATAAAACTTACTGGTTTATATATTTACGAGTGACCCACTTACCTGTCTCCCCACAACCTAAGCACCGCATTCTACCGTGTCTAGTATGCCCTGGTAATCTTTTAACACTGTACAACCTCACTGACCCTAGTGACCTCCTTCATTTTGAGACCACTTCTTCCCAAAGTGGCCCCTGTTGCGACCTCGGGGAGGGTGGCGGGTAAACCCTGCCACCCGCCGAGCTCGCCGAGAAGGAAAAATCTTACACTAACAAAGACTGCTGACGCCTCCAGGCGGAGGGTGGAACCCACCCCGAACAGTCGGGGTGGGGTCCGCCCTCCGTCACCCCGTAGGCGTGCCTCCCCCTACACTTACAGAGGCCTAATTGAACAAGGGGACGAGGCCCATACTACCTTAGATGGTAAAGAGTGACCTGGTATACCAAACTAAGGAAACAACACTCACCGATAGACAAGTAGCCGCAGGCGACTCAGGGGGTGGCGATGTCTATCGACGAGAACGCGAGGAGTCATGAGTCAGGTCGAACGACCGCGCTCCCCCGTCCGGCTGCGTCCCACCTCCCTCGGGGGAGGGTGGCGGGAAATGGAGACAGGTAAGTGGGTCACTCGTAAATATATAAACCAGTAAGTTTTATAATATTTACTTCGTTCCCCACTTACCTGTCTCCCCACAACCTAAGTGGCACTGCCCGATGGTGGGAGGCCCGAGGGGTGGGACCCCCGGAGCTCGTATCATCGAGCGACCAAAGCCAAACCGGCCTGTGATATGTCCGATAAGTAGCAGGCGACAAAGCGATTGGAGTCTTCCACGCCGTCGTCTTGCAGATGTCCACTATCGGAAAGCCTGCGAACAGGGCTGTAGAAGCAGTGAAACCCCTGCTGTTGTGAGCCATGGATCTGCCTGGACCTGTAGCCAGAGGGCGGATGGTTTCCACCAAACAGCGGGACAAGGTATCCTCCCAGGCTGCTGAGTGGGGCACTCGAAGGAGGAAGAACAGAGATGTCGAAGTACCCAAGAGATCTTGTGTTCTGTTGAGGTACCACTTCAGTGCCCTAATGGGAAACCATACTGTAGTCTGTCCTCGGGGGTCAAAGAGGTCTTGATCTCTGGGAAGATGATGTCTCCTGGTAGGAGAGCCCAAACCTGGTTCTAGCGAAGAAGAAGGGGTCGAGAACTATCAGCACCCCACAAACCGTAGGACTGAAGGCACCTTAGTCAAGGCGTGTCGTTGTTGCCTGGCGTGGAGCCGTAGAGGAAGCCCCTGATGGAAGGCGGCAATAGCCGAACGATAGTTCTTGATTGTCGAAACCCTGCCTCCCTTCTTGGAACAGTGTGAGTAAGGAGTCGGCGATCAAGGTTAGAAAGGCCATGGTAGGCAGTGTCTGTCTCGTTCGGCATACTCCGAATCTCCGTAGCAGAAAACGTAAGTCGCCACGGTTGTTCTCACTCTGGCGGCCAAAGTCCTTTCTGTCTAAGGGAACACCAGACAATTTCCAGGCATCTAATTGTAGGATCTTGCTGTCCGGGTGAGCCAGCGCCCCCTGTCTATGGGACAACCGACTGTGGTTTGTCCGGCAGGAACGCCGGCTCGTCCGCGAGGAGCTGGAGAACTTTTGCCCGAACCAGGGTCAGCGGGGCCTCTATGATGGCTGATCATGCAAAGAGGGGGAAGATGTAAGCTTCCGGTCCGTTTCGCGACAGGGACCTGGCGTTATGTGGAAGGCCTGAGGGTGGGACCGCCTGAAACAAAGATGAGCCGCCCATTGTTGCCCTGTGGAAAAACCTTCCTTCATGTTCGTTGCGAAAGGGTCCACTCGCCGGGGTGGAGCTGTCCCCTGGGCATAGCATCGAAGTAAATAAAGCAATATTTTGTGTTGCAGTTATACAAAATATATACCATATTATATATCTATATACCAAGATACATATTAGAAAGTTAACCTAAAAACCTACAAACTGACAAGATGAAATTATATATCAACTTGGATTAAGCAGAAACAATAAATTCATTATTTAAAAGTTGTCGTAAACTTTCTCTCTATCATAGCTAGTGAAAAGCTTGTAACTTCAAAGAGGGATCATAATATTTTTAACAAACATATTCAGAGGCAGACTGCAAAGAGAGAAAGATGGGGGGGGGATAAATAAATTTTCAAAAACATCTTTAGACAATTCAATAAGTAATATGTTATAGTTATAATTTGGAGTATCAAAATGTTTGTGTAACCATATACATCTCTTATTTACATTGAAGGGTGTGGAAATATGAGATTAATATCATATCTTAGTGAAAAATTTGAAGGTTATTGAATATTTGAGTAATATATGACTGACTGCAATGTTGCAGGTTGACACAAAATCACAACCTAATAAATACAGAAAGAAAAGACAACCAGCTCTTAATAATGGCATATATTTATCTGGCCATCTCCATTATTTCTCTTTTTTAAATTGAAATTGTTTTTGGCTACATGTTTGCATAAACATGAAAGTAATTTTTTGTTCACTTTCAGATATTATAAATTAAAGAGGTGAATTCTCTCTTTTTGCTTTTGTGTTGTTACATGGTATATGAAGGTATGTGGCAAGTATATAATAGATTTGTAGAAAAGACATGTGATCCAGTTTGTATAACCTTTGACCTTTCTCCATCTGACTGGAATCCTGAAACAGTTCATTGATACTAACCTATGAGGCTCACTTGTACTGTTTTCTCTTGAAATAAACTTCCTTGGGATGCCCTGCATGTAACCCTTCAGAAAGATGAGAATTTAAAAAAAGAGAAGGTTGTTAACTGACATAGACACTGTATTCATGGTACTATATACAGGTATGTAAAAACCTAAAATAAAATATGACAGCAGTTATTGTTCAGAAAATCCTTATAAAAGAGTATCTGTACAATATGCAATTGATGTAGGAAGGAGGATGAGAAGATGCAGAATGACAGTGTGAAGGAATCTGTAATGCTGAGGTTTCAAATATTTACACATTTACTTGAATTCAATTACAAAATATTTCATCAATATCACATATATGAGAACTATAGATCAAAGGTCATGAATATGCAATGTTTTGTAATTTAGATATTTTGTTTCCTTTTTTTCCAAAACCGACTTTGTATTAATATCTGCTGATGAACAAACTGACTCATTCTTCGCTTGCATTTTACTCCCCATACACAAATCCAATCCTATCAAAACTTGTAATAAACAAGAAACATATCTTTGCATTTCAGGGATCTGGACTATTTTCTAACAAAATGACACAGTTGGTTGGTAAACAGACCATTTGTCATAGCTACATCCTAATATTTTTAATTTGAGATTTTGAGGGATAAGATCACACTAAATATGGTATATACTCACATGTTACCTTCAGCAACATTAAACATATGTTTGCCCAATTCAAGCAAAAACATGGAGCGGGATCCCAGTATGTTCAACGTGCATGCCTGCCTTTTAGCATATCTACCAAATTTAGACCCATAGGTGAATTATGTAACCAGAAAGACACTCATTTGCCTAGCTAAGCTGTTAGCATATCAAACTCATGAGAAACAACTGCTCCAGTATCAGATGTACGTGACACATCACAGCTTTTATCTTTCTCAAAAACTCACCGTGTAAATGTTTCTGAACTTGAAAGTTGTATCACTATGAACGATGCTCCGGCAGCGAGAAATTGCTGGGGAATTGATTCCAAGCTGCTGTCTTCCAGCCAGGTGATATTCGGTGTGGGATACCCTTCGGCCACACAAATGACTACATAAGGATATCCAGGGGTCACTGATGCATTCTGGGACAGGAAGGTAATCCTAGGCGCTTCTGTATATAGTGAAAAACACCATGATAGATATGAAGGATGGATACAGTCAATAAATAAAACTTATTTAGTTCTCTTAAAGTATGCTGCTATAATTCTACACAATCACTGATGCATTCTGGGACAGGAAGGTAATCCTAGGTGCTTCTGTATAGTGAAAAACACCATGACAGATATGAAGGATGGATACAGTCAATAAATAAAACTTATATAACTATTGAAGTATGCTGCTATAATTCTACACAATGCATATTAGTTCCTTTTAAAGTGTTTATTTATTTTATTTTATTAATGATTTTAATTCTCATTTCGGTCTTCTTTCAACTGCATGTTAATGAATTGTAGATGATTATTTGGATGATGAATAGGCAATGGATGGTCAATAATTCTCTAAGATCAGTGGCGGAGCGTCCATACAGTCAGGGGGCGGATGCCCCCTCCCCTTGACGGACTCAAATGGACTGCTGGCGCCCCTTTCAGCTCATCTTTACCACTTTTTACTTATTTGCGGTTATTGACTTTTTTATTGCACTCTCATCTTCCTATTGACATTTGTTACATTTTGTTGGTGTAATTTGGCGATGACACCTATTTATTCTTCGTTTATCTGCAAATTAGCCAGGCCCGGAAAGGGTCATTTCCGGCGATCAAGGGAGTATCTTTACTCAAAAATTTTCTGTACCCTACGCCCCAACCTGTGGTGGCGCTCTGCTTAGATAGTGTCGGAAGCGCCCCTGCAGACCATTCTCGTCCCCCTGACCAATATCCCTAGCTCCCCCACTGTCTAAGATCACTGACTTCCGCAAAATATCTCTTCAAAGTTTTGTCCTGACAATTAACTTTCAAGGCTGATTATAAACTGCAGTATTAAGAGATACATAATTTTTAAAGCTTAGCTCGTCATTATTAAGGTTTGCAATGAAGGAAGTAACATCTATGACAATGAAAAGATGATATCACTACAACAAAGTTGCCTTTCTCATCATTCCTGGCTATACTAGAGAGTTGTTCTGCACTTTTTCTGTGAAGGAAGTTTCCGGTTACTGTCAGAAGTGCACACAGGATTTCCTGATCTGCAAAGATGTGCATGATCTATAACCCAGACCTTTTGATAATAAATGTATGTTTTGTTTACAATACAACTTTCTTCTAAGCATGGAGGAAATACTATATAAATTGCAGATTATTTCAGGCCTGTATGTTTGAGTTCCAAACTTTGAGGCATCCGCACTTTACCATATTGTACATATTGCCAACAATTTGAGTCAAACTAGTTATGGGTTCATATGATCAGCAATCAAGTAAGGTATTGCATGAGTATAGATTCTTCAGTAGCCCATACATAAATATAGCTATACCCTTTGGCCACTTTTGTGGGCAGCTCATAAATGTTGAATGTTAAATGTTGAATGTAAATTTTTTTCAATAAATACAAAATGGTGAGCAGTGTTATCATAGGCATGTCAGGTACGTTTTTTCACTCTATATATTTATCGTTCCTCATAAACCTTAATACAAATATATATAAACTGATGAACCAGCTGAGAAAAATTATACATTATACATTTATTTATTTTTTATTCATATTCCTGCTTGCAGGAGGAAATACATACATACATACTTACATAGGCTACATATGTACCACAAAGTTTTGTCTGTAACCTAGCTATCTTAAAGATTTTTTATTTCATGGCTGCATTATTGAACTTTGCACTTGTCATGATCAATTTTGAGTGGAATTTCTTCAAGGAATGCCTTTGTGCCTAAATTTCAAATAAAAGTAGCCTATATAGTATTTTTATGGGATTGTGTTTGATGGCAAACACTTGCAAGGTCTCCACAAGAACATACAACAAACTTTAATAGTTGACCTTCGTGAATCCAAAGTAGTAGGAAGCCAACAAAAGCTCTTTTGAAACCACTTCCATGTGTTCGACGATCAAAAATGAACACTAGATTTTATATTGAGCCTATTCTTTTGGATATTAATATGACCAGAGAATTATAAGGCAGGCATGTCATTGTCAATTGCACCCATTTCTGCTCCTATAGGACTGCCATTTAACATCCTATTTTAGTTGTAATATGGGGAAAAGAGGGCAAAGAATGTGAATGATCTAAAGCTGATGGGAATTAAGAGGTGAAGCCCCCTAAAACCTTGCAGGTTTGATCATTACCAGAACATATCAGTTTTAAGTTAGTGGAATTTTTGGCAGTTTAATGTATTTACTATTAAAAAAACAAACAATGGCATTATGCTGTCTACATATGTTGGACAAGGCAAATTCCATTTTAAAAATTGAGCCACTTCGTGGACTTTTCGTGTCCACGTATTGTTTGAGCAATATTTGCGACCACTCATAGGTACTGATCACACATATAAGATAGACGTATAAGATAGTGATTTCAAATTGGGTAATTAAGAAGACTTCATGTATTTTGTGTTTCACAGAAAAGTTTGATAGGTATATTTTCATTGCAAAGCTTTTAATAGCAATTGTATTTTAGAGTAGTTGTATCATACACTAGTGAAGCAGTTGACACAAACATTAATAAAACTTAATGCAACACAGATATGTAGTCCATACTCTTGACATGAAATTAGCATAATTTCTACAGGTGGTTATGTCCACAACCATATAAAAGACAGGCTGTAATATATAACTTACAATGCACATTTTAATGCAAAGTGGTCATAAACATCCCCAATTTGTGTTGTCAAGTTTCTAACTCACTTTCAAGAAGGTTAAGTTTGTTTCTCTATCATTGTATTTCACACCGCCAAGATGTTAAACCAAACTGCTGATGGTACTTCCAGAAGTTATGTTGTAGAAAAAACAAACTTTTTTAAAACTTATATCTGGAGCTGCATATTTTAAGCATTTTCATTCCTGGTCTTGCACAAGAGGCAATATTAATTCTCTGTTATCAATTGGGATTATATAAATTAATTTGGTAGGTTTCAGTATGGTTATTTAAAAATTAACTTTCACTGCCTTGTAATTGTTTTAATATTGAACAAGCCAACTTAAAAGAAAAGTTATGTTTTGAGTTTCATAATATAAATATTTTCATTTCTGGTCTCTGGAAAGTGACAGTTCATGCTGGGTCTTAATGTCAGCTACTCTAGGTAACAGGTCATGAGTGCAAAGTTACTTGGCACTAAGGGATATATAAGGGATATATTTCCATTTTATCAGTGTTGTCTTAGACTCTGACATCACAGGGGTGAGCCAAAACTGCACTCTAGAAGGAACTCCAGCCAGAATAAGTAGACTGCTTCAAAACCTTGTATTGCATCCAATATATTCTGCATTGCCCCCAATATGATCGACTGCCAATTTTCTTAGATTTCTTGTACTGATATCCTGATGGCATAGTTCCTCAAAGAGACTTTTAATCTTCCTTATCAAGATTGAATACATACTATAATGAGATTGGAACAATCGTCTCTATGGGCATACGCATGATTTCCTTTGGGAATGTTTGAATGTGTACCTCCGCGTGCGCAGCATGTCTCGTGTACGTAGTGTAAGGGGGTTCTGAGGATCGTACATTTCCCCTCAGAGCCTGGAGATTTTTCAAACATGAAAACCCCCATGGAGCCACTTGGTGCACAATTTTTACACTTTTGTGAAAAGAAAAACATGTAAAAACTTGGATACATTGCAATTTACTTGTCGGGGGGTGGGGGGGAGGCTGTGTGCATGTCATAAGTCAAAAACTGGAAATTGTAGAAATGATAACAGCTACTTGTTGCCATTCCTCACCATCAGAGAGCTCTTAATTAGGCTAGTCAACTTAACTAAAAAATATATTTCTCCCTCGATTCAAGCTCACTGAGATCAAGATGTAATTCACACTCATGTTTTTGACTTAAGAAAAAGTGGAGGTATTCTGTAGGTATTTCAAACTTCAACTGCCTTGAATTTCTTATTATGACTTTTGTTTTTTTGTTTCAACAAAATCAGAAAGGTTGTTTGCATGGTCTGTCTGCCTTCCTTTGTTTTACTTTTGCATGGTATGCTTGCATTTTTCTTAGAGGAAGCAATATAATTTTGTTTGCAATTTAGACAGGACCTACTTTAATGTTTGGTTTCTTGTGTTTTGTGTGTGTATGGTATTTATAACATAGTATCGTTTCATGAGCCCAATATTGTGCATAGCAATCCTCGGAAAAAATTTCAATGAGTCAACCTGCCACTTTGGGAAATTCTTGCCACATCGAAAAATCCACTCTCCATTTACGACTTAGGAGAAAATTGACATGCGGAATATTGCTCAATATTTCTGCAATCGATACCATCAACCAAGCTCATTGCATTCAAAGCCTATCCTTCGTCTAGATGGTCTTAGAATGATGGCAGTGAAGTTCTGTTTATGTTGAATAAAGTGTGGAATCCATTATCAACAATATGTGCAATTTCCCTGTTATCTCAGTTAGGACCAAACCATCGATCGCAGTTACGACTGGTCACTATTCACAGACTGAAGTTTGAAACTTTAGGAATATATAAAAAGAAAATACCAAAACACATTTCCTTCAATCCCTAAAATTAATCAAACATCATGTTATTGTGGTTGTCATTTTGATAACAAGCAACGTATGAAGACTATTTTTCACTAATTATAAACCACTTACTAGTGAAAGAACTTTTTTTGCGGAACTGAGTGCACAGGAGACACTACAAGTTTCTTTTGGAAAATTTCTGCCTTAGCAGGCTAAGATGTAATTTCAGATGATTTTATTGGCTAACAGTCTGCTTAAAACCATTTTGTACATTATTCACAGAGGGATGAGGAGGAGTTACAAAGGTCGCTGCTCCAGACCTCACGAGTGAAATTATTTCACCTAACATCTTACGTCTCAGACATTCTACTATCCTTTTAAAAAAATGGGTCCAACATATAGTGGCCTCATCCCTTGAAATTCGAGGAAGGACCAAGTTCACCACACCTTCCTCCAACACGATCCTGGACAAGTGTGAATTAAGTCCATTTATAAATTTGCAACATTTCTGTCATTCTAACAAATTCATGTTAGATATATAAACTATTAAATGCACTTTCAGCACATCATTCGCACATCATTTGTGGTGAGGTGATTCAATTTCGGTTGGTAGTAGTCCAACAGAAGGTATTCAATCAAAGGGTCAATGATTCACCCTTAATGTCCAGATCTTGGTTAGAATTAGTCAAATCTCTACAATTATAGCTTTTCCATTAGTTTTATGAAGATATAACTTTGTCCACTCAAAATGAGGGTTTTAAGTAGACATATACCGTCCCTTAGAAATGACTTAATATACAAAGACCCCCTATCATACACAATTTATATAAAATACGCTAATGGGACACCAATCAAGGCCCAAAAAGTGTAATTCTCTAACGGACTATGTAGTAAAAAAGACAGATGAAGGAATGGCAAAGGGGTTCCGTAGAAGTGTGCCTTGGCATTCATTTACTCAATTACACGTGTTTTTACAGATATATATATACAACTTTTGTCCACCAAATGTTAACTTTTAACAGATGTCGACCAAAGGCAGGATTTAATGGTATATATAGAAATATAAAGATAGATATATATATCTATATCTATATACATGTGTATCAATATATATACGTATAGATATATTTATCTATCTTTATATTTGTATATATACATTTATATAGAATACATGTTCTGCTCATATTACTATCATATAAATTTAGTTTCCCTCACTGTCTGGTTGTACTAGAATATGACTCTATCTTCAAGCATGTTCACAAGTAGAGCTCGAAATCGCAGTTTTATGGGTATTGACTTTCCAGCAGTAAGCATTATTTATTTGTCCTCATCAAGTACCATGGGAGTACTAATGCAACTTTTGGACTGTGTACAAGCTCAAAACTGAATACTAATGTACTTTTCTAAAGTATATCCCTTTGAATTCAACATATTACACACTATTATATTACACAATAGAACTCCGTGTATAGTGTCAGGTAGAGTGAATTGTTAAATATGGATCTCGCCCAACTTGGGGTTGTTGTCTAAGTTGGCTTTGTGATTCATTTTCACTTTTTCAGACTTTGATCGAATTGAACTTCACAGAAAAGCATAGGGTTCTTGTACTCATTAAGACAGAGACCAAAAATCCATAGTAGCTAAGGAACTTCAAGGAACGTTATAGCATCAATTAAATATAATCCATAATATTACACTACAACAGCCTACATGAACAGTATTGAATATACAATAATAATAGCAACCACTGCATACATATTTTTCAATAGGAAATTATAGCAATTAGTAATAGTATACAAGCATTTGTTCTGAAAAAAAAAATCAGCTAAAAATGACCTCCTTAATAGACCATGCAAGATAAATGCAGTCATGTACAGAAACAATAAAGCATACATTGCTTTGAGTTATTTGCATATATACCATACAAAATGCAAAGTGGTCAACAATAATTTTGTACTTATTTTATCAATATTTAATAATATTTCTGTCACTATAAAGAACCTTCACTGAAATCAATGTAAACTGAATATGTCTGTATTTACCGGGACACTGCAATTCATCCTCCCCATCACCGCAGTTGTCATGGTTATCACATATAGCTGCCAATGGGATGCACAGACCTGTTGTGTTACATCTGACTCCTGGACCAGATAGGCCGGCTGGCTCACAGACTAACATTAAATGAAACATAAATAAATGTTATTGTAAATTTGACATAAATGTACGGGATTATGCCTTACAGTATATTTCTTACAGCAAAACTTTTGTACTTTTATAACTACAAAAGGGAAAAAATGGACAAATGTAACAAATGAAAAAGTAGAAAAGGGAGATCAAAAGTGGGAGAAATGAAGGAAAGGAATGACAAAAGCAGGCACATGTTATTCATGTTCATTCTGGACTTGAAACAGATCCATTAAATGAAGAAAAATGAATATAATAATAAATTGGGTGCAAATTTCCCAAATTTGTTGGCATTGATAATCAAGATAGGATATATATGCACACTTTCACTGCAGCTTTCATTGTGAGAACCAGCCTTTACAAAGCAAACCAACACAGTTAGGAATAAACAGTTTAACAAAATGGACTAGAAAGTAAGAGTAGTAGGATGACTGGACAATTGCTAGACAAGTAATGACCATGTAATTGCAAATAAAGTTCCTCATTTTTTAATGCCCTACAGAATAACAAGATTCATTAGCCACCGTGTTTTTATGCGTAAACATCATAAATTTGTAAGCAAACTTTACTCTGGGCCATTGCTCTGTAGTTAATGTGTTTGGAAATGAAATGGAAAAAATACAAAGTTTGATCAGATTCTGTTTTTAATAATTGCAATGCAATCTCTCATGAGGGAGCCAACATTTTACGCAAACAATTAACTACTTTCCAGCAAAAGTTATAAATGGATCCTCTGTGCATTTCTCATTACCAAATTCCAGTATTGGAATGGTTCTCAACAAATTGAATAAATTTTTAACTACAGTTTTAACAATTTATCAAGAACATGCATGGCACATTATTGTTTGTATTTTCAACAAATGCTTCTGCTAAAATGAAAAATATTGGCACTGCTTACTTACAAAAACAAAAAGAATATTTTGGTACATTTTCATTACCAAAAGGCTCTTCTAGATCAACAAAATTCTTCACGCCTTCAGGGGCTTTTTCAGCAATGGGTTAATTTAGCCTAAGGGAGGCTAATTTGAATGACTCAAGGTCAAAATTAGTATGAAATTTTATCTCTTATCTTTTTCTTCATTTAATTGTGACTTACAAATAATTTTAATAAACATCATGACAATATGAATAAAGAGGTGCACTTACATACATTGACTACTGTTGGTGTCGTTACTGTTCTCTGAGAGATCTGAGTCACTGAAGTATGGACCAGTACAGCAATCAATATCAAGAACCGCAGTGGAAAATCCATACCGACACTTAGGACTGAATGAACCTGAGATGATGTCTACTATACCATATATGTTAAATTACCTTGTAATCACTCTCTGTAATATAGAAGAAGGTTTCCACAAATAACACTGAATTGTAAATCAGCTATCCTGAATTGAAACCAAACAAGATATTTGCCAGTGCATAATGATTATACATGGCAATTTTCTTTTAATAATTCTTGGAACAATTAAGGGAAGCCTCACATTAGGGAAACAGTCCCCTTACACCGAAGGTGCAAAATTTGAACTTGAATTGTTGCATAGTGGCAGGGGCGTAGCGAGCGGGGGGTGTGGGGGGTGTCACACCCCCCCAATAATTTGGTCGCTGTCGGCAAATTTGGGGTCTGTCGGCAAAAGGAGAAAAGGTGAAGAGAGCGGAAGGGGAAGGAAAGCTGAATAGAGAAAAGGAGAACGGGAGCTTCTTCCGTGCCAAATTTGACTTAAAATATGCACCAGATTGCATCTAAGGACGTTTCAAAACTAAAAATTTTCCAAAGGGGAGGGGTAGACCCCCTACCCTTAGACCCCTCCCCCATTTCAATCACCACTTCCAGATCCGTCGGCAAATCAAATTTGACTTAAAATATGCACCAGATTGCATCTAAGGACGTTTCAAAACTAAAAAATTTCCAAAGGGGAGGGGGAACCCCCTCCCCTTAGACCCCTCCCCCATTTCAGTCACCACTTCCAGATCCGTCGGCAAATCAAATTATCCACACCCCCCCCCCCCAACAAAAACCCCTTCGCTACGCCCCTGCATAGTGGCTGCTTATCTGGCTATACCACACATGGTTGAGCAGGTTTTGCAAGATCAGAATGACCACAAGATCGCTTATGCGAACTAATTTAATTAAACCAAAGTTTCACAGGACATAAGGATTATATGCACTTCAATGAGCAATCAAGACAGTATAGAGTGTATATAGCTGAAATGGTATTGAGTCTATTGACTTCTTAATATGTACTGTGTTGAGTGGAAGACTTGTATTTAAAACTCACCTTTGTACATGTCAAGACCTCAACTATCTTAAGAAGTTGTAACTATGTTTCTATAACACAGATTTAGGATGAGAGAAAAGTTGCTACATTGCTTATATAAAGGCAGTTAAACACAAGGTTGATGTGTAAGCTTTATGCCTGGCAAATACATAGCTGAAGGGCAAAATTATATTCTCTATGTTATTGCGAGTCCATGATGCATGTGAACTGGATGGAAAACTATTTGAGATTAACTGAAAGTCTTCTACTGTGTTTCAATTTCATGTCGTATAGGCACACCAATCCTTTCACCAAAGAGTGATTACAATGATAACTTTTGCATTATGAATCTTATTTGCTGTTTTTTTACAATATATATATTTTTTTATATTGCTTCCTGACTTTGTTCAGCTATTACATTATATCAGCTCTTGGGTACTGAAAGTTTCAACGCGCATGTTGAAATAACTAGCATAGTGTTGGTTTCCAAAACTTTCCAGTTATTATTTGCAAGCCCAATTTTTGATAATTCTTTTATTTCCATTTTTTTTGTAGTTGTCTCCACTTTACAGCTTTAATTGTTTTGTATCTGTACATTTAATTGTTTTTGTATTGCTATGTTTTACTTTTTATGTATAACGTTGAATGTAAAAAGCAGGGCCTTATTGGAAACCAGCTTTTGCTGAATAAGCAACCCTGGATAAAAATGCGAATAAATAAAAAATAAAAAATGTCGGGCATTCGGGCCCTCCATACACTCGCTCAGCGCCCGCAACACAATTTCATAATCTAAGGTACCTCCCACCGACCATCCTATTGATATTATGTGCTATTCGCCTCATAAGAATAGGAGGATGCTGTTAGCATTGAATGTTATTTTAAGGGCATCCGTAGATACAAATTGGCACCCGTGATCAAATCTCCGTATATTTATTTAACTCGGTTAGCGTAAAGCTAACTTCTCCCGAGGACCTGAAGTATCATAACCAATAGTGAAATGAAAAATATAATAATATACAATAATAATAAGAACATTAATATAAGAAAATGAATAATGACTGGGAGTCATTTTTCCAAGAACAGGAGCCATTTCTGAAATCACGTAAAGGTTGCCACATATTCCAAACTATACTATAGTATTAGCGCATGAAAAGAAGAACGATAGCCGCCCGTTTTTTCCCTTCAGATCTCAGTACGAGAAACATGTATTTTATTTGTATAATAGAACAACTTTCGTTAATATTTTCCTACCCTAGCTATATGTCGATTTTATAAAACCTTCATGAAAACAGACTTTTTGAAAATGGATTTTGAAGCTCAGTCAACAATTTAAGAAATGCTTAGGCCTACCGTTAAATACTGGCGTCAAAAAATCCACAACGGATCCACAACGGATAACAATGCTAAGTAGAGCTTACTTAAAGAGAAATAGAAACTGCATGTACATCATGGTCATTTTAAGTATCCAAGTACTATACAAAGAGATCGAGTTCACCGAAACATCCCTTTTCCTTATCACCTGAGGAAAACCGTCTTTTATAAATTATAGTAGGCCTACCATACAGTACTTTACATTTGATACAAAAGTTTCTTCTGTACAATAGTTTCCCAAAATTTGTATGTGTCGCAATAGTTTAAGTTTTAACCAAGGGCAGTACCATTCATAATTTGCATATTACACCAAAATTTACAATCGGCGTCCAGATGGCGGGAAAATGTAACATAATGTTCAATCTGTTGGGTCGTTCCCATGGTGCGATGAACTTGGCCAAGTTGCCAAGTTCGAACATCGATGCCCTATACTTATGTTCCGTGACCAATGATGTCAATGGGAATTATGTGTGTAAAAACTCGTGTTTTTCACGTGTAATATATATAGAAGTTTTACGTAAGGGGAGCGAATTTCGGGGCGGCTCGTTGATTGTGAGGAAGCACTTATCTAATCATCAATTTTTGTGAAAAATATCGTACGTTTTTTCCAGAAAATGTTTTTGACTAGTAATTGGAAATTCAATGTATCAAGAAGTACTGGGTCTAGACCTTATCATTGCATTTTGGGGGAAGACAGATCTTCAAGTGCAAAATATTGTTTTTTCATTCAAGGTTATCGTGGTTTTCTTGCGAGGTGTATACGGCGTAACTTTCGATGTATAGGCTTAGAATTAGGATCGGCCGATGGTTTAGTTTGCATGAATTTTTACCTAAATTCAATTTAATTTAACGGGAATCACTAAGCATGTCGGAAAGACAGGACATGACTTACTACTAATACTTTAAGTTTAAAAGTTCACAATGAAAAGTTTTTAACTATCAACAAGTCCCCACCTGTTTGGAACTTCAGACAAAAATAATGTAAGATAGGGGCTACATAAATACGGGATTATAAACTACATATATAATAAGAATAGTACAGATTTATTTATATCATTAATCGGCTGTTGTTTACTCCAGAAAATATACTTTCAATACGTACAATATCAATCTTCGTACAAAAGTTCTTAAAAATAAAAAAGTAGCGAAAGATAACTAGAAATGACATCGTGGAACCCCCAGCATTAATAAACGAATCCATTTCATTACAGCATCAACTCTCAAGTACCGCACAGCAGTGTGTAACAGTACCGTACCCTAGGCTATGATAATATACAGTCCCTTGCGAAGATGGATTTAATTTGATATGCTCCCTTCGGTTTTGGATCAAAAATTATTAAATCGTTATACTTATTAAAACAAAATGTGGTGAAATGCATAATGGTGAGATTTTGTACATGGGAACCTTCACAATCATCTTTTGCAGGAAGAATAAATAACGAAAATTTCTGAATAACTTTGAGGTCTCGTAACATGCTGAGCATAACTAACGTTCGATATTTGGTGTAGCCTAGGTCCAAATTACTACGTGAAAAGTTGATTCGTTAATATGTCTAGGCCAGTGCGTAAATTGATAAGATATTATTCAAACTAAAACACAGGAACCAGAAATAAACGTGTTTTCTTTTCTCTAATTCAAATAGTAACACGTAGATATTTTTTATTATGTCCGGGGACAGTCCGGGATTCCCGGGAATGATACCAAAACGAATGTAATAACCGGTTGTTTTCCCAATACCGGTAGTAGTTACACATTGCACTGTGATCGGGATTAGTCAAAGCCGGGATCGGGATACCGGTATTCACTTGACTACCGGGATCCCGCACAACCCTAGTAATGAAATAGCCTATCTTCGTCCAAAATTGGTACATTGTACTTAATGCAACTCTTCTCATGCATGTAACAAAGGCTTGTATGTATCCTATGTATGTTAATGGCCCGAAAAGCGCCAAGAATAGTTACCCAAACTTTTCCATCTCAAAAAGTATCTCAAACAAATCATCCATCTTCAATCTTTACCAAAATGTTAATTTTAATACCTAATTCTTACACTCCGACGTTATTTTGAGCTTATGTTCAATATAATTCCGTTTATGAACAAATAAAAAATATGCCGAACTTAATGTTTAACATCCTTGTTCGTTACTATTATTAACTCCATTCAAGCTCAATTAGAAAATTTAAGCTTAGGCCAATCAAACTAAGTAAATGGTGACAACGTAACTAGTGTAGGATTACTGTTTAACGTTTCAGATTGATATAAAGGAATAATAAGAACTAAAAACAACTCCAATGATGTTTCTAATAATAACAAATTGCATTTACTTGTGCAGCATTAATTTGAACAAAAATATAGAAAACCGTATTCATAGGCCTGTTCTCAATGTTGGTTTCGAGGCACATGAAAATCTCAGGTTTGGATGTAGTAACGTTTGGGAAATTTCCAAGCGTCGTTTATGAAAATTAGCGGTCGTCTGGTGTTATGTATTAAAGGCAAGCCAGGCGCGGAAAAATCAGGAACCAGTGAATAAAAATCACGAAAATCCGAACCGGCAGCTAAAGGGAACTGAGACACGGAATACACACATATGTCGCGAGTACTGTATGTACGCCTGTAGCTATAGCTGTGCATGCCTGTGAACAACGTTTATTTGTTCATCATTTGCATATATAGCTGACACAATAGCTAATGTCGCGAGCAAACCGCATGTTCGTTGGTCCGTGTGATAGGGTTAAGATAGGTGTAAGCAGAGCTGAACACCCCGAAATTCGCTCCCCTTACGTAAAACTTCTATATATATTACACGTGGAAAAACACGAGTTTTTACACACATAATTCCCATTGACATTGGTCACGGAACATAAGTAGGTCATCGACATTCGAACTTGGCCAAGTTCATCGCACCATGGGAACGACCCAACAGATTGAACATTATGTTACATTTTCCCGCCATCTAGACGCCGATTGTAAATTTTGGTGTAATATGCAAATTATGAATGGTACTGCCCTTGGTTAAAACTTAAACTATTGCGACACATACAAATTTTGGGAAACTATTGTATAGAAGAAACTTTTGTATCAAATGTAAAGTACTGTATGGTAGGCCTACTATAATTTATAAAAGACGGTTTTCCTCAGGTGATAAGGAAAAGGGATGTTTCGGTGAACTCGATCTCTTTGTATAGTACTTGGATACTTAAAATGACCATGATGTACATGCAGTTTCTATTTCTCTTTAAGTAAGCTCTACTTAGCATTGTTATCCGTTGTGGATCCGTTATGGATTTTTTGACGCCAGTATTTAACGGTAGGCCTAAGCATTTCTTAAATTGTTGACTGAGCTTCAAAATCCATTTTCAAAAAGTCTGTTTTCATGAAGGTTTTATAAAATCGACATATAGCTAGGGTAGGAAAATATTAACGAAAGTTGTTCTATTATACAAATAAAATACATGTTTCTCGTACTGAGATCTGAAGGGAAAAAACGGGCGGCTATCGTTCTTCTTTTCATGCGCTAATACTATAGTATAGTTTGGAATATGTGGCAACCTTTACGTGATTTCAGAAATGGCTCCTGTTCTTGGAAAAATGACTCCCAGTCATTATTCATTTTCTTATATTAATGTTCTTATTATTATTGTATATTATTATATTTTTCATTTCACTATTGGTTATGATACTTCAGGTCCTCGGGAGAAGTTAGCTTTACGCTAACCGAGTTAAATAAATATACGGAGATTTGATCACGGGTGCCAATTTGTATCTACGGATGCCCTTAAAATAACATTCAATGCTAACAGCATCCTCCTATTCTTATGAGGCGAATAGCACATAATATCAATAGGATGGTCGGTGGGAGGTACCTTAGATTATGAAATTGTGTTGCGGGCGCTGAGCGAGTGTATGGAGGGCCCGAATGCCCGACATTTTTTTTTTTTTTATTTATTCGCATTTTTATCCTGGGTTGCTTATTCAGCAAAAGCTGGTTTCCAATAAGGCCCTGCTTTTTACATTCAACGTTATACATAAAAAGTAAAACATAGCAATACAAAAACAATTAAATGTACAGATACAAAACAATTAAAGCTGTAAAGTGGAGACAACTACAAAAAAAAATGGAAATAAAAGAATTATCAAAAATTGGGCTTGCAAATAATAACTGGAAAGTTTTGGAAACCAACACTATGCTAGTTATTTCAACATGCGCGTTGAAACTTTCAATACCCAAGAGTTGATATAATGTAATAGCTGAACAAAGTCAGGAAGCAATATAAAAAAAAATATATTGTAAAAAACAGCAAATAAGATTCATAATGCAAAAGTTATCATTGTAATCACTCTTTGGTGAAAGGATTGGTGTGCCTACGACATGAAATTGAAACACAGTAGAAGACTTTCAGTTAATCTCAAATAGTTTTCCATCCAGTTCACATGCATCATGGACTCGCAATAACATAGAGAATATAATTTTGCCCTTCAGCTATGTATTTGCCAGGCATAAAGCTTACACATCAACTTTGTGTTTAACTGCCTTTATATAAGCAATGTAGCAACTTTTCTCTCATCCTAAATCTGTGTTATAGTAACATAGTTACAACTTCTTAAGATAGTTGAGGTCTTGACATGTACAAAGGTGAGCTTTAAATACAAGTCTTCCACTCAACACAGTACATATTAAGAAGTCAATAGTATTGACTTCGTAAGAGCTCGAAGTCGAAGTCACAAACTTGCCGGCCTGTGACGTATTTCATAATCCACGCCCATGTGGCCGCGTCGAAGTGGGAAAAATAATTTCGCGCCCCGCTTGAGGTCGGGTTGGAAATGCAACTTCGCTGTAAGGGAGACTGTTGCCCTAATGCAAATCTAACCGCCGGTTCCCGGTGGATTTTTCCGCGGCTATAATGAGCACAGCTACAAGCAGATAATGAGTCGAGTGCACACTGTCTCCAAACTACCCTCCACGCTATACAGTTACATTCACAGCCGCAGTCAAGCTGTTACTAAGCCGATTTAACACAGAGTTGAACAAAAGATCATAGCTCTCTTAAAGTCAAAAGGTATTAAACGTTCCACAAAGATAGTGTGTTTATAGGCCATATTTTATCCTTCTGCATAGGCAAAACTTCTGTGAAAAATAAATAAGGAAATGTGAATTTACACTGCATGAATCTAAAATGCTAACTTTCTTATTTTCTCATTCGGCCAAGTGGGAACAAAAACTTTTTTTGCCTTTTGGACAAGTTTTCTGAATTTTTAAGATTTAAAAATCTAAAAAACTGAAACCAAATCACAATCTAACTTCTTGTACATATGCACATTAGTGTGAACCAGAACCTAACATACAGGAAGGCGTAAAGCATAATCCTACTTATGAAGAACAGGACCTAAACTCCCCAGCCAGGTTAAAAAAATCAGTTGATTGTAGGGCAATTTTTGCACTCCAGCGAATCTGTACTTTTTTTTAGCCAGCTAGATCGTAGACGTCCCTTTTCAATATCATGTATCACTCACTGGATTGGGGGCACTACGACGTTGTCACAGACAGAGCCTTATATACAGAGAGTTGCGACAACTCGGGTCCGGGAATTTTCGATCACGTGACCTCATGGCACCATTTTGGGGCCAACTAATTCTGGCCGTAAGATCGACAACAACGTACGTTCGAGCAGTCAACATCTGCGCTGCCATCACAGAATGCCTGGCTGTTCAGCGTGGGGCTGTTCGAATCGTCCCGAAAATGGATTCCCAACAAACCCAGATCGGAGGAAAACATGGGAGGCGAAAGTAAACAGGCTTCACTGGAAGGCGAACTCCAATCACAAACTTTGCGATGTTAGTACTTCACCTAGGCCTAGGCCTAGTACAATGAACTAAGATTCGTAACACTAGGCCTAGCCTAGTCCATAACCAGGACTGTGGGTTACACCACACAGTCCTTACAGCTATGTATGGTGCACTGTGCAGTGTACATACACACATAGTTAACAACACAGAAAACAGAGCATAAATTTCAGGCATGAAAATGGTCTATTTTTAACAAGTTCTGATCAAGAAAGTTGCGATGTTGAGATGAGATCTGTTATAAGGTGCAGAAAAATATCTCTGCAAAGTTTAGTGAGTATATTCCTTAAATTGAAGGCTCCAGCGTGGCAAGACAAATCGGGGATCTACGAAGCACAGTGTGCAATACAAAGCACCAAGGGCTAGCCTAGCCCCCTAATGAAAAACTGCTTGGCTCCATTGAGTCATGAGCTTGTTTTGATTATTATTTATGAAAATTTGGGTGGCGAGTCTGGCAGACCATTGAAATGATTAATCATTCTGCTTTGCACTTGATGATTTGAATTGAACTGGTCCATAACTCCACTATCTTCTATGAAATAATAATGAAAAATTAGGTTACTAAACTATCACTGTAGGCTAGGTAAATATATTTCCTAGAACATTGTGTCCTGTTAGAGGATAGCAGGTAAAACTAACAGAGTCAACTGAAAACCATAGGCCTAATTAGGCTCAGGAATCATGTTTGTCCATGTCATACATAGGTACGGTATACAGATCCTAATTCATATTCTTACAACCGGGCAGTTCCAAGCAAAAGAGGACATAACCCAGGAAATTCAATTTGACTGAGCCTAGGCCTAGCATTTTACCGTGGTTGGCGGGCAACTCCCCCCCCCCCCCCCGGCAATCCCCCCCCCCAAAAACGACTCTAATTTTCGACTTCTGACAACATATTTATGCTTCTGTTGGGGGAGGGTTGTCCGGGGGTGTTGTCTGGTCACGATTACCTTATCCATTAATAATAGAAGCCCATCTCTAGTAATAGAGGCACAATTAGTATTTTGAAGAATTTCTGACTTTTGGATCCTATAGTATATAGATGCAGCTTTTTCAAGTTATTAGACATACAATTCGTAGATAAAAGCCTGACTCTCATACAAAAATATTCTGAAGTAGATCTTTTCAAATTCCAGCAACAGCTTAGTTCTCATAACGCTGAAATATCCTACTCACATATACCATATGTTTGCGATGTGAGTTCCAGATTAGTGTAAATTCCTTACAGCACCCAGTTTGGGTCATATTAGGGTGGTAAAGTCCTGTCAGCTGCAATTTATTATTCGTATTTCATACATTTGAAATAAAATTAGGTCATACCCACATTGTGACAGTGGCTGAGTGAGAAATATTCAGCCTAGGCTTCTGTGATGAAGCCTTATGAACCTTCTTCCAACTGCCACGGTATAACACTTAGAACTGCCCACCCCACCCCTCTTTTTCAAAACCAAGGTCAGAAGAGTAACTGCAGCAAATTTCATCTTCTATGACGTCTGTCACTGAGAATTTATTCTGACCGACCTGGCTGGTGGGTAGAGGCAACCCCCCCCCCCCCCCATGCCTGCCTAAATGTCATACTGTTCTGGGAGTGTTCCAATCTAAATGTACAGTATTCATAGCTATTTTGGGTAATGTGCAACTAAAAATCCCCCCTCCACACTAGAACTACAGGTTAGTTTCCTGATATATATATTAAAGTTGCGGGGCCTATCACTGAATAAAATTCAGCATCAATATTTCCCTCCTACAGGCTCACTTCTCAGAGGACCAGTTTGAGCAGAACCGGTGGATGGGAAGCGGAAACTGAAGTCGACAGCAATTCCCATTTTCCCTCATCGACGATGCAAGAAAGTGAGGCATGAGCATCTAGTATATGAGTCACTATACCAAGTGTTGTAAGCTGGAACAAATGGCAGCTTCTTTGCTGTAGCTTTCCTGTTCCTCCATGTTGGAACCCCCCCCCCCCTTCCCCGGATCCCCACTTAACAGGTAGACAATTTGTGTGATTTGTTTTGATTTAATACTACGGGTTCAGGAAGCCTTTGAGGTTCATACGAGGAACCCTGGCCGTGATGATCGTGGATGAGCACTGACTACAGTGCTCAGATATTAACGAGGCAGGGGTGTAACCAAGCCCATCCTGCTCCCGGGACTGCCATTTTGTGCCCCCATCTGACAGATGCCAGCGTACTCCAGGAACCGACCACGTTCTCTGAACCTGGAGGAGAGGGAGGGATTAATTCATTTTTTTCCGACGTGGCTGTTTATATCCGACCGACGAGACCAATTGTGATACCCCGAAACAATCCCCTCCCCTGCCCCACATGTCACCTTTAACCCTGCGCTCTAAATTTCGTGGGACTGGAACACAGACAAAATGTGATTGGTCCATTTAGTTACCATAGCAACCAATTTTCAAAGACCTAGCTTCATGATTCTGTGCACCATGTCAGTACCAGTCACATGTCCAAATATCAACTTCATCAGCCATTGCTAGCTCAAGTACAGTTAATCCCAATTTTGACCAATCACAGGCTTTGTTTGGTTACCATGGCAACAATGGAAGAATGTACATTATTCCGAAAGTGTGCAATATGTGTTACAATATGATATATAACCAGTCATAATACAATTTTACCGTACCAGAATATCAACTGTTGAATTTGGACTTCCAAATGTGCCAACCTCATCCCCTTGAACTTGAGCGCAGCCAATCCCCCCCCCCCCTCCCGTTCGACACTCGACGCCCTACTTACACAGCCTCGGCACATAAAAGCACCACAACATGAGCAGGCCAAAAATAAAACCCAGAATCCCGCTCACACTTCTACAATGCCATCGAAAAATTCCCCTATCCACCTGAACGCCCATTCCCACACATACTGTATGTTGCCGATTTGGCCCCAAAATGGCCCCCAAATTTCAGTTGTCGCAACTCTCTGTATATAAGGCTCTGGTCACAGACAGAGCCGTATATCTCTATATACGGCTCTGGTCACAGAATGTTAGCACCAATCAAAATAGATCTCAGAGAAGATTTAGGGTTTCAGCCAATCGCAGGCATTTCCTGGATAAACAACATGTCTGCGCCCTTATGCCGACCCCGGTTTCAGTGGTGTACATGGAATTACGTTAGTAATAGCCAAGGCCCATACTTACAGTCACTTTATCAACCAAACAAGTGAAGCATTCAGTTCCTATTTTTGATATGAACGCAATGCATGTGTGCCCGGTGACTGTGTTGAGGACTACCAAGTAAAAGTGGTCGGATTTGCACAGAATAATGTTATTGCGTTACTTGACAAGTCGTCCATATGACTTCAAGTTACACACAGAGTGAGACTGGAGTTGGCTAGGCCCTAATAATGAAATAGGCAAAGGCCTAGCACTTATTAGTTTATGTTAACGTTTACAGCTCATATAGCATCTGCACCTAATTATCTGAAAACGAAATTCATGATGAGGGACGTGTTGAAGATTCGTGTGGATCTTCCAGACAGGTTGGTTTAGCTTTATAATGTTGGCCGTGGCTATTCTTCTTACAACTAGTCGTAACAATGATTTATTAACTATTCTTACGACATTGGCGAATTCATGCACTATGAAGTAAATAAAGCAACTTAGCATGTAGTAGCGGTAACCCATACCCCGAACCTAACCCTAACCCAACCCCTAACTGGGAAATATTGTTACTCCTAGTCGTAAAAATAGTACTCCTAGTCGTAAAAATAGCTGCGTTAAAGCAACTGCGCATGCGTGAAAGGGAATTATTGTTACGACTAGTCGTAAGCATAGCCACTTTGTATAATGTTTCTTCTCCAGTCCTAATTTTGTTCAAACAAGAGGATATTAATTATTCCTATTTCCCCATGATATTTCAGAAATAGGCCTATGGTAGATTTGAAGACAAACAATGGTCTGTTTGAGATATTGAAATGCACATTTGGTCTCCAACTGTGTAAACTCATTGAACTTCAATAGGCCTGTACATGGTGAGGGAATCTGTGCGTTCCATGGCAAGTAGCCATGAGTCATTTCCGGCTCGAACAAAGGGTCCTTGTGTGTTACGCAATATAGCCAGCTGGGAATAGCTCAGTTAGCGTGCACACTATATATTTCGAGACGAATCAACAAGCACGAATAGTTTATCGAAAGTTTGAGTCATAAGTAATAAATGAGCATGTGATGCACTTGGACAATCACATTGTTGACACTTAGAGGTAAATATATCTTTCTTTAACCTGTTAAGTTCTTGTAGCACTGGAGTTATTCAGTGATCGTATATTTTACTTAATATTATCGACCATTTTCGTATCGGTAAGGCTTGGCTAGGGTACGCTATCCTACTGTACAGATTATGCCGGGATAGGGAAGCCCTATTCTAACGTTATGTTGAGTAGACACACCGTGGGTTACATATACTTATATTTAACTCGTTTTATTGAAGATGTATCTTTATAAATAATCTACAGGTTTTACTTAAGGGTTGATTTCACATTCATATTTTAAAGGAATGTATTATAGAGATAATTCTAGGAGCCAGTTACGTAAGAGGCTCACATACACGAGGTTGAGATTATGTTCTGGGAGAACGCCCTCTGTTTCAGCTAAGATGGCGGCGCCCATGTAACGTTAAATTTATAGTAATGTGTATGTATACAAGAATGAGGTTCATAACGTGTAGTTACCAGGGTTCGACTTATGGCCAAAAATTTGCATAGCAACAAATTTCGACAATTGCTATACAATATTTTTGTTGCATAGCAGTTCCCCAATATTGAATAGCAGTTTTGAAATTACCACAAAACGGACCAAATGTTGGCGATCAATGTATTAACTAGAAAATGTTTGTTTATTATTATTATTTATACTAGTGTTGCTACGATAATCGTTTTCAATATCGGTATCGGCCGATATTTGCAATATCGGCAGCATATCGGTATCGGTAAAATTTTGCCTAATTGCCAATAACAGCAAACCGATATTGAACTTTTCTTTTTAACAGCAGAGCTACCTGTACTTATTTATACTTGCAATGATTTGTTAATCTGCCCAAGACTATCCATTTCTTTAGCGTCAGTTAAACTCAGATTCATTTTCGATTAATATCCATGGAAACCTGACTCTCCGTAACATCTAAAAACACGTCTACAGCGCGCGAATATAACCAATGACCTTCGTGAACCTTGGCCTACACACAGCATTAGTGCAGCATATATACACTGTACTAACCATTCATTTCCTCAAAGGCCTCCGTGAAAACCTTGAACATGATGCATACAGTAACTGCACAGTTCACTCAGTGTTGGAAAACCTTCAATTTCCCGCGAACACACTGCCGATTTCCCGCCGGTGTTCGCCTGCCTAGCACGCGTAACGTGCGAGCATAAAGGCGTGGTGTCCAGGGGCCCGTCTTAGGGCTATGGTGGGGTCATGGGGTAGAACCCCTCGTGGGGATCCTGGGGGCGAAAGCCCCCGAAAATTGTTGTGATTTTTTGCGATGTCTGGCGATGAAAAAATTCGCAGTTGAGGATGCAAAATACTGACAACTTTTTTTATTTAAATTGTCACGAAACTGATGAAAATTTTAAAATGACAAGTTAAAGTAGCTATATTATGTTATAAAATGAAAAAAGATTTAATCTGTCTTTCAATCTTTAAAAAGTGCAACTTACAAAACTTCCGATATTATGAAACAAACAACGTTCAGCAAAGCCCCGTTTCTAGACTGCCTAACAATGAATAGCCTGCACTATGCGTACCAGTGGCGTAGGAAGGTACTTTTGAGTGGGGGGGCTGAAGACTGATGGCCGGCCTGGGGGAGGGGTCTAAGGGGAGGGGGTGTCCCCCTGCCCTTTGGAATTTTTTGCATTTCCAGGTGGCCTCAGATGCAATTTGGTGCAATATAGCACACTTCAACACCCACTCCATTTTGTAAACTTAATTTTGTATTTTCACCTGGCCTAAGATGCAATTTGGTGCTCCAAATGAGATTTTTTTCTCATTTGGAAATGAAAAAGGGGTTTTCTGACTTGCGAACCGGGGGGGCGAAATGATACTTCCGCCCCTCCACATTTTTCACTGTGGGGGCTGGCGCCCCCCCCAGCCCCCCCCCCCCGGTTCCTACGCCCTTGATGCGTACATTTTTACAACTGCAGTGTTTAACCCTATACCCAACTACTGTACCACGGTACATGTGCTGCGAATTTGCCCAGGTACCTTCCCAACAACTGTGAGCTCATCCCCTGTGTAACACCTGTTTGTTAACATTTTTTTGGCACGTTGCCAGGGAACCTTTTAGTTACGTGAGATCCGTAACTGCCGAGGTGGTTAGGCTATTTGCTTTACACTTAACTATGGTAGGATATTATTTTTTCAGGTTTTTTTTTCGCTATATGGTCAAGTGAATAAGTTGTACATTGAGTATAAACTCAATAAATTATAACTTCTACATTGTGATCGACAGTTCGTAAGTTAAGGTTTGAGTGTTTGCTCCCAAATCTGACTAGGAATTTGAATCGCACAAATCGGCACAATGTGCGATGCTGATTTGGAAACGTCTCGCAAGTTTGTCGTTTTGGATCGCATTTTGCGATGCGATACCGGAAAAATCGAACACTGGTAGTTACCTAACGTAACATAACAGCATAGCCTCACCGTGTGCATCTATATTTCTAAGTGCTTTTTCTATATTATCAGTATGCTTTCTCTTTATTTTACTTTTAACCATTAAGACTTAAGAGATATTTTCTCTTATCATATTTAAGGTCATGACTACCCACTTAAAGGGATAGTACGGTTATAGCCTTAAAGTGATAGTATGCATAATAGTTAAGATATTTTCCTTCCCTTTGACCAAATTCAATGGTTCGTATTAATTTCGCCATGCACTATCCGAGTTAGTATTGTTTTACTAAAATGTTATAACTTAAAGCAGTATATATGTTTGGTAGTTAAGCCGTATATGGACAATACCCTTTTGTTTAGTATTAAGTTGTTGTTATTGACAGACGTGTCAGAGACGTAATAGTCGCAGCTACTTCTACTATGTATTGTTATACGTTGGATTAATACCACTGCTAGTTAAGTTAAAGATGTCATAACGATGTCCGTGCATGTACACCCTTTTGGCCTTGGTTTTAGGTGACGTTAATATTTTACCTCTAGAGTGCGTATATACTGTATAGTCATTTTTCCTATTTTTCACTTTTACTTATTTCTTCTCTTTGCAGTGTGTCAGGGGGTTTCTCTTGAGTCTTACCCACTGCCCTCTTGATTTTACCGATTATATCTAATTTCATGTTTAAATACATGGTGCCACCAGACCATTGGTGAAACACAAAATCCGTTGTTATTTCTGTCTACTACATCCTCACACATGTTATGATATTCGTTGTAAATTGTGATTGGCCTTTAATAACATTGTCGGCAAAAAAACATTTTTACAGGTTGCACAAGATTATTCTTTCCCTGATGAAGTCTTCTCAAAATCTGTGGGCTGTGTGGGATGCAATGTATTCTCCATATAGTGAAGATTTACTCCACATCCATGACTGATTCATCATATTCATACATTCATCCCCCTGCTGATGGTTCTCCAAAGTTTCATTCCCCATGTGTGGCAATTGTACTGAGGGATGATTTGACATTCAACTCCAAAATTGGACTTCAGTTTTTAAATTCCAGGTGCTAGAAACATAGACCAAATTGATTTCTTTCTTTTTGGAACTTGTTAGACCATTATATAATCTGTTCTGGTGATGCAGAATTCATTCAGCAGGTGGTTCAATTCCATCAACAGATATCATACAGCCAAACAGTTTCCAAAGAGAAGGTCAAGTATTCGGCACCATCATGAGACTTGTAACAAAAGGAATTACAGGAGTTTTCAGTGGCAAAGCTCTCGTTGAATTTCCTCACATTGTCTACTGTACATAGGAATTTTCTCTGTGATAATCTCGCTTTCTATTGCCCATCACTCTACACAGCAAATGTGAATTGTAGGGGTAATTTTAATGTAATCATGACTTCACTATAGACCATCCACTGGTGTTCCAATGAAAGACTCAAAATGAGTTGTTAGCTCGGCAGCTAACTTCAGTTTAAACAACAAAAACTGTTAAAAGGAAACATGTTTGGATGGTGCCATCTCATATCTTGGAACTACTGGAACGGATAACTAATATATATATTTATATATAGAGAAGAACAGCTCTCAGCAAACTGGTTAGCCATGTGTATGGAAATATCTGTAGTAAGTGGACCTGCAGTTTCCCACCAGGATGCTCTGTAGGCCCATATGTTTAAACAAAAGAAATTTTTATTACACACATAGGCATACATTTCTCATCAGAAACTATGAAGTTGTGCAAATTGTTGAACTATGCAAATATTACAGCATGTTGTCATGGCTGAGCTAACAATGGATGTTTTTGAGCACCTCTCGTCAAGCCAATGTGTTCATAAGCACCATTAGATGACTGCATGGAAATAAACCCATATTTTCACTTGTAATCCATTTGTGCTTTACTTTGCAACTCACCACCCCAGATAAAGTTATCATGAACAATATTCATCTTGTATAATGTTCTCCAAATTTCTCCCACTTAGTATTTTCTATTCTGTGTTCCCCAGTTTTCCATTAAGGACATGCATTAGTCACTGATTCACATATTATCTGTCTAATTTTTGTCCATTTTAAGGCACTGTACCACCCCAGAAGTGTTTAATACTGAAACTGGTAAATGGAAAGTGGTGGACACAGCATACATAAGCCTATGGAGGAACATTACCTCAAAAAGTGCAGGTACTTTATGAATAATTGGATTCATATCCACATACTGTATAGTTAATGTTGTGCATAGTGAGTGTGTCTGTAAAACTAGAAGGTGAGGTTGATCTCATATAGAATGGTATATCAAGGCAGTGTCCAGTAAAAAGGAGACTTCAACTGCAATAGCAATGATCTCTTGATAATATATAACAAAATGACAATATGTGAGGAAGTGAGTGGGGTGGGAATTGGGGACAGCATAATGAACACATAAATTGGTGTCACTGTTCCTGTGGCTATGTAAAGGTCTCTTGGAATTTCTTTATATTCTTGCAAGGAAAAGTTAATGAGTAAAATGTTTATGCAATACAGAGGCCGGGTAAAGAAAGTAGATATGCATTGAGAGTGTTTCAAGTATATCACTAATTCCAGGTGGGGTTCCTCTTAAAGGTATGCTATAATGGCCCCAAATATGCTAGATATTCAAATATGGTCACCTTTGGTCAAAATTATTAAACTTTTTTTTTATTACAAACTTTGAGGAAATTTCCTAACTGGGACATTTAGTCATCTTGTGTGTTCTTAACAATTTCTTAGAACAGTTTGTATAGTAAAGACCTCCAGGAAAGTACTTATTGAAAACTTCTAGCAGTTATAGCATGCTATAATTTGGGACCTATACTGACTACCTTTAAAGCCAAAAGTTTGACTAATCTCTGTGCCAAAATACCCCCAAAAGTATGGACAAGTATTGTTATTCTATAGTGGCTGACACTGGGAACCACCACCTGTCAGTCAGAACTTTGTAGTACTTTAGGGTGGAGGTTGAGGGGGTGGGGGTATCTGACTAAAACTGAGAGGTGTTGCCAATTAGAAGCATAAACACAGTATGTCTTCTGGGAAACAATATTCTTGATAGGGTTACAAGCAAATCATTTAAAACAAAGAAGAAATGGAAAAATAGAGACTTAACTTTAAACATAATGGTAACCTATGGGTTTTCTCTCCTGACCAATGCAGTAAGTACAAGGCACCTCTCAGTATGTGAAATGACTGTGTTTATCTAATGGTTTTAATTTGTTCTTTTTTAATTGAGAACTAGCCATCCATCATATCATCATCATAGCATATGAGTAAGAGTATAAACTTCTAGAAATAATTAAAAAATCATTGAATTCAATGCTTCATAATCATGGTTTCGTGGGCAAAGACTTTGTGTAATACCCTGTAATACCCAGGACACCTTGAAGCAGGAGCCACGACAAAGCAAAAACATGAGAAATGATCTGCAGAAAGTTATGAACAGTTGTTGATTTTTTTTTTAACTTCCTGATATCTACAAAATATATTGTATTGCTTCCTAACTATTCGTTTACTTTACTACATTTTATTCATGAAGGCACCAATTCAATGCAAAGTGTGTTTCTTGAAATGCCGCAACGATGGAAACAGTTGCTGACAACATCTGAAGTACGGTGGTTTGGAGCATTCAGTGTTTATGTGGTCCAAGCATGTTACAGCATTTGTTGAGTGAAATAGTGAACCATAATAACTTGCACACATCCACTAAGAAAAGCGGAGGGGTGAGGTGGGGAGGGTGGGCGGGTCGAGAGTTTCAGGTACATCAATCCATTGGCAACTTAATGTATAAATACCCTAAATATTATTATTCATCATCATTCTTATTGTTATTATTATTATTGTTGTTGCTGTTACTATAATTACTATTATTATTATTGTCATTATCATCATTCTTATTATTATTGTTGTTGTTACTATTATCGTCATCATCATCGTTATCGTTATCATGATTATTATTATTATTATTATTATTATTATTATTATTATTATTATTATTATTATTATTATTATTATTATTATTATTATTATTATTGGAAAATCGTTGTTGTCATCATTATTACTATTATTAAGTCTTCGGAGGGGGTGGAGTGGTACAGGCAGCTGGGATTGTAATGATTTTAACAGTACATTTCAATTAAGTTTATTTCAAGCTCTTTATCACATCTTTTCTCTTAACCTATATATTCATATTTTGTGTACCTCGTGTATTTTTACATTTATACTATATTTTTGGTTTGAAATAAAAAGAATAAAATAGAAAAGTCTGAGTCATTGTATTACAGTTGCTGTAGTTCTCTGGGCATTATATCCAGAAACAGGCCTCTTTTTGATTCCTTGCCAAAGGCTGAAGAAATCAATGCGATGGTGATTGTGTGGGTTTGCGGGTGTGTGTGTGCGTGTTTGTATGTAACACTTTCTTGTAAACACGATATCTCAATAATTGAAGCTTGTATTTAACTCATACTCTACATGTGGGTAACCCATATTAGGACTACTATTGTTTTTGGTGGAGGTCAAAGGTCATTTGAGGTCACCAGAGGTCAAACTAAAAACCACTTAAACTGCTTGTAAACACAATATCTTATAGGTGGGGTAACTTGGAAGGATTTCATACTTAGTATATGTAGATGGCCCATATTGTGTAGAAGATCCCTATTATATTGGACACGGGTCAACAGTCATTTGAGGTCAGCATAGGTGAAAGTCTGGAAAACTTGTAAAAAAATTACTCTAAAAGTGAAATTGCGTTAATTTCCAACAAAGCACGTAGATTGCCTTTGGTGAGAACAAAATCGCTGTGGAATTTCATGCGTGTCAAACTTCCTTTGAGGTCAAGAGAAGTAGTTTTCAGAAAACCCATTCTACGGTACCCATCATCGACCATACTGTCTGACCACAATGACATTCGCCTGGCTATTCCGAATGTTCTCTGCCTAATACACATATACCTACTGGAACCAATGAGCGCAGCCTCCGGAGAGAAATCCTTCTCCGTACAACGCCGGATAAAGACATACTTGCGGAGCACAATTGGTGAAAAATGGTATAATAATATGCTAATGCTTCATATCCATGAAGCAAGAACGAACGGATTAGTTATACGGGACATCGCTTAAGAGTTTACAAAGCGAAACCCACGTCGAATGAAATATTTCGGGAAGTTTTAAATGTTTACTACCACAAGGTTTGTAACCAGTGGCGGAGCGTCCATACAGTCAGGGGCGGATGCCCCCTGATGGACTCAAATGGACTGCTTGTGCCCTTTTCAGCTTTTTACCACTTTTCACTTATTCGCGATTATTGACTTTTTAATTGCGCTCTCATCTACCTATTGACACATGTCACGTTTTGTTGGTGTAATTTTCTGACAAAATGGCGATGACAACTATTTATTCTTCGTTTATCTGCAAATTAGCAAGGCCCGGAAAGGGTCGTTTCCGGCGATCTAGGGAGTATCTTGACTCATAAAATTTCTGTACGCTTCGCGCCAACCTGTGGTGGCGCTCCGCTTAGATAGTGTCGAAAGCGCCCCTACAGACCATTCTCGATCCCCTGATCAATACCCCTAGCTCCGCAACTGCTTCTAACATTCTGGTGAGTGCCATTATGCATATTCAATTTCCAAAAAAAAAATTCTAATGCATTTCAAAAATGCATTGCTATATTATATTTTAACTTTTTAATAAGCAGAAGCCATTTATAGCCTACTATGAATAATGAGTATAGTTTTAATATCCCATAACCTACCCCATCCTTTCGTATTTGGACATATTTCATTTGCTTTCATGCATGTATCGATCGCGTGTGCAGGGACTTTATAATGATTTCACCTCATTTTGTCTCGAAAGAAAACTTGTTCCTTGTTTCCCAATTTGCACATTGGATATTGCAGTGCTAGTATGCATATTTTCCTTGAGGGTGGGGGGGGGGCGTTGATGGAGTGATGTGTATACGCAAATAAGATAATACAAAAAGAGTTATAAAGGGTACTAAATATCAGGTTGCATCAGTCCAATCAAATTTCTGCAAAGTGCCCTTCGACGTCGGTGCCCCCCCCCCCCCCCAGATTAAAAGTGCTTCCGCCGCCCTTGTGTACTTGGTATGTCGATGATCCATATCAATTAAAGAACCCTATTGTTTTGGTGAAGGTCAATACAGCCCAAACTGTGAAACCTACAACATAGGCGTACGGGATCATTTCAGTTTGGGGGGCAGAACTTTTTGTGCCCGAAAGTTCCCGTGACACTATTTAAGCGGAGCGCCACCATCGGTTGGCGCGTAGCGCACAAGAAAAATTTTGGCAAACAATGCCTCTTAGATTGCCGGAAACGGCACTTCTGAGGCCTGCAAGTTGCATCCTAAACATTCTTTATTTTATAATCTCACGTTTTAGAAATTTACACTTCCCCAAAAATTTGGTAAATTAGAAGAAGAAGAAAAAATGGTAACATCACTTTGAAGGGGAAAAATGGGACAGTATATTTTTTAAGCTCCTATTTAGTTACCTTATTTATTATTTTAACACAGTACTCAGCTACCTCCAGAAAAACATACATTGTTCAACGAAACGTAGGCGGGATAATGTCGCTGTGTCGGGTGAGACTGCAATTTGTCTCACAAAAATTATAACATGTAACAAAGAATATGATAAACCTGTACTTTTAGGCTTGTAGGCACTGCCGCCCCCCCCCCCACCATCCATGAAAAAGAAAATGTTTCTTATATACACTCATGTTGGGTATGTCCAGGTCACGGGCGGCGGAAGCACTTTTAATCTGGGGGGGGGGGGGGCACCGACATCAAAGGGCACTTTGCAGAAATTCGATTTTACTGATGCAGCCTTATATTTAGTACCCTTTATAACTCTTATTGTATTATCTTATTTGTGTATACACATCACTCCATCAACGCCACCCCCCCCCCCCGCCCTAAAGGAAAATATGCATACTAACACTACAATATCCAATGCGCAAATTGGGAAACAAAGAACAAGTTTTCTTTTGAGACAAAATGAGGTGAAATCATGCTAGTTGCTAATGTAGGAATCTTCCGAATTAGAGTTTTGTTCTTGTTAATATCTTAACAAATTTTTTCCCATTCGAAATAGTTTTGAGTTTGACCCACAGAAATTCATTAAATGTCACGGGCTTAGCCAGGATTTACAAAGTTGTATGCACGACTATCTGAGCGGAGCGCCACCATCGGTTGGCGCGGAGCGTACTAGAAAATTGTTGGTTTTACAAACCCCTCAGATGGCCGGAAACGGCCCTTCCCGAGTGTTCATTCTGGTTCCCTGGCCTCTTGCTAACTTGAGGCACCTCAATTTTTATGTAGAAAAAGGCACATTTTTAACCTGAGGAAAAGTGGGGGGGACGTACCCCTGTGCCCCCCCCCCGGTTCCGCCACCCTTGGTCCAGGTATACAATTGACTAGTAAGAAAAAAAATTGATCGTGCAAAAAGCGTGGTAGCCCAGATGAACTGCGCTTACGGTGGTGTTACACGGAAATATTCATCATGATGCTAAATAAAGAAAATCATGGAATTGTCGGGCAAAAATTTGAAAAAGATTCGGGCAAGCTACTGCATATTATATATATATATTATATATATATTATATGTATACATATATATATATATATATATATATATATATATATATATATATATATATTTCCAGAGGACAAGAAATTCGGGCAAAAGTCCTGAAAAATTCGGGCAGCCTAAGAGGAGAAAAAAAAATTTCTCCTCTTAGGCTGCCCGAATTTTTCAGGACTTTTGCCCGAATTTCTTGTCCTCTGGAAATTTGGGGGGGCAGTCTGCCCCCCCCCCTGCCCCCCGCCTCGTACGCCTATGACCTACAAACATGATATATCCAAATCTCTCAAGTTGAAATCAAAGCCCTAACAAAATTTCTCCTATGGGCAAGGAATCACTAAATCTTTGACTTTCTGGTTTCTTATTTGCTCATTACTAGGCTGCTCATTGTCCTTTTGTAAATGATGTATTCATCCTTTAAGAAAAGTGAATAATAAAGAAAAATACCCCAGTAGCACGGCTAAGAAATGAGCAGTGATGTAAGATGTTTGAATAGCTATACCTACCTGACCAAAGTTCAGCAGGCTGATTCGAAATATACCAGTAACAGATGAGAACAATTTGCGGAAGGAAGGAGTGCTTCTATATAAACCTTCACATGATCAGCTATACACAGTGCACATGTTTTGTAGCATATATAGTCCAATACACCTGTTTTCTTAAAGTTATTCCGTAAGAGTGGGGGGGTCTTTGAAGGGGGAAGGGTCCGATCTTCGAATTTTATGGCTTATTGGGTCACTAGTTCCCAATGATATTCGAGACGGATGCTCATACCATTTCTGGTTTAGAAGTTAAAAATGGTTAAAGTGCTCAACTGGCCATATTTTCAAACTGAGGCTAAAAATCGAAAGAAACTTGTAGAACTAATAGTTCTATAGAAAACTTCCCCACCTTCCAAACGAGTGTGATAACGTCACAGAATCACAGGAGAATGGCATGTCCAAAATATTAAAGTCTTAAGAAAGTCAAAATCTTGGTTGGAACTAAATTTTATATGTGCGGAATTAAGTGGGAAGGTTTTCGACATCGAAAAGAATTTTCCAAACAATTATGGCGTTAACCCTCACCCTATAGGTTTACCATTAGGGTTAGCCTGATTAATTATGGTGTCTAAATGAAGAGGTCTATAGGAAGCTGAACCTCCGTATGCATATTATGGCAGACCGATGCTTTCACGTGATATCCATGTATTAGCTCAGTGTAAGTTTCTCTCCATGTGAGGGCGCTTCATAAGAATACTTTCTAGGGCAAACACCACAGCACTGGAAAGATCTGTCAACTTGAAACTTATAATTACCTTGAAAGCTAATTGCAAAGGTCGTTTTGAAAATTAAATCCCGATTTTCCCGTCTTTTAACTCCAAGCGGATGTGATGTAGTCGTGTACGTGAATATGTCGGAAATGCAACATGCAATGGCATAATAATTTGTGGCGTATATACAGCATGCCACTTTCCAAGGGCGGCGGAAGCACTTTTAATCTGGGGGGGCACCGACGTCGAAGGGCACTTTGCAGAAATTTGATTGGACTGATGCAACCTGATATTTAGTACCCTTTATAACTCTTTTTGTATTATCTTATTTGCGTATACACATCACTCCATCAACGCCCCCCCCCCCCCACCCTCAAGGAAAATATGCATACTAGCACTGCAATATCCAATGTGCAAATTGGGAAACAAGGAACAAGTTTTCTTTCGAGACAAAATGAGGTGAAATCATTATAAAGTCCCTGCACACGCGATCGATACATGCATGAAAGCAAATGAAATATGTCCAAATACGAAAGGATGGGGTAGGTTATGGGATATTAAAACTATACTCATTATTCATAGTAGGCTATAAATGGCTTCTGCTTATTAAAAAGTTAAAATATAATATAGCAATGCATTTTTGAAATGCATTAGAATTTTTTTTTTGGAAATTGAATATGCATAATGGCACTCACCAGAATGTTAGAAGCAGTTGCGGAGCTAGGGGTATATTGATCAGGGGATCGAGAATGGTCTGTAGGGGCGCTTTCGACACTATCTAAGCGGAGCGCCACCACAGGTTGGCGCGAAGCGTACAGAAATTTTATGAGTCAAGATACTCCCTAGATCGCCGGAAACGACCCTTTCCGGGCCTTGCTAATTTGCAGATAAACGAAGAATAAATAGGTGTCATCGCCATTTTGTCAGAAAATTACACCAACAAAACGTGACATGTGTCAATAGGTAGATGAGAGCGCAATTAAAAAGTCAATAATCTCGAATAAGTGAAAAGTGGTAAAAAGCTGAAAAGGGCACAAGCAGTCCATTTGAGTCCATCAGGGGGCATCCGCCCCTGACTGTATGGACGCTCCGCCACTGGTTACAAACCTTGTGGTAGTAAACATTTAAAACTTCCCGAAATATTTCATTCGACGTGGGTTTCGCTTTGTAAACTCTTAAGCGATGTCCCGTATAACTAATCCGTTCGTTCTTGCTTCATGGATATGAAGCATTAGCATATTATTATACCATTTTTCACCAATTGTGCTCCGCAAGTATGTCTTTATCCGGCGTTGTACGCAGAAGGATTTCTCTCCGGAGGCTGCGCTCATTGGTTCCAGTAGGTATATGTGTATTAGGCAGAGAACATTCGGAATAGCCAGGCGAATGTCATTGTGGTCAGACAGGAGAGATACTAACATTTTTTTCCATTCGATATAGCTTTGAGTTTGACCCACAGAAATTCATTAATAGTTCTAAATTAGGATTAGATCTCTTACTGAAATATCGCTGACCTAATAAGGTGATCAAGAGTACAACTTTTATGTAGAAAAAGGGCACATTTTAACCTGAGGAAAAGTGGGGGCACGTGCCCCTGTGCCCCCCCCCCCCCCCGATTCCGCCGCCCCTGGTTGCAACTATAGCCAGTAATTGTCTTTGATACAACTGTAGCTAGTAAATGTTTATCGAAAAGGCTGTTTTGGAACTTGGAACGCCGATCGTGACAACAACAGGCAACAAAGTGCTGCAGCTCTATACTTATAAAGTCTGTTAATCAACGATAGGCCCGGGCCTACAGTGCTACATACTGGCTACGCCCCTGATATTTCTAAATTAGGATTAGATCTCTTACTGAAATATCGCTGACCTAATTCGGTGATCAAGGGTACAATGTTTATGTAGAAAAAGGGCACAATTTTAACCTGAGGAAAAGTGGGGGGGCACGTGCCCCCTGTGCCCCCCCCCCGGTTCCGCCGCCCTTGCCACTTTCTCTTACTTCTCACGTTTCATATCTTTTCTTTTCTACTTGAATAAAAGTCGGCATGTTAAAAAGACATAAACAATTTTAAAAAATATAATAAGAAAGTTACCAGAGGTCGGAGGCAATCGAAATGACATTGAAAAAATGAGCTTTGTTTTTCATATGTAAATATAGAATTTCAAGCCAGTCGGGCAAAGTTTACATTGGCATCAAATACCGCTCCACAATATAACGTCATAAAAATCGATAAAAATACTGTTTGCCCTAGAATTGGACTCGCTTGGTCCATTGATGCAATGATCAGGACGATCAAATGCATTATTGTAGAAAGTGGGAGGAGAATGGAAGGGTAGATAATTATGATATCATTCCGAGTCTATACAGCTAGGGAAGGCCAGTGGCGTAGCTAGAGGGAGCCAGATTTTTTACTTTCAAATTTGCGTTGTGCTAGTCTTGCCCCCCCCCCCAAATGAAATCCAGTGATGTATTCAAAACAGTGGAGGCGGAACCGGGGGGGCTTGGGGGGCTCAGCCCCCCAATGAAAAAGTTGAGGGGGCAAATGCATGATAAGCCCCCCCCCCCCCAATATTTACCAAGGCTCCGAAACGTGCATCTGCCCATTTTTCAATGCATACTGGTCGATCTGTCCGATGCACACGTATACTATATAGGTGTAATAATTTTAGTAAATCCTGGGGGACCCTCGGCCCGTCCCCTGGCTATAGACCTTTGCGAGTACACTACGAGTAATAGCTACTCTCTTAAAACACCATCGAATATACAAATTACAATGTTTTTACAGATTTTTACGTGCAATCTGAGAAATTGCAGGCTTGAGACCGATATTTTAGGGCTAGGTATTCGCAGCAGAAAACACTCGGGAAGTGCCGTTTCCGGCCATGTGGGGGTTTGACAAACCCAAAATTTTCTTGTACGCTCCGCGCCAACCGATGGTGGCGCTCCGCTTAGATAGTCTCCCGCATTAGCCCCCCCCCCCCCCCTAATAATTTTCCCGTTCCGCCGCGCCTGATTCAAAATACTTCTTTTTACATTTTTTTGAGTTCTAATCAAAAGTATTCATACCTCAGGGCTCATGTTCATACTTCATGTAAGGTCAGAACTTGGAAATCAGACCGAGATATTATACATTTTGGGCCTTTATCATACCCACATACGGAGACCGTTGATCAATGTCGTCCTACAGAATAAGCGCCAATAATTTGGCCGGTTGTAACTATTACAAACTAACGCTAGCAACCCATGTGTATTTTCAGCGACTTATGATGCCAC
This sequence comes from Apostichopus japonicus, assembly GCF_037975245.1. NCBI lineage: Eukaryota > Metazoa > Echinodermata > Holothuroidea > Aspidochirotida > Stichopodidae > Apostichopus > Apostichopus japonicus. Next base: position 19,706,908 of record NC_092578.1, on the reverse strand, counting down.
TTGTGGAGAATTTTCACTGCACGTATAGGCCCAATGGGCCTAGTGTAACTTGTTTGTGTGGAAATCTGGGCATGTAGGCCTAGTGAATTAGAGAAGCTAATTTATTCATTGTAGGTCTATCTTTTTCATAATGTGCGGAATTATGCAGAAACCACGATGTCTCTGCAATAGAGGTAAATTAAGTGAAAGTGTGTCATGTTCCACTGAACCATTGGATGTGTATTTGTGCAGACGAGGTGCCCGTTAATACATATATTTCTTGGTAATTCCTACCATCAACCATCGAGGGGTTTCCCTCTTTAAGAAAATCTTGCCCCCCTAATGTTAGCTACGCCACAGTGGGAGGCCACGTTGACTTAGAACTTATGTTGTTGGTACAAGACCACAGATGGGACCAAGGGCGGCGGAAGCACTTTTAATCTGGGGGGGGGGCACCGACATCAAAGGGCACTTTGCAGAAATTCTATTAGACTGATGCAGCCTTATATTTAGTACCCTTTGTAACTCTTATTGTATTATCTTATTTGCGTATACACATCACTCCATCAACACCCCCCCCCCCCCCAATAAGGAAAATATGCATAGGCCCTACTAGCACTGCAATATCCAATGCGCAAATTGGGAAACAAGGAACAAGTTTTCTTTTGAGACAAGTGTTCATTCTGGTTCCCTGGCCTCTTGCTAGCTTGAGACACCTCAATTTTTATGTAGAAAAAGGGCACATTTTTAACCTGAGGAAAAGTTGGGGGGAGGCACGTGCCCCCCGGTTCCGCCGCCCTTGGATGGGACTCACTATTGTTTAGTCTTTTCCCGATTTAAAATGTCTCGTAGTTAAAATGGCAAGCGAATGTGGCCAAAGAACACTTATATTAACAGAGGGCGCTCTTGTTGGCTTACATTTAGAGTTTATTTATGTTCTACTTTCATTCAGAGCCATGTATACCTCTTTGTTTGCATTAATGTAAAATACATAACCTGTCATTTTTCAAAGCTCGAAGCCTTAACGTGTTGAGATGTTTCATCCTATCAGACCAACCTATGAGAGGTTATTGAGCCCCCCCCCCCCACTCCCCTTGGCAGTAGTATACTGCATGATGTTGGTGCGAAGAAGAGTTTTGCCTGACCATTGCCTTTTCCAAACTTAAATGATCGGGCTGTTGTTTAGCATTAGGAGTGCTGTTGTAGGTGCAACTTTCCGAGATTTCCCTACAAAAACACTTGGGTATATGGGGGAGGGAGCAGAGTGGAAATGTTATACATAAATCAGCCTCCCTAGAGAGATAGTCATGGTGGGGGGGGGGGGGGAGACACACCCAAAATGTTCTGCTCAGTATGTGCGGTACACATGCTGACGGAGTTAGTGTGAAGGTTGGTTGCAATGGACCCCCCCCCCCCCCACACACACACACACCTACCCAGTGTTAACACTTCAAAGATCAATATGTACGTTTTCTTTTCCTTCACAAAAAAAGTAAAGTACAATTTCTTCTTCATAACACCTAGTCTTCGACTTTCCTTGTTTCATGCCGTGGCATCAATCCCTTTAATCCAATTTAACACTCATTTAGCAATCAGGAGTTCGAATTGTAGCAGACTGAATTGTTTGTCACCTTATCTGAATATTCAATGTGACAGCATTATGGTCTGCTAGTGACCGTGTCCAAAGAATGCAATAGCTTTGTGACATAGTTGTTACAACATCAAATGATGTTATAGCATCACAGGCAATTGGGTTCATCTAATAATTTTAAATTATTTTTTGCTCGAGAGCACCATGACAAGATTTCTGTCCCTTCCGTAATAATAACAATGTCAGGAATGGGGATTTTCATTCATCTGTCAATAATAGTTAATGAAATAAACAATAAAATACCATTATCAATTGCGACTTGAGTTTATTGAAATCACCAAGTACAATCCTCTTGTTGCAATGTCACCAGATGTCACTAGAATAACAAAACAAATCGCTGCTTTTCCCAGCAACTAGATCATAAGTAGAAATAAGCACATACTTATTTACATATGAAACACAACCAGCTATGGTATTTCCAAGATACATTTGGCATAGCAAGGTACTGTCAACCAGAATGAAAACATTTCATGGTTCCTGCTGCTGCTCATTGAGTAACAGGGAACACTCCAAGTATTTACTGATGAAGCAAGATCAATAATTGCCTTACAAAGCCACACCTCCTCATAAATACACACGTTATCCATTATAACACACATCGCCATGTGTAAGCTACCTATCAATAACACACTCACCTTTGATGAAACTGTGACTTATGGTTGTCTACTGTAGGTTTAACCCTGTGACCTCATTAATATTCATGATATGAGCACCAAAATCAATATTTTTGTCAACTAGTTATGGACCACCCACCCACCAAATATAGCACTGATCAATCATAGCCCTTGTTGAGTTATCGTGTATACAAACTTAAGTGTCACACACATACACATATACACACACACACACCGACCTGACTACAAAGCTTTCAGCAAGAAACCAAAACTACAAAATGCCATACACAAAATGCACATAATTTAAGTTTGCTCTTGTGTTTGATCCAGGCACAATGCAACATGATATTTCTTGTTAATTAAACAAAGAGGTAATTGCATACTTCCTTGACAGCAAGGAAATGTTAATTGACTGTCAAGACTGACTGAAACCACAGAATGTTTAACATACAATGGGTGGGTTCATTTGCTGCAATGTTCAGAAAATAACATTATATGAACCCTGCTGAAGGATAACTATTTCATGCCACAACAAATACCTTTCCACAGTGAAAAGAGCCATTTTAGACTAAATAGATCTGTCAATAAATGAACAGAACATATGTCACCTGTGATTTGCAAAGGGCATATTTCTATAGCGTTTTAATGTTAAAATTTGTTATTTATTTTAACGTTGTTTAATTATGATAGTAACATGAGCAAATACTGTATACCTACAAACCTTTTCTGCCACACCCCTTTTTTATCATCATTGAACAACCATTCCAATTGTTATTCTGCTTGCATACAGTGCTTTCTCAATTGACTTGAATTGTGATCAATAATAACATTGAGTTGCTTTTTATAGTTATTGGGATCATTTGCTTGATCCTATGAAGTTTTACAGTACCTAAAGGAGTAAACATATATAGAATGCCTGCAAAAGTAAAATACTAACTGTATCCAAGGACAGTATTTAACTTATCACAATATGAGGTTAATTGCATTATACCATACTGCAGCTTTAAACAACTACATACACATAAACCTGCAAGACCAAGAAATATGCCTCCTCTCAATCCATTGCCTTCTCAGGTATGCATAGTATTCCTTCAATATTAGCAACCATGGCTGGTGAAAGACATATAAATTGATAAAACTAAATTATAATTTTCAGTTGGAATGTCCAGCCAAATCAGTCTCCATGTGATTACTGTCATGTCTTTCTGCTACTACTTGCACTTATGAAACTTTCTCTATGAGGCTTCTTATGCCCTTCAGCATGTCTCTTGACATAAATAGAATGAAAAGATAAAAATTGTCAACACAATATGCATGAACATATGAGTGTGATGTCGGGTATTTTGTGTGAAGTATTTGCCAGTGTTGCGCACTTTTGGCAAAAGTTTTGCTCACTGCCATAGGTGAAATTGTTGAATTTCTTCTCATACAATGTCTGAAAATTTTGCCAACAGATGATTGGATGAACACCAGCCCAGTGACTAAACTAAACTGAGAGGATGAATATTTTAAGTTGCCACAGAAATGCTTGTGGTTGCAATTGTGACCTTGCAGAGGAAATTGCATCCAACTTTCACAAAAATCCATCACAAAAAGAGTTTCCAGAGCACTTAAACAACCATAGATACATGTAATACAGCTAATCCATTAAAATCACACTAAAGTTGTGAAATTTTAACCCTTAATTTACATAGCTTTTTTAATACTACTGATAAGTTACCACTGTAAACTGGTCATATACAGTATACCAAAAGATTGAGTGATTTGCAAACCCTGAAACTGGCATGTTGTATGATATGCTGCAGGTTTCCTGTAAACAAGGCTCTACTTGATTCATAAATAAATACTCGACCACATCATGTGTCAAGGTGAAAGAAAAAGACATAATTTTATAGAATTCCTAAATACAAACTGTAAATGATGACATATGCTGCTAGCACAGAGACATGTATGGTGAACAAACTTACCACCTTGATCTATTACATGTTAATACCAGTAGGAAGCTAATTGTATTTTGCCAATTTTGAGCTGTCTACATAAACTTAATAGTTCAATCTTTTGTCAAGCAATCCCACTTGCCTCAAACACAAGACTGCAGGGTTTAAAGTTGGTAAAGGATGGCTAAGCCAAAGGCTGTCATACAGTTGCAGTGCTATGAGGGGTTTTCACACCGCCCATTCAGTAGTTACTTCAAAAAGGTACTGTAGAAAGATGAATAACAGATGGATAACAGCTAGATAGATTGACAGAGTGAAGATGCTGAGTCACAATATATCAAGTGGCATAGCTGGTTCGAGCTAAAAGTTACATTCCAATATGGGAGAGTCTTTCAAATATCCAGTTGCTCAGACTTACCCCAGTATTTTATATACACTGTGCTTGCTCTCCATTAACCAGGTGCCACTCCATTAAACTATGGAAGAACAACATTTTGCTCCAGAGTCTTCGTTCATAGGAGGCATCCATCATGGACATACTGTTATTTATCATGATGGCAACTTCCATAGACCAGTCATGGAACCATGCAAAATATTTTGTGTCTTTGAGTGCAGCTTTACTTTCCTTTCCAATGTTTTTGGTTGTGCTTCTACTGCCAGCACTATCCTTTTTTATCAGCATGTTAACGATCATTGACATCTACTGCCAGGGTGTGTTGTCAGTAAACCATCTTTTGAAACTAAGGCCAAATTGGATAGTCAATGCTTTTAAATGACATATGAAGTTCTCTTGTATCTCATGCTGATCACCTGTCACAATTTTATTCAAATAGCTCAACACCCTGTCCAAACAAGCTTGGATCTCAATCACTGCAGTTTACAAAGTCATTACAAACTAAGGGCTTCCAATTCCATCCACAAAAGTCCATGAAATACGTACAGTATAGCCAGGCTATAGTGCTGAATAACATGTGGAGTGAGTACTTGGTAATAATATATTTATCAAAATTGCAGACAATACGTTGCACATTGTTATACGGTGTACATAGGACAAACAATGGGGCATTAGACATATTGTGAATCACCTCTGGGTCAGCATGACGCCCCTCCCCCTTGGATTCACCAGTACAAAACTAAGTATTGATTCCTAACATGCAGTTACGCCTATAATAGTAGTATAGTATTACTACTAGTAGCATACTACTACTACTAGTAGTAGTAGAACTAGTTTATACTATGCCTACTACTAGTAATAGGTAGGCTATATCGAAATTCGGACTTCTTCATCAATTCCAAAGCGCCCGAATCGACCGCTCGCCATTTCTTCATTTCTATGATCCTTCAACTTAACTATACACGCTTGAAGTCGGGCTCGAAGTCGCCATTCTTCTCGTCTACGCTTCGCACTTTGTTTACATCTATGGGCGCAGACATCTTGATTAGGGGTGCTTGGCAGCGATTGGCTGAAACCCCAGACCTTCTCTAAGATCTATTTGGATTGGTGCTAACATACTGTGACACCGTCACCCTCTATAGAGGAAAATCAACTTGAAGTTAGCGGCAGTTGTTCACTTCAGAAGTTGGTGTAAGGTAATGTATCGTTTGCAAACAATTTATCTGCATATTAAGCAACTTCATTTATTGGATAAATAATATACTTCTTCATTGCCGGCATATAAAATCTTGCACAAACACAACTCGAAAGCGGAAAGCCATTTCTATATTCATGTTATTTCCAACGAAGGTGTAGTGGTTGTCATTTTGTCAGGTTGTAATAGGAGAACACAGGTCTGTGTTCGATTCATATGTTTACAGCAATGCAGAAATGTCTTTTAAGTTGTAACAAAGCTGGAAATCGTTGCTTCAAGGGAAAGGTATTCTCACTCGTTACCAGTAGCGTCGAGAGCCAATTTGGACCTCGGTGACACTGGTGTCTCTTGGACTGTAACCCCCCCCCCCCCCCATTCCCTCTCGTCAGGCCTTTACTTTACTTTGTGCTGTTTTAACTTTGTATCTTGTGTATTAAGTATTATTGCAAAATGTCTACTTCGGATATTGGTCGCATAGATGAGTGACAGACTAAGTTAATCTATGAGGTTCACGGGTGCGGGATTCGGCAAGATGTTCTATTGACAGACTGAGTTAATCTATGAGGCCTCGTATTAACTTGGAATTTATCCGATCACCTCCTCGAATTCATTTGGAATTTCAAGTCGTCTTTAACTTTTACTTACTGTTCCAAATGGCGGAGTGATTATTGTCTTGTCACTCCCAGAACAATGGAACGATTGTCCTTATATAAAAATAACCAACTGTTAGTTTTAAAATAAAACCGAAATAAAAGAACGAGTTCAAGAAGAAACGCATTTAACAAGAGAGTAAAAGCGTGACTTTATTTGTTTATTGCATATTATAAACAAGATTTGTAATGAGCAACGTTTAAGGGAGTTGTTATATGGAAGAGAATTCTCAATTAGTCTGTGTAATCATGCATATAGGCTAAGAAGAAGTTATTGGCAAAACAGAAAGACATTCAAAGTAAATAATTGAAGGGATTAAAATCTGGGCAAATAAAGAACATATTCTTATCCATATTACTGCATAGTAGTAAAAATGTCACAACTTAAAGGTCTGCTGTATAGACCCACTGGCGGATCCAAGGGGGGCCATGACCCCCCCCCCCCAAAGGTGAGCCAAAAAGTGTTTCCGAACATCCGCTAAATCATATGATTGGAAATTAATAAAATCGAGAGGAATAGCAGTGGTAGACTAGTCGAAACCTTTTCGTTTTCTGGTTTAAAATTAAATGCAGAGCTCCCAACTGACCCGCAATTCGCGGGAATTAGACCCGCAGTCTAACACCCAAACCCGCTGACCCGCACAAGCGTCCGAAAAAACCGCATTGTAATTGTCAAGTATACATAAAAAAATTTGCATCAAATTTTGACTTAGCAACCATCATTTCTTTAGCATTTAGCACAAGGGCGGCGGAACCGGGGGGGGCACAGGGGGCACGTGCCCCCCCACTTTTCCTCAGGGTTAAAAATGTGCCCTTTTTCTACATAAAAATTGAGGTGTCTCAAGTTAGCAAGAGGCCAGGGAAGCAGAATGAACACTCGGGAAGGGCCGTTTCCGGCCATCTGAGGGGTTTGTAAAACCAAAATTTTTCTTGTACGCTCCGCGCCAACCGATGGTGGCGCTCCGCTCAGATAGTCATGCATACAACTTTGCAAATCCCGGCTACGCCCCTGACTTTTAATGAATTTATGTGGGTCAAACTCAAAGCTATTTCGAATGGAAACAATTTGTTAAGATATTAACAAGAAATAAACTCTAATTCGGAAGATTCCTACATTAGCAACTAGCATGATTTCACCTCATTTTGTCTCAATAGAAAACTTGTTCCTTGTTTCCCAATTTGCACATTGGATATTGCAGTGCTAGTATGCATATTTTCCTTGAGGGGGGGGGGGGGGGCGTTGATGGAGTGATGTGTATACGCAAATAAGATAATACAATAAGAGTTATAAAGGGTACTAAATATAAGGCTACATCAGTCCAATCGAATTTCTGCAAAGTGCCCTTTGATGTCGGTGCCCCCCCAGATTAAAAGTGCTTCCGCCGCCCTTGATTTAGCATAATAGTGTATAAAACCTCCTTTACAGCATCATTTGAACCTTTGAATTGGGGCGAACAGCGAACATTTTCATGCCACGGGAAAGAATGAATTATCACCTACTATTCAATTTATTGATGTTCAGTGGCGTAGGAAGGTACTTTTGAGTGGGGGGGGGGGCTGAAGACTGATGGCCGGCCTGGGGGGGTCTAAGGGGAGGGGTGTCCCCCTCCCCTTTGGAATCAGGTAGCCTCAGATGCAATTTGGTGCAATATAGCACACTTCAACACCCACTCCATTTTGTAAACTTAATTTTGTATTTTCACCAGGCCTTAGATGCAATTTGGTGCTCCAAATGAGATTTTTTTTTCTCATTTGGAAATGAAAAAGGGGTTTTCTGACTTGCGAAGCGGGGGGGGGGGGGCGGAATGATACTTCCGCCCCTCCACATTTTTCACTGGGGGCTGGCGCCCCCCAGCCCCCCCCCCGGTTCCTACGCCCTTGTTGATGTTACACACAATAAAATGCATATTTCTCTGAAAATTTTGGGTGACAAAAGCCTTTCATAAGTGCCACCATTTTACATGTAGGCATCACCAGGATTCCAAAAAAATTCAATAGGGGAGGGGGACACCCCCTCCCCTTATACCCCTTCCCCAGGACGGTGATTCGTGGCATGGACCAGCATTTGCCTTCTCAAGAGTTGGGAGCTGTGTAAATGTATGAGCATGAGGATTTACAGTTTAACACCATTTTGCAGTTACAGGCTGGTTCTAAGAAATTTATAACCTATGAGAAATAAAATTTCTTGAGAAAGATGATCCCAACTTTGTTTTATAAATATTTTAGAAAATTACACCTGGGAAACATTTGTTTTAGAAGTAAATTAATATCACCATTGTACACTTTTGTCGCACCAAATTGCATCTGAGGGCATTCAGCAATAGAACATTTTCCAAAGAGGGGGCACCCCCTCCCCTTAGACCCCTCCCCCATATCACTCTAATGCCACTTTGGCCCCTCCCAAACGAGGGCCCTGGATCCGCCAGTGTATAGACCCCAACATAACTATCACGGAAAAACGCTTCTTGGGAATCGACCTGCCTTGTTCGTAAAATTACTTCTTTTTACCAATTAGTCTGCAACTCCTGCCACATACTTTTCCTATATGAGGGTCTTTGTGTGAACGCTGTATGATTAACTACACTGTAGGCATGAACATATTTCCAAACAGTGTTTACACGAAGAGCCTAATGGTGTTAAGAAGCTATGCAGGCTAATCTTAGAGCGTGAGGTGGATTTACGACCGTGTAGGTCGATTACATAATCACAAAACTTTCCTAGATAAAGCGTGCTATAATTGGAGCCAATAATGCAGTTCTATAAGGAAGTACAAAAGATATCAATTTACATATAAAATAATAGTTAATATGTTTGATTCCATTATCGTTCTCTTTTAGTTTTATAAAGCTAAAATAAAATGTTTTGATTGGGTTATAAAAAGTCATAAAACTATTGATTAAACATTAAACATTAACTGTAGTGATGTGATCATCAATTTAACTTTAACATTAAAGAAGCATTCCAGATATTAATATATTTAAAGAGTTAATAGCTATAGAAACTTGACTACAGCTCAATATTTTCTTTTTCCTTGTTAATCAAAATAAAATAAAACTGTTAGCAAACTGCTTATCCACTAGAGAGCCTGTGTAATAGAATGTGTAAAAGTAAGTTGGCCTGACGTTTCGATCCAAGCAGGATCTTCTTCACAGGCTAAATGACAAGTAACAGTATAACAGAAGGGACAAAGTACTTAGAAAAGCAAAACTAAAATTCTGTATAAATTCAACCTTTAAAATATGATTCTGTAAAAAGTATACTCTGAAGATATATCTACTCTATAAAACAGTAAACTAATATTACAGTAAACCTTTATTTCGTTTATTGGTTTCATATGTATGGTTTCATATATTAGTTTCATATATTCGTTTCATATATATATATATATATATAGTTTTACTAATTTGCAGCCTACATGGAACACAGCAGAAAAATGAAAGAAGCAATGTATTTGAGTTTCAGGGGGATGAAGTAGGTTCCATCTGAATTTTCTCAGTGGTGTTTTCGTCACTGTTAACATTTTGATTTCCTTTGGGGTTTTTGGAACTCGATGAACCTGTGGATCTAGTATTGGAACTTTTGTTAACTTTGTATCCTCCAGTCTGCCCAAAAATTAACCTCCATTCCATTTGGACTTCCTGGTTTCTCACACAGAAGAGGAGAAAGATGAATAATCCTTGCAGGGAGTTGCAGATGAGGAAGAGGAGGTTAAATATAAACTGGGCACCACCTATTGCAAAGAATCCAAACAGCCAGGCGAGACCCAGCAGCATCAAGATGGAGATGGCGTTTTGGATGCGTTTAATGTTTTCTTTCCTGGGATCATCCTTCTTGAACTGTGGGCGACATGTGATTTGTTTGATTATTAAGACAAACATGACCAGATTGAACACCAGCATGACAGCGATGAACAGAACAACACCAATGTAAAATGTCATGGTACCTGTTTGCGGAAAACAGCTGCAGGAGAGAGAGGATCAGATGATGTAAAAAAAATCACTGACCTTATAAATAGATGAAACAGTTGCTATATAGCTGAGGATATTTAAGAGCACCGTTTCCCTAAGTAATGGTTTGTGTGAGGATAAACAGGACCAGCTCTTTCTTTGTTGTAACAGATAAAGAATCTACCCTCTGCCTTTAATCCTCTCTTTGTCCCTCCACAGTTTATCTCCTTCCTCTCCTCTTCCCCTGTTGCTTTCTTTTCACCATCCATTGTCTACTTTTAATCCCATTTCATCCATCTCATTGTGTTCACCATGCTCATTAACCTGTCTGTATTCTGTGCGTGTTTTTGTCCCCTCTGTTACTGTAACTTGTCATTTAGCCTCTGAAGAAGATCCTGCTAGGATCGAAACGTCAGGCCAACTTACTTTTACACAGATAAAGAACCTGCCTGAACTTAGTAATCCACTGATGGTCATAAATAGAAGACCTTCCCCAGTGTGTGTGATCCCTAGATGTTTGTTAACAGCCGAATGTCCCAACTGTTTGTGGTCAATACATCTTCATCAATCGCAGATATAACCTATTGTTTATATGGTCCATGCATGTTTATGATCAGCAGCATTAGCCTATTGTTTGAGGTCCATGCATGTTTATGATCAGCAGATTTAACCTATTGTCTATGGCCCATGCATGTTTATGATCAGCAGATTTAACCTATTGTTTGAGGTCCTTGCATGATTATGATCAGCAGATTAAACTTTTGTTTGAGGTCTATGCATGATTATGATCAGCAGCAGATTTAACCTATTGTCTATGGCCCATGCATGTTTATGATCAGCAGAATTAACCCATTGTTTGAGGTCCATGCATGTTTATGATCAGCAGATTTAACCTATTGTTTATGGCCCATGCATGTTTATGATCAGCAGCATTAACCTATTGTCTATGGCCCATGCATGTTTATGATCAGCAGAATTAACCTATTGTTTGAGGTCCATGCATGTTTATGATCAGCAGATTTAAGCTATTGTTTATGGCCCATGCATGTTTATGATCAGCAGCATTAGCCTATTGTTTGAGGTTCATGCATGTTTATGATCAGCAGATATAACCTATTGTTTGAGGTCCATGCATGTTTATGATCAGCAGATTTAACCTATTGTTTGAGGTTCATGCATGTTTATGATCAGCAGATATAACCTATTGTTTGAGGTCCATGCATGTTTATGATCAGCAGATTTAACCTATTGTTTATGGCCCATGCATGTTTATGATCAGCAGATATAACCTATTGTTTGAGGTCCATGCATGTTTATGATCAGCAGATTTAACCTATTGTTTGAGGTCCATGCACGTTCAAAAACAGCAGAATTAACTTAACATTACATTAGCACTCTTGAAATATATTCCCTCTCACTAAAGTATTAAATGTGTAATTAAATACTCCTTGAAATATATGCCAAATTATTTGGAAGGTTGATCAAAACAACAACTCTCACAAGCTAAAAATTGGGAGCAAGACTGAAGGTCATTAACAGAGGAACTGCAATCTATCAGGATGTTACTTACTAATCTCCTCTGTAATTTACTGACTTCACAGCGACCGATACTACCACAACCACAAGAGGAAGACCTGTCAAAAATGAATGTAACAGTTTATTAAGTTTAGATTTCATTAACTGATCTTGCATAGGGTGCATCATACTTCCAAACTGTCCATTACTTTGTAAATTACAGATTGCAAAGAGGATCCAGTTTGTCACTCTGGATATTTGAGGTAATTTTGTGGTTTAACCCTTTGAATCAATATCACATGAATCACTGGCCCTCAAACATTGTGTGTTCCCTCCCCCTCCCCCCCCCATCACCATAGATATGAACCCTATTGCACCTCCTCTGAATATATGGAACTTAAATACTTATACAAATCATGATTACCCCATGCAACCAAAGCTGCCTTCTTCATAAAATGTTGGACACCTGAGTTAAAGACTTTAACGAACAAGAGATACATGTTCATCGCTTCTACACACATCCATGCAACAGTGGCGAGACAGAAGTAGTGAATGAGGGCACCAAACATGATGCAAACAACTTCCAGATTTGCACGGTTAATCCCGATCAAGAATGAAAGGTAGAGACCAAGGAGAGCAAAGCAGAGATTAATTAAAATCTGCTGAGGTTGCTTGGACCGGAGTTTCCTGAAAGAGAAAGAAACATGTCTTTGTATTAATCCGACATGAGTTGAAGTGCAACATTAATCTTGATATGTTGAATACAGTTCAAACTACACTGCTACCAGTTCAGGTTCTATTTCCATAATATTAGCATAGTATTAGCATAATATTAGCATAGTATTAGCATAAAGCCCAAAATGTAAATATAAGATATTTATTGCCTCAACTAAAAGGACAACCTGAATGTTAACGAGGATGAAATTAAAAGAAAGTACTTTGGTTGAGTTATTAAATTTGTTAAGACAAATGGATAATATTTAGGCCTGCATTACAGAACCAATCACGATCATCATCAATTTAGCCCTAAAGGAGCATGTCAGAGATTTAGTATAAAGCTGATATCAATCTTGGAAACCAGAATAGCTATAGGCCTAAAGAAACACTATTAGCACTCCCATCACACCCCTCCTCCTTTTTCCTTTATTATAATGACAAACCAAGATCAAAAGTCTGCCTAAATTAAGTCATCCATCAAAAGATTATTTAACCTCTTTTGCTTCAAATAGGCTAGACAGACAAAGCTTGGTCAGTTATGGCCAATTTTTATCTTCATTTTGGTTACAGACTTTTGCAGCAAATTGAATTTTTTACCCATTGAAAGATATTTTCAATACACTGAAATCATGCAAACCTTCAGCATTAATGAAGATACAGGTAGTATATGTATGAACATACACCCTGTATGTACATATATGTACATACAGGGTGTACGTACATATATGTACATACAGGGAGTATGTACATATATATATGTAGGCCTACATACAGGGAGTATGTACATATATGTACATACTCCCTGTATGTACATATATGAACATACACCCTGTATGTACATATATGTAGGCCTACATACAGGGTGTATGTACATATATGTACATAGTCCCTGTATGTACATATATGAACATACACCCTGTATGTACATATATGTAGGCCTACATACAGGGTGTATGTACATATATGTACATACAGGGAGTATGTTCATATATATATGTAGGCCTACATACAGGGAGTATGTACATATATGTAGCCAGTTATGTGCTGATGGTTATGACACTTTAAACATATTAAAGACTTACTTGATGGCACAGAATGTTACTATGGTGATGACAAGGGCAAAAACTGACACCACACATCCAATGATACTCAGAACATCAAGAACAACATTATCGATATCTCCCTGTATGTCCTGTCATCAATTAAAAACAAAGAAAAACTAAATGAAATGACTATAGTCACACGCGGCAGTGATCAAACATGTGAACTAAAATCGTGATCAATTTGAACTATTGAAATAAAAGGTATATGAATCATATTGGAGCCAAATAAAAGCAATAGAAGGTTAAATTCTAAAGTATCAGTTTTGATCCTATGCTTAACTGGTGTTTGATGCTATGCTTAACTGGTGTTTGATGCTAAGATTAACTGGTGTTTGATGCTATGCTTAACTGATGTTTGATGCTATGCTTAACTGGTGTTGATGATATGCTTCACTGGTGTTTGATGCTATGCATGGTGTTTGATGCTATGCCTAACTGGTGTTTGATGCTATGCTTAACTGATGTTTGATGCTATGCTTAACCGATGTTGATGATATGCTTAACTGGTGTTTGATGCTATGCATGGTGTTTGATGCTATGCTTAACTGATGTTTGATGCTATGCTTAACTGGTGTTGATGCTATGCTTCACTGGTGTTTGATGCTATGCATGGTGTTTGATGCTATGCCTAACTGGTGTTTGATGGTATGCCTAACTGGTGTTTGATGCTATGCTTAACTGATGCTTGATGCTATGCTTAACTGGTGTTTGATGGTATGCCTAACTGGTGTTTGATGCTATGCTTAACTGATGCTTGATGCTATGCTTAAGTGGTGTTTGATGCTATGCTTAAGGAGTGTTTTATGCTATGCTTAACTGGTGTTTGATGCTATCCTTAAACTGGTGTTTGATGCTATGCTTAACTGATGCTTGATGCTATGCTTAACTGATGCTTGATGCTATGCTTAAGTGGTGTTTGGTGCTATGCTTAAGTGGTGTTTTATGCTATGCTTAACTGGTGTTTGATGCTATCCTTAAACTGGTGTTTGATGCTATCCTTAACTGGTGTTTGATGTTATGCTTAACTGGTGTTTGATGCTATGCTCAACTGGTGTTTGATGCTATCCTTAACTGAAGCTGAAGGAGTGGGTGTGGCCGTAGAGCCGTAAAAAGTTCAAACCACTCAAAAATGATGCCAGATAACATGAATGTTTACCAATTGTAAGCAATAAGTAACTTACAGTAAGTTTCAACTTTATACTGTTTCATTTTTAAAAGCTTTAATTAACCATGTAACACACAGACCCTCATGAAGAATTGATTGTCTCAATTTGGTTGAACATGCATACTTTTAGTAATGGAATGGCTCTCTACTTATATGTATATATCGTTCCTTAATTTATCTGACTGCCGAGATGCATTGCAATTTGTCTACTAGTAGTTAGGATCTGCAACACTATCATGAATGAGTTAAGCAAAGATAGAAACTACTACTACTACTAGAACTAGAAAAATAAAGCTCTCAGAGACACAGAAGCTTTCCCTGCATAAATTTCGATCACTTACCACAAGTATGGCGAAGTTTGTGAGATGATTACATCTACACTCTACAATAGGATCATCCGACTCATCATCTGGACCAGACGCCAACTCACACCCCTCTGAGGACCAACCCCCATACCCACCTGCCAACTGAAAATCCCAGAAAACACATCGCCTGTCATCACTAACACCCTTCAACTGAGAATGTCAAAGAAAAGGAAAACATTTCATCAATTTCATAATACCACAAATATTAAATTCTCATTACAATAAACTTCATAATACCACAACAGCTTGTATCAATTGCTCGTTATATTAAACTTTATAATACTACAACAGTTTATATAAATTGCTCGTTATAATAAACTTCACATGTTAACAGACGTTCCTTATCTTTATTCCAAACAAGAATCTAACATAAACTGCAATTTGTTTTTCACCTAACCTTTACTCGTATTTGGCTCAGACTCAAAGAGTAAATCTAGATCATAAACTATTAAGAGTGACAAACTTGCCACCAGTTTATGATACAGCTGCTTACTTGGCAGGCAAAGAATCGACTCCATGCATGTAAAGGACTCCTGAATGTCAAGAGCCCTCACGGCATTCTGTTCATAGTTACAGTTTGCATGATACATCATTACACTTAGTCTTTTGACCACAGTTGAAAACCAAAACAACAATTTTCATGATTTAATGTCAGAGTGACTTTCATGGGACCTGAGATTAAAGCATGAATGTCAATATTTATCTCAAGGCCTTCAGAGAGTTGGGGACTTGAAAAAGCTCTTGCTTCTTGGAAACATCCACAAATTACTGATAAAACTGTTTCTTATTCACTCACAGGCAATAAATGAAATCTTGTAACTACTGGACTGCTCAGGTTATCGATGTTCTTTCCTTCAATGGTTGCCCCGACGATGAGACTTTCAACCTCTTCTGTCTGGTTATCTCTGCTGGTAAAGAGATTACTTGTACGATGAATGAGGAAGGTCACAGGAACTGAATCTGATGCATCTGCAGTGTGTTGAAGGAAAAATAAACTTATAGTTATATATAGGTGTAGGCCTACTTATATATAACTATAAGATATGAACAGGCCTCAGCACAATATACTTATAGTATGAGGTTACATACTTATAGTATATAGCCTCAGCATAAAGGATAAACAGCATGTTATGTGGAAGCCCTCCCCCTCGAAAGCACATGACATCATCTCAAACACAGCCTATATTAAACAAAAACAGGCTGGATGTTTCTAAGATATTTGAAAGAATATCATTTCATGAGTTAATTTCTTAGATACACAAAGAGCACTCCACAGAGGCCTTGAGGTAATCACACATAGCACTGATATCACCATATATGTGATCTGATATTTCTTTACCATACTAGATGTCATCTAGCAGAAATATTGGGAGTGTTATAGAGGCCTTGCGGTTATTACACATAGCACTGATCAGCATATATGTGATCTGATATTTCTTTACCATACTGGATGTCATCTAGCAGAAATATTGGGAGTGTTATAGAGGCCTTGAGGTAATCACACATAGCACTGATCAGCATATATGTGATCTGATATTTCTTTACCATACTGGATGTCATCTAGCAGAAATATTGGGAGTGTTATAGAGGCCTTGCGGTTATTACACATAGCACTGATCAGCATATATGTGATCTGATATTTCTTTACCATACTGGATGTCATCTAGCAGAAATATTGGGAGTGTTATAGAGGCCTTGCGGTTATTACACATAGCACTGATCAGCATATATGTGATCTGATATTTCTTTACCATACTGGATGTCATCTAGCAGAAATATTGGGAGTGTTATAGAGGCCTTGCGGTTACTATACACATAGCACTGATCAGCATATATGTGATCTGATATTTCCTTACCATACTGGATGTCATCTAGCAGAAATAGTGGGAGTGTTATAGAGGCCTTGCGGTTATTACACATAGCACTGATCAGCATATATATGTGATCTGATAATATCTTTACCAAACTGGATGTCATCTAGCAGAGTTATTGGGAGCGTTATAGAGGCCTTGACGTCATCAAACAGAGATGGATCAATGCCTCTGTAGGTATCTGTTAGACTTTCTTTCAAGTTGCCTCTGATGGTTCGCTCATCAGAGTTGAAAAAATTCCCAAATGTCATCTCAGATGAAAAATATTCTTTGTCAGCTGTAAACGCTATGGCACCAACAAATCCTCGCACATCTGTAAAGTTCACATCATCCCCTCCTTGATGTAAATTTGTCAGCTGGTTTTCCAAGGCTTGCAGAATTCGTGAGGGTGCTTCCACTGAAACACTCTCCTCATAGGCATTCTCCTCCAAATCTAGAACATTATCAACAATCTCGACAGTGTTACTGGTTACCTGTAAACATGAAATGTAATCATTATTGTTACATTAACTGATTTATAAACACGCTAAGAATTGACAACTAATCAAATTAAGAACGGCTTGGTCTTTAAGTTGCCATAACGATGACATTTACAATTGTTGCTTAATTAATGGCAAGTTATTACCAATGTTGTGAAAATGTTTGTGTTCAAACTAATGAAGAGAGCTTATATATATTATTGGTGACCTAGGCTGTGACCTAGGCTGTTATAGGTGGTTTACTCACTGAATCATCATTTGATGCTTCTTTACACACCTTAGTGTGACCATTTGTGTTTCTTTCAAGAATTTCTTAGTTTAACTTAAAAACCTTCAAGGTAATAAATTTCATTTCAAATTACCTCTGGCGATGAGCTGTTCACATTAGTTATTATCTTGAGGAGTTCTGCAACATGATCCAGATCTCCACCATCAAGATCAACAGTTCCAGTGACATCAGCCACGTCACGAGACACCTGTGTCACATTATCCGCTGTGACTGGATTGTTTTCCAAAGTCTATAAATGGAATCATAATGTAAGAGACACAGACACAGCCTGCTAGGAAGCAACTGATAATAAAGTTGAAGCTCAAAAGAAATATCTGTTTTGATAGAATAAAATTGAGCCATGATAAGCTATAAAGGCATTGACCTCTCAGGCTGTTCTGAGCTGTAATTAGCTCTATTAATTAGTGATTTAGTCATGCAGTGATTTAGCCTTGCATACTCAGATACAGTCAAATAAACACATACATTTGTCAAGCTGTCAATGTTCACTTCCACTGACAATTAAGAACAAGCAAGCAGATGTTAATTCTTTTAAGTCTCAATATGTGTTTGCTGATGAATTTTTGAAAAAAAAACTTCCAAAGCAGATTCAATGTTTCTTATTCTAAATGCACTCTGAACAGGTGGGTTTCATGCCCTGATTGGCGTATGATCTGTTGGACGGGGCTTGCAAATTTTGATTGAAGTTTGTAGAATCGACAGACTCTTAAGACAGTTAATAAATCTGGTGAATTTTAGTTAGCTCAAAATGTTTAACGACAGATAACTCAATACAAATGATGAACATTGATATGTAAGTTGCATAGAACAGTGTCATTTTCACTAAGCTTTTAGTGCAGTAAGCTGGAAAGGTTGAAGTTTAAATTTGAATTTCTACATCCTGAATTTCATGTTACATATGGCTCCTTATAACACAAAAGTTGGTAACCACATACCCTTTGTTCAATAGATGACAAGAGACACATTTCATGGAGGTTGAAGTTAAACACCATCTCCATGCAAGTTAATTTAACTAATCATAATTACCCAACAATCTATAGGTAACACAATATGATTGCACACTGATGAAGTAAGATATTCTCGTTATTATCAAGAAATCGTTGGAAGAGCAAACATATGTTGCCATCATGAGAACTCATTCAGTGCTGTAATCATGCAGGAATTTA
Source organism: Apostichopus japonicus (assembly GCF_037975245.1). Classification (NCBI taxonomy): domain Eukaryota; kingdom Metazoa; phylum Echinodermata; class Holothuroidea; order Aspidochirotida; family Stichopodidae; genus Apostichopus; species Apostichopus japonicus. The sequence goes on along the minus strand of NC_092578.1, from coordinate 19,687,871 downwards.
GGTCCAAAGCTTGTAGCAACTGAACTATCAAGCCCTTAGTTGTTGGGCAATCCTAACTTATCTTATCTATGATAGAGTTATGTGTAAGCAGATACAGAGAACTTTAATCTGCTAGTTTTAAATGCTAGCAATTGATAGTCAGTTACCTCTACAAGAGTCTCAAGAATATCTGTGTCTTCTTCACTCTCCTCTCCATCGAAGCAGTTGTTCAAGACAGGATCCTGCCAGACACTAGGAGACACAAAATTACCTGTGCACATCCTTGTAGCCCTCGGAGATCCCCCTTAAGAAAACAAATGGTCACATAACTCATGGTCACATGGTTCACATGAGTCACAGTAAATATGGTCACATAACTCATGGTCACATGAGTCACAGTAAATGGTCACGTAACTCATGGTCACATGAGTCACAGTAAATGGTCACGTAACTCATGGTCACATGGTTCACAGTAATTGGTCACATAACTCATGGTCACATGGTTCACATGAGTCAATAGTCGAATAACTCATGGTCACATTAGTCACAGTAAATAGTCACATAACTCATGGGCAAATAGTTTATGGTTACATGATTCACAGTAAATGGTCACATAACTCATGGTCACATGGTTCACATGGTTCATGGTCACATCCATGGGCACATAGTTCATGGTTCGCAGTTTGTTCTATTGATTAGAAATGATACAGCTCAGTCTAAAATTACTGTTTCTGATAGATATACAATGAACACATACAATGTAATGGTCTAAAGTTATAAGGCAAAGGGTTTGTGAAACCACAAACAAGTCATTCTTAGCACAGTTACAGCATCTAGATTAATATGTTTCCTGTTATAAAGAGGGATGGCCAAAAGTATTGCAACAAAAGTTTGTTTTGGCAGTCGGTCAATTCAACCTTGACTGGTTACAGCACCTACATTTAGCTGCATATCCATATTCTAGCTATTAACGAAAAGGGATATTATGCAACACTTTCATGCAGATTATCTTTGTGACCTTAATTTGCACATAATTCTGATTGAGCCTAATCAAGTCACGTATGAGAGCTGCTTATTAGTTGGTCATCTTGTGTTTAGAAAGCTACAAACACACATTTAAAAACACACTAACCCAACAAGACAAGTTGATAGCATATATAGTTTACTTAATTGCCTAGCTAACTATGATTAAAGAACTTAAGTTACCTCAATATGATTGAATGGACCGTGGTCATCATTTAAAAGTGGACTCGCATTTTATAAAATGAGTATTTTCAAGGAAAGCTCAACTAGATTCCAGATTTAATGAAAAGATATAAGTGTTACCTGTGGTAGTATATCCCGGGCACAGCTCCACTGACTGGGCAGTCTGGGATATCTCAGATTTTAGGAATGTTAATTGACCAGCCAAAGTGTTATTAAGACCCTGTGCCGCACAAAATGCTAAAGGAAAAAATAAAGAAATATTTATAGTCTTTATAGTATTAATTGGCACCTGGACTGAGGGCTGGATAAAATATTTTGCTGTAGTCATTCCGATACATATGATTGAGTGTGTGCATGCATCTTTGAGCTTTAAAGCCTAGCTGGTTTATATATAGCCTTGTGAACAGACACTAGATGTACCAACACATAAGTCTATGGTGCTAGCTAGTGTAGGTCAGTACTAATTAACTGCAGATACCACTTGTCATAAAGTTGCACCCTTTGGGAAATGAAATATTACTTGTTTTGTTTTAACACAATTTAACATAATATTAATAGAGAGAGTTGATTGCACAATATATTGGTATTTAGTGTTTCAGTGTTTAAAATTGCACATGTGTGACTTTGGAGATCAAAGAGGATATAAAGGTCAAATTAAATCCCATTTCTTGAGAACTGATTGATGTCAACACTTACAAGTACTTTGGAAGGAAACAGACTGGTTATCAATAGTTATATTGTTCCCAATAGATCCGAGGAGATATTCAACCAAAGTATTCTTTGCCTCCTCCACTGTTGCAGCCATCGCCAGGGTTACTAGTGCTTCAACTACAAAACCGCCAGACCTTTGAACTATGACATCAGTAATATCTTCAATATCTGCAGACTCCAAGAGGGATGATGCAATCTAATGACAAACATAAGAAAGCAAAAAAAATGTAATATTAAGGATATTTAATGGAAGTTGTGATCATTTTCTGTAAACCTGCAGCATAAACAATTCAAGTTCTTGGCTGGCTTGAAAAATCAGTTTGATTAGAAATGACAGAGCAGTAATCAATTATAAAGCAAATGAATTGTTTCAAAATTAATAAAATTGACTAGAGACAAATGATCCCTCACTTGGGGACAATAAAATATTCCATGCAGATTACAACAGCTAGTCTATCTAAATTATGTTGCCCCTGTTTTCAAGTGTTGTTTACTTGAAATTGCCAAGAACGTATATTGATGAAAACTTGTAACCAGTACGGAGAGCCAAACGTTCCATAAATGTCGAAAAAGAAAGTGAAGTGTCGAAGTTAATATATATATGTCCAATTCGATATCAACATGTTACAATTCGATATCAACATGTTACAATTCCATATGAACATGTCGAAACAAAATACAATATGTCATTGCGTCTATCAACATGTAAAATGCAACATCAGCATGTCGACAACTTGTAACAGCATGACACGTACTACACTGGTCATGTCAACATTGCTTGCTAGATACAATATTGATGTCATGCTATAATTTTGGAACATCGGCGCGCCATTGTTTTGTTAATGCCCAAAACTGTACGTCAAGATTTATATGAGAATGCCCAAAACTTGTGTCAGCATGTTGAGAGAAGGAAATAAAATATTCAAGCCAAAGGGATCACGTTGATGCCTTAGTGCAATTTTTGGGCCCTTTTTTCGATTTACTGCAAATTTATCCTCTACCATGGCCCAGACAACCTCAAGGGTCCATGGCCCACCCATGATTTAATCATGTGCAAAGACACAAGGATAATTCCTGTAGTTGCATTGGACCCTTTATACATTGGAGAAACCAAAAAATACCATCTACGACTTTTATCTCTACCGGGCCCCAGACAACAGCCATAAAGGGCCTATGGCCCACACATGATTTGATTATGTTAACAAAAAGCAGGATAACTCTTTTAGAGGTGTTGGCTCTATTGAACATTGCGGTATTCAAAAATACCAACGAATTCATATTTTAACTGTAACAGGGCCCATGCAGCAACCTCAAAGGCCCAATTGCCCACACAGGAATTAATCATGTAAAAATAGACAAAGGTATTTTGTTTCGACATGTTCATATGGAATTGTAACATATATTGTATTGGACATATATATATATTAACTTAGACACGTCACTTTCTTTTTCGACATTTATGGAACGTTTGGCTCTCCGTAAACTGGGCCAGAAATGACTTGACTGCCATCATTAAGGCATGATGTCACAAGGGCAAATGTTTTGAATATGTCATTTTAATAATATTGGATGAATTTGACATTACAATCTTCCCTGCCTATAGCTAATACTACCAGAATCCCTGAGAGATTGAATATCTTACTAAGTTGGTAATGCTAGCCATACTGCATGCTCCTCTGCACAACTTCATGATTAAACATAGGCTATTGTGTTATATTTCAGTGGTCAAGCCAACTTCACACACAGGAGTGCTGGCAATTAGAGCACTTGTGTCTACAATCATAGGGTGACTGGTCAATTTAATTAGGTGTGCTCAAGAATGAATCCTCATGGCAGTATTTGGGGTAGTTTATGCTATCAAGTAACAATTAGTGATGCTCAAGTGAAGTTGAGGACTGTTTTTCTTCGAGGCAGGCTTGACTGTCAGGGACAATTATGCAGGTAGGGCTTTACATATTATGCAATATTTTAGATGGGAGTATCCTCTTAATAAAAAAACAACTTTTAGATATACTATTTCACTGTAATCAAGAAACATTATTTTTCCAAATGATTCACTCACTCTGTGGTTGCTATAAAGATAAAATCATAGACACTATGAAGTAAAAAGATTCAAAAACTGACCAGATACAAAAAGAAATTTTCAGCAAAGTTTTCAAAATAATAATTAGTTTTCTCACCAGTTGTCAACTCCTTTATTTCTTGATAATATTATCTTCATATAGTCTAATGGAGTTATTAATATCCTTCATAGTTATTTATCTGTTGCCATGCCTTGTAATTGATACACCCTTCTGCTCTACAGATACATATATAAAACCATCTGACTGAATTCAACTATGCATTTATTGTCTGCAGGATCATCTGGGGGAGTGAATAAAGATGATTGGCTAGCACATTCTTAATTGACAACATTTTGTATCAAGTAGATATGAATTCTTTTAAATGACAAATATTTGATGTACATTAAAACGTACCCCTTCTTGAACAACACTAATATTGGCACTGAAGAAAGTGCTGGTTGGGTCAGCTATCTCATCAGAATAAACCAGATTGTCAAACCTCATCTCCAGTAGATATGTGTCTCTGTCTTCAGGAGTAACCAAATAAGAGAATGAATTATAACATACAAGACATGATACAACTCAAGTTGCTAGCATAAAGAAGGTATCAAATTAACTAAACTAAAACCTCATTAACATACAGAGCTGTGTAGAGATTTGAATCTTGAACTATGACCCTTTAACATTAAAATCTATTTTTAAATTACCGCATCAAAACAACGGTACTGCTTCACCAGCAATTTTAAACATCTCTTCATGCTTGCTATCCTCAGTTTTGATCTTATCAACTTATTAAAGTAACATTTCTATATGATTCCTCTAATGAACAGTGAGTACATCACACCTCAGTACCACTCCCTGCTCCACTGAAGCCTAAACCTAGATCTGGAAACTGGTACAGAGTTACAGAGTTAAAGGGTGTGAAGGCTCGCGCAAAAAGAAACGTCTAATGCCGGTAATCTGGCCTAGTTTCAAATGAGGTGTAACAGAAGTGTTAGACACCACCATCGATCCCAGAAATTACAAACACAGATTGCTACCATCGGTAATAAGACACTAGTGTACATGCAGTCAGTACATACAGCTGCGGTCAATACCCACAGTACTGTGTACATAGCAGCGTGGACATATCAGGTCTAGATAAAAGATAACAAGGTATCACGTTTTATTACTGTACTGTCTGCATTTTGTAGCGACACGAACAAAACGTCACTTGCAAGCAACGGAAAGTTAACTTTTTCAGATGGCCACACATGGTTTGGGCAGAGACTTCAATGCCTTTAAAGTACATGTACTCTAGATATATATGTTGGATAATTTGTTTTATATTATTCAATTTCACTTTGGCTTTTGATTAAATATAAAATACCTAACAACAAAACTAGTACTGGGTCACTGTCTGCAAAAGAATCTCCATAAGCTCCACCTCCCTGAGCTCTGCAGAAATAAAATCCCTGATCTCTTGCATCAAGGTCAGAGAAGCTTAAGACATTGCCTGTGATGGATGTAGGATTATCTCCATTTAATCCCTTCTTGTACCATATGATACTAGCTGTATAGTCTCCCTCACAGCTAGTGTGCAAGGAACCACCAGCTGGAGATGCTAACATCTGGTCAGGGTGCACTGTGATGGCAGGCTCTGTAGAATAAACCAGGAGAAAATACTCTACGATAATGTCATTACATTAGTGAAGGTCATCGTTTTACATCTCGACAGGATTAATGCGGAGTGAGAAATAATTGAACTACACTGGCTACTGTATTAAGCAGGCTGTGAATTAAGCTTCCAATAAACTACCATAGATGTACTATATGTGATTAAACCAAACATTCAAACAAACTGACCTGGAAATTACTAAACAAGTTTGAAAAGAGCAAGTATATTTAAAAGAATATTGAACAACATTGAGATTCCAACCAATAACGGAATAAAGTTGCAATCCCATTTCACAATGCTAACAATGGAATCCATGCAATAACTTTCATACTGTGTGGACAACAAATTAGTTTCATGATATGTGATTGTTTGCCCATGCATGCACCCCTCCCCCTACTATCAATACTACCTTCTGATTGTTTGCCCATGCATACACCCCTCCCCCTACTATCATTACTACTCTAGCTTCTGATTGTTTGCCTATGCATACACCCCTCCCCCTACTATTATTACTACTATACCTTCTGATTGTTTGCCCATGCATACACCCCTCCCCCTACTATCAATACTACTATACCTTCTGATTGTTTGCCTATGCATACACCCCTCCCCCTACTATCAATACTATTCTAGCTTCTGATTGTTTGCCCATGCATACACCCCTCCCCCTACTATCATTACTACTATACCTTCTGATTGTTTGCCCATGCATACACCCCTCCCCCTACTATCATTACTACTATACCTTCTGATTGTTTGCCTATGCATACATCGCTCCCCCTACTATCAATACTACTATACCTTCTGATTGTTTGCCCATGCATACACCCCTCCCCCTACTATCATTACTACTCTAGCTTCTGATTGTTTGCCCATGCATACACCCCTCCCCCTACTATCATTACTACTATACCTTCTGATTGTTTGCCCATGCATACACCCCTCCCCCTACTATCATTACTACTCTAGCTTCTGATTGTTTGCCCATGCATACACCGCTCCCCCTACTATCAATACTACTCTAGCTTCTGATTGTTTGCCCATGCATACACCCCTCCCCCTACTATCATTACTACTCTAGCTTCTGATTGTTTGCCCATGCATACACCCCTCCCCCTACTATCATTACTACTCTAGCTTCTGATTGTTTGCCCATGCATACACCGCTCCCCCTACTATCAATACTACTCTAGCTTCTGATTGTTTGCCCATGCATACACCCCTCCCCCTACTATCATTACTACTCTAGCTTCTGATTGTTTGCCCATGCATACACCCCTCCCCCTACTATCATTACTACTCTAGCTTCTGATTGTTTGCCCATGCATACACCCCTCCCCCTACTATCATTACTACTATACCTTCTGATTGTTTGCCCATGCATACACCCCTCCCCCTACTATCATTACTACTCTAGCTTCTGATTGTTTGCCCATGCATACACCCCTCCCCCTACTATCATTACTACACTAGCTTCTGATTGTTTGCCCATGCATACACCCGTCCCCCTACTATCATTACTACTATACCTTCTGATTGTTTGCCCATGCATACACCCCTCCCCCTACTATCATTACTACTATACCTTCTGATTGTTTGCCTATATGCATACACCCCTCCCCCTACTATCATTACTACTATAGCTTCTGATTGTTTGCCTATGCATACACCGCCCTCCCCCTACTATCATTACTACTATACCTTCTGATTGTTTGCCTATATGCATACACCCCTCCCCCTACTATCATTACTACTATAGCTTCTGATTGTTTGCCTATGCATACACCCCTCCCCCTACTATCAATACTACTATACCTTCTGATTGTTTGCCCATGCATACACCCCTCCCCCTACTATCATTACTACTATAGCTTCTGATTGTTTGCCCATGCATACACCCCTCCCCCTACTATCAATACTACTATACCTTCTGATTGTTTGCCCATGCATACACCCCTCCCCCTACTATCATTACTACTATACCTTCTAATTGTTTGCCCATGCATACACCCCTCCCCTACTATCAATACTACTATACCTTCTAATTGTTTGCCCATGCATACACCCCTCCCCCTACTATCAATACTACTATACCTTCTAATTGTTTGCCCATGCATACACCCCTCCCCCTACTATCAATACTACTATACCTTCTGATTGTTTGCCCATGCATACACCCCTCCCCCTACTATCATTACTACTATACCTTCTAATTGTTTGCCCATGCATACACCCCTCCCCTACTATCAATACTACTATACCTTCTAATTGTTTGCCCATGCATACACCCCTCCCCCTACTATCAATACTACTATACCTTCTAATTGTTTGCCCATGCATACACCCCTCCCCCTACTATCAATACTACTATACCTTCTGATTGTTTGCCCATGCATACACCCCTCCCCCTACTATCATTACTACTATTACTACTACTGCCACAATGTTGGTTCTTTCCATCAGGGATCAGACTACACATAGAAATGATATTTGAGTCCAAGGAAATTATAGGTTATCAGTATTTGCCATAGGTTACCAATAATTGTTTTTGTTCTACAAATACAAATCATTCAAGAGAAAGGGTTAACTTTAATGTCATTAATTTTCTTCTTGTTGTTGTAGGATTTGCTGTGATTGGGTTCAGTAATACAAAAGTGAAAGCATGACCACAGCTGACCATTTTTGGACAATCTATCATATTTTAGGGCTACACAGATGACCTTTAAATTGCATTCTTGAAGGTCACTGTTAATGCAACTTTAGTCTGCCATTTCTTTGAGACTTCAAATCTTGTTTTGAACTTGAAATGAATATTTGATTTGGATTTTATGGGGTTACCTCCTAATGCATTGACAGGGCATTTGCTGATAGCTTCAAGGCGAACCCAAGGCTTCTTTTCTTCGAGCTCTGGAATAAAAAGTTGATTTGGACAGCTCATGTCTATGACTTTCCTGAATTCATCCAAACTGCAAGATACATTACACTCGAGGAATCCCACCTCCATAGTTAGGTCTGGTTGGTTATTTCCACCACTTCCATCATAACTATAGTCCGCAAAACCCAGATCTTGGCTCAGTATATTCACAGCTCTTACATCAACAGTCAGTTCAGTTCTGCCCAATATCAATAGAGGGGGTAGTACAGTAACTCTAGCATCCCCCTTCGACTGATTACAGGTAATTCTCTCATACACATTTGTGTGCAACAGGTTTCCAAATCCTCGTTTGAATCTTTCCATCCGGTCTCGGTTAATGGATCTGATTTCAATCTCTAAATCCAAGACTGCAGGCCTATTCTGGTCTATTTCTAGTGATGCACAAGGTATTTTAATGTTGTATAGTACTGTCCCATCAGCAGCTGAGATAATGTTACCAATGTTGAAAACTTCATTTATAACTGACATACAAGCTTCTACAGATGCAGTATCTGTCAAAGCTGTTTGACACTGAGGAGAATCTGAAATTAAAAACACAGAGGATACAATCATTTAGAATTATTGAAATGGCATTGCATGAATTGGTATGGTTATTATAAAACTTACTGGTTTATATATTTACGAGTGACCCACTTACCTGTCTCCCCACAACCTAAGCACCGCATTCTACCGTGTCTAGTATGCCCTGGTAATCTTTTAACACTGTACACCCTCACTGACCCTTGTGACCTCCTTCATTTTGAGACCACTTCTTCCCAAAGTGGCCCCTGACGCCTCCAGGCGGAGGGTGGAACCCACCCCGAACAGTCGGGGTGGGGGTCCGCCCTCCGTCACCCCGTAGGCGTGCCTCCCCCTACACTTACAGAGGCCTAATTGAACAAGGGGACGAGGCCCATACTACCTTAGATGGTAAAGAGTAACCTGGTATACCAAACTAAGGAAACAACACTCACTGATAGACAAGTAGCCGCAGGCGACCCAGGGGGTGGCGATGTCTATCGACGAGAACACGAGTGGAGGAGTCATGACCGCGCTCCCCCGTCCGGCTGCGTCCCACCTCCCTCGGGGGAGGGTGGCAGGAAATGGAGACAGGTAAGTGGGTCACTCGTAAATATATAAACCAGTAAGTTTTATAATATTTACTTCGTTCCCCACTTACCTGTCTCCCCACAACCTAAGCACCGAGTGGCACTGCCTGATGGTGGGAGGCCCAAGGGGTGGGACCCCCGGAGCTCGTACCATCGAGCGACCAAAGCCAAACCGGCCTGTGATATGTCCGATAAGTAGCAGGCGACAAAGCAATTGGAGTCTTCCACGCCGTCGTCTTGCAGATGTCCACTATCGGAAAGCCTGCGAACAGGGCTGTAGAAGCAGTGAAACCCCTGCTGTTGTGAGCCATGGATCTGCCTGGACCTGTAACCAGAGGGTGGATGGTTTCCACCAAACAGCGGGACAAGGTATCCTCCCAGGATGCTGAGTGGGGCACTCGAAGGAGGAAGAACAGAGATGTCGAAGTACCCAAGAGATCTTGTGTTCTGTTGAGGTACCACTTCAGTGCCCTAACGGGAAACCATACTGTAGTCTGTTCTCGGGGATCAAAGAGGTCTTGATCTCTGGGATGATGATGTCTCCCGGTAGGAGAGCCCAAACCTGGTTCTAGCGAAGAAGGAGGGGTCGAGAACTATCAGCACCCCACAAACCGTAGAACTGAAGGCACCTTAGTCAAGGCGTGCCGTTGTTGCCTGGCGTGGAGCCGTAGAGGAAGCCCCTGATGGAAGGCAGCAATAGCCGAACGATAGTTCTTGATTGTCGAAACCCTGCCTCCCTTCTTGGAACAGTGTGAGTAAGGAGTCGGCGATCAAGGTTAGAAAGGCCATGGTAGGCAGAGTCTGTCTCGTTCGGCATACTCCGAATCTCCGTAGGCAGAAAACGTAAGTCGCCATGGTTGTTCTCACTCTGGCGGCCAAAGTCCTTTCTGTCTAAGGGAACACCAGACAATTTCCAGGCATCTAATTGTAGGCCCTTGCTGTCCGGGTGAGCCAGCGCCCCTGTCTATGGGACAACCGACTCCGGCAGGAACGCCGGCTCGTCCGCGAGGAGCTGGAGAACTTTTGCCTGAACTAGGGTCAGCGGGGCCACTATGATGGCTGATCATGCAAAGAGGGGGAAGATGTAAGCTTCCGGTCCGTTTCGCGACAGGGACCTGGCGTTATGTGGAAGGCCTGCGGGTGGGACCGCCTGAAACAAAGATGAGCCGCCCATTGTTGCCCTGTGTTGCAATCAGGTCTATCAGAGATCTGCCGAACATGTGGTAAAACCTTCCTTCATGTTCGTTGCGAAAGGGTCCACTCGTCGGGGTGGAGCTGTCCCCTGGGCATAGCATCGAAGTAAATAAAGCAATATTTTGTGTTGCAGTTATACAAAATATATACCATATTAAATATCTATATACCAAGATACATATTAGAAAGTTAACCTAAAACCTACAAACTGACAAGATGAAATTATATATCAACTTGGATTAAGCAGAAACAATAAATTCATTATTTAAAAGTTGTCGTAAACTTTCTCTCTATGATAGCTAGTGAAAAGCTTGTAACTTCAAAGAGGGATCATAATATTTTTAACAAACATATTCAGAGGCAGACTGCAAAGAGAGAAAGATGGGGGGGGGGGGATAAATAAATTTTCAAAAACATCTTTAGACAATTCAATAAGTAATATGTTATAGTTATAATTTGGAGTATCAAAATGTTTGTGTAACCAGCATCTCTTATTTACATTGAAGGGTGTGGAAATATGAGATTAATATCATCTCTTAGTGAAAAATTTGAAGGTTATTGAATATTTGAGTAATATATGACTGACTGCAATGTTGCAGGTTGACACTGTAGTGAAGTGAAATTTTGTAGTGTGCACCCGTTGTATTTACATGTCTTACGTAATAGTTCGTAACAGTCAGTTGTAGCGTTAGTTGTTTCCACGTGTATTGTTCAGTTCTGTATACGTCGTTTTAATGGCAGCATCGTCCCTGCAGAGCTCCGGGGCTTCGCCTAGTTATCCCTTTCATAATTTGTTAATTTTTACTTAATCTGGATCGTTAATTGTCCAGAAATACTCTATATCCTTACTACCTGGAGTCCGTGAGGAGATGTCACCCTTCTCAGAGGCAGGATGCCTCATGCAGGTTTTTGGATGGTTTGGCATCTGGCTCGAAGTCATTGGTTTCCAAGATGGCGGACCTACTACAGTATAGCGAGCTAGCGTTGATGGAGTCTCGATGTCCGCGAGCATGGAGAGCTTCCTGTACCGCGAGCGAAGAGTCTTCTTCTTCTTTATCGCGAGCGAGCTGACTTCAGTGTAGTAAGAGTTTAAGTCATACATATTATTATTGTGTTTAAATGCCGTACGTACCCTTATTGTAAGTTGATCGAATAGTAGTTGTAATTGTTGCTCCTCTGGCTAGGTTGTACTTGACCGTACAGAGTACGTATGTTAGGTTGTGTTTTGGACCTTGGTCCTATGGGTTTATAGCGTGCGTTGTGTACACTGTGTAGATCAGTGGTTGTGTATTGTTAAGCACGTGTTAGTATTGCGTACCTTTTATACTGTGGTGTTACAGTACAGGTATATATTGAGTTTTAGTATACTGTAGAGTGACAGTACCGGTTAGGTTGAGTTTATATCCAGAGAGTTATTAACAGTTACGTGTAGTATACAGAAAGTAATTGAAAGTTTATTTATTGTATTGTACTGATTGTTGACAGTTCAGTTGTATTGGAAGATTATTTATTGTACCTGTATTTGAGTATTATACTGCTCGCAGTGTAAAGAGCGTATACTATATTTGTATTTTGTATCTTGAACATGATTGTTACTGTTGGTCACTATAGAGTTGTCTCAGAGCTTGTCCTTCTAATCTTAGCCTTTATGGATAGCTATGGAGTGCCAAGTCTCTTGAGAGTTTGTGGGTTCAGGAGGTGTAAATTCCTGCTGTCTAGGAACAGTACGGTGGAAAGGCCTATAATGAGCTGCAGCGGCATTAGTTGCCCTAGGCTGGCCATTATGAAGGTGTTAAATTCCTCGCCTGGTGACAAACGTTTATTATTATTTATGCAGTTTATTTCATAATGTTCATTTTACATTATTCTTGATACACTTTATACATTTTTATACTGTACTGTACGAGTGCTATGTCGTATTGCAGGGTGATATTATTGAGTATTTATGGTACAGATAGAGTTCTGTAATTGGTATATATTTCACAATTGGAGCATAGGTTCTGTGAATATTTCGTAGTTTCCAAGTATAGATTTTTCCCCGAGTAAGGATAGTTTTAATTAAGATAGTAAAGAGTCCTTTAAGCCAGTTAAGAGTTTATATCAAGCCATTTAATACTGTCATGTGTCATGACTTATTGTTCATTTGTATATTTTCATTATCATTTTCATAGAGTTTGTAATAAATAGTCAGCCGTTGTTTCAACGCAAGAACACTCTTGCCTCCTCATTGATCACTTATGAGTTCGAAGCGAAGGACCCCCAACCGGTAATTTCCCCCCGCAATCCGCGGTTCGCTTCAACACAAAATCACAACCTAATAAATACAGAAAGAAAAGACAACCAGCTCTTAATAATGGCATATATTTATCTGGCCATCTCCATTATTTCTCTTTTTTTGAATTGAAATTGATTTGGCTACATGTTTGCATAAACATGAAAGTAATTTTTTGTTCGCTTTCAGATATTATAAATTAAAGAGGTGAATTCTCTCTTTTTGCTTTTGTGTTGTTACATGGTATATGAAGGTATGTGGCAAGTATATAACTGATTTGTAGAAAAGACATGTGATAACAGTTTGTATAACCTTTGACCTTTCTCCATCTGACTGGAACCCTGAAACAGTTCATTGATACTAACCTATGAGGCTCACTTGTACTGTTTTCTCTTGAAGTAAACTTCCTTGGGATGCCCTGCATGTAACCCTTCAGAAAGATGAGAATTTAAAAAAAGAGAAGGTTGTTAACTGACATAGACACTGTATTCATGGTACTGTATACAGGTATGTAAAAACCTAAAATAAAATATGACAGCAGTTATTGTTCAGAAAATCCTTACAAAAGAGTATCTGTACAATATGCAATTGATGTAGGAAGGAGGATGAGAAGATGCAGAATGGCAGTGTGAAGGAATCTGTAATTAGCTGAGGTTTCAAATATTTACACATTTACTTGAATTCAATTACAAAATATTTCATCAATATCACATATATGAGAACTATAGATCAAAGGTCATGAATATGCAATGTTTTGTAATTTAGATATTTTCCTTCCTTTTTTTTCCGAAACCGACTTTGTATTAATATCTGCTGATGAACAAACTGACTCATTCTTCGCTTACATTTTACTCCCCATACACAAATCCAATCCTATCAAAACTTGTAATAAACAAGAAACAAATCTTTGCATTGCAGGGATCTGGACTATTTTCTAACAAAATGACACAGTTTGTTGGTAAACAGACCATTTGTCATAGCTACATCCTAATATTTTTAATTTGAGATTTTGAGGGATAAGATCACACTAAATATGGTATATACTCACATGTTACCTTCAGCAACATTAAACATATGTTTGCCCAATTCAAGCAAAAACATGGAGCGGGATCCCAGTATGTTCAACGTGCATGCCTGCCTTTTAGCATATATCAACCAAATCTAGACCCATAGGTGAATTATGTAACCAGAAAGACACTCATTTGCCTAGCTAAGCTGTTAGCATATCAAACTCATGAGAAACAACTGCTCCAGTATCAGATGTACGTGACACATCACAGCTTTTATTTTTCTCAAAAACTCACCGTGAAAATGTTTCTGAACTTGAAAGTTGTATCTTTATGATTGATGCTCCGACAGCGAGAAATTGCTGGGGATTTGATTCCAAGCTGCTGTCCTGCAGCCAGGTGATATGCGGTGTGGGATACCCTTCAGCCACACAAATGACTACATAAGGATATCCAGGGGTCACTGATGCATTCTGGGACAGGAAGGTAATCCTAGGTGCTTCTATATAGTGAAAAACACAATGACAGATATGAAGGATGGATACAGTCACTGAATAAAACTTATATAACTCTTAAAGTATGCTGCTATAATTCTACACAATCACTGATGCATTCTGGGACAGGAAGGTAATCCTGGGTGCTTCTGTGTAGTGAAAAACACCATGACAGATATGAAGGATGGATACAGTCAATAAATAAAACTTGTATAACTCTTAAAGTATGCTGCTATAATTCTACACAATCACTGATGCATTCTGAGACAGGAAGGTAATCCTGGGTGCTTCTGTATAGTGCAAAACACCATGACAGATATGAAGGATGGATACAGTCAATAAATAAACCTTGTATAACTCTTAAAGTATGCTGCTATAATTCTACACAATCACTGATGCATTCTGGGACAGGAAGGTAATCCTAGGTGCTTCTGTGTAGTGAAAA